>NC_080417.1:60293943-61493943 GCF_029873635.1 Malania oleifera | reverse complement strand
ATTTACAAAATATACGAGCAAAGAAATTAATCACAAAAATATACATAATATATATTCCCTCAGAACTAAAAGTTACATGAAGCCTGAAAGCTCATACCCTTTTTTCAAATCATAGTGATGAAAACCAAGAAAATACTTTACAAAAATAGCTCACAGATTTATTTTCAAAATTTAGAGAATTTTCATAAATAATTTAAAATATTTCCAATATTCACTGGGAGATTTTAATACGTAATAATAGGAAAATAAACCAAGATACTAACACAATACATATAATGATAATAATAAGAATACATATATACTAAAACAAATACTAAAATAAATGATAAATTGCCATAATACTATATATATATATATATATATATATATATATATATATATATTAGGATACTAAAGATACTATAAAAGGTAATACCACATACATAATGTAACGCTATAATACTAAACATATAATATACTAGCATAATACTCAAATGCTAAACTTACCATAATAAATAACACTGTATATATTAAAATAATAAAAATACCTCAATAAGTTATATATGCTAATATGCTAAAATGCCATAATAAGTAATACCCTATATATTAAAATACTAAAAATACCCCAATAAGTTATATTTGCTAATATACTAAAGATACTAAGTAATACTAAATATAAACATAGTAATAATATCATACTATATACCACGTAAGCCTATTAAAGTGACAATAATCAAAGAAACATAAATACAATAATAATATCATGACAATAATCAAAATCTAATAATAGTAAAATAATCATAATATGGCAATAGTCAACAACCTAATAATCATAAATACAACAATAATACGACCATAATTCAAACTTAATAATAATATCATATGAACACAATAGCATGACAAAAATCAAAATTTAACAAAAAATGACACTTTAAATGTGAGAAAGAGCTCCAACAAAAACCCTACAAAAATAAGAACAACCCAGTTAATATTTGCAGTAAAACAAGACTATAATAATATATATATATATATATATATATATATATATATATAGACACACACACACACACACAAAACATCTTCATAATAAAAAAAGTTTTTTTTTACAATGAAATAACATAATAGATATAAAAATAAATAAAAATACATACCTGTGAGTGTGTGTGTGGGTATGGGTGTGTGCATGCTTTAATATGTGTAACAGCATGTGTGCAGGTGTGTGCACAGTGAGTGAAGGAGTGTGTGTTGCAGTGTGTGTGCAGGTGTGTGCATAGTGGGTGAAGGAGTGTGGTTGTGGGTGTGTGGTTGCATGCGTGAGTGAGTGACAGAGAAGTTCACAGTAGGGAGTATGGTCGGAAAGAGGTTGGCGGATGGTGGTATGGGGGCTCATTGCCGGAGACAGGTCACGCTAACGTTAGTGGATAGACAGAGCTCATGTGATGCTGAGGGAGAACGTCAGTCTAAAGGTGAGCAGAAGGTGGAGATGCCAGCGGTGGTTGGAGGCTAAGCAGGGGGTGTTGTGGGGATACTGGGTGAGCTCGACGCCGACGGGGAGGTTTGCCAGAGCTAGAGAGGGAGCGGTGCCAGTCATGGTGAATGCTGCTTCTGCTGCTGTTGCTGGAGCTAGGAACCGAGGAAGGAGGTGGTGCTTGTAGTTCCCGGCGAGTGGCAAGGGCGACGTGCAACTTGCTAGTTCGGCCAGAGCTGCTGGTGGCTAGCGAACGAAAGCAAGGAATGGAGGAGAGAGGTCAGTGAGATCAGAGGTTCAGAGATGGAGGTTGGGCATAGAGAGAGGGATAGAATGGAGAACAAGGGAGAGGGGAGATGAAGGTGGAGATGGGGCTGCTAGCTGGGGGGGGGGGGGGGGGGGGGTGTGGGTGGTGCGGCGGCGTAGGTTTTCTTTTTCTCTTTTTTTTTTGTTCGTGCGCCCTCCCCTATGTGTGTGAGTTAGGGTGCCCCAAGACCCCTTTTATAAACTTTTGTCCCCAAACCCTAATAATAATAATAATAATAATAATAATAATAATAATAATAATAATACTTTTGTTGTATTTAGCCCAGGCAAAAATAGGGTGTCTACAGTTGTCACCTAAGGTTACGTATCTCCCATCTTTTTAAGCTAATGTGGTGAACTTGGTTCTATCTCCGGTCATGTGTCTTGAACACTCGCTGTCCAAGTATCACTTTTCCTTTGATGGAATTGTCCTAAAGCATACCTACAATGAAAGATTTAAGATGTTACTTTTGGAATCCAAATTTTCTTTATTTTCTTTAAATTATATCTAGTTCCATTGTTTTCTTTCCATTCATTTTTAACTTTAACATACTTCTTTTTAAGAGGGCAGTTAAACATAATATGTCCTTTGTTCTTACACATGTAGCAAGTGGTATGTTCATGTACATTAGTTGAAGAAGTACTAGCATAGTGTTTAGCTTCTTTCACAAAGTACCCCATGAACAACTTCTTCTTTCTTTTATTTGTTATTCCATTATAACCGATTCATTCTTTATTTCCATGCATTCTTTGTTCTCCAATCATTTTCTCAAAATTTTCTTTTCCTTTTGTGAAGTTATAGATAATTTTCTCTTTATCCTTAAGTATCTTCTTAAGATCAATTATTTCTAAATTCTTCTTACTTTGATCATCTACTTGTATTTTTACTATTTCTTGTGACATATAATTTATTTTCTCTTTTAGATTTTCAAATTGGGATTCTTTTTCTTTTTAAATAGATTTAGAGGATTTGTTTCATTATATTTTCATTCTGTTCTTTCAAAGTTATATTTTTTTCAGAAACTTTGATAAATCGTTTATGTAGAGAAAACAACTCAACTTAAAGTTCTTTGTAGAAGGGCATGCTGTCACAAGATTCATCACACGATTCACTACTAGATTCTTCCTATGAGGAGTAGTAAGAATTTAACTCTTCATCATGTGCCATGAAGCACATGTTAGCCATCTCTTGCCCGCTTGACTTATTTTCCATTTCGCTTGAACTTGTGTCATCCCATCTTACCTTCATGGTTGTTTTCTTTTTCTTCTTCTCCTTCTTGAGTTGAGGGCAGCCCAGCTTGATATGACCTGACTTTTTGCAATGATAACACATAGGTAGGTCATTTTTATTTTTATTTTCTTTCCTACTTGTTTCCCCTTTGTCAGATTTTGTTTTACTAAATTTTCTAAGGAACTTTTTGTTTCTTCTATAGAACTTGCCAAGTCTTTTGGTAATGAATGCTAATTCATCTTGGTCTAGATCACTTGAGCTTTCGTTAGCTGTTTTTAAAGCAATAAATTTCTTGTGCTTAGGTTCAGGATTTCTTTCCTTTAAGGTCATTTCATAAGTAAGTAGTGAACCTATAAGTTCATCTTGTGATGTGGTTTTAAGGTTCCTACCTTCCATTATTGTTGTGGCCTTTGGTTCCTATATGGGTGGAAAACCTCTTAGCATTTTTCGAATCATCTCATAGGTAGTGTAGGTTTTTCCTAAGGCATTGAGAGAATTGATTATGTGAGTGAACCTTCTATACATACTATTAATAGATTCATCTGAGTTCATTTTGAGAGTTTTATATTCACTAGTTAGCATATCAATCCTATTGTCTCTAATGTCGACTGTTCCTTAATAGGTTACCTCTAACATATCTAAAATTTCTTTGGTTGTTTTGCAGGCCACGACTCTATTGAATTTGTTAATATCTAAAGCAAAATATAAAGCATTTATAGCACTTGAATTAGCTTGCAGCATTTTGTGATCTAAACCACTCATGTCCTTTCTCTCTTTAGCGACTTGTTTTCCATCTACTAGTTTGAAGGTAATTAAGTCACCATCTGTGACAACCTCCTAGGCTTTCCAATCCATAGTTTGAAGATATATTCTCATACGTTGTTTCCAAAAAAGTATAGTTCAGTCCACAAAAAATTGGTGGTCGGGTTGAGGATTGACCCTCTTCGAAGGAAGCTATTCCTATGTGTGTCATTTCGATCTTTATATAGCTTCTTTTTAAGATTTACTATAACTAAACTCTGATACCAATTGAAATTAGAATAGTGTTCCCAAGAGGGGGGGTGAATTGGGTTAATTAAAAAATTTAAATTCTTTTCAACATCTTACTTGCTTTAGTGCAACAACAAGAATGTAAGTAAATCAATCAATTTATATTCACAACCACATCAGAGCACAAAGTACTGAAAGTTAAACAATCCAATCAACCACAATATGAAAATCAATAAATCATTCAAGAACTTGATGCTTTCAGCTTTTGGTAGCAGCCTTGTGTTTATATGCAAGCCCTGTTTTGATTTTGATTTGAAATGCACTCTCTTAACCAAGATTTCCACAAATTAACCAACGTACTCCCTTGTGGCTTTCCCTAAAAGGTTAATTAAAAATGTACTTTCTAAAATTAAGAGCCTTCTCTGAATTTTTACTTAAGCCCTGCAATCAGCAAAATGCATTCAAAAAATAAAAATATTGTGTAGAAAGTAAAAGGTAAAGTAAAGAGAAGAACACCAAGTTTTATGAGGTTTGGCTTATCCCCAGCCTACGTCCTCACCTTTGGCAAACTACCAAAGGATTCCACTATATTAGTTCCTTTTCCGGGCGGAACAACACCGTTACAACCACTCCTTAATTAGGCTAGAGCCCACCTCTCCAAACGATATTCTCTCTTTCGGTTCAACGATCCAAGCACTTGAACCATCAATCTACAAAACAATATTTGAAACAAGGTGTACAAGAGATGCTCTCAAAAGAGATGATTAGTACAAATTCAGAGCTATATACTTCAAAGAAAATCAAATATGAAATTCAGATTGAAGCCCCAAGAGTATATCACTGAAGGATTCTTTGAATGGATGAAAGAAATTGGAATTGTAACACAATATTAGAGATTGAAAGTCAGCAAAGCCTCAGTAGATTTTGTGCAAGTTGAGAGTGAGAGAGCCCTTGAGATTTTGAGAACAATTTGAGAGAGTATAAATGTTGTAATTGATTGTTGGTAATTGAATTAGTTGTTCTTGGGTGTATTTATAGAGTTAGAAAAGTATTTAACTTGATCCCCAAGTTTACTCGGAGTAGTGTCCAAGTTTTGAACAAATTTGAGCCTCAAGTAATTAATTTTTCAAAAATATATTCATTATGAATTTTAAAATCTACCACATGGCAGTAGCTTGAGGGCTTCTAGTCAGTCTCCTGTCTATGTATTTCACTTATAAATAACATAGGCGATAGGGTGGCAGTCGCTTGTCACCTAGTTGTCAGGCGCATTTCACTGAATTTCTCAATTTTAATAAACAGGTAGAAGGGTGACTACAGCCTATGAAACTTGGATAGGCTTCTCAAAAAAAATTGTCAGGCGTCTGTCAATGTCCTAGCAGTAGCCTGATGACCTTCTGTAAGGGTATTTTGAAAGCCTTTAAATTGATAACTACTGACCATGTGCAATTAGGCGCCTGTCAAGTAGAATATCTGACTTTTAAAATATTTGTTATTCTCTCTCTCTTTTCTTATTTATTCTTGTAATATTAATTTGTTTTCTTTGAAAAATATGTTCCAAGTTTTAAAATTAAGGTCTCTAGGTCTCTTCATTCCTAATGAGCTTCAAAATGCAATTTCATAATTTGAAAATACTTGAAGTACTTATAAACATGTCCTACTAGACTCTCTTCATTTCTTGAACTCTTTTTGAAAACTTCATCAAATTGTTGCTTTGAGTTCTAGAATTTTCAATATTGATCACTTGAGTTGATATGAGCTTTCAATGTTCTTGTGACCTTTGAATGTTTCCCTGTTGATCTCTTGAGCTTGCAGAATTGATCACTTGTGTTCATGAAGTATGCGTTTGTTTCAATATCTGAAATATGACAACTTTGAAGAACATTAAATAGACTTACTTTGTTATCATCAAAATCAAGATTCGTAAGCCTTGGTTAGGCCAACATTTTCAAAATATTTTAAATTTAAAAGGCTTAGGCGACTGACCTTGTGTCACAGTCGACTGAAGTTCATATTTTAACTTTTAAAAAAATGAGGGAAAGTTTCCAAAATTGAATTCTTAACTCCCAAACTTTGATATTACTTGGGAAATACTGCATAACTTGGGAAAAATGTAAATATGATTTATAACTCCATAAATACTTTTTGTTTTCATAAATTACACCCAACAATCAAACATACACATCTTGAAAATTCAAAATTCCTTGCTGAAATATTTTCCGAAGTTATTGTTGAGTTTGTGCTAATACAACTCATGGTTTTTAATCAATATGTACTGATATTTTCAAATCAAATTAGAACCCTAGTGATATTCATCTGAGTTTCACTCTTATATATTGATTATTGCTTAAGTATATTGATTTTCACTTGTACAAATATGCTCTAACAGAGAGTTTTACTTGTATGAACAAAAATTGTTTCTTGTTTCTATTTTTGATGATTTAGAGATGTTGGATTGTTGCCTTGTAAGAAAGGGTATTATTGTTAGCAAGGGATCTCCACCTCATAAGGAGAGAGATTGTAACTTTGCATGGTAAAAAGTTGGAAAGGATAATCCTTATAGTGGTTGCTTGGGGTAAGGACGTAGGCTGTTGGCCGAACCTTATAAAAAATCTGGTCTACAACTCTTCCTCCCTAATCTTTTTACTTTATTGCAAGCATATAACCTGTGTGTGTGTGATTATTGAACACTTGATGCATTTTAGAAGTTGCTGAAATAATGAGTATGATTCATATTTGAAATCAGCACATTATCTTGTTGGTTGTTGGTTGGTCTAACAAATTCATAAGTAAACTTGAACACTATTTTTGAATATCACAAGGTGAAGTTATTTTTCTGAAATTCATTATTTTATTTCAGGAAAGTTGCAGGCTCTATTTATTCAATCTTCTGAAAAATATCCTTGATATTATCACTATTCTTTGTTGATGGAAAATTTCTGATTCTAAATATAAAAAGTTATGAGATTTCTAATTAGTCATATATTGATATTTGTTCTCAGAACTCAACAATTGGTTTTCAATATCATTCATTCATATAAGAGATTGAAGTTAGATTGAAACATTATATTGTCATATTAAGAAATGTTGGACGTTCTTGTAAGGTTGCTGATCAATATAGTTATAAATGCGTGATTGCTGGAAATAAAATTTGTTGGGGTTAATTCTTAACTAAGGTATTTGCAAACTTAAGGTTACAAAGAAATTGTAATAACCCAATTCACCCCCTCTTGGGAGTATACCTAAATTCTCAATTGGTATTAGAGCTCCAGGTTATAATAAATCTTAAACTAGAAGCTACATAAAGATCCATATGGCACACCTAGATGTATCCCCTTCTGACAAGGGCCCTTCCTCTTCTAGGCCACCTATCTTCTGCGTTGAAAATTACACCTTCTGGAAACAACGAATTAGAATCCATTTGCAAACCATGGATTGGAAAGTTTGGAAAGTTGTCACACATGTTGACCTCATCACCACTAAAAACATAGGTAACAAAGAAATTCCTTAAAAGGAAGAATAAATTTACAAGAAAATTCTAAGACCCCAGATCAGATAAAGGAGAAACCAGAAAGAAGGGAACAAAGGTTGAACTTCCAATGTGTTATAACTATAAAAGGGTATGCCACATAAAACCAGATTGTCCATAGCTTAAGAAGGATTCTAAGAAGAAAAAGAAAGAGGCAATGAAGGCCACTAGATGGGATAATGTAAGTTCCAATAGTTTAGAAAGTGAATCAAGCGACCAAGAGGTTGCTAATGTGTGTCTTATGGCATGGGATGATGATGAAGAATAAAGTTCTTCATCCAAATCTTTTGATAATACATGCAATGAATCCTGTGACTACTCATATGATGAATCCAATTATAAGAGTATGCCATTGTTGGAATTGGTGTGATCCCAAAAGGGGGGGGGGGGATGAATTGGGTTTTAAAACATTTTTCACTAGTTTAAACATTTCAACAATTCACCACGTATCATATCCCATTCAACATATACACGTGTTTGTAAAATGATTTTAACACTAAAAGAAAACATACGCGTGTGCAGTATCTTATTTAAATTAAATGTGTGCATGAGAATAATTAAGACATCGAACAATCATTCATACACATGCTAAAATTAAAGCGTAGGAATTTAAATAAGATAGAGAGAACAACACCAGATTTGTTATTGAGGTTCAGCCAAACCAGCCTACATCCCCGCCTTGGGCTTACCCCCAAGGAGTCCACTATACCTACTCACTTAAATGGGAAGAGCAAAATCCTTTTACATCTTCTCTTTACGGGACAAGAAAAACCCCAATTCAATTACTAGGCTGAGCTAAACTAGTCTCACTTACGTGGCTGAGACTCCCCAGTTCAGTTCCGAGCTAAACCGAATCGGTCTCATATACGGGGCTGAGAATTCCTAGTTCAATTAACGGGTTGAACCAAACCATTACATTAAAAACATTTTTATACATATGAAGAAGCTTCTAATTATAAGCATGGATTTACACACTAAGCTCATACAAATACACACTCCAATGATGTGAAATAATGCTCAAGGGAGTAAGGTTGCTTAACTACATTTCAACCCTAATAAAAAGTTTTCTGCAAAAATATATTTCAATAATAATATGGGATAACCTAGGGTTTTGCTCTTTCAATGATTTTTGCACAACTAGAATGTGTATGAAAAATGTGCCTTATGTTTTCCAATAAATATTTATGCAAGTGAGAAATACTTGGAGAATCTAGGAGTTAAGCTCAATTAAAAAATATTCGTGCAATAGAAAATTTTTCTCCCAAAAGTATTTATCAAAGAAATAACTCGAAGAAAACCTAAGTAATATTCTCAGAAATGTTTTTCAAACTTTTGGTGCCAAGTGAGAATATGTGCAAATGAAATGCCCTAAATAAAATACTCTCCTTAAAGAAGATTTTGAAATAAATACATGAAAGAGAGTTGGAGAGATTTTGAATAGAATATTTTGCCCAAAAGAAGAAATTTTTGCAATAAAAATGAGTTAGGGGAACTTTGATTAACAAATAATTAGAGAGAAATTTAGAGTTAATCAAAGTTGCTAATCTGGAGTAATGAAGGGGTATTTATAGAGTTTCTAAAAAATATTACCATTGGGGACACACTTAGTATTTTGGAAAAGTTTAATTAAGTTTTAATGACGCTTTAAACACTTAAAAATATTCCAACTCGAGAGCACCAGTCAACCAAGACAAGTTCAGTCGATCGAAGTTCTTGAGGTTTGGTCGACCAGGCATGAAATGAACTAAAGGTTCGGTTAACCGGACATCTAAGTCTGAAGGCAATTTTCCAATTTAGCGCAGTTCGGTCAACTTGGACATTTTGAACTGAGAAGTTTGGTTGACCAAGTAGTCGGGGCATCTCCTGAGGACCCTCGATTGACCAGGTAGTCAAAAGTTGACTCCCTAGGAGGTTCGGTCGACCGTGGTCAAATGAACTACATAAGCTTGGTTGACCAGACTGTGGTCAAACTATTAACCTAGTCCGGGTTCGATCGACCGGGGACTTTTGAACGTGAACGGTCGGTCGATCGAGTGTGCACACTTTGTGTATTTCGGTCCTGTTTCATACAACAAACACCCTATTCAAATGACTAACATATATAAGTTTATGGGTGAGTGTCCTAGGGTCTTTTCTTGGTCCTTTTGAAGACACCGAAAAAATTCAGTGTCGGTCGACCAAAGTTTTCGTAAACTTCATTTTAGCCCCAATTTTGACCCTAAAGTTATTCCAAAAACTTTGTATGATTTTGGTCTTTTTAGAAAAATGTTTTTAGTGAGATGTGTTGGTTCCTAGGGTCTCTCTACGGTTGTTTTGAGCATTCAAACACATCATGTAGATGCATGCATAATTACAGACCAGAGATATAAAATTAAATGCAATTACAAATTAAAAACAAATGTCTTCGTCTTTTTGCTCTTCCGACTTCATGGAATGCGCTTGATGGTATAGTCTTTAAGTCCTAAAAGCTTCCATCGCTGTTTTCTTATGTGTGTGTTAAATTACTGAACCTGTTCACATGCTAAATACACACATAAGAAACATGTGCTTTGTTAGCATCAAAACAAGGATCGGACTCAAAAAGTCAACAACCCTCTTATGAAGAACTACAAAGTGAACTATTTCGGTTCATAATATTTTAGTTAAAGTAACTAAACGATACTTTTCATTGAAAAATAAAAATGAGGGAATAAAGAAAGAATTGGAATCTAAAAATCTAGCTGAAAGAGAAATGGATTTAAAAATTAAGAGATTAGAAAGCAAGAATGAAAAAGTGATGAAAGAACCAGAAGATTTAAGATCTCAAACTTCGATTGAAAAAGACCTAGTCATTGATGAACTTGAAAGCAAAATAAATCAGATGGTTAAAGAACTAGTAAAGCTGCAAGCTAATTGCAAAGGAATAAAAGATTCAGAAATACTTTGCCTTAAAAGTAAAATAGAGGATCAAAATAAAATAATTTACAAGTTTACTAGAGGAAAGGAGAACTTTGAGAAACTAGTTGGATAAAAAAGAATGACTTTGGATAAGGATGGTATAGGATTCAATGGAGTTGAAAATAAGAAGAAAAAGAACCTCTACATGGGGTACTTTGTAAAAACTTCTAAAGACTATGCTAGCACCTCCTCAAATGCTTATACCCACACTACGTGTTTCCTATGTAAGGAGAAGAGAAGGGACACATAAAGTTTGAATGTTCATTAAAGAGAAAGGATGTGAAAACTAAACTGGTTTGGAGAACAAAAGAAACATCTCTTGTTAAACCATGAAGACCAAAGAAAGTGCAGGTACCAAAATGATAGCCTAATTCTCGAACTAAAGCCTCCAAAGATCTTAAAATATGCCTTTTCCATTTTTAGGAATTAAAAAAAAAAAAAGATCAGTTGTACTAAAACAAAAGGGGTTAGTTTTGCTTCAATAGCATATAGAGTACGTTAGCCTACACTAATATAGGAAGAGCTTTAGCAGTGTTTACAAGTGTGCTCTTATAGTAGATAAATGGTTAAAGAATAAATTACAAATAGATATGTCTACTATAGTTGAGACCTTAAGAAGCTAAGTAAAGATGATGAATTCTAAAAAATCAATCTAAAGCTAAATTTAACTAATCATATTATGATTAAAATGATGGCTACAACCCAAGAGATAAATAAATCAACAGGATATTCATCTTTAAGTGCAAGCGCAAGAGTAGTGAAATTGGTTTTTCAAGAAGTAAAATGCAACTACGTAGTTTTCTGAAATTATTAAGTTAGCTATCAAAATCCTTCACTCCATGATCAAATCAGAAGATACTACTAAGAAATTTAGAGGGCTCACAAATTCTAAGTAGAAAAGTATTCTTTGTTCAATCTATGAAAAACTCCTTAATCAAGATTAATACAAAGATATTGAACAAAATTGAAATGGATTATAAAAATCTTAAAAATGAGTTTCGAGCTTCTTGATGCCTATTATATTAAAATGAATGAATATAAACACAGCATTGTTAGCCACAATCAAAGGATGGATTGTACAAGTCTTAACTCTGAGAGCAATGAATTCAAGAGATCTAAGCTTTAATGATTAATTTGGAAAGTTATTTGAAGCTTGGTAAATCCGTATGCATAAGGAAAAGAGTTTAAATCAAAAGAAAGAAAATCTGAAGTGAATTAAGTTAATTGCATAGTAGAGAAGTAGTCTAGAGAAGAGAAATTGGATGAGTGTTAAGCTAACAAGTGAGTTCAGGCGACTGACAAGTAATTCATAGTCGACTGAGCCCTCTCTGACTTGCTAAGGTTCTCAGGATTAGTAAGGTCAAGTGACTGACTCTATGAGGCACAGTCGACTGACTCGCTACTATTTGCTAAAAATTCAAATAAAAACAATTGTTAGGTGACTGACTCCTCAAGATCAATCGACTGACTGACGACAGTTTAAATACCAATAGTATGAAAACCCTAATTTTTCAAATCCTTAGTCTACTAACCCTGCTTCTCCTCTCCTTTAAACCCTTTCCTCCTTCATATACCAGTCTTCCCTCACTTAAAATCTTTTGATTAAATCTTGAAACTCATCATCCTACTTCATTTTCACTTGATTTTAGAAGATCTCACCATTAGTTTTTGCTTGGAATAATCATGCCAAGAACGAAAACTACATGAAATAAAGGATCTACTTGTGGGAAAGATGATAGCTACAACATAAAGTAATGGCTCGTGACCCCACATGCGAAGCAACTATACAGAGAGCATCTTCGATCAAATGAACTTATTTTTGGTAAATTCTTAGACACTACCTTCTTTGAAAATGATTTTCCCGCCATTTTACCCATGTTCAAAGTGTTAAGATGGAAGAAGTTCATTACCTATCAAGCTAAAGGAGTATATCCGTATTTGGTTAAACTATTTTATGAAAATATGGTCAAAGGAGACATGGTAACCTCTACTAAAGGTCATGGGGAAATCAATTGCCCTTACCCCTCAAACATTGGCCAAAATTTCAAATATCAAACAAGGTGAGTTTGAGTGTCCATCCCTTGGACAATCTTGGATTATGGCTCAAGAATTCTCCCCTGAGGAATTTTTACCTCTAGTTATGTCTAAAGGCCTGTATACATTGGTTATCCTCCACTTTATAACCAGCTAAACTTACAAGCTCGATCCTACAAAATCTTATTATGTATAATTTTTGCAAAGAGTAGGATCACACGATCACGTTTCTTCTTTGGATTTGTATTGTGGTGCATGCTCAAAGGTAAAAAGCTTGACTTGCCAAGATTAATTTTGAAATGGATAATCACTAGATAAGAAGCTCGTCGAGTCATTCTTCCATATGGTGGAGTTCTAAATCTTGTCTTTGCACATCTTAGTGTAGCCACTCCTTCCACAATGTTCATAAAAAGAACCAAATTTGGTCAAGAATGGTTTATGAGAAACACGATCAAGAATGGTTTCCTAAATTTGGTCAGAGATGACGACAAGCTTAGGAACCACAACCACCTATTTATAAACTAGCTCAGCAACCTACTCCTTAGGCAAACGACACTCCTTCTTGGTTCTTTTCTTATCAATAGCAATTCACTGATTTTCATGGTGAAATACATTCTAGTTTTAGTTCGCTTTAGGGGAATTATGCATCTCTTCAAGATAATTACATTTCTATTGGTCAAAGGCCTAGCTGGATTGAACATCATATGGCCAGATCTTCATGTGGCAAGGCTCGAATAGAGACCAGCTCTGGTGATGCTGAAGGTGAAGATGAAGATAATGCAGAAGAAGAAGATGAAGATGAAGTTGTAGTTAATTCTTAGATGTTTTACTTAGCTTAAACATATTTTGGTTGTAATATATAATTTTGATACAATTTTCTTTCTTATGCTTTAATGAATTTTCTCATGCTTTTTTGGGACTTGTTATTTTCTTTTTTTATGCATGAAGAATGGTAATCTTATGACTTTGTGCTTATGATGGCTACATGCCTTCACATTCGTATGCTTTTCTGATTGGTCTTCTCTATTTGATCAATGTCAAAAGGGGGAGAAGGTTGAGCAAAAATTTAGCATTGATAAAAGCATGGTAGCATGATAAAGCGTGATTTTGATGAACTAAAACTGAGCATTCTGTTGATACATTGACATACTGAGCTTGACATGCAAATTTGGGCATGGAAATATGGAGTATGACATTAATATGAATTGAGAAACTAAGCATGACATTACTTGAGTATGATATTGATCATGAACTTTGAGGGTGAATTGAACATGATATTGAACTGAGTATGACATTAATATATTGATGATATCATGATATGTTCATTGTGTTAATGTGATATATGTTTTACTTTATAAATATTGTTAAGATTATACTTGTTGTAAGGGGGAGACTTATTAAGGCTTACTCATTTTTTCTTGTTATTTGTCATCATCAAAAAGGAGAGATCGTTGGCCTAACAAGGCTTAGAATCTTATTTTGATGATAACAAATCAAGGGTACTTAATATGTTTCGTTAAGTGACATTTCAAGCCTCAAATACTTTCATAAAAATCAAGATCAAGTGTGTGAAAATATTGAAAAATGATTATGCTTAGAGACATGAATAATGATGAAGCTCAAGATAACTAAAGAAAGAAGCTCAAGATAAACACAAAGAATGGAAGCAAATGCATGAAGACTTAGTACTTAGAAAGTTATAGTTTATAAGAAGTCTCATGTAAGTACTTCTCAATTTCAATATAGATGTTTGAAGCTATTAGGAACAAAAAATGACTCAGAGACCTGTTTTTGAAAACCATGGAAAATAATTTTAAAAGTCTCATTTTAGTTTTTCAAGTTTAAAAGAAAAGAGTTTTGGAAACAAAATTTTGAAAGCATATAAGTTGTAAGTAGGACAAGCGACTGATGAAGTTTCATCAGGTGACTAACATTTCTATGCTAATAATTTGAGCAAAAAGAACTTAGACAGGCGACTGACCATTAAGTCACAGTCAACTCACTCAACAGAGTGTTTTCAAAACATGGTGAATTTAAAAGGCTTGGTCGACTAACCCTTGAATCACAGTCGACTGAAGTTCGTATTTTAACTTTTAAATCGGCGAGGGAAAGTTTCCAGAATTGATTTCTTGACTCCCAAACTTCGAGATTACTTAAGAAACACTGCAAGTAACTTGGGGAAAACGTAAATATGCTTTATAACTCTATAAATACTTGTTGTTTTCACAAATTACACACAACAATTAAGCATACACATCTTGAAAATTCAAAATTCCCTACTGAAATATTTTCAAAAGTTATTGTTGAGCGCGTGTTGATAAAACTCACGGTTTTTTATCATTTTCTACTAAGATTTTCAAATCAAATAAGAACCCCGGTGATATTCATTTGAGCTTCACCTCTTTTATATTGATTATTGCTGAAGTATATTGATTTTCACTAGTACAAATCTGCTCTAATAGAGAGTTTTACTTGTACAAACATAAATTGTTTCTTATTTCTATTTTTGATGATTCAGGGATATTGGATCGTTGCCTAGCAATGAGGGGAATTCTTGTTAAAGAGGGATCTCCACCTTTTAAGGAGAGAAGTTGTAACTTGCCTAGTAAAAAGTTGGAAAGGATAATTTTCACAGCGGTTTCTTGGGGTTAGGATGTAGGTTGCTAGCCGAACCTTGTAAAAAATATCCTTGATATTATCACTATTCTTTGTTGAAGGAAAAATTCTAATTTTGAATATAAAAAGTTATGAGATTTCTAATTAATCATATATTGATATTTGTTCTCAGAATTCAAAAATTGATTTTCAATATCATTCATTCATATAAGAGATTGAATTTAGGTCGAAGCATTACATTGCCATATTAAGAATTGTTGGATGTTCTTGTAAGGTTGCTGATCAATATAGTTGTGATTGTGTGATAGCTGGAAATAAAATTTGCTGAGGTTAATTCTTAATTATGGTATTTACAAATTAAGTTTACAAAGAAATTTTAGAAACCCAATTCACCTCCTCTCTTGGGTGTAGACCTAAATTCTCATATTCACCCCCTCTTTTTGCTCTTCTGATTGCCATCATGTAGTTTGAGCTTTGAAATTATCATGGCTTTGATCGTACCTCGACTCTACGTGCCTTCTAAGAGAAATATCTGTTCAAGAATTAGATGCACAAGTTAAGTACTATGGATTTGTCATAATCAAAATAGGATATGACTTATAAAGTCTATAATCTCCCCCTTTTTGATGATGACAAATACAAGAGCAAGAATGGGTACAGCCTTAAAAGGCTCCCCGTGATAATATGCATAACATAAAATTCTAGAACATTTCAAATATATCCATGCCAAAATATATTTTAAAACAATACGCATTTATGTTTTCCATTAAAGCTCGGATACCAAGAGTAGAGAAAAGATACATAGGATAATACAATATGAAAAGTTATGCTTAATTAATTCTCCTCTGCACTCAGATATCAAGAGTAGAGAAAAGATACACAAAAGAATACAGTATGAAGAGTTTTGCTCAATTAATTCTCCCCCACAATCAATTTTACCCAAATTTATTCAATTTTGCTAAAAATATTTTTCCCCCTTTTGGCATAAGCAAAAAGGGTTAAGGTAGGAATGTAAGCATTTAAGTGCATCCTTAGTTTAGAGAAACTCCCCAATTCAAACAACTAGGTAGTAGAATTTCTAAATATGATAATTCAAGTTAGTCATGCAATAATCTAGTCCACTATTAGCATGCATACACAAATTCTGCAACGGCATTGCAGATGGTGTTCCATACAAGCATGCAAGCAATTCAGTATAGTCGAAGACATAAAGTGTATAAATATAAATAAATGTGATAAAGTTAAATTTTCAAAGTCGTAGTATTCTAATTTAGGTTGCCTCCCTCAGTTTATGCACTCCATCATATCTTTAGGCAACCTCTCTACTATGCCTTAGGCCTACTTCACATCTGATTTGGATATACCTATCATCTTGAAGTGGTTTCATGAATATATCGGTCCATTGTTCATCAGTGTATAGGAATTCAAGTGCCATATCCCCCTTTTGCACATAGTCACGAATAAAATAATGTCTAATTTCTAAATGTATAGTTCGTGAATATGATATAGGGTTCTTTGAGATATTAATTGCACTAGCATTATCACATTTTATGGGAACCGTGTCATAGTGCAATCCATAGTCCATGACTTTTTGCTTCATATAAAGCCTTTGAGCACAACTCCCAGCCGCTATGTGTTTATCCTTGGCTATGGACAGTGCAATTAAGTTTTGTTTCTTGGAGAATCAAGGAACCAGAGATTGTCCTAAATAATGACAAGTGTTGCTTGTGCTTTTTCAATCTGCTTTACTACCAGCAAAGTCAGCATCAAAATAACTGACAATCTCGAATGAGGTATGCTTAGGATACCATAATCCTAATTCACTAGTTCTAATAAGGTATCTAAGTGTCCTCTTGATTGCTAATAAATGAGACTCTTTAGGTGCAGCCTAAAATCTAGCACACAAACAAACATTGAACATAATATCAGGTCTGCTCGCAATTAGGAATAACAGGCTACCAATCATGCCATGGTAGAGCTTAACATCTACTAGTATACCTTCCCATCTATGTCTAATTTTTTGGAAGAGCTCATAGGTGTTCCTAAAATTTTACCATCTTCCATATTAAATTTCTTGAGCAAGTCTCTAACATATTTTGATTGGAATATAAATGTTCCATGTTCGGCCTATTTTATCATAAGTCCTAAGAAAAAGTTAAGTTCACCTATCATGCTCATTTCGATTTCATTTTGCATGCATTTGACAAACTCATTACATAACTCATCATTTGTAGCTCCAAAACAAGATGTAATTTACGTATACCTGTACTAGGAGCATATTATCATCTTCAGCCTTCATAAATAGAGTTGTTTCAATTTTCCCTCTAGCAAACCTATATAATAGAAAGTCATTAAGCCTCTCATACCAAGCTCTAGGAGCTTGCTTCAATCCATACAAGGCTTTAGTCAATCGATAAACATGATTAGGGAATTTATGGTTCTCAAATCATGGAGGTTGTTCCACATATACCTCCTCATTGATGTAGCCATTTAGAAATGCATTTTTAACATCCATTTGATATAATTTGAAGCTCTTAAAAGTAGCATATGCTAATAACATACGAATGGCTTCAATCCTAGACACAAGAGCATAGGTTTCGTCAAAATCTATAACTTCCTCGTGGTTATACCTTTAGGCTACTAGTCTGGCTTTGCTTCTTATTATAATTCCATTTTCATCCTTATTTCTCCTATATACATATTTAGTTCCAATAATAGTATGGTCATCAGGTCTAGGAACCAAGGTCCAAACTTTGTTCCTCTCAAATTGATTAAGCTCTTCCTATATGGAAAATACCAATGATTCATCCTTAGTGGCCACATTGACATTCTTAGGCTCCTCTTGAGACATGATTGCAAAGTGGCTACACAAGTTTCTAAAGGATGATCGGGTAGCTACACCTTGAGATGGTTCACCTATGATTTGATCTTTGGGGTGACTCCTCAAAAATTTTCATTCTCTAGGTAGTTCATGCACCTCACTCTCTACTTGATTATCCTCAGCAGATATTTCTTTAATTTCTATGCTCTCATATTTACTATTTTCAATGGATAATTTTTCTAAACCTTTCCTAATCTCAAGATCATCTTCATAATTTTTCTTAGAAAATGGATTTGACTCATCAAATGCTACATGGATGGACTCTATAACAATCAATGTTCTTTTATTAAACACCATATAGGCTTTGTGAGATATAGACCATGTGAATCACAAAAATCCTCCATATCCTTATTTTTAAATTCTCTACCCCTATCACTTCGTATGTGTGTTATTTTATAACCTTTTTTGTTCTGAATTTTCCAATAGAGTTTGGTAAATTGTTCACATGTTTTATCTTTATGTGCAAGAGATAATACCCATGTGAATCTAAAATAATCATCAACAATTACGAAGGCATATGATTTGCCTCCTAGACTTTGAATTTGATTAGGACCAAATAAATCTAGGTGCAAATCGGAGGAGATGTGGTTAACACCTTGGGAGCAATCATACTCCTTCTTACCATGGGGACGCCACCACAGCAAATCACTCCTACAACAAACTTCTTAGAGGTTGACCATCCATCCATTTATAATGTAATACTAGGGTATTCCGCACTCAATGTTTCCTATGTCGTCACTTCCGCTTACCACCTAAAGGTTAAATTTTTGTCCTTGGACATAATAAAGGAAGTATGAAGGAACAAGATGGCAACTTGCACTTGTTATGTAATGGCCCTAAAAGGTAGAATGGAATGGTGAGAGGCATTGACCATAGAAGACCTAGATATGACGAATGCAAGCTTACAATTTGGTACACCAATTAAGGATTTAATTAGTATTCCTTAAAAGGAAGAAAACCAAATTATGTGTGTCCAATTAGGGGCACAATTGTCAAAATTTTTGAAGACAGAGCTTTTGAGATTACTATAGGCATATGCAGACATCTTTGCCTAGTTTACTGATGATATTCCAGGGATCAATCCCTTAGTTATTAAACACGGGCTCCAAGTAAACCCATGCCATCACCCAATGAAAAAAAAGAACAAAATCTTTTCTCTTGAGCAAATCAAGGTAATTGATAAGGAAGTAATGATGCTTTTAAAAGATAATTTCATCAGAAAGGTTCATTACCTTGAATGGCTTAGCAATGTGGTGCTAGTGAATAAGTCAAATAGGAAGTGGTAGACTTGTACTAATTTATAGATCTAAACAATGTGTGCCCCAAAGATACTTTTCCCCTCCCTCGAATAGATCAATTAGTAGATTCTACATTTGGTCATAAGCTCCTCAATTTTATGCCCCCAAGCTTGTGATTTGCTAATAACTCTATGCAAGAAACTTCAAAATGAGAAAGATTACAATGTTTCAAACCTAAGAAGTGACTAAGGAAGAGAGTTTAAAAATAAGAGCATTGAAAAATTTTGCAATGATCATGGTATAAGACATAACTTTTCAACACCTAGAACCCCACAACAAAATGGAGTTGTTGAGAGGAAAAATAGAATCCTTCAAGAAATGGCAAGAACTATGCTAAATGAAAATAACTTATCCAAGTATTTTTGGTCCGAAGCTGTAAATACAGCTTGCTATGTAATTAATAGGGTTTCAATTATAACAAGCCTAAACAAGACACCTTATGAATTATGGAAAGGAAGAAGGCCTAACATAACTTACTTCCATGTTTTTGGGTGTAAGTGTTTTGTTCTCAATAACAAAGATGACTTAGGGAAATTCGATGCTAAATCGAATGAAGAAATTTTCCAAGGATATTCTAACAATAGTAAGGCAAATAGGATCTATAACAAAAAACACTAACAATTATTGAATCAATTCACGTAAACTTTGATGAATCAAACCTTTTTTCAAAAGAAGTCAAAAATGAAGAAAAGGATGATATTTTCAAAAAGGAGAATGATCTAGAAATTAAGGAAGAAAATAAAGAAAATGAAGAAACCTCAAGAGATAAACCTATAGAAAATCTTGAATCACCAAGAGAGTGGAAGCATGTAAGAAATCACCCTCAAGATCAAATTATAGGTGAACCATCTAGAGGTGTAACTACTAGATCTTCTTTAAAAAATCTGTATAATCACTATGCATTCATCTCAAGATGAACCTAAGAATGTTGAAGAAGCCCTTAAAGATGACTCTTGGATAATTGATACGCAAGAAGAATTAAATCAATTTGAAAAGATTAAAGTATGGCAATTACCAAATGGATGTTAAAAGTGCCTTCTTAAATGGCTATATTAATGAAGTAGTATATGTTGAACAACCCCTCGGATTCAAAGATATAGAAAATCCTAATTATGTGTTTAACCTCGCTAAGCCTTTGTATGGGTTAAAACAAGCCCCTAGGGCTTGGTATGAAATACTTAGTGGATTTCTAATAGAAAAGGGGTTTTTAAGAGGAAAATTGATAGTACCATGTTCATTAAAACCAAGAAAGATGACATACTTTTAATTAAAATCTATGTAGATGATATAATATTCGATGCTACTAATGAACATCTATGTAAATAATTTGTAAAATGTATGCATGAAGAATTTGAATGAGCATGATGGGAGAATTAAATTATTTTATTGAACTACAAATTAAACAAGCAAAAAATGGGACTTTTATAAGTCAATCCAAATACATAAAATAAATGATCAAAAAATTCGATATGGAAAATAGTAAACCCATAGGAACCCCTATGAGTACCTCCATCAGTCTAGATAAAGATGAGAAAGGAAAACCTATAGATATAAAGTATTATAGAGGCATGATTGGAAGTTTACTATATTTAATTGTTAGTAGACCCGACATAATGTTTAGTGTGTGTATGTGTGCACGTGTTCAATCAGCACCTAAGGAATCTCATCAAGTTGTTGTAAAAAGAATTCAAAAATACATATTAGACACAATTGAACTAGGACTGTGGTATCCAAAAGACACTGGCTTTGAAATGATTAGCTATTCGGATGCAGATTATGCCAGATGCAAAATTGATAGAAGGAGCACCAGTGGCACATGTCACATTCTAGGAAGATCATTAGTATCTTGGTTTTCAAAGAAAGAAAATTTTGTGGCCCTATCAACTGCTAAGGTTGAATATGTAGTAGCCGAGAATTGTTGTGCACAAACACTATATATGAAACAGCAATTAAGAGATTTAAATTTAAAATACACAACTATACCAATTAAGTGTGAAACCATAAGTGCAATAAACATATCTAAAAATCATATTTCACACTCAAGAACCAAACACATTGACATAAGACATCATTTTTTAAGAGATCACGTTCAAAAAGAAGATATAACTCTTGAATTCATACATACAAATGATCAATGGGCTGATATCTTCACTGAACCTCTCTCAGAAGACAGATTCATAATAATTAGAAGAGAACTTGGTCTATTACATAGTAGAGAAATTGTGTAAAGAATCAAATCGACTAACCAAAGACCCAGCCGACTGATTAAACAAATGCATGAGAAGAGTGTTACAGTCAACCGACTGACTGAGCTATTTTTCTAAAAAAAAGTCTAGTTAGCCAACTGACCCTGAAGTCAGCTGATTGACTGATGGAAAAACCCTATACTCATTTATAAAAGCATGAGTCATTCAAGTGAATAGCAAACAAACCTAGGGTTTAGTCTCTCTTATTCTCTCTTTCTCTCCCTTTCCTCAATTCCTCCTCTTCCAAAAATCACAAAAATCTTGTCTTCCATTTCCAAAATCTAACACTGCCTTATCAAATCCAACTTCAATTTTATATAGAAAAGTTCCAAAATGCCAAGAATCAAGTCCATAGGAAGTAAGAAACTCTCCATCTCATCTCAATACGCTGAAGATTCTTCAATCGAGCAATAGCTCGTAGCCCCACACACCAAAAGCTTTTATCGAAATCATCTAATCGTGGTGGATCCTATCCTAGGTAAAATCCTTGATGTTTCATTTTTCACATATGATTTCCCTCATATCATTTCTTTATTCAAGACACTAGCATGGAAAATTTTCATTTTGTATCAAGCCAAGGAACATTTTCCTAACCTCATAAAAATTTTCTACGCAAATCTTGTTAAGGTAGAAAACGGATATTCTACCAAGGTGATGGGAAAATCCATCTTTCTCACTTTAGAATCCCTTGCAAAAATCTTTAAAATCACCAAAGGATATTTTGAATGTCCTCCTTTTAGTACTTCCAAGATTTTAGACCAGGGCTTCACTCTAGAATAATTCCTTCCCATGATATTGGACACCGAGCCTGTTTCTTTTGACAATCCTCCACTCTATAAACATTTGAATCTTCAAGTTCAAATTTTACAAAAAAATCATCACATATAATATACTTCCTCAAGCTGGATCACACGCGTATATCTCCTATGCCTTCTTTGTTCCCTAGTGCTTGCTCAAGGGCAAGAAACTAGACTCATCGAGTCTCATGCTTCTATGGATGACATCTCGGGTGGAAGCACGATGAGTCACCCTTCCCTATGGAGGAATTTTAAACCAACTTTTTGCAAAACTCCAAGTATCCTCACCTTATGATTTCTTTGTGAAACAAACCCATTATGACATTTTCAATTCCACAACTCTCAAATTAATGGGTTTTAAGAAGTACGAGAATGGTTGGATTCTAAAGGGAAGTGGAAGTCAAGTACGACAACCCCCTACTACTACTACTCCTGCATGGTTTAATCCGTTCTATCAACAATTCACCACTTTCAGTCAAACCATGTAAACCGGGCTTCAATCTCTCCAAACCAACTTTTCTTCCCTTCAGGAAAATTACTCCTCACTTGATGAACGTTTGAGCTGAATTGAGAAACATTTAGCCAATTCCTCTCGTACTGCTGATCCTATGGATATCAATTTAGCTCTTGCAAGTGATGATAGGAGTGATGACGAGGATTCCACGAAAGGAAGTCAGGATGATGACAAGGAAGGCATGGAAGAAGAGCATGGTTCAGAAGAAGAAGAAGAAGAAGAAGAAGAAGAAGAAGAAGAAAAAGAAAAAGAAGAAGAAGAGGACTCAGACGAAGAAGAAAGAAATGAAGAGGAAGAAGAAAGGAATAAAGAAGCAGTAGATGATCAATCTGTTGATGAAAGCTGATGTTTTTACTATTCTTGTCCTTAAAAACCTGAATTTTGTAACTTTTTGACTGCAATTTGGTATTTTGTATGGTGAAACACTTCATTTCATTGCTTTGCTTGTATTTCTTAGCATACATGAGTCTTTCCCCTTGTTTTGAATGATGTCCAAAGGGGGAGAAATTGAGAAAAGAAAAGATGTCATGTTAAGTAGTTAAGTATGTATTTAGAAGGCAAAGATGTCATGACAAGAAATAGTATGTTAAGTATGTATTTAGAATACTGAAATGCTATGTTTGAGCTTATGATGAGTTATTTCGAGTACATTATTTGCATATTGAATATCTTTGACTTTGACTTTAAGCATATTAACTATATGTATTTGATGCCACATGCTTAAAATATTGAAAGAATGCTTATAGTGAGGTGGAGCTTTTTCAAAGAAACATTCATTTTTGCTCCTCATTTGTCATCATCAAAAAGGGGGAGATTGTTGGCCTAACAAGGCTTTCAATCTTGTTTTGATGATAAAAAATGAAGGATATTTTAACATGTGTTGTTAAGTGACTTTATTTTAGGATTAAGTAAAACAACACTCATGATTATGGAAGCAAGCTGGAAATCAAAGTCAATCAAATGAAAGCTTCTCAGAATATTGAAGCAATAAAAGACAAATAAAGAGCTTAAAGGTTAAGTGGGACTTGAAGTAAAGCTGAACCTCAAGAGACTTGAAGACATAAAGCTAAATGAGTTCGTGCTTAGAAAGATATTTGTAAGTACTTTAATCCAATAGTATTTAGCTATATGAAGCTCTTTAGGATCAAAAGACTTAGAGACCATCTCTTGAAAAACCCTTGAAAATGATTTTGAAAAAGTTATAGTTGAGTTTTTCAAAATAAACTAGAGTTTAAAAATCAAAAATAAAAATATTTGAAAAATAATGGACTGGTTAGTTGACTGACTAGAACACACTAAGATTAGCCAGCCGACTGACAAACATAAAGAATGAAAAACCCACCCAACCAACTAATAATTTAAATGAGGATTAGTCAGTAGAATGACACCCTAGTTTGTCTTGTCGACTGACCATTTTTTGAACTAAGTTTAGTCAGCCAACTAACTATTTATTGAAATAATTTTTGGACAGACAGAACGCTGTCAGCCGCCTGTCCAGAGACTGACCTGCACAAAATTTGACCTAGTTGAGTGAGTCAGCCAATTGACTCCACGAAGATTTTGAAATTTGAAATTAATGAGAATTTTTTCAAAATTAATTCTAGGATTTCAAATCTTTTGTGAAATTGACCAAACACTCCAAGTCAACTTGGTAAATAAGGAAACTCTTCCACAAAAGACTCTATAAATACCCCTCTTGCTCAATAAAAAAATGCTCAAGCAATACAAGCATTCTACATTCACTCTCCTAAATCCATACATACTAACATATTTGTTGGGAGAACTCTATGAAATTGCTAGATGATCAAAAGTATTAGTTCTGATTTGCAACTAAGTTTTCTCTATCTATAAGAAAGAACCTTTGGTGACATCTAAATCTTAAGCTTCGGATTTTCTATTTAGTATTTGCTTTGAAGTATATTAAGTGCTCTAACTTGTACAAATTTGCTCTCTTTTGAGAGTGTTCATGTACGCAGATTCTTATTTCCATTTAATAGTTCTTTGATGATTCAAGTTTGATTTTGATCGTTGGACGAAGCGTGGGTTATCGCTTGGAGAGGTTTCTCTTCCTGAAAAAGAGGTTATTTATGGCGGTTCTGCTCCACCCGAAAAGGAACAGGTATAGTGGAATCCTTAGGTGGTTAGCCTAAGGTGAGGACATAGGCTGAAATACATATGAAATACATATTTCTTATTCTCCAAACTTTCTATAAACTTGGGAAACACTCCAAGTCACTTGGGGAAAATGAAATAGACTTGATTTCTCATCTATAAATGACCCCCCAAGGCTAAGGATTAATTACACCAAGAAAATATAGCAATCAAGCCTTCTTGCTCTAAAATCTCCCAATTCTCTTGAATCTCTCTTGTGCAATCAATTTATAAAATTCACTTATGAGATTTTTTTGATTTAAAGGCCATGGTTCTTGTGTTCTTAACTGAGTTTTACAACAAAGAAAGAACCTCAGTACTATCTTCTTTAGCTTCATCTTTCCATATTGATATTTACTTTGAAGTAAATCGGTGTTTGAAATTGTACTAATCTGCTCTACGTGAGAGTGTTATTGTACACAACGATCATTACTTGTTTCTTGTAGTTGTTAGATGATTTTAGGTTGTTGGATCGTTCACCAAGCATGCGGTATCGCTTGGAGAGGCGTTGCTCTAGCCTATTGAAGGAGTGACCGAGCGTGAGGTATCACTTGGAGGAGTTGCTCTAGCCTATTGAAGAAGTGTGTAAGGTTTACCCCACCCATAAAGGAGTGATATAGTGGAATCCTTAGGTGGTTTGCTTAAGGCGAGGACGTAGGCTGGGGATAAGCCGAACCTCGTAAAAACTCTTGTCTTTTTTCTCTTTCCCTTACTCTTTAAATTCCAACATACTTATAAACTGCATGGATGTTTTAAATTTCATTATCATAAATACTACGTAGTTTGGAAATTAAATAAACAAAAGTTTAATTTGTTTTTAGGATTGTGGAAATCGAAAGGGAGTACGTTGGTTGATCGATAATTTGCGGAAACCATAAGGGAGTACGTTGATTGGTTAACACCCAAAGACTCTTTAACTAAAAGTTTATTTAAAGTCAAAGCTTTTGGAAAGAGTGATGGATTTTAAATTGTGCATCATATTGAGAAAGCAAATTCATTAATACAAGGATTGAATCAAATTCATATACATAGGGCTGCAAACAAACAAATACTTTGAATTCTTATAAAAGCTGAGAATTGCTTTAGAGTTGTATAGTATATCTTGATTGAATATATTTTGGTTGATTGGTTTGTGAATTGATTATTCATTTAAGTTTTGTGTGATTTCTAAATCAACAATAGGTTAAAGATTCTTAAAAAAAATTAAAAGATAATTTTTAATAACCCAATTCACCATCCCCCCCTCTTGGGACTATACCTTAGTTTTTCAATTGGTATCTGAGAGGAGTTGTAGTAAATCCTAACCAGTAGCTACATAATGATCTATATGGCGCACTTAGGCATAGCTCCCTTTGCCGAGGGTCAATCCTTAACTAAGCCTCTCATCTTTTGTGATATAAACTATACATTTTGGAAACAAAGAATGAGGATCTACCTTCAAACCATGGATTGGAAAGCATGAAAGGTTGTCACACATGGTGATCTTACCCCTACCAAACTTGTAGATTGTAAAGAAGTACCTAAGGAAGAAAAAGAATGGACCGACAATGACCATAAGATGTTATAAGTAAATCCAAGTGCTATGAATGCATTATATTGTGCCCTAGATATAAATGAATTCAATAGGGTCATGGCATGTAAATCAGCCAAAAAAATATGGGATAAATTAGAAGTAACTTATGAAGGCACTATTGATGTAAGAGATAATAGGATCGATATGCTCACTAGTGAATATGAAACTTTTAGGATGAACCACAATGAAACTATAACCTGTATTTACACTAGGTTCACCCATATATTAAACTCCTTCAACGCATTAGGAAAAACATACACCACACTACGAAAAAAAAAAAAAAAAAACTAGTTTTTAGTGACGAAACTATTAATGACGGATTCAATTTCATCACTAAAAGTGAGTACTATTGACGGTTCTATCAACCGTCACTAATACAGCACTATTTGTGACGGATTTAAAACCATCATTAATAATTTCGTCACTAAAACTAAGAAAAACATTTTTTGCGCAGAAATTATCTCAGGAAAATATTAGCGACGACTTCTGCAATATAAGTGACGAATTAAATCTATCACTAAAAGACTCTTATTAATGACGATTAAATAACTGTCACTACTATTATTTTAAAAAATTAAAAAAAGTTATTTCAAAGTATTAGTGACGAATTTGAAGATTCTTCTCTATTAGCCACTTATTAGTAACAGATTTGGGAACCGTTACTAATACTTTTTTTATTTAAAAAAAATAAAAAAAAATTATTTCAGAGCATTAGTGACAAATTTAAAGATTGGTCACTATTAGACCATTATTAGTGATGAATTTGGGAACTGTCACTAATATCTCTTTAATTTAAAAAAAATAAAATAAATTTATTTCAAAGTATTAATGACGAATTTAAGGATTCATCACTATTAGACCCTCATTAGTGACGGATTTGACAAGTGTCACTAATACACTCTCATTTAAAAATAAAAAAAATTTTAAATATTTCAGAGTATAGTGATGAATTTGAAGACTAATACTTCTTTTATTTAAAAAAATAAAAAAAAATATTTTAGAGTATTAGTGACGAATTTAAAGATTCGTAACTATTGGCCTAACTAGGATTTTCAATCAGTTTTGGTGATAACAAATAAAAGACATTTTAACTTGGAATGATTGAGTTATGGTGTTTTAGGTTTGACAAGAAAACAAGGATCATTGTGGGCCATCAAGCTACATAAACTAACAAGTGATCCAAAAGAAGCTCAAAGTAGCACTGTATTGATCAAAGCATGGGAAGCTAAAGCCAGCTCAGGCTAACAATCCAAGGGATTTCAAAGCTAATATGAAGTGGATGATTTCAAGCATAGAGTATAAGGTTTTAGGAAGAACAATGTAAGTACTTCAAAGTCAGATATCTATTGAAATATCTTTTGAAGCTCTTTAGGGAAATTATATGGACTTAGAGACTTATTTAAAAACCCTAGAAAATATTTTGTAAAAGAATAAAGAAAGAGAGCAAAACATATTTTGAATTGGAATTGAAAAATCAGAAAACAAGTACCTCAAAAGACTAAAGTTTCTACTTAGAAGCCTGAAGTGGCAACTTTAGAAGACTGAACTTCAAGTTCGGTCATCTGAAGATTACTTCAAACGTCTAAAGAATAAGTTTAGTCTTCTGAAGAATTATTGGTGAAAGACAGTAGCTGGTAGAAGCACTTCAGAAGACTGAACTCAAACTTCGGTCATCTGAACTCGACACTTCAATCGTCTAACCCTCAACCTCGGTCGTCTGACCCAGTATCTAGTTCAAATTTTTCAAAGGCTAAGGAACTTCAGAAGACTGAACTTGAAGGTTCAGTCGTCTAAACACTATTAAGGGGCGAATTTTCCAAAAGTTTTATTTTTTAAATATCAATTGCTTGAGCTCCAAATTTTCTAAAAACTTGGGAAATACTCCAAGTAAACTTGGGCAACACGAAAAATCTTTTGAAAGCCTATAAATACATGGTTTTGCAAATCAAAACTCACCAAGAATTGAAAAATCTGCTACAAGCTCTCTTGCTCTCAAAGTTCCTACTTGCTCAACTTTTGCAAACTAAAAGTGATGGTGTTCTGAAATCATTGATCATCAATCCTTGAGTTCTACTTGCTGATTTATTATCTGGAGAAAAGGCAGTTTGGTGAATTCTATTCTTGAGTTTCAAAGTTTATTTCTTTCCTGATATTTAAATTTGAGGTACATATATTTGAATTGTACTAACTTGCTCTTTGTGTGAGCACTCTTTGTACACATCCTCTTATTGTTTCTCTTGTAGTTATTGAACGATTCCAGCTTGTTGGATTGTTGACTAAACGAGAATACATTGTTTGGAGGGACGAGCTCAGGCCTATTTGAAGGAGTGCTTGTAAAGGTGTTGTTCCGCCCAGTAGAGGAACTACAATAGTGGAATCCTTTGGTGGTTTGCCAATGGCGAGGACGTAGGCTGTGTTGAAGCTGAATCTCATAAAAAATTTGTGTCTCTCTCTCTCTTCCTTAGTCTTTATTTTCTACACAATATATTCTTATGTATGCTAAGTGTAGGTTGCAGGGCTTAAAAATCATATTTAAGGAAGACTCTTGATATTTAGAAAGTATGTTTTAATTAACCGTTTGTGGAAACCCAAAAGGGAGTACGTTGGTTAATTTGCGGAAATCTTAATCAAGAGAAGCGCAACTACAAATTTCATTCAAAGCAAGTTTGCAATCATCCACGGGGCAACCGACAAAAATCTTAACAAGTCATGCATGTTTGTTTGAATTTTATACTTTGGTTGATTGGATCGTGTGTTTAAATTTTCAGTGTCTTATGGTGTGTTTTGCTTGTGGTTATTAGTTAGTTGATTTATTTTCTTGTTGTTATATTAAAACAAGTAAGTAGTCATAAGAGGCTAAAATTTTGAAATAAACCAATTCACCCCCCCGCCCCTCTTGGGAAAGCTATCCTAATTTCAATTAGTATTAGAGCCTAGTTATAGTAATTCTTAACAAAAAACTATAAAAAGATCTAATGACACATATAGGAGTAGCTCCCTTCGGTGAGGGCCAATCCTCAGTTCGTCCACCAATGTTTTGTGGACATAACTATACCTTTTGGAAAAAGAGAATGCAAATCCATCTCCAATACATGGATTGGAAAGCTTGGGAAGTAGTTATGGATGGAGATCTAATTCCTACTAAGATAGTAGATGGAAAACAAATTCCAAAAGAGAAAAAGGATTTGACCAATATAGACTATAAAATGCTTCAAATAAATTCAAATGCTATAAATGCCTTATAATGTGCTTTAGATGCTAATGAATTCAATAGGGTGATGGCCTACAAAATGGCTAAAGAGATATGGGACAAATTAGAAGTAACGTATGAAGTAACAATAGATGTTAAAGACAATAGGATAGATATGTTAGCAAGTACGAAGCATTCAAAATGAATTCAGATGAAACAATCTCTAGTATGTGCATAAGATTTACTTACATAATAAATTCTTTAAGTGCCTTAGGAAAGACCTACACTACCTACAAAATGATTAGAAAAAATACTAAGAGGCCTTCACTCCATATGGGAACCAAAGGTTACTGCAATCACGAAAGGTAGGAATCTTAAAACCACCTCACTAGATGAACTTATAGGTTCACTACTTACCTATGAAATGACATTAAAGGAAAGAAACCCTGAACCCAAGGATAAAATGTCCATTGCCCTAAAAGCCTCTAGTAACAGCTTAAGTGAAGATGAAAGTGAATCAAGTGACTTAGACCAAGAAGAATTAGCATTCATCACTAACAAACTTGGCAAGTTCTATAGGACAAATAAAATATTTCCTAGAAAGTTTAATAAAAAGAAATATAAAAAAGGAGAAACAAGTAGAAAAGAAAACAAAAGTAAAAATGACCCTCCTATATGTTATCATTGCAAGAAACCAATGCACATCAAGTCGGACTACCCATTACTCAAGAAAGAAAAAAAGAAAAAGAAGGAAGCCATGAAGGCTAATTGGGATGATTCAAGCTCCAGCGAAATGGAGAACGAGTCAAGTGGACAAGAGATGGCGAATATGTGCTTCATGGAAAATGATGAAGAGATAAATTCTTAATACTCCTTAACGGAATCTAACAATGATTCTAGTGATGAATCTTACGATAGCATGCCGTCCTATAAAGAACTACAAGGTGATTTATTTTCTTTACATAAAAGATTCATAAAAGTCTCTAAGAGAAACATAACTTTGAAAGAACAAAATAAAGAATTAATAAAACAACTTGAATCCTCTAAAACCATTGAAAAGGAGAAAGATTCTTGCATTGAAAAGTTAGAAGAGGAAATAAAAGAAATGACTCAAGCGATATGCAAAATTCAAGTAGATGATCTAAATAACAAAGATTTAAAGATAATTGAACTAAAGAAATCAATAGAGGATAAAGAGAAAACAATTTATAACTTTACCAAAGGAAAATAAAATTTTGAAATATGATTGAACAACAAAGATTACATGGAAATAGAGAAGGGATAGGATATAATGGAAAAAAAAAATAAAAGAAGTAAGAAGTTATACATGGGATATTTTGTCAAAGAAGTAAAGCACTATGCTAGTACTTCTTCAAACAATAAACATGAACACACTACTTGTTACTTGTGCAAGAATAAAGGTCATGTGATGTTCAATTGCCCACTCAAAATAAAATATGTTAAAATTCAAGGTGAATGGAAAGTAAATAATGGAACTAAAAATAATTCAAAGAAAGTAAAGAAAATTTGGGTTCCAAAAACTAACACTATGAATCCCTCATTGTAGGTGTGCTTTAGGACAACACCACCAAAGGAAAAGTGGTACTTGGATAGCGGGTGTTCAAGACACATGTCCGGTAATAGGACCAAGTTCACAACACTAAAACAAGATAGGGGAGTTGTGACCTTCAGTGACAATGCCAAAGGTAAAATTGTTGGCATTGGTAAAATAGGTAAAGAACCTTCTCATACAATTGATAATGTGTTGTTGGTAGAAGGATTAAAAGACAATCTTTTGAGCATTAGTCAATTAAGTGACAAAGGTTTTGAATTATGGTCTTTCAGGTTTGACAAGAAAACAAGGATCATTGTGGACTATCAAGCTACATAAACTAGCAAGTGATCCAAAAGAAGCTCAAAGCAACACCACACTGATCAAAGCATAGGAAGCTAAAACCAACTCAAGCTAACAATCCAAGGGATTTCAAAGCTAATATGAAGTGGATGATTTCAAGCATAGAGTATATGGTTTTAGGAAGAACAATGTAAATACTTCAAAGTCATATTTCTATTGAAATATCTTTTGAAGCTCTTTAGGGGAATTTTATGGACTTAGAGACCTATTTAAAAACCCCAGAAAATGTTTTGTAAAAGAATAAAGAAAGAGAGCACAACATATTTTTAATTGGAATTGAAAAATCAGAAAATAAGTACCTCATAAGACTGAAGTTTCTGCTCAGAAGCCTGAAATGGCAACTTCAAAATACTGAACTTCAAGTTCGGTCATCTGAAGAATTACTTCAGACGTCTAAAGAATAAGTTGAATCATCTAAATAATTATTGGTGAAAGATAGTAACTGGAAAAAGCACTTCAGAAGACTGAACTCAGACTTCGATCGTCTGAACCCGACACTTCAGTCGTTTGACCCTCAACCTCACTTGTTTGACCTTGTATCCAGTTCAAATTTTTCAAGGGCTAAGGAACTTCAGAAGACTGTTAACAGGAAAATTTTTCAAAAGTTTTTTAATTTTTTAAATATCAGTTGTTTGTGCTCCAAATTTTCTAAAAACTTGGGAAATACTCTAAGTAAACTTGGGCAACATGAAAACTCTTTGAAAAGCCTACAAATACCTTGTTTTGCAAATCAAAACTCACCAAGAATTGACAAATCTACTATAAGCTCTCTTGCTCTCAAAGTTCCTACTTACTCAACCTTTGCAAACTAAAAGTGCTAGTGTTCTGAAATCATTGATCATCAATCCCTGAGTTCTACTTGCTGATTTATCATCTGGAGAAAAGGGAGTTTGGTGAATTCTATTCTTGAGTTTCAAAGTTTATATCTTTCTTGATATTTAAATTTTGAAGTACATATATTTGCATTGTACTAACTTGCTCTTTGTGTGAACACTCTTTGTACACATCCTCTTATTGTTTCTCTTGTAGTTATTGGACGATTCCAGGTTATTGGTTCATTGATCGAACAATGTTACATCGTTTGGAGAGGCGGGCTCTAGCCTATTTGAAGGAGTGCTTGTAAAGGTGTTGTTCCGCCCAGTAAAGGAACTACGATAGTGGAATCCTTTGGTGGTTTGCCAAGGGCGAGGACGTAGGCTGTGTTGAAACCGAGTCTCATAAAAATTTTGTGTCTCTCTCTCTCTTCCTTACTCTTTATTTTCTGCACAACATATTCTTGTGTATGCTAAGTGCAGGTTGCAGGTCTTAAAAATCATATTTAAGGAAGACTCTTTATATTTAGAAAGTGCGTTTAAATTAACCGTTTGCAGAAACCCAAAAGGGAGTACGTTGGTTAATTTGCAAAAATCTTAATCAAGAGAAGCGCAAATAAAAATTTCATTCAAAGCAGGTTTGCAAACATCCACGGGGCAACTGACAAAAAGCTTAACAAATCTTGCATGTTTGTTTGAATTTTATACTTTGGTTGATTGGATTGTGTGTTTAAATTTTTAGTATCTTGTGGTGTGTTTTGGTCATGGTTATTAGTTGATTGATTTACTTTCTTGTTGTTATAGTAAAACAAGCAGTCAAAAGAGGCTAAAATTTTAAAATAAACCAATTCACCCCCCCCCCCTCTTAGGAAAGTTATCCTAATTTCAGTCACTGTTAGACCATTATTAGTGATGGATTTGGGAATTGTTACCAATACCTCTTTAATTTAAATAAGATAAAATAAATTTATTTCAGAGTATTGGTGATGAATTTAAGGATTCGTCACTATTAGACCCTTATTAGTGACGGATTTGAGAACTGTCACTAATACCTCTTTTATTTGAAAAAATAAAAAGAAAATTATTTTAGAGTATTAGTGTCAAATTTAAAGACTCATCACTACTAGTTATTTTCTTTTAATAAAAAAAAAAAAATTTTAAAGCTAGTAGTGACGGTTTTTGGTATTCGTCACTATTAGTAGAGTAGTAGCGATGGTTTGGATGATTCGTCACTACTAGTCCTTTTCTTAAACCCCCCAGGTTTACCCCAGTCTCCCTCCTTTTCACTCAATTCCCTTTTCTGTTTCCCTCCTCTCCTCAGTTTGTTGCCTCCCCTCTGCATCCTCCTCTCTTCATTGCAACCCATTTCCGTCGCTCGTAGTCATCACCCCATGCTTCATCGTTGCCCCTCGCCGTCACCCCTCGCTTTGCCGTCACCCCTCGTCATCACCCCTCAGTCAAACATAGCCCCTCACCTCACAGCCCCTCCGCTTCCTCCTCTCACAGTCATAGCCCCTCACCGTCGCCCGTAGTCATCCCCCCTCGCTTCGCCGTCACCCCTCACCATCGTCCCTCTACTAAACAAAGCCCCTCACCTTGCCGTCACCCCTCGTCCAAACAAAGCCCCTTGCCTTGCCATCACCTCATGGCCGAACAAAGTGGACTTTTGGAGATATTTATTCCAAGACTCCATTATTGGATGCCAATGATCGTCCCTTCTTCGTATCTTACCAAGTATTTTTGCCCGCCATCTGCTTTTCCAATCAGGCTTTTAGGTTAAAATTGTTGGTTTAATATCTGCTATTTTTTGCAAATCTATGATCATTTGATGTGTTGTTGCCTGTTTGGTTGTTGAAAATGTTTAGGAAAAGAAAATAATTGTGGGGTTTGTGGAAAGTGCAATTGTCTACTCAGTTGAACCCAATGCAGGTACTTGGTTTATTGTTTTCTTTATTGTAATTTTATTTTTTATTGTAGTATTAAAATTTCCATCACAAAAAATGAATTTAGATTGAAATTGTTGCCCCTTTACATCGTATCATTCATCCAACTATTAATGAGAATAAAGGGGCAACAATTTCTTAGTTAACATTGATTGCGTTTCCATCCTAGACAATCTTTTATTTTTATTTGTCACTAAATTTTCTCTCAATATCGAATACCATTTGAAAAAAAAAAAAATTTGTTCTAATATGATTCAAGATTAAGAAAAACTAAATGCCAAGGATAAGTATAATTAAAATGATATTAATTGTGTGTTTTAGTGTATATTTTTTATTGAAGGATATACATTCACACATGCTTTCAATATCCATTAAAACTTCAAGCTATCAAAACTTAAATATTTTTTACCCTTGATATACTATAACAATTAATTTTTTTTATAATTTGTAAATTTTATTATTGCTAGTTATTATTTTTATCATACTTAAAGCTAATAGGAGATTACTAATCTATGAGCACATATTTATGCTACTGTCTTTGATTATAAAAATAAATAAATAAATATCAAGAGAATCCAATCTTAAGTATGCACCTTTGAAAAAAAAAAATTTGAACTTAAATCGTAGGGTTTCCTCTTTACTGGCCAATGCCTCCACGAAAGAATCCTCAGGCAGCCTCAAATCGGCAGAGGGTTCAAGACCCGCCAAGGGGAGAGTCTTCTTCTAGGGGGCTGTACTGAGTGATCACGAAAGGATTTCAGATGAGACGAGAGCACCAAGGGTGACTCTTGAGGATGTGCAGTTGCCCCTAGCACGTTCCAATGCACCACCCATTAGAGAGCAGTCCTCCAATGTTACCCCAGGCCTAACATAGGACATGCCTGCTCATCCGGTGCTATTTCATATGATTAGGCCGACCATGCTGTATGATTACGATAAACCACCTCCGATGGACATTCCTAACCATTTGTTGCCTCGGGCCCTCAGGCCATGCCCATTTAGGGAACCACCACCCTCCCCTCTTATCCCTAAATTACGTCGTCTTCCAGAGGAAATGGCATGGTACTAACATGCCGCTAGAGTAGTAGCCTCATCTTGTTGCTCGTGCAGTTCCAATTTTGATTCTAACTCTAATTAGGATAGACTAGATGTTTGGGATCTTTTATGTGCTTTCTCTTTTGCTTATGTACTGTGCTCATGCACCCTTTGCTTTTATTTTATTTCTTTTTCTTTTATTTTTGTATTGTATTCTATTTTACCATGCTTTTGAATGGTTGTATGCATGCTTTGATGTGTCTATCTACATTGTATTACATCTAAAAAATTAATGAAAATCCAGGTTTTGGTTTCTACCTATATTTTGTATTTCACAATATCATTACGTTTTTCTAGCTATTTTTGGAATTTATGTGGATGTTACTGACATAGATAAGGTAGGTAGATAAGTGTTCATTTTTTTCGTCCTTATTGTGCATTCATTTGAGATTGTGCATGGTTAGAAAATCTTTGGATAAAATACAGTGAAAGGCCGAGAACTAAATGTCATATAAAGTAAACTACCAAATTAATTACTATCATTTCTTTTGTTCATTGAAGCTTAGACCCGTTCAAGAATGGTTGCTATACATTCATGCCTCATCATATATGTGAGACAAAACAATTATTGAAATTCAATTGATTATTACTCATACTATGTTGACTAATAATCAATTGAACATGTTAATAATTTGTTTCACTTACGATTAGTAATGTTTGTATTTCAACCATTCTTTGATTGTCCATCATGGATAGTTCAGGAAGTTGTATTTATGTTGTTGTCATCGTTCACGCTTTTTCAATTTTCATTATATATTTTGAGCGCATCTCTACTTGTGTTCTCTCGATGCATAGTGGGGTGTTGTGACAATTTGTTAGTGATGGGAAACTAGCAACTTGTTCACTTCTCCCATCTCGTGTACTTGGAGAGCCATGGGGAGATGCTGCCAAAAATTTATAAAGAATATGATGAAGGAATTTAAGTGATTGATCGCAACGTAAATGCAACATTCTTGAATGGGATAGGATCCGTACCCTTTAGACGGAAGGTCTTTGATTATAGGATTCACAATGCATGCTTCATAAACATTATAAGAATGCAATCAACACCATTTACTTGAACATGTTGTAGGGTAATTAATGAACATGGATAAGAGTTGGATGAATGCTCGAGGTAGGTTTTTGCCAAAATACGTGAAACAGGTACATGATTTCATAGAGTTTGCATGTCATCATGCAAACAAAGCCAGTAGAATAAGGTGTCCTTGCATGAAATTCCAAAACATAACATTCAAACACATTGATCTGGTCCATTCACATTTATTAGACTTTGGAATAGAGAAAAGGTACACAAGATGGGTGTTCCATGGTAACGATTACGCAACACAGAGCGATGATGATGACGATGAAGATGAGGGGGGAAATATAGTAGGTGTGATATACATTCGGAAGGGTTAATCGAAATGTTAGGTGACTTGCAAAGGGGGATTGCAGTGGACATCAGCAGTGTCAGTGTGTTGCATACTAGTGATGAATCTACTTTAGCATGTACCATACCTTGCGATTCTAGTACATTGACTTGACTCTATAAACCATTTTCTAATCTCGTGAGGGATGCATGGGTGCCCCTATATCCAAACTATAAAAAGTTTTCAAAATTAGAGTTTCTGATAAAGTTGCTTCATGCAAGGACAATGCATGGGTTATCTCAGAGTGTATTCAACATGCATTTAAGCCTTATTAAGGCGGCACTTCCTGATGATGAAACACTTCCGAAGTCTTTTTATGAGGTGAAGACGTACATGTGTGAATTGGGTCTTGGTTACACTTCAATACATGTGTGTAGGTTTGATTGTGCACTCTTTTATGGTGACATGAAAATGTGAACAAATGCCCAGAATGTGGTGAACTGAGGTATACAACTAATCAGAAAAAGGGTGAAAAGATCCCCCAAAAATTTTGGCGATATTTTCCATTAATCTCATGACTACAATGATTGTACATGTGCAGAAAGACTACTGCCAATATGAGATGGCATCAAGAGAAACATCTTCAAGATGGAAACACCCTTAGCCATCCAGTGGACTCTGAAGCTTGGGCTAATTTTGATAAAATGCGTATATGGTTTGCTAGTGATCCTCGCAACATCAAACTTGGCCTTACTTCAGATGGGTTCAATCCTTTTAGTAACATGAACAACCTATATAGCATGTGGCTAGTTATGATAATGTCATATAATATGCCGCCATGGCGTTGTATGAAAAAACCCTTCATTTATATCTCGATGCTTATTCCCAGACCAAGGGCACCTGGTAATGATATTGATGTGTACTTGCGTCCATTAATTGATGAGTTGATAGAACTATAGGAAAAAGGAGAGGAGACATTCGATGTGGAAAGCGGGACAACCTTTCGGATACATGCTACATAATTGTGGACAATTAATGATTTCCCTGCTTACGGCAACCTGTCGGATTGGAGCACAAAAGGTCACTTAACATGCCCAATATGTAATAAGGATGCTGGGTCATTATTCTTCAAGCATGGACACAAGTTATGCTTTATGTGTCATCGTCGTTTTCTACAACCTGGACATCCTTGGAGGACTCGTGGTGTCAAAATATTTTAATGGAAAACCTGAACGAAGGTTGTAGCCAAAATGACTAAGTGGGGAATCTAACTCAGGTTGATCGGAGAAGTGAAATTTGGGAAACCACCGACCAGTAGAAAAAGAAAATGTGCTGAGTGGGATTTGAATTTGACAAAGAGAAGCATCTTCTTCAAGTTGCCATACTGGAAAGATCTTCCACTATACCACAACTTTGATGTCATGCACATCGAAAGAACATTTGTGAGAATGTCATTTGTACATTGTTGGACATAAATAAGAAGACAAAGGACACTGCAAATGCTCGCCGGGATATGGAAGAAATAGGAATATAGCCTAAGTTGCACCTGTTTCGTGATAGGGACAAACTTGTCATGCCATCAGCTTGTTACACATTTTCGAAGGATGAGAAGAATAAATTCTTCAAATGGTTGAAATCAGTAAAGTTCTATAATTCCCCAAACCCCTAAACCCGGGTCCGACGCATTATACCTAATAAAATCCTGATAATCCATAATCCATAATATACACAGTGGAAAACATAACCATAATCTTCATATAACATAATACCAAAGTTTACTAATTCTAACTACCAATCATAATAAATTAATCATCCACCTGTAGTCCAATCTATACATGTCTCCAAAACATTATCCACTAATACCAGTATGTTTCACAACTATCCATATCTTATAAAACTTAAAACATAAATCATAAAACATAAAATATACATATCAAAATTGACATAAAAATATACCATTTTCTCTTTCTATTTACCAAAAATGCTATTAAATCTCGAGCTCTCTAAGCTCGATCTTGAGGAAATCCTGAAAAAGATAATTTCATATTTAGGTGAGACACATCTCAGTAAGGAAAGAAACAATATATTAAAACAGTGTTTGACCATCATGAGTTTATATATGACATATCATTTAACATTTGCAAATTCTTGACATAATTTCTGAAATCATTCCCTGAACCTAATCAAACACATGCAAATGTTTAACCCACGAGACTACCTGAGGATAGGGGTAATTACCCGCCCATACAAGTAGCACCCCTCTGCTCTAATATTTAGGTGACCTAAAGGTCGCAGCTAAAGCATACTAGGGCACTCACCTTACTCAGTAAGCCCTCAAGTAATAAATTGATCTCGTACTCACACAGTTCATACAAAAGTTTATCGGCGAAGGCCCTAAGGATAGGGAAATCTACCCGCCCATACAAGTAGGTTCCCTCTGCCCTAGTACGTTATGCGACTACTGCCACATCTGTAACTACTAGTGCACTTGTCTTACTCAGCAAGCCCTCAGGCGAAAGGTACACCTCGCCCAATCGTAACATGTTCTACTTACATACATACTTCTAATATCATAATACATCATTCCTTTTATCATGATTCAATCATACACATCTGTTCATATTCATAGCTTAACATTGCATTGCATTTCACTTTAAGTGACTCTTTCCCATTTATATCATTCACATTTCACATTTTATTTCATTACATTGTCATTCCTTGTCATTTCATTTCATAACATTTTCATTTCATTACTTTGTACTACAACCGCTCTTTAGCCATCATCAGTTAGTCCACATAGAAATGCGCTAGAATCTGCTAACCCGGCTTTCAGTTGTCGTATATTTACCCAGCATCTTTCAGCTGTTTTATCCAGCATCTTTCAGTTGTTTATATGGTTGCATTAACACACACAAGTAACATAGTCCATGTCATGTTTTATTCACAATGCATTACTCATTACTTAACCTGCATCTCATACATTTAACATATATTTCCACACACTATTCTATTTACTCATGCCACACAATTTAGCAATAAAATTCATACACTGCCTGTAAAATAAGCCAACCAACATTTAATGTTTATATACTGAAAATACCTTTCATTTCTTACATAATTATCCTGAAAATATTTCTCACTTTCATCAGTTCATTTTCGCGTATACATATCTAATAAACAATCCTAAACTCGAAAAAAAAATACAATTTAAACAGTTGGCATTTTACCCATACCGAAACATATACACGTAGATATAACACAATTTATTTTTTCATTAAATTCATAAAAATTATGATTTAATATATATTTTTCCCCTTACCTGGTTTCTTGAACTACGCCAATAGGGACCCCGAAAAATACCTGCGGCGCTCACCCTGACCCTGAATCAAAAATTTTTAACTCCAATAAATTATTCCTGAATATAATATTATTTAAATATTTCCTAGGACTACAATTCCTAAATAAATAAATATATCCTTAAATTTAGTCAAATTACCAAATTTCCCAAATCCCACTCTCGCTTTGGAGTAGGGCCTAGAAAATCCCAATTGAAAAATTACCTACGCCAAAATGACGACGACGACGACTAGGACCACGAGGTGGTGTCTAATCGTCGATTCAACAGCAGATTAACAGCAAAATTAAGAAAATGAGGAAAAATTACCTTTCCCCAAGAGTAGTGTCTAAGTCGTTCCCATGAAAAATCTGTTCCAGTAGAAATATCGGCAATGGAACCAGGAATCCAACGGCACCTTCTGTTTCCCGATCTGCTACAAATTCGCAGAGAAATTGAAAGAGAGAGAAACAGAGAAAAAAAAAATATACAAGGGAGGTAGCCGTGCCTCTGTTCTGCTTTTCTTCTTCTTTCTTCTTCCTTCTTCTTTTACTTTACATATATATATATATTACTTTAACTTATACATCTTATATTATAATAATCTTATATACATATAACTTATATTATATTTATCTTTTATATATATATATATATATTCCAATTAAATTTTTTTTACTATTTATTTTATTTATTTATTTATTTATTTTAATAATATTTAATTAATTAATAATTACTTTTTTTCATACTATTTATTTTTATTTGTTTATTAAACACATTAATTAATAGTGTTTAACCAAATAATTAATTAATTTTTTTAATTTTTTTTTCTCAAGTTATTACAAGTTCCCTGATGGATATGCGTCGAACATAGCTCGATGCATAAACACGAAGGAAGGGAAGATGTTAGGAATGAAAATTTATGATTGTCACGTCCTTCTACAACAGGTCCTACCCGATTTCCTTCATGGACACTTGACTAAAGATGTTCGCTCGGTGCTGATTGAGGTGGGGATTTTTTTTGACAATTGTGCTCCAAAAAATTGAGCGTAAACATACTTGAACAGGTAGAGGATAACATCGCGATCATACTACGCAAACTAGAGAAAATATTTTCGTTAGAATTCTTCGATATGATGGTCCACCTAGCCGTCCATTTACCAAGGGAGGCCATAATTGGAGGACCCGTTCAATATCGTTGGATGTATCCTATTAAGAGGTAAATTTTAAAGTCCGTCTATAATGTTCATGTGATTTTTTTTTTTCCCTTTTTGTGTCTACAGGTCAATAATGCTACGTAAAATGCACAGGTTCTTGTCCTCTTTGAAAGGGTATATGTGCAATATGGCACGACCAAAAGGTTTAATCATGGAGGCATATATTGACAGTGAATGTCTTGCATTCTGCTCAATGTATCTACAAGACATTGACACAAGGTTCACTCGCGAGGTGTGAAATGCAGACTTTCATGTTATTAATGCCGAAGATGAAGAATCAAGAAGCTCTATATTTTGAGAAAATGTTTGGCCGTTCAGTACACGGGTTTACGATTTCATGGATATGCTCGACCTATAAAAAGCCCATTTTTACATCCTTAATAATTGTTATGAAATTGTTTCATATATCAAGTACGTGGTTCGAAACTCCTTACTTTGCAATGTATTTACATATGCATATTTATATACTTACTTAACATCAACATGTACTATTGTTGCATATAGCGAACATAAAGCTAAACGTCTGGCCCAAAATGAACGGAATGTCGATGACAGGCATAAGAAAGAATTTGTTATTTGGTTTGGGAGCTGTGTAAGTAACAATACTACCTAAGTACGAAGCAATGTACATTGTCAATGTTGACGGTTTACTCATCTAAACTTCTATTTATTTAATAGGTGAAAGTTATGTATTACAATAAAGAACCAACAATAAATAAAGATTTGTATGCATTGGCATGTGGTCCCGATCTACGAGTTAACCGCTGCATCGGTTGCATTATAAATGGGTTACAATTTCATAAAAAGTTCCTCGAACTGAATAGAAGAACCCAAAATTCTGGTGTTGCGGTGCTAGGCATAGAAGGAGATGAATAAATTTATTGACTTTTTGAGTCTGATCCCTGTTTTGATGCTGACAAAATACATGTTTCTTATGTGTGTATTTAGCATGTGAACAAGTATATCAATTTAACACACACATAAGGAAACGGCAATGGAAGCTTGCAGGACTTAAAGACTATATGATCAATCGCATTCCATGAAGTCAGAAAAGCAAAAAGATGAAGAAGGCTTTTTTTTTTTAATTTGTTGTAATTGAATTTAATTTTTATATCTTTGGTCTATAATAATGCATGAATCTGCATAATGTGTTTGAATGCTCAGATTGACCATAGATAGACCTTAGGGACCAACACATTTCACCAAAAACCTTTTTCTAAAAAGACTAAAATCATACAAAGCTTTGGAATAGTTTTAGCGTCAAAATCAAGGCTAAAATAAAGTTTATGAAAAATTCGGTCGACCAACATCGGATATTTTTGATGTCCTCAAATGACCTAGACTGACCTAAGGAGTCCCCATATTACATGAAAATATGTCCTATCTTCTTAAATTTAACTATCATATGAATAGGGTTTATATACAAAGGGATTGAGACAGAAATGCACTAAATGTGCACATTCGGTTGACCGAACTTGTTAGCTCAAAAGTTCCTAGTTGACCGACCCCGAACTAGGTCAACAGATTGACCATAGCCAGTCAACCAAACACACTTAGGTCAAATGCACCCGGTTGACTGAACCTCCTAGGAGTCAATTTTTTTAACCACCTAGTCGACTGAGCCCAAAATGTAATCCAACGCTCTGGTCGATCGAGGGTCCTTGGGAGATGTCCCAATGCCCTAGTTGACCAAAATTTTTAGTTCAAAATGTCTCGGTTGACCGAACCGCACTAAATTGGAAAATCGCCTTTAGGACACTAAGTCCGGTAGACCGAAGTGCTAGTTTATTTTTTACCCGATCGACCGAACTTAGTTCCACGATCAACCGAACCACAAAAGTGGTCGACCGGAGCTCTCGGGTTGGAATTTTTTAAATGCATAAAAATGTAATTAAAACTTAATTAAACTTTTTCAAAATACCGAGCGTGTCCCTCAATGATCAGATTTGTTGAAAATCTATGAATACCCCCTCATGACTCCAGATTAGCAACCTTGGTTAACCCAAATCTTCTCTCTAATTTTTTATTAATCAAAGTTCCCCCAAAAAGGTTTTTGTTGTTTAAATCGTTCTTTTGGGGTAAAATATTTTAAGCAAATCTCTCCAACTCTCTTTCACTTGTTTTATCTCAAAATCATTTTTAACAAGAGTATTTTTTTTTTTTTTTGGGCATTTTATTTGTATTTACATGCATATACTCTCACTTGTTATTTACTTTTTGAAAATCAATCTTTGAGAGTATTGCTTGTATTTCTCCCAGTTATTTCTTTGATCAATACTCTTGGGAGAAAAAATATTTATTGCACAAATTCTTTTGAGCTTAAAATTCCTAGTTTCTCCAAATATTATTTACATGCAAAAACACTTATAAGAGAACATTAATATTCATTTTTCATATACATCTCATTTGTGCAAATATTATTTAGATGAGCACCCTTTACTCTACTGAGCTCAAATCATATCATAAGAGAGTGCATACATCTTAGAGCTTTAATGCATACATTTCTGCTTGTATTTTTAGAAACAATTTCATGTACAAAAATGGTTTTCATGTACTGGTTAGGTTCAACCCATTAATTGAACTGGAAAGTCTCAGCCCCATAAATGAGACGGGTTCGATTCAGTCCAGAATTGAACAGGGGAGTCTCGGCCCTGTAAGTGAGACTAGTTCGGCTCACCCTAGTAATTGAATTAGGGTTTTTCTTGTCCCGTAAGGAGAGGATGTAAAAGGCTTTCGCTCCGCTCGATTAAGTTAGCAGGTATAGTGGAATCCTTAGGGGGTATGCCCAAGGCGGGGATGTATACTGGTTTGGCTTAACCTCGATAACAAATCTAGTGTCGCTCTCCCTATCTTATTTAAATTCTTGCACTTAAATTTCAGCAGTTGTATGAATGTTTGTTTATTGTCTTAATTATTTGCATACACGCATTTAATTTAAATAAGACTGTGCACATGTATGTTTGCTTTCAACGTTAAAATCACTTTATATACACGTGCATATGTTGAATGGGTTATGATACGTGGTGAATCGGCGTAATTGTTTTAATTAGAAAAAAATATTTTAAAACCCAATTTACCCCCCCCCCCCCCCCGCGGTCTTAGGATCACACTAATTCCAACAAAATTGACTACTTTGGTGTCTTGGAGGAGATTATAGAGCTTAACTATGGAGCCAACAGACTCGTCCACTTGTTCAAGTGTACTTGGTGGGACATTGGCAATAAAAAACTAGGATAAACATGAATGCCTACTTTACTAGTGTCAATTTTAGCAAGGCCTGGTATCAAAATGACCCTTTTATGCTAGCAACGCAAGAAGAACAAGTGTTTTACCTTAAAGACACCAAATGGAAGGGTGAAAGGTAAGTGGCCCAAAAGATTCCTCCCCGAAGTTAATGCTAGTGAGGCTGCATTCCAAGAAGATAGTCATCTGTCAATGCAGCAACGTGCTTTCAGTGTTGTCGAAGAAGGAGCCGATCTTATACCATTGAATAGGGATGGTGCCCGAGAGAACACGTAGGGACTGCTAACATTACAATTGAATCTTATGTAGATGTTCACTTCATCGACGATGAGGAAACTGATAGGGAAGATGAAACATAGGTCGAGTACTGTAGTGAAGAGGAAGACACTTTAGAAAGTGAGGATGGTACCGATATTGAGGACATATAGGGGGATAAGCATGTTATGTTTGTCACTATGTATCTAACATGTATAAATAACTAAAAATATATGTATTATGCATCCATTTAATATTCATACTTCTTATATTTATTTGTCTAATATTTTGTACATATGGCACCAAGAGGTCGACATGGCCGACTTCCTTCCAGGCACTCGACTACATCGCATGAGGATGATCATATATCCTCGAGACCAGTGAAGCCCATTGGTCCTGATGCGACGATACCATTTTCTGAGCCATCAGCTCCTTGGCCAGATATGGATACCTCAGCTAGGGATGGCATGCAGGTGAGTTGCCTACCATGATTAGCAGCGTTGGTAAGGTTTTATTTTATTTGTTTCGATGTAAACTATTGATTTTTATTCACGTGTATGATTAAAATATTGTTCTTAATTTAACTCTTCTTTCAGCATCGACATCCACGACCAGGTCAGGTCGTGGTGTCGCGAAAAACACGGCGCTGAAGAAGCACCTAGAAAAGATTAGGATTGAAATTCCTCTACACTTCACTACCCTATGTGATGATTGGTGTCCATCGTGGACACAAGAGCTCAGCATTATATGCTGATAGTATGCTCTAGTCACCGCCTTCAGTTGGCCGCAGGTGACTAAGGCGCAACGCATGGTTCTTTACATACGCATCTTGGTAAGTAATCTCAGACCTTCTATTAGCCTTACAAGGCTTAACATCCTATTTTGATGCTAGCAAACAAGTGGAACTTAACATATTTGGTTAAGTGATAATATTTCAGATCTCACATATGTGAAAGCAAGGTCAAGTACTCACAATGATCAATTGAAGCTTATATTCCAAAGGAACATAATCTTATGAAGCTTAAAGAATACCTAAGGCATGGATGATATAATAAATCTTGACAACTATGAGAGGATGAACTTGATATTAAAGTTTGAAGAAAGGGTTAAGACAAACCATGAAGACTTAAGTGTTTAAGAATGTCAAAAAATCTAAGAAGTCTTTATGTAAGTACTTCATTCGATTTCAATATGGACACAAGAAGTTCTTAGGACAATTACTTGGACCTAGATACTTTTCAAAATACTTGGAAAATATTTTTATAATTTCAAAAGATATTTCAAAAAAGGTTAAAATTTTTTTTGGAATGAAAAGCACTAAAATGGGATTTTTCCAAATTTAGTTAATTTTTCAACATCCGCATTGATGAGCATTTTTCTCTATCAAAAACTCATTATTTTAAAAAGTGTTCAACATGAAAGTTGTATAATTTTTTGTTATCTTTGTATTGGTTCCAAGATCAACTAATGTGGAGTTGTATAGAAAAAAGTTATGACCAAAATACTAAACCAGGGTCAAAGTTGTCAGCAACTCAGCAAATTGTCTAGTCAGCCAACTGACTAGAATGAGGTATGTTCAGCCAACTCACTGACTAATTAATACAATTAATTTTTTGGAGACAAAAAGCTCTCAGTTGCCTATCCAGCCAGCTGACCTTGTATAAACACCCACCCAGTCGCCTGGTCAACCAATTGATCCTACGAAAATTTAAATTTTGAACTTTAACGGGAAAATTCTAAAAATTAGTTTTTTAAATCTAAAAGTTATAAAAACTTGGGGGACACTCCAAGCAACTTGGGAGACAAGGAAACTAACTCTATAAATACATGGTTTTGCAAATTAAATTATACCAAGCTAGTGAAAAACATTTCTCAAAACTGAAACTCTCATACTCTTAAAAACTCTCATGCTCTCATCTTTGCACATCCGAATTGCTAAGGTTTTCTCGAAGCAACTGATCAATCCTTCTCTGTGTTTCAAAATTGTTAATTCTCATCTAGAAGGAAAACTTGGTGAAATCTTTTTTTTGAGCTTCAATTGTATTTCATATTGTGAATTTGATTGAAGTATGTAGATTTAACTTGTACTAATTAACTCTTTGTGAGAGCACTCTTTGTATACATCTATTTGTTGTATCTCTTGTAGATTGTGACAATTTCTGGATTGTTGGATTGTTGGCTAAGTAAGGGGATATCACTTAGAGAGGTGCTGCTCTAGCCTAATTAAAGGAGTGATTAAACAAGGGTATATCATTTGGAGAGACGAGCTCTAGCCTACTAAAGTTGTGTGTAAACGGTGTTCTTCCACTCGGTAAAGGAACTGGTTTTAGTGAATCCTTCGGTGGTTTGCCAAAGGTGAGGATGTAGGCTGGGTATAAGCCGAACCTCGTAAAAATAGTGGTCTCACTCTCTCTATCCCTTACTCTATTTACTTATAGCATATACAAACTACGTGGATGTTTTAAATTCTTTAATCATAAACACTACAAAAATTTGATATAAAGTAAACTTAAGCTTAATTTGTTTTTGGGATTACGAAAACCGAAAGGGAGTATGTTGGTTGATCCATTCTTTTCGAAAACCATAAGGGAGTAAATTGATTGGTGAAACACTCAATGATTCTTTAAACTAAAAGTTTATTTAACGTCTAAACTTTTGGAAAGAGTATTGAATTTTATATCGCACTTCATTTTGAGAAAGCAAATTCATTACCATAGGGCTTGAGTCAAACTTTCATATTTACAAGGTTGCAAACAAACAAAAGTTGAATATTCTATCTTAGTTTGAATATTGTGGATGATTGGAAAATTGATTGGTTAAGTACTTTGTTGGTTGGGGATTGAACCTTGTTTCTAAGTATTTATTATTTGAATAAATCAACAAGAAGTAAAGAATTCATTGAAAGAAGAAAAAGAAGTTAAGGATTCTTGTAAAGAATTAAAATAAAATTTTAAATCCAATTCACCCCCTTCTTGGGACTACACCTTAGTTTTCAATTTGTATCAGAGCAGGGTTATAACAAATCCTAACAAGAAGTTATATAAAGATCTAATGGCACACATAGGAGTAGCTCCCTTCGGAGAGGGTCAATCCTCAACCCGACCACCCATCTTTTGTGGTTTAAACTACACATTTTGGAAACAAATGATGAGAATATATCTTCAAACTATGAATTCAAAAGCTTGGGAGGTTGTCACGAATGGTAATTTAATTCCTACCAAACTAGTAGATGGAAAACAAGTCCCATAGGAGAAAAAGAACATGACTAAAATTAATCACAAAATGTTGCAAGTTAATTCTAGTGCTATGAATGTTTTATATTGTGCTTTAGATATGAATGAACTTAATAAAGTCGTGGCTTACAAATCAGCGAAATAAATATGGGACAAAATTGAGGTAACTTACGAAGGCATTATAGATGTTAGGGATAATAGGATTGATATGCTTACAAGTGAATAGGAAGCTTTTAAGATAAACCCAGATGAATCTACAACTAGCATGTATACTAGGTTCACTCACATAATAAATTCCCTAAATGCCCTAGGAAAAACATACACGAATTATGAAATGATTAGAAAAATACTTGTCTTCCACCTATATGGGAATCTAAACCCACTGCAATAACCGAAGGAAGAAATTTGAAAAATACCTCCTTAGATGAGCTTATAGGTTCTCTCCTCACATACAAAACTGCAATAAATTAAAGGAGTGGAAAAACCAAAGCCCAAGAATCAATAGCCTTCAAAGCCTAAAAAAAAAAAACTCTAGTAGTAAAGAAGAGATGGATGAAGATAAACTAGCCTTCATATTTAAGAAACTTGTAAAAATCCTTAGAAGGAAAAACAAATTCAAAAGAAAAAACCAAAACTCCAAATCAGAAGAAGAAGAAATTAGTAAAAAGAAATCTAAAAATAAAACTCCCCTGCTACATCAGCACACATCCCAACCCCTTTAGCAATGTGTTGCTATAAATCACAAAACCACCATCCCTAGATGGGATGGTTAAAATTTGAGTAGTGACCAATCGGTGTTTCAACTGCTGGAAACTTTGCTTGCACTCGTTGGTCCAATCAAATCTCATACTCTTCCTTGTCAACCATGTCAAAGGACTGGATAACTTCGAGAATCCTTCCACAAATTGCCGGTAATACCCAGCTAGTCCTAGGAAACCCCGAACATCCTACATGCTCTTCGGTTTCACCCAGTCAACCACTACTTCTATATACCAGGATCAACTGAGATACCACCCTTTGACACGACATGGCCTAGAAACACAACCTGATTCAGCCACAACTCGCATTTCCTTAACTTAGCATACAACTTCTTCTCTCGTAGTACCTAAAGTACCAACCTCAGGTGGTTTTCATGCTCTTCCGGACTCTTAGAATATACCTGAATATCGTCGATGAACACCACTACAAACTAGTCTAGGTATTCATGAAAAACTCTGTTCATTAGGTCCATAAATACTGGTGGAGCGTTAGTCAACCCAAATGGCATAACTAAGAACTCGTAGTGACCATATCTAGTTCAAAAAGTAGTCGTCGCAACATCCTCTATCCTAACTCTCACCTGGTGATACCCTGACTGTAGATCGATCTTAGAAAAGACTTGTATTCCCTGTAGCTAGTCAAACAAATAATTTATATAAGGCAACTGGTATCGGTTCTTCACTGCTACCTTGTTTATTTTGTGGTAATCAATGCACATTCGCATCGACCTGCCCTTCTTCTTCACAAACAATAGTAGAGCTCCCCAGGGTGAAACACTAGGTTGGATAAAGCCATTGTCCAATAGTTCCTGCAATTGCTCCTTCAACTCTCTAAGTTTAGCTGGACCCATTCAGTATGGAGCTTTAGAGATCGGTGCCTTACCTGGCAGCAACTCGATAGCAAACTCCACCTCTCGATCGGAAGGTAAACCGAGTAAGTCTTCCAAGAATACATCCGAAAATTCATTAAACCACTCATATATCTTCAAGTTTCACATCATCTCGAGTGGTTCCCTTACGCAAGTTAGGTACCTTTGATAAACATGCAAGAGTAACCTTCCCGCCTGTATAGCTGGTAGAATCTATGGCGTTGAATGCACACATGATCCCACAAATTCATACTCTTGCTCCCCAAGAGGTCTGAATACTACTTAAGAAAGAGTCTAAGAAGAAAAACAAAAAGGCCATGAAAGACATTACTTGGGACAACATGAGTACATGTAGTTCGGAATAGGAATCAAGTAAACAAGAAGTTGCTTGTACTTGCTTTATGGCATGGAACGATGAGGGAAGCTCCTCATCCAAATTAGTTAATGGTTATAGTAACGATAAATTAAATAATGAAAGCATGCCATCTTATGAAGAAATTCAAAATGATTTATTCAAAGTACATAAGATGCTAATCAAAGTAAGCAAACAAAACACATCGTTGAAAAACAAGAATGATAGAATGATGAAAGAGTTAGAATCAATTAAGATTGCTGAAAGTGATAAAGATTCAAAACTCAAGAAAATAGAAAATAAGTATGAAGCTGTAATAAAAGAATTAGAAGCTAAAAATCTTGCTCAAAAAGAAAAAGACTTGAAAATCAAGAAATTAGAAAGCAAGAATGAAAGGATGATAGAAGATTTTCAATCCCTATCCTCCATAGAATATGAAAAAGACATATATATTTCTGAATTAGAGGATAAAATCAGAAAATTATCTCAAAAGTTAGAGAAATCACAAAAGAAGGTTGATGAAAAGAAAGATATTGAGACAAATGATCTCAAAAATCAAAATGAAGATAAAGAAAAGATCATTTACAACTACACAAAAGGTAAGGAAAACTTTGAAAAAATGATAGGCTCACAAAGGATGACTTTAAACTAAGAAGGCATTGGATTTAATGGGGTTGAAAATAAAAAGAAAAAGAATCTTGACATGGGTTATTTTTCAAAAGCATCCAAAGATTATCCTAGCACATCTTCAAATGCCTACACTAACATCATATGCTATCAATGTAAGAAAAATGGACATATAAAGTTTGAATGTCCATTTAAAAGAAAAGGTGTTAAGACTAAACAAGTTTGGAAAAATAAGAAAACATCCCTTGTTAAACCATCTGGACCCAAGAAAATATGGGTACCAAAAATGAAATATTAAATTCTTCAACTTCAATTGATATTAAATTTATGGAAACATCATACAAATATAGAATAAGGATAAAAATTATTCAAGCTTATCTTATTGAAACTCATGAAAATTGTTGGCCTCAAATCAATGAATGAATCATACAAGGCATAAAATAGAAAGCATTAAGATACATGAAGTTTGGATGTTTATGTGAGATAAAAAAAAAATGTTGAATTAGGTGTAATCCCAAAAGGGGGGGTGAATTGGGTATTTTAAAAAATTCTTTGAATCTTTTTACCACTTATTCCCTACTTTTATATTTAGCAATGAGTTCTTACTACCCAATTAATAGTGTACAATGTTATTCAACCTATACATGCAATATGAGCAGTTTAAATGTAGTGCTAAAAGTAAAGAGTAAAGGGAAGAGAGAAGACAAATGCGATTTTTACGAGGTTCAGCCAACTTAGCCTACGTCCTCGCCTTGAGCAACCACTCAAGGATTTCACTAAAATCCTTGCTTCTTAAATTGGGACAGAGTTTCTCTTACAATCCACTGCCTACAAGAGGTACAGCTTCCTCCTCACACATTGCTTATAAGAGATACATCTCTCTCCTCAAACACCGGCTCACACACCGAACCGTGTATACAATAAAATCTGTAAAAACACTCAAAAATGCTTCCAAACAAAAAGCTTGTGAGTAAAATTCAAATTCCTAATATATTAACATATGATATAATCTGAAGCTGAGAATGTATGAAACGATATAATCGTTTATGTATGATATGCTTTAACACACAAATCCCTTTTTATCAATTCTCCCAAAAATATTTGTATAAAACAATGCTTTGGAGATCTTGGGTTAGATCTTTGAATATAAAAATAACTTTGTAGATTGCAAAGATGTTACACCCACTTTGTAAAAATTATTTCATGAAATATGTTAACCTCAATTATATTTCAATCTCAATGTGATCTAGGTAATATTTGACTTGATATATATGTATATGTATCTCTAAGATGATGATACCAAGGATCAACACTCTTACTATATGATTTTCTGAAAATATCCTTCAAAATATATATATATATACAGTTACAAACATAAATGATCTTCAAATCAGTAGGTTTCTTATATTGAAAATATCAACTCTTTGAATGAAATCTCGTTTGAATCACAAGTGTTTAATCAATACCAAAAGCTCTTCTCAAGTGGCAAATTTCTTAATGAAATGATTTGCTATATGCACACACAAGATTAACTTCTTAACAAGAATTCAAAAATAGATTTTGCAATGATATACTCTATGAAAAATGGATATCAACAAGTAGATCAACTTATATAAGAAAAACTTTATTCAACTAACTCTTATAATAAATATGATTTATCAAACGACAATACTAGAATGAAAGAACCAGATGAGTAGCTCAGTTCCACTTAGATATTCTGAGTAGATTTGCCCTAAGATGATATGTAGAAGTTAGAGCGTAGGCAAACGTACAACAATCAGCTCAAGAATCTTAGTTTTCTTTTCAACAAGATGTGTTCTTCGCTTTATGTTGATCTTCTTGTATTTTTCATCAGTACTAGGGTTTAGACAATCAGTATTTATAGTGTCTTACCCTTAGAATTGATCTCAAACATTGGATCAATAAGATAGCTCGCGAGTTCTTTTAATAAAAATGATACTTTTAAATTTTCTCATAGGTTCAGATGACCGAAGCCATTGGCCTAGACGATCGAAGTCATTGAATTCCTTTGAAAAAATAGCCTAGACACAGGGTTAGATGACCGAGGTCAAGGTTTAGACGACCGAAGTGTCGAGTTCAGACGACCAAGGTCAAGGTTAAGTCATCTGAAGTGCTTCTTCCTATTTTTGTTTTACACCTTAAATTCTTCAGACAACTAAGCTTAATCTTCAGACGTTTGAAGAAATTTTTCAGTCATCTGAACTTCAAGTTCAGGCAAGTCCCCAATTTTTGAATATTTCTTTTCTAATTTAAAAATATGCTTTGCTCTCCTTCTTAGATCTTTTGTAAAACATATTTTCCATGATTTTAAAAGTATTTTCAAGTCCATGAAAGTTCCCTAATGATATACATGAAATGCATGAATCCTAAAGTCTTTCTAAGTTATGCTAAGCCTCAAATTAAATCATACGAAAATGTAAGTACATGAGTTCTAAGTACCCATTCCCAAGATGTTCTTGAATTTTGCCACTTGCATATTGATTCTCGTACTCTTTGAGTTCCATGGATCTGGCCAAGATATCTAAGCTTTACTTTAATGCTTCCATGACTCGTTATCCTTCCGTGCATGCTTGATATGGGTCCTTTTCACAAATTCAATGCTCAAATACCAAGTGATTTTTCATTATCAAAACCGGATTGGACTCGTAGAGTCAACAGAAAAGAATAGTTGAAGCAAATAGAACTTGTTGCATAAGTGTTTAGAAGAGAGCTTGACATAGAAGTGGTAAAATAAAAATAAAGGTTAGCCAACTAGCCATACGATCAATCGACTGACTAAACAAAACCTTTAAAGAGAAAGTATAGGTTAGGCAACTGGACAGAAGCTTAGCCGACTCATTGAAGAAAAAACTATTAAACAATTTTGAAATAAAATACTTGAGCAACATAAGAACAATCCAAGCAAAAGTATAGTACAAAGCATATGATATGATTTACCCCACGCTTATATGAATGCAATATGATACATGTGTACATCTTAAATTTGGTATCTTGAAATTTTTAAAGACAATGAAAATATTGATAATTTATGGCTCACTATATTTTGAAAATTTGAGCATAAAGTTAAGAAGCATGATTTAGAAACATGAATTTTGATATGAATTGATAAATTCTTGGCCATGTATGCTTATGATGGATCACATGGATAAAAGGATAAATTTGAATCTAAAAAATAGAGTATTCATGAGTTGTGCATAATGTGACATTAACATTGGTATCTATAAAGTGTATTAGCATCCATGAGTATATAAATTGGTATTTGAGCAAGACAAGTATAATTATATCCATGAATAAATTATGAAATTGATATGATATTGGTATTTGATATCCATGAGCATATACATTAAATGTTTGAAACATGGACAGTAAATTTATAAAACATAATTGGTATCAAATCTGAATATATTAAATTCAGGGGGAGTATTATGACTCATAACTTGTATTTTGTTTCTCCCTATTTTTTTTTTTTTTTTTTGGTATCATGAATTATTTTTTTATTGGTATCATAAGTTTTCAATTGGTATCAAAAATTTTCTATTTGAGTTTGGTATTAAAAATTTAAAAGTTTAATTGGAATCAGAATTAATGAAAATCTAAATTGGTATCATATACTCGATATGCATGACTAATATTCATATGCTCAAAAATATGATTTATTTTTATTATATCCTACTCTTTTTGATTGATGTCAAAAGGGGGAGAAGTTTTAAGTAAAAATTGAAAATTGAGTTTGGTATTGAAATATTTTGAAATTTTGAAACATGAATTATATTTCAAAAGGGGGAGAATTATTTGACAAAGGGGAGAAGTACATGACAAATGAATAACCTTGAAATTGATATTAATACACATGATATTGAATGATCTTAAAATTGGTGTTGATAGTAATCTTGATCTTTCAAATATGTTTAAGATGATGCTTATTGAAAGGGGGAGACTTTTTAAGGCTTACTTATATTTTTGCTCATTGTTTGTCATCATCAAAAAGGGGGGTCAAGTACTCACAAGGATCAATTGAAGCTTATATTTCAAAGGAACATGATCACATGAAGCTTAAAGAATACCTAAAGGCATGAATGATATATTAAAGTTTGACAACTATGAGAGGATGAACTTGATATTAAAGCTTAAAGTAAAGCCCAAGACAAATCATGAAGACTTAAGTGTTTAAGAATACCAAAAAATCTAAGAACTCTTTCTATAAGTACTTCATTTGATTTCAATATGGATACAAGAAGCTCTTAGGATAGTTACTTGGACCTAGATACTTTTTTAAAAACTTGAAAAATATTTTTATATGGTCAAAACATATTTCAAAAATGTTAAAATTGTTTTTGGAATGAAAAGCACTAAAATGGGATTTTTTTTCCAAATTCTGTTAATTTTTCTACATCCGCATTGATGAGAATTTTTCTCCATCAAAAACTCATTATTTTAAAAGGTGTTCAACATGTAAGTTGTAGGAGTTTCCCTTAGATTTATATTGCTACCAAGATCAACTAATTTGGAGTTGTATAAAAAACATTATGATCAAAACACTGAAGTGGGGTCGAAGCTGTCAACAACTCAGCAAATTGTCTGGTCAGCCAACTGACCAAAATGACCTGTGTTTAGTCAGCCGACTGACCAATTAAAAAAATTAATTTTTGGGAGATAGAATGCTCTCAGTCACCTGTCCAGTCATCTGACCTTGTATAAACACCCACCTAGTCACTTGGTCAGCCAACTGATTCTATGAAAATTTAAATTTTGAACTTCAACAGGAAAATTCTCAACATTAGTTTTTGTAATCTAAAAGTTATAAAAACTTGGGGGACACTCCAAGAAACTTGGGAGATAATGAAAATCACTCTATAAATACATGATTTTTCAAATTAAATTATACCAAGAAATTGAAAATCAATTCTCAAAACTGAAACTCTCATACTCTTAAAAGCTCTCATGCTCTCATCTTTGCACATTTGAATTGTTGAGATTTTTAGGAAGCAACTGATCAATCCTTCTTTGTGTTTCTGAATTGTTGATTCTCATCTTAAAGGAAAACTTGGTGAAATTGTTTTTTTTTAGCTTCAATTGTATTTCATATTGTGAATATGATTGAAGTATATAGATTTAACTTGTACTAATAAGCTCTTTGTGAGAGCACTCTTTGTACACATCTATTTGTTATATCTCTTGTAGATTGTGAGAATTTCATGGTTGTTGGATCATTGGCTAAGCGAGGGGATATCGCTTAGAGAGGTGCTGCTCTAGCCTAATTGAAGGCGTGACCAAACGAGGGTATATCGTTTGGAGAGGTGAGCTCTAGCCTACTGAAGCAATGTGTAAATGGTGTTGTTCCACCTGGAAAAGGAACTCGTTTTAGTGAATCCTTTGGTGGTTTGTAGAAGGCGAGGACGTAGGCTGGGTATAAGCCAAACCTCATAAAAATCATGGTCTCACTCTCTCTTTCCCTTACTCGCTTTACTTACAACATATACGAATTGCGTGGAAGTTTTAAATTCCTTAATCATAAACACTACATGGATTTGATATTAAGTAAACTTAACCTTAATTTTTTTTTAGGATTGCGGAAACCAAAATGGAGTATGTTGGTTGATCCATTCTCTTTGGAAACCATAAGGGAGTACGTTGATTGGTGAAACACTCAAAGACTCTTTAAACTGAAAGTTTATTTAAAATCTAAGCTTTTGGAAAGAGTATTGAATTTTATATTGCACTTCATTTTGAGAAAGAAAATTCATTACCATAGGGCTTGAATCAAACTTTCATATTTACAAGGTTGCAAACAAATATTCTATCTTAATTTGACTATTATGGATTATTGGAAAATTGATTGGTTAAGTACTTTGTTGGTTGTGGATTGAATTTTGTTTTTAAGTATTTATTATTTGAATAAATCAACATAAAGCAAAGAATTCATTAAAAGAAGAAAAAGAAGTTAAGGATTCTTGAAAATAATTAAAAGAAAATTTTTAAATTCAATTTACCCCCCCTCTTGGACTACACCTTAGTTTTCACCTTCTTCTTCTTTTTTATAACATTTAATATACTAGCTAAACAACTGTCTAGCATTCTAAATGTATTACCTATGTAGGAGGAGTTCGATATGGACAATCTCCACGCGGACCATGTGAAGAGGGCAGTGGACGTCCAACTTTGCAATAAATTTAAGTCCTATCATGCGAAAATGCGCAAACATTTTTGTGCGATGGGAGATGAAGTAGAAACCCACCCATACGATAAGATATCCCAAGAGGATTGGGAGGTGGGGTGTCACCATTTCTGTGACCCACACTATTAGGTGATGTGTTTGTATTATAATGTTTACTTTAAGCTTTGTTGTGTCTAATAAGAAGTCTTGACATCTTTTTTGTAGGCTATATGTGTAAAAAAAGTTGCAAACCATAACAAACACCCGACGACGCATTGTCATGGATCAAGGTTATTCGTAAATCATCGACAGGTAATTGCTATATATAACACTATCTAACGAATATGTATGTCATTAATATTAATGATGTTTTATATGATAATGTAGCATGATCCTACGAATGGTGCCAAGGAGCCACTACTAGATCTTTATCAGAGAATGCACCAACAACAATCGGGGGTGTGGTGCGACGGTGCACAGAGCAAACATGTAAGTCAAATTAAATATGTAGTTTATAATTTGATTCAAAACATCGAAGTTGTATTCTTATGTCTTCTTTTTTTTCATTTTCATGAGTAAAAATATATGCGGATGGTCAAACTGAGAGATGCACTTGTTGAAGAGGGGAGCCAGCAATTGATGGATTACCATATAACTGCTCAGGTGCTTGGGGAACAAGCGGGGGACTAGGTGAAAAGGCTTGGAATTGGATACATTGCCCCCACATCATCGTCTTCAATGGGTGCAGCAGCTCGTGCTGAGCTAGAACGAGCGCATTGATACGCCGATGCTCGGGTGGACGAGATGGACCAGTAGGTGTAAACGGTGGAGTTGGAGAACCAAGAGTTGAGACACTTGGTGTCTAACATCACATTGGAGAACCAGTGTTTGAAAGAAAAGGTGCCCACCTTTGAAGCCACGCTCGCAGCTATGATGAATAGGCAAGCATAGTTCAAAGAAATGATGTGCCAATCTCGATCAGATAATGCAGGTGACTCCTCTCATTGCAAGGTATGTCATTGTTCTATTCTTGTGCATTGAAAATTCAGTATTTATACCTCATAGAGTAGGAATTTTTAGATAATACTCTAATACATGGATGTTTGAACTGATAGGTAAATCTTTCCAAAAGCTTGTTTGAACTGATAGGTAAAAAAGTATATTTTATGATATATAGCATATTCTTTGTGCATATAAATTTCAAAGATTAACTTAATTTTGTATACATGTTGCTGCATATTCTTCTACACATTAATTAGGCATCTCACTATATATAAATATATCTATCATCACATAAAGATTTGGAATCACACTACACATATTTATTTATATAGTGTATGTGTGCATATATATATATTTGTAGAAGAGGCCTTGAACTTTTAGCTATTTTACGACAAGGAGCTTCAAACTTATACATGAAATACATGGGTATGCTAGTATGCATGTCCTTGAAAATTAATATTTGAAAAGTATAAAAAATAAATAAATAACTCCATTTCAAATATGTTGTGTATGCTTAAAAAATGAATAAATTTTGTTGGTTTTCAAAACACAAATGAAAATTATTTTGTATTTTTTGAGTAAATGAAGAAATGAATAATAGGTAAAACTTATATCCTTTGTTAGATGGTAATATTTATATCCTTTGTTAGATTCTTAGTATTTCATCAGATGTAATAAATGAATCCATTGTAAACTCACTATGCATCGACATCATTAGATGCATTTTCTCATTAGATGTGCAAGTCTTACGAGACATAATAAATTGTGTTTTAACGGTTTCCTGGTAATATTTTCTTGATGGATGGTATTAGGTTATATGAATTGTATATTAAACTACTGGAATACATGCTTGTGTTGAACGCCAACTGCGTGGCTGATGCAGTACATTGTGAAGTGCATGCTGGTAGTGGATTTAGGTTCTCAAATGCTCAAACTCACTGGTATCTTCATGATGCATATTATTGTGATTTTTTTGGTTGAATCTATCAAGTTTTAGTGCAAGAAATTTTGGGAAATGTCCAATTTACATACAGCTTGCCGCTGAAATTTCGATAAAGTTTTTCTAAAATAAAACCATGTACAAAGAAACATATGCATGATCAATAAAAACTTGAAGTCATTCTAACTCGCATCTCTCATGTGTTGATATTCGTAAAAAAAAAAAAAGGCGATCTTAGGCTTATCATTCAAAATCTAAAACACTTGACTAAGAACAACAATGTATAGAATATAGTGAAAGGTCAAGAACTAAATGCCATATAAGTAAATGAAAACCACTAATGAAAATTAAAACCCACTAAAGAATCACAACTTGAAACCTCTTATATATATATATATATTGAAAACTTTTATAGTCAAACTCAAGTTAGCAAATTAAATCCTAAGGACCAAAGACAAGCTCAAAAATCTCCAACAAAGCAAAGGCAATCTTAAAACCTTCTAAACCTGGATTCCACCACTATCACTGAATAGAAGAAAAACAAACAAACAATCGATTTCCTCAAATATAACCAAAGCTTTTTATGTCCATGACTGAATCCAAGAAACCTCAACCCAACCTAGTACAAGTCTTCTCACAATCTAAGTAACAACTTCATGCACAACCTAAGTTACATCAAGAATGCTTGAGAAACAACCTTATGGACAAAACTAGAAAACCTTAGTTGAATTGTGTTTTAATGTTTTTCTCATAATATTTTCTTCATTGATGGCATTATGTTATATGAATTGTATATTGAACTACTGGAATACATGCTTGTGTTGAATGCCAATTGCATGGTTGATGCAATACATTGTTGATTGCATGCTGGTAGTGGATTTAGGTTCTCATTTTCTCAAACTCATTGGTATCTGCATTATGCGTATTGGTGTGATTTGTTTGGTTGAATCTATCAAGTTTTAGTCCAAAAAATTTTTGAGAAATGTCCAATTTACAGACAGCATGCTACCAAAATTTAGGTAAAGTTTTTCCAAAATAAAACCGTGTATAAATAAATGTATGCATGATTAGTAAAAACTTAAAGTCATTCTAACTCGCATCTCTCATGTTGATATTCATAAGAAAATAAGTGATCTTAGGCTTATCATTCAAAATCTAAAACATTTGGCTAAGAATAACAATGTGTAGAATACAGTGAAAGGTCAAGAACTAACTGTCATAAAAGTAGGTGAAAGCCACTTATGAACATTAAAACCTATTAAAGAATCACAACTTGAAACCTCCTATATATATTGAAAACTTTAATATTCAAACTCAAGTTAGCAAATTAAATCCTAAGGACTAAAGACAAGCTCAAAAATATCCAACAAAGCAAAGACAATTTTAAAACCTTCTAAACCAGGATTCCACCACTATCACTGAATACAAGAAAAACAAACCATAATTCATTTCCTCAATCTATAACCAAAGCTTTTTATGTCCATAACTAAATCCAAGAAACCCCAACTCAATCTATCACAAGTCTTCTCGCAATCTAAGTGACAACTTCATGCACAACTCAAGCTGCATCAAGAATGCTTGAGGAGCAACCTTCTAGACAAAGTTAGAAAACCTTAGTTGAATTATGTTTTAACGTTTTCCTCATAATATTTTCTTCATGGATGGTATTATGTTATTTGAATTGTATATTGAATGACTGGAATACATGCTTGTGTTGAACGCCAACTGCATGGTTGATGCAGTACATTGTGAATTGCATACTAGTAGTGGATTTAAGTTCTCGCATGCTTGAAATATTTTGTTTTGTGAAAAACAATCATGTTTCAAGTACAGGTTTTATAGAAAAATGTCCAATTTACAAACAGCATGCTGCCGAAATTTTGTTAAAATTTTTCAAAAAAATAAAAAATAAAAACGTACAAAGATAATTATGATAAAATGAATGTTAAAATATTTTTGAAAGGATGAGTGAAAGTTAAACGAAAAGTCATTTCATTAAGTCCTAAATTTGCATCTATTAATATACATGGCATATCATTTGCTTTTAGTTATGGATAAGAATTATCATTTGTCCACCACCAAGGATACTCTATTTTGAGAATAAGTTAAAGTGTTTACATGCGTGATTTGATGCATACAATTGTATATATTCATACGTATGTCATTCACATTCATTTCAATTATTTGTTTAGGGTTGAAAATTATTGTACGACACACTCTCTTTATTTTTCTTTATGATTATACTGAGCGACAGCCCTCCATTTTGTTCTCCATTTGTATACTAATTTTTTTTTTCATGACTCTTAATTTGTAGTGTTTGCAGCTATCATAACATCAGCACGATGTCATGCATGCACTACAGTCATCGAATGCAACTTTTGATTATTTCTTTGTAATTTTTGTTGTTATTTGAACAAATGGAATTTTTGTATTTTAATTTGAATTTGTATAATGTATTTGTATTTGAATTTAAAATTTTTGAGAATTTTTTTCTTATCTGAAAAGATGTTTTTTTTTTTTTAATTGAATTTGTATTTGAATTCAAAATTTTGAATAACTTATGAATTTTGTAGTAATTATGGTTTCAAGTTATGTATGCAAAAAAGTAATTACAGATTTTTACAAGAATTGATGATTCAAAAAAATTAGTATTAAAAAATTTTTTAATTTCTTAATTATTAGTGAAGGATTCAAATTCGTTACTAATGTTACAGTCATAATCTGTCACTAACACTCCATTATTAGTGACAAATTTAAAATTCATCAATAATAGTTAGTTGTAACAGTCGATATAGCAACAAATTTAAATTTGTCACTAATACTTACAAATTTGTCACTAATAGTATTTGATCCTTCACTAATACCCTGATTTTTTGTAATACCACATATGAAATAATTCGAAAAATCCTTAGAGGACTTCCACCGATTTGGGAACCTAAGGCCACTGCAATAACTAAAGGAAAAAATTTGAAAAAAACCTCCTTATATGAACTCATAGGTTCTCTCCTCACATATGAGATGGCAATAGATGAAAAAAGTGGAAAATCTAAAGCCCAAAAATTTGTTGCATTTAAAACCTCACATGAAAGCTCTAGTGATGAAGAAGAGATGGATGTAAGTGAGATAGCTTTAACATCCAAGAAGCTTGCAAAAATCCTTAGAAAGAAGAATAAACTTAGAAGAAAATTTTGGTTCAAAATCAGAATCAAATGAAGAAGAAACCAATACAAAGAAATGAAAGAATAAAATCCCCGCATGTTTATAATTCCAAGAAAGATGGACACATAAAACCAGATTGTCCACTTCTCATGAAGGATTCGAAAAAGAAAAAGAAAAGGCAATGAAGGCCACAACATGGGACAATCTAAGTTCTAGTAGTTCAAAGAATGAATCTAGTGGCCAAGAGGTTGCTTGCTATATGACATGGGGTGATAATGAAGAACGAAGTTCCACATCAAAATCATCAAATCACTCATACAATGAATCTTGCTCATCTGATGAATCTAATGATGAGAGTATGTTATCTTATGATGAACTAAAAAATGAATTATTCAAAGCTCATAAAATGTTAGTTAAAGTAACTAAACAATATACCTCATTGAAAAATAAGAATGAAGTTGTCATAAAGGAATTAGAATCTAAAAATCTTGCCGAAAGAGAAAAGGATCTAAAAATCAAGAGATTAGAAAGCAAAAATGAAAAGATGATGAAAGAAATAGAAGATTTAAAGTCCAAATCCTTCATGGATAATGAAAAAGACATATACATTTCTGAATTAGAAAGTAAAATTAGTAACATGTCTCAAGAATTAGTGAAATTACAAGTGAATGTTAATGGCAAGAAAGATATAGAGATAAATGATCTCAAAAGTCAAATTGAAGATAAAGAAAAGATCATTTACAACTTTACGAAAAGAAAACTTTGATAAAATGATTGGCTTACAAAGAATGTCATTAGATAAAGAAGACATATGATTCAATAGAATTGAAAATAAAGGAAAAAAGAATCTTTACATGGGATACTTTACAAAAACATCTAAAAATTATGCTAGCACCTCTTCAAATGCTTACACTCACACCACATGCTTCCTATGTAAGAAGAAGGGACATATAAAGTTTGAATGTCCATTGAAGAGAAAGGGTGTGAAAACTAAACAAGTTTGGAGAGTAAAAGAAACATTTCTTGTTAAACCATCCGAAACCAAGAAAGTATGGGTACCAAGATGAAAGACTTGTTCACAAACTAAGGACTCCAAAGAAAATAGAAAATAAGTACAAAGCTGTAATTGACAACTATAACATTAAAAATGACATTGTTGGCCAAAATCATAGGATGATTTATACAAGGCTTAACTTAGAAAGAATTAAGATTTGGAAAGAAATATGGATTTTGGGTGTTCATATGATATCAAAAGAAAAGAAAATATAAAGCATATTGAGCTTATTACATGAGTATTTTGATTAAGAAAAGATAATTAAGAATGAGAACAACTTGAGTAAAATTGTAGTACAATGCACAAATGATAAAGAGCTCCATGCTTATATGATATGCTGATATGCTACATGCTTACATGTTAAAATGCTGACTTGCATGATATCTTGATATTGCCAAAGACATGATCATGACTTGACTTATATTGATGATTTATGACTCACTATACATTGCAAATTTGAGCATGGATTATTGAGTATAAAGCATGAATCTTGATACGATATTGATATAAGAAGTATGAAATTAATTCTTGACCATATCAGTTTAGATGGCAATGATGGATCACATTTTGAATGATTGACCAATGGATAAACATATTTGTCTTGTGCTGCTCCTTGCATTAGGATATCTTAGCATAAGAGTTCTTTTAATTTAATTATTTTTTTAAATATAAAAATAAGGAAGAGAAAGTTGAATTAAAAAAAAAATTGATATCTAGAAAAATAAATTATCCATGAACAGTGCATGAGATGATATTAGTATTGGTATCCATGAAATATATTGGTATACGTGAGTATGTTAATTGATACTTGAGCATGACAACATATTAAAATCCATGAGCATGTTATGATATTGATATGATAATTGGTATCATTATTGATATTGGTATCCATGAGTACTTACATAGAATAAATTAAAATATAGCATAATAAATTCAAAAGCTCAATTGGTATCACAATTGGTATCTTCATGAATACCTAGTTAACAATTCACAAATGAAAGTATGAATTTATTGAATATAAAATACTTCATTTAGGGGGAGTTAGACTTGTTGAATAATGATATCATGATTTATGTTCATCATTGAAAATCATTCAAAATTTTTATTTTGAGCCTTCATTAGATCTATACTCTTGTTTATGGTTACTCATAGCCTTTGTATTTATATATTTTTCTTAATATCTTACTCTTTTTGATTGATGTCTGTAGACACCCTATTTTTGCCCTATCTGAATAGAACAAAGGAGTCCCTTCTCATTATATTATTATTATTATTACCTTATTTTTATTATTATTATTTTATTATTATTAGTAGTACTTTACTATTATTTTGCTAGTATTTTTATTATCATTATTATTTTTTTATTATTATTATTACTAGTACTTTTATTATCTTTATTTTATTTTTACTTTACTATAATTATTTTTGTTTTCCATTTATTTTATTGTTATTAATTTTGATATATTATTATTATTATTATTATTATTATTATTATTATTACTTTTTGTATTATTACTCTATTTTTATTAGTATTGTTATTATTATTATTATTATTATTATTATTATTATTATTATTATTTTACTGATAATATCTTTATTATTTTTATTTTTACCATAATTATTTATTATTATTTACTATTAATAGTAGTATTATTTTTATTATTATTATCTTATGGATACTTATATTATTATGATAACTATTATTATTATTATTTCCTTTTTCATTATTACCATAAGAATAAAAGAATAAAAAAAAAAATCAAAGAAGGAAGGTTGTATTAGGGTTTTCATTTTTTTTTATTATAAAGCAAAGACGAGCAGCGCACAAAGGCAGCACACAGCCGGAGCAAAAATGCAAAAAAAAAAAAAACCTTTTTCATTCTTCTTCTTCTTCCCAGAGACACTGCAGCAGCCACCACCGTCTCCGATCGCACACGACTCCATCACTCTCAAACTCCCATCTCTTACCTCCATTCCATCCTCTACTCCCCTATTCCAGCACCCGAGCATCCCTCAAGCATTAACCCGAGCGCCAAGAGCCCAGCACCAGCAGTAATCACCACCGGTAGCCTCCCCTGCAAACACCGACGGCCACACCCATCTTCGACGAACCCGCACACTCGCAGCACCAGACGCCATCGCTGTTGCCACCGACGCTGTCCACTACCACGCACCAGCCATCCTCCAGGCCGTGCCCAACAACCTCGCTCCTCACACGACGCAGCAGTGCTCCGATCTCTCTATCTATAGCCGCCCAGCACGCACGGCACCACAGCAACCTGTTCCTCCTAGTCCCTCGCTGCAAACACTGTCGCCGTCGCCCCAGCGTCTCCACAGCTCCGGACTGCCACACCACCGTCGCTGTCAACCACGTCCATCACCAGCGCCATTCCAGCTTCTCCTCACGCCAGATTTTTTTGGGGCTTATTTCAATGTTCAAAGTTGGATTTTGTTCTCTTGATTTTATGGTACATATGTATATATATATATATATATATATATATATATATATATATGTATATATGGTGTTGTTTTCGTTATGTAAGTATCAAGTTTATATTTTTATTTTTACGTTTACTTTTATTATTTATTTGGTCTGCTGCGTTTGGTTATATTTATCTCTATTATTATTTATGTTTAGCACATAGATTATTTCAGGATTGTTTGGGTATTTTTAGTTTAGATTAATTTTCACATTAATATTGTCTAGGTTTTGTTTAACATTTAGATTATTTCATGATTGTTTGGGTATTTTTAGTTCAGATTATTTTTCTCATTAATATTGTTTAGGTTTTGTTTAACGTTTAGATTATTTCATGATTGTTTAGGTATTTTTAGTTTAGATTATTTTTCACATTAATATTGTTTAGGTTTTGTTTAAAACTTAGATTATTTTGTTTGGTTTTTTTTTTTATATAATTTAGATTATTTTTCACATTAATATTGTTTATGTTTTGTTTAAGGTCTAGATTGTTTCATGATTGTTTGGTATTATCTTTATGTTTGTATTTGGCATTTCTCATTATTATTTTAGTATATATGGTATTATTTATTATGATATTTTAAGCATTTTTAGGATCCTAGCATATATGGTGTTTTTAGTATGTTAATATATTTAGTGATAGTATCATAGTACTTCTATTATGTTTACATGTGCTGAGATTTATTATAGTATCCTTAGTATATTAACATAGTAATATGGTATCTAATTACTTATTTTGACATTCATGATATTTTAGTAAGTGTGTATTGCTTATTACTTTATTACCATATATTAAAACCTCTCATATTAGTATCTTTCTATAAAAAATTTTTATACAATTTCAAATTTTGGGAGATTATTTTTCTTAAGTATTTTCTTAATTATTATTCCCTATGATTTTATTGCGGGGGGTATGAGCCTTCGGGCATCACGTACCCTAAGCTCTGAGGGAATATATATATATATATATATATATATATATGTATATATTTATTTATTTATTTATTTTTCATATGTATTTATAAGTTCATAAAAATGAGTAATTTAAAGACTTATTAGATTAACTTAGGGATAATTTCCAATTAATTAGGTATCGTTCGTAAGAACGGGTGCGTAGGGGGTGCTTGTACCTTCCCCTCGCGTAACCGAACTCCCGAGCCTAACTCTGGTAACATAGACCCGTTTTACTCCTAACGAGGTAGTAATTATGTGTTCTAACTACACCAAAAGGTTAGTGGCGACTCCGACATTCCAATATTTTTCCTTGAATATTAAAAATGATTTTTAATTTCGCCGCCCGGGGCACACGCGCTCGCAGGACGTCGCGACAATGTCAAAAGGGGGAGAAATCTTGGGCAAAAATTAAGCATGATACTGATCTTGAATGATGTAATTTTGATATATGAGCATAATAATGAAATTAATATTGAAATTGACCTTGATATTACAAATATTGTTCAGATGATGCTTATTGTAAGGGGGAGTTTTTTAAGGCTTACTCTTATTTTTTGCTCCTTGTTTGCCATCATCAAAAAAGGGGAGATTGTTAGCCTTACAAGTATTAAAATATTGTTTTGATGATAACACATCAGAGGAACTTAACATATTTGATTAAGTGATAATATTTCAGGATTCAAGTATAAGAATACAAGGTCAAGTGCTCACAAGGATCTTTGAAAGCTTATATTCCAAAGAATGATGATCAAATGAAGCATAGATTCAAAGATAATCTAATAAATCTTGAAGATCATGAGAGTATGAATGTTAAAGAGAACTTACTAAAAGCTTAAAGTATATTGAATCTTGAAGACATAATGGAGCCAAGGAAAGACAAGCATGAAGACTTAAGTGCTTAGAATGTCAAAGTCTTCAGAAGTCTTTATGTAAGTACTTCAAATAATTTCAATATGGATGCATGAAACTCTTAAGTTAATTTCTTGGACCTAAATACCTTTTAAAATACAGGGAAAATATTTTTATACAGTCAAAAATTATTTCGAAAGGTTAAAATTATTTTTGAGTTAAAATTATTTTTGGAATGAAAAGCACCAAAAATATGAGTTTCCAAATGCTGTTATTTTTTCTATATCTGCATTGATGTGCATTTTTCGCCATCAAACACTCCCCATTTTAAACGGTGTTCAACATGAAAGTTATCGAATGTGCTCTTAGCTTTCGATTTATACTAAGAAGAGTTATATAAAAAATATTATGGCCAAAATACTGAAAGGGGGTCGAAGCTGTCAGAAAACCAAAGTTTTTATTTGCCCAGAAGACTGAAGTGTAACTTCAGTCGACTGAAGAATTTCTTTAGAAAACTGAGGAATAAGTTCATTCTACTGAATAATTTGTTGGAAAAATCCTGAAGAGGCAGTAGCACCTCAGAAGACTAAATTCCACTTCAGCCTTCTGACCCTATTTCCAAACTAAAATTTTCAATGTTTTAAGGAATATTAGAAGACAGAACCTGATAGTTCAGTCATTTGAACATTGTTTAATGGACATATTTTTAAAAAAGTTTTTAAATTCAAATTCATATTTCTCGTGCTCCAAACTTTCTATAAACTTGGGAAACACTCCAAGTCACTTAGGGAACACGAAATAGACTTGATTTCTCATCTATAAATAACCCCCCGAGGCTAAGGATTAATTAACCTAGGAAAATACAGCAATCAAGCCTTCTTGCCCTAAAATCTCCCAATTCCATCAAAGCTCTCTTGTGCAATCAATTTCTAAAATTCACTTCTGAGATTTTGCGGATTTAAAAGCCATGGTTCTTGTGTTCTTAACTGAGTTTTACAACAAAGAAAGAACCCTGGTAATATCTTCTTGAGCTTCATCTTTCCATATTGATATTTACTTTGAAGTATATTAGTGTTTGAAATTGTACTAATCCGCTCTATGTGAGAGTGTTATTGACCGGTGCAAACTGCAAGTGCACAGTATCGTAGTTTTATAATATAATGATGTGTAGAGTATCGTCCTCAGAGATTGATGTCTTAATTTTTACCAAGTACCGAATTTATAATAACCTTGATTTTATTTATAAAAATTAATAATTTTAGACTGCGAAATTTAAACAAAGCTACTTTAAAAACTATTCAAGAGAATTTAAAACTAGATGCCGCTTATCAAATTAATGAAAACTTCTAGGAAACCGATTTCACCTAGCTTCTCACTATGCTTTACTCATTTAGCCAATTCGAATTCATATTCTATGTTTGTTGGCAAATCGCCAATTTTTCCAAAAGCTTCTTTCGATAGTCAATTAGAACCTATTCTTGTTTATTATTTAACATAAGAATATGTAAATTAATAACGCAAGAACGCAATAAGACCCTCGATTTTTAATGTTACGTAGGTTCATACAAGTCTTTCGATCTATATATTTACCTACGCTGAATTATCCAAGATCTATCCTATAATCCCCCCTTTCTGTAGTAAATCACAAGGCTAAAATCATTTAATTAATGGCCAGTTAATTAAAAGCTTTAGGCACAGAAAAACTCAAACAAACATTAATGAAAATTACTTCTGATTAGCATCAAAGAGTAAGCATAGTTCGAAACTGGTTACATTGTTTTCTTAAAATACAAAAATTTAGTTCATTCCGAAAATTAAATTCAACATAACAGATTTCACCATATTTTCTTCTATTTGAAGCATACAGGAAAAATCAACGCTCGCAGCACCACCGTCGCGCGTCATGAACACCGCGAACACCGCCTTTGTCCGTTGCTTCCGGTTCCTGAAAAGATTTTAATTTTCTACGTGCCGACAACTCCTTCCTTGCTGCTATGTTTGTTGAACTTCAATCGCACAGTTGTTAGAAGAAAATCTCTAGAAAAAATTCTCCTTTTTTTTTTTTCAATTTTTGGTGTAGCCTCCCACTCTCCAGCGCCTGCTTCCCCCATTTTCTCTTCTTACCCACGCCCCCCCCCCCCTAAAAACCCTATTCCTCCTTTCCTATTTGACTTTTCCAACTTCATTTTTCTTTCCTTTCTTTTCTTTCTTTCTTTCCTTTCTTTGCCTTTCTTTCTTTCCTTTTCTTTGTACCCAGCACCTCACCCTACTGAGATGACCCGGCTGCATGGCTGGATCACATCTCATTTTTTATTTTTTTATTTTTTTTCTCAAAGGTACACGAACAGCCCTCCTCCTTCAAGCCCACTTTCAACCCTTGTATAGCTCGTAACTCTCAAAGCTTAAAACACGAAAGGTGTAGAGCTCTTTTTCACCTTTCCCTAGAATTTTGAATAGTCTCGATCAGAGTTTGGATGAGAAAGTTATGCCAAGATTATGAAGAATTTTTGAAATAGTCCACAAAACAGCATATGCTAACTTCACATCAGATTTTGATCTTGATGCATCTAGTATTTCACAAAATGCAAAACATGAAAATTGTAGATAGTTTTCTTATCTTTCTTTTGGAAAGTACCGTTGGTTTTTAGCATCCAACAGTTGCTCTGCAATAAAAAACACCAAAATTTCATACATTACTTTATAAAACCCAAATTTTATAAATAGAACACAATGTTAGAATATTGAGAGTAATTAGGCATTTAAATAAAAAAAATATAATTCGCAATGCATGAATTAAAGCACCTAATTACGCAAATTAAGCACGTAATCACACCCCCAACTAAAGTTTTGCTAGTCCCTAGCAAATAATGTCAATGCAATTCAAGGTGGTGTCATACCAATTTCAATGAATGATTATACGTGCAACACAAACATACCCTTTCACATACAGGAATATCACCAAATTACACACAAACTCATTCATACCAAATTCACGCAACTCCGAAGTAAGTCATTCATGAAAATCTCATCATTATATAGCCATTAAGAACAGTAAATGCACGTAAAATTAACTAGCGAGCACAATTCATAGTTAATGTAGCCATATAAATTCAATTATAAATAGGTGAAATCTTGAAGCATGTGTAATGTGTGTGATTCATCACACACAAGATATCCATGGACACCTAAAGAACTGTCGTTTTGACTCGGCCTATCTAGTATACCCTAAAAAATACTCAAAAAGGATGGTTTCACTCATCGTATGTGAGGAGGAGTGTCATGATCAAACATCCCACGTACTGTAAGGAACAAACGCTAAATGTATGGAGTGGACTAGTGTGAAAAGGATCCAGCCTATTTATGAGGTGTCGGATCATTCACCTTAGCATGTTCTCACCTACTCGCCATATCCAACCAAGGTCACCCTAGATCAACTTATTCACAAACCAAGCATGAATACATATGAGGCATTAGGCGGCTGAAGAATCTTCATATGTGGACAACATGTGTCTTATTTGTGACTTTTTTTGTAGGTGTGTGGAGCAGGTATTAATTGTTCACCTCTTTTAGGGTATTTCTATTTCTCTTTTCCTTTCCTCTTCTCATTTTTCAATTTCTTTTTTTTTCATGGTCAATAAGGAAAATCATAACACTTATTTTATTGTTTTCATACCACCCATGCGCATTAAGCTAGAGCAAGATTCCATGAAATACGTTTATTTCTAGGGGTGGCTCAGCCTTCACATCTTAAGTAGGCTACAAGACCTAGGTTTCTATCTCCCCACTAGATGTCACCTCTAGGCTAGCAATTCAAAAACCAGGACTTGTGTACAAATAATATCCAAAAAAAAAAAGAGAAAGTTGAGTTTCATGAACTCTAAGTTGACGTCAAAAACTCAAAAGAACGATTAGTGGCTCAACAGTACCTTATAAGGTGTCAAAGTCGTCACGGGAGCTCTCTCAGTGTTCACAAGGAACCCTAAGTGCTACAAGTCATGTGAACGTGTATTTTTAGCCTCAAGCGATACCACATAGATACAAGAGTTTATATATCCAGAATAACACAATTGCACTACCAATCAACTTTCAATGAGTTACAATTCCTAGTTTAGCCATATAAATAGAAACTACACATAAATGACCCAAGTGTGTACTCCTAGGTTATATACAAGTATATGAAGGGTATAAGTAGTGTCACACATGGCCTAATCATCCATATTCACACATTTTTTTTCAATGTTATTCAAAAATGAGAGAGATTGAAGAAAAGAAAGAAACATCCCTAACTTATTGGTGAATCGATCAAAGAATTAAATTTTTAGCTCTGTTCTCATGCCAAATAAGCCTGCATCGAAAATCTAAATTATTCAAAAGTGCATAGATAAATAAATAAAGTAATAAAGATAAAGGAAATAAATAAAAGAAAAACTCTTTGGGTTGCCCCCCCTAAGCGCTTGTTTTAACGTCTCCAGCCAAACGTTTCAATCTTCATCAACCATGATCTCCAAGAAGAATAAATGCAAAGTCCCTCTCCATTTGTTCTCCATAGTAGTGCTTCAATCTTTGACCATTAACTTTAAATATATTCCTTGTCTTGTCCTTCAAGTCTATTGCTCCAAAAGGGAAAACATTGTCGATTGTATAAGGACCTATCCATCTTGACCTTAACTTACTCGGGAAGAGTTTAAATCGTGAGTTGAAGAGTAGAACCTATTGTCCTAGAGCAAACTCACACCTAAGAATCTGTTTGTCTTGCAACTTCTTCATTTGCTCTTTGTAGATTTTTGCATTTTCATATGCGTCACCTAAGAACACATAGCGATGATGCTTAAGGAATTTCTTCAACTCTAGAGATATAGTTTGTCGATTCTTTTCTTTAGAGATTACAGAATCCGTCTTTGGTACCATAGGTTCTAGCCTCCCCACATACTACTATGTTGTAATCTTCTGTAAGGATCGTTCTAGGTGATCGGCTGGTACATCTTTTTGAAAGACTTTTTCTACACCTTGCCAAATGACATCTACTCGAAAACAATTGCTTGGATCTTCTAAGAATCTCATGCCTTGGTAGATGTTGAACATAACCTCTTCCTTGTCCACTCTCAATGTTTACTCACCTTTTTGAACATCAATTAAAGCCCTTCCAGTGGCAAAAAATGGTCGACCAAGAATTAGTGGAACTTCTTGGTCTTCTTCCATATCTAACACCGCAAAATCAGTAGGAAAAATAAATTTATCCACCTTTACCAATACATCTTCTATGATTCCACGTGGATACTTGATGGATCGGTCTGATAGTTGAAAAGAAATGGTTGGTTGTTTCATATCTCCAAGTCCCAATTTCTTGCAAACAAAAAGTGGCATAAGATTAATGCTAGCACCAAGATCACATAAAACTTTATCAAAAAATGAATTTCCAATAGTGCAAGGCAAAGTAAACCTCCTTGGATCTTTTAATTTTTGAGGCAATTTCTTTTGAAGAGTAGAACTGCATTCTTTGGTAGGCTTCACTATTTCGAACTCCTTCAACCTTCTTTTCTCTGAAATGATCTCCTTTAGGAATTGACATAATTTGGCATTTGTTCCAAGGCATCTGCAAAAGGAATATTTAAGTGAATTTTCTTTAAAATATCCAAAAATTTAGAAAATTGCTTATCTAATTTTTGCTTTTGAAAGTGTTGAGGATAAGGAAGTGGAGTAGAGAGAATAGGAGGATTGTCAGGAAATGAAATTGCTGGAAGCATGTCCGTCTCTCTTGGTGTATCATCCATAATCTCCTCTTCTTCACCTTTATTCTTGCTTCAGCCATTCTTTTCAGGTTTAGGTGTGGACATGGTTTTCCTTGCTGGTGATTTCTCAATTTCTCTTCCACTCCTAAGTGTGATGACATTGCATTATTCCTTAGGATTCACTTATGTGTTACTAGGAAAAGTTCCTCTCTCTTGGGTATTTATGGTCGTGGCCAGTTGCCCAATTTTCATTTCAAGATTCTTCATGGTGGCTCTCAGGTTGTTAAAATGAGTCTTAACGTTATCCAACCGTACATCGGTCTTTTTAAACCTTGCTTTTGCCTCCGCAACAAAAGATATCATGGCATCCTCAAGTGACATCTTCTTCTCACTTTGTTGACTATCAAATCTTGTAAGAGGTTGCAGCACATTCCTTCGATTTCCATAGGACAAATTCTCATGATTTCGAAGCCCAGGATGATAATATTGTAGCAAAGGATCACTCTAATAGTTGTAGTTCCAATTGTTGATGTATTGAACCTGCTCATGACTCACTTCATTGCTCGAATCTTTCCTACTTGTAGCTTGCACATATTTTGCTTCTTGTGGTATCCTCTGGGTGGTCAACGCTGAAATCTAATGAGACAGAGAAGCAACTTGAGCTGAAAGTGGTGCAAACGGCTCCAATTCATGAATTCCAGCAACTTTCTTAGCCATAGTTCTTTCTGTTGGCCATTGATAGTTATTTGAGGCCATTTCTTCCAAAAGAGTAGTAGCACCCTCAGGTGTCTGTGATATCAAAGTCCCCCCAGATGCAGCATCAACTAAAGTCTGCATTTGCCCATTCAACCCATTATGGAACATCTGAATTTGTAACCAATCTGGAAATCCATATTGTGGGAAGCCTCGAATCAAATCCTTTTATCTTTCCCATGCTTCCTAGAGTGGTTCAAAATCATGTTACTTGAATTGACCAATCTCACTCCTTAGTTGGGCTGTTTTTGCAAGTGGAAAGAATTTGGCCAAAAATTTTTCTGTCATGTCCTGCTAACTCGTGATACTCTCATGTTGTAGCGACTGTAGCCAACCTCTTGTTTGTCCCTCAAAGAGAAAGGGAATAACCTCAGTCTAATGGCGTCTTCAGTAACACCATTGATCTTCACAGTATCACAGATCTCCAGAAACATCACCAGATGGATATTGGGATCATCAAGTGGTGATCCACTAAATTGGGCCTGTTGCACCATGCTGATTAATGTGGGTTTAAGCTCAAAATTATTGGCATTAATGGGCTGGCATCTAATACCCGAATAGATGTCTTTCACAACTGGTCACACATAATCCTTCAAGGTGCGTGCGTGGCTGTGCATTATCTTGTCCGTTCTCCAAGGCGAGTACCCTCTTTTTCCTTATTGCTTTGAGCGTTCTTTCAATCTCCGAATCAAAAGGAATAATGGCACAGGTTCTAGCCCTGCGCATCCAACATAAAAAAACACACTAGAAATACAAAAAAATAATAATAATAAAATAAAATAAATAAAAAATATACAAAAAAATTCTAAATTAAAACCAAGATTACTTTGTATCGATATTGGCAAAAATAAGAAAACTTCAATCCCCGACAACGGCGCCAAAAACTTGATCGGTGCAAACTGCAAGTGCACAGTATTGTAGTTTTATAATATAATGATGTGTGGAGTATCGTCCTTAGGGATTGGTGTCTTAATTTTTACCAAGTACCGAATTTATAATAACCTTGATTTTATTTAGAAAAATTAATAATTTTAGACTGCTAAATTTAAACAAAGCTACTTTAAATAAACTATTCAAAAGAATTTAAAACTGCATGTCGCTTATCAAATTACTGATGGTGAAAAATTTTAGGAAACCTATTTCACCTAGTTTCTCACTATGCTTTACTCATCTAGCCAATTCAAATTTGTATTCTCTATTTGTTAGCAAATTGCCAAATTTTCCAAAAGCCTCTTTCGATAGTCAATCATAACCTATTCTTATTTATTATTTAACATATGAGTATGCAAATTAATAATTCAAGAACGCAATAAGACCCTTGACTTTTAATGCTACGTAGGTTCATACAAGTCTTTCGATCTCTATATTTACCTACGCTGAATTATCCAAGATCTATCCTATAATCCCCCCTTTCGGTTGGCCAGTCAATTAAAAGCATTAGGCACAGAATAACTCAACAAACATTAATAAAACAACTTCAGATTAGGATCAAAGAGCAAGCATAGTTTGAAACAGGTTACATCGTTTTCCTAGAATACAAAAATTTAATTCATTCTGAAAATTAAATTCAACATAATAGATTTCACCATATTTTCTTCTACTTGGAGCATACGGGAAAAATCAACACTCGCAGCACCGCCGTCACGTGTCATGAACACCCCGAACATAACCATTGTTCATCGCTTCCAGCTCTCAAAAATATTTTAATTTTCTGCATGCCGCTAACTCCTTCCTTGCTGCTATGTTTGTTGAACTTCAATCGCGCAGTTGTAAGAAGAAAATCTCCAGAAAAAATTCTCCTTTTTTTTTTCTCAAATTTTGGTGCGGCCTCCCCCTCTCTAGCACGTGCTGCCCCCCTTTTCTCTTCTTGTGCACGGCTCCCCCCCTAGAAACCCTATGCCTCCTTTCCTATTTGACTTTTCCAACTTCATTTTTATTTTCTTTCTTTTCTTTCCTTTCTTTGCCCTTCTTTCTTTCCTTTTCTATGTACCCAGTGCCTCACACTGCTGAGATGACTCGGCTGCATGCCCACGTCACATCTCATTTTTTTTTTTTTTTCATTTTTTTCTTTTTTCTTTTTTTCAAAAGTACACAAACTGCCCTCCTCCTTCAAGCCAACTTTCAACCCTCCTAAAACCCATAACTCTCAAAACATAAAACATGAAACGTGTAGAGCTCTTTTTTATCTTTCTGTAAAACTTTGAATCGTCTCGATCGGAGCTCAGATGAGAAAGTTAAGCCAAGATTACAAAGAATTGTCGAAATAGTCCATAAAACGGCATATGCTAAATTCACATCTGATTTCAATCTTCATGCATCTAGTATTTTGCAAAATTCAAAACATAAAAATTGTAGATCATTTTCTCATCTTTCTACAACATTTTGAATCATCTAAATCAGAGGTCGGATGAGAGAGTTACGCACATATTGCAAAGTATCGTTAGTTTTTAGCTTCCAATAGTTGCTTTACAATAAAAAACACCAAAATTTCATACATTACTCAATAAAACCCAAATTTTATAAATAGAACACAATGTTAGAATATTGAGAGTAATTAGGCATTTAAATAAAAAAAATATAATTCGCAATGCATGAATTAAAGCACTTAATTACGCAATTTAAGCGCGTAATCACACCCACAACTAAAGTTTTGCTACTCCCTAGCAAATAATGTGAATGCAATTCAAGGTGGTTTCAAACCAATTTCAATGAATGATTAAACGTGCAACACAACCATACCCTTTCACATATAGGAATATCACCAAATTACACACAAACTCATTCATACCCAATTTACGCAACTCCGAAGTAAGTCATTCATGCAAATCTCATCATTATATAGCCATTAAGAACAGTAAATGCATGTAAAATTAACCAGCGAGCACAATTCAGAGTTAATGTAGCCATGTAAATTTATGTATAAATAGGTGAAATCTTGAAGCATGTGTAATGTGTGTGACTCGTTACACCCAGGATATCCGTGGACACGTAAAGAACTGTCGTTTTGACTCGGCCTAACTGGCATACCCTCAAAAACACTCAAAAAGGATGGTTTCACTCGTCATATGTGAGGAGGAGTGTCATGATCAAGCATCACATATACTGTAAGGAACAAACTCTAAATGTATGGAGTGGACTAGTGTGAAAAGGCTCCAGCCTATTTATGAGGTGTCGGGTCCTTCACCCTATCATCTTCTCACCTACTCGCCATATCCAACCAACGCCACCCAAGATCAACTTATTCACAAACCAAGAGTGAATACATTTGAGGAATTAGGCGGCTGAGGAATCTTCATATGTGGACAACATGTGTCTTGTTCGTGACTGTTGTTGTAGTTGTGTTGAGCAGGTATTAATCTTTCACCTCTTCTTGGGTATTTCTATTTCTATTTTTCTTTCTTCTACTCATTTTTCAATTTCCTTCTTTTCATGGTCAATTAGGACAATCATAACACTTCTTTTATTGTTTTCATACCACCCATGTGCATTAATCTCAAGAAAGAGTCCGTGAAATAAGTCTATTTCTAGGGGTGGCTCGGTCGCCACATCTTGAGTAGGCTACAAGACCTAGGTTTCTATCTCCCCACTAGATGTCACCTCTAGGCTAGCAATTCAAAAACCAAGACTAGTGTACAAAGAATATTCAAAAAGAATAGAGAAAGCTGAGTTTCAGGAAGTCTATGTTGACGTCAAAAACTCAAAAGAAAGATATATGGCTCAACAGTACCTCATAAGGTGCCAAAGTCACCGCGGGTGCTCTCTTAGTGTTCACAAGGAACCCAAAGTGCTACAAGTCATGTGAACGTGTATTTTTTAACCTCAAGAGATACCATGTAGATACAAGAGTTTATATAGCCAAATTAACATAATTGCACTACCAATCAACTTTCAATGAGTTACGATTCTAGTTTAGCCATATAAATAGAAACTACACATAAATGACCCAAGTGTGTACTCCTAAGTTATATGCAAGTATATGAAGGGTATAAGTAGTGTCACACATGGCCTAATCATCCATATTCACACAATTTTTTTTTCAATGTTATTCAAAAATGAGAAAGATTGAAGAAAAGAAAGAAACTTCCCTAACTTATTGGTGGATTGATCGAAGAATTAAATTTTTAGCTCTGTACTCATGCCAACTAAACCTGCATCGAAAATATAAATTATTCAAAAGTGCATAGATAAATAAAAAAAGTAGTAAAGATAAACGATATAAACAAAAGAAAAACTCTTTGGGTTGCCTCCAATAAGTGCTTGTTTTAACGTCTCCAGCCAGACGTTTCAATCTTCATCAACCAGGATCTCCAAGAGGAATAAAAGCATAGTCCCTCTCAATTTGTTCTCCATAGTAGTGCCTCAATCTTTGACCATTAACTTTAAATATGTTCCCTATCTTGTCCTTCAAGTTTATTGCTCCAAAAGGGAAAACTTTGTCAATTGTGTAAGGACCTGTCCATCTTGACCTTAACTTACTCGGGAAGAGTTTTAATCATGAGTTGAAGAGTAGAACCTGTTGCCCTGGAGCAAACTCACACCTAATAATCTGTTTGTCTTGCCACTTCTTCATTTGCTCTTTGTAGATTTTTGCATTTTCATATGCATCACCTGAGAACGCATAGCGAAGATGCTCAGGGAATTTCTTCAACTCTGGAGATATAGGTTGTTGCATCTTTTCTTTAGAGATTATAGAATCCATCTTTGCTACCATAGGTTCTAGCCTCCCCACATGCTACTATGTTGTAATTTGCTGCAAGGATCATTCTAGGTGATCAATTGGTACAACTTTTTGAAGGACTTTTTCTACACCTTGCGGAATGACATCTACTCGAAAACAAGTGCTTGGATCTTCTGAGAATCTCATGTCTTGGTAGATGTTGAACATAACCTCTTCCTTGTCAACTCTCAATGTTAACTCACCCTTTTGAACAATAATTAAAGCCCTTCCAGTAGCCAAAAATGGTCAGCCAAGAATTAGTGGAACTTCTTGGTCTTCCTCCATATCTAACACCACAAAATCAACAGGAAAAATAAATTTATTCCACGTGGATACTTGATGGATCGGTCAGCTAGTTGCAAAGAAATGGTTGTTTGTTTCATCTCTCCAAGTCCCAATTTCCTGCAAACAGAAAGTGGCATAAGATTAGTGCTAGCACCAGGATCACGTAAAACTTTATCAAAAAATGAATTTCCAATATTGCAAGGCAAGGTAAAACTCCCTGGATCTTTTAATTTTTTAGGCAATTTCTTTCGAAGAATAGCACTACATTCTTTGGTAAGCTTCACTATTTCGAACTCCTCCAACCTTCTTTTCTTTGAAATGATCACCTTTAGGAATTTGACATAATTTGGCATTTGTTCCAAGAGATCTGCAAAAGGAATATTTATGTGAATTTTCTTTAAAATATCCAAAAGTTTAGTAAATTACTTATCTAATTTTTGCTTTTGAAAGCGTTGAGGATAAGGAAGTGGAGTAGGAGAGAATAGAAGGATTGTCAGGAAATGAAATTGCTAGAAGCGTGTCCGTCTCTCTTGGTGTATCATCCATAATCTCCTCTTCTTCCCCATTATTCTTGCTTCAGCCATTCTTTTCAGGTGTAGGTGTGGACATGGTTTTCCTTGCTGGTGATTTCTTAATTTCTCTTCCACTGCTAAGTGTGATGACATTGTATTTTCCCTTAGGATTCACTTCTGTGTTACTAGGAAAAGTTGCTCTCTGTTAGGTATTTATGGTCATGGCCAGTTGTCCAATTTGCATTTCAAGATTCTTCATGGCAGCTCCCATGTTGTTACAATGAGTCTCAATGTTATCCAGCCGAACATCACTCTTTTTAAACCTTGCTTTTGTCTCCTCAACAAAAGATATCATGGCATCCTCAAGTGACATCTTCTTCTCACTTTGTTGACTATCAAATCTTGCAGGAGGTTGCAGCACATTCCTTGTATTTCCATAGGACAAATTTTCATGATTTCGAAGCCCAGGATGATAATATTGTGGCAAAGGATCACTCTGATAGTTGTAGTTCCAATTATTGATGTATTGATCCTATTCATAACTCGCTTCATTGCTCAGATCTGTCCTACTTGTAGCTTGCACATATTTTACATCTTGTGGAATCCTCTGGATGGTCAACGCTAAAATCTGATGAGATAGAGAAGTAACTTGAGCTGAAAGTGCAGCAAACGGCTCCAATTCATGAATTCCAACAACATTCTTAGCCATAGTTCTTTCTGTTGGCCATTGCTAGTTATTTGAGGCCATTTCTTCCAAAAGAGCAATAGCACCCTCAGGTGTCTTTGACATCAAAGTCCCCCCAGATGTAGCATCAACTAAAGTCCACATTTGCCCATTCAACCCATTATAGAACATCTAAATTTTTAACCAATTCGGAAATCCATGTTGTCGGTAGCGTCGAATCAAATCCTTATATCTTTCGCATGCTTCATAAAGTGATTCAAAATCATGTTTCTTGAATTGACCAATATCACTCCTTAGTTGGGCTATTTTTGCAGGTGGAAAGAATTTAGCCAAAAATTTTTCTTCCATGTCCTGCCAACTCGTGATACTCTTATGTTGTAGCAACTATAGCCAACCTCTTGTTTTGTCCCTCAAAGAGAAAGGGAATAATCTCAATTTACTGGTGTCTTCAGTAACACCATTGATCTTCACAGTATCAAAGATCTCCAGAAACATCGCCAGATGGATATTGGGATCATTAAGTGGTGATCCACTAAATTGGGTCTGCTGCACCATGTTGATTAAGGTGGGTTTAAGCTCTAAATTATTGGCATTAATGGGAAGGTGTCTGATACTCGAATAGTTGGCATTCACAACTGGTCGCATATAATCCTTCAAGGCATGTGGCTGTGCATTATCTTGTCCGTTCTCCATGGCTAGTACCCTCTTTTTCCTTAGTGCTCTGAGCAATCTTTCAATCTCTGGATCAAAAGGAATAATGGCAAAGGTTCTAGCACTGCACATCCAACATCAAAAACACACTAGAAACACAGAAAAAAATAATAATAAAATAAAATAAAATAAAATAAATATAAAAATATAAAAATAAAATTCTGAATTAAAGCAAAGATTACTTTGTATCTATATTGGCAAAAATAAGAAAACTTCAATCCCCGGCAACGGCGCCAAAAATTTGACCTGTGCAAACTGCAAGTGCACAGTATCGTAGTTTTATAATATAATGATGTGTAGAGTATCGTCCTCAGGGATTGATGTCTTAATTTTTACCAAGTATCGAATTTATAATAACCTTGATTTTATTTAGAAAAATTAAAAATTTTAGATTGCAAAATTTAAATAAAGCTACTTTAAATAAACAATTCAAAAGAATTTAAAACTGCACGTCGCTTATCAAATTACTGATGGTGAAAACTTCTAGGAAATCGATTTCACCTATTTTCTCACTATACTTTACTCATCTAGCCAAATCGAATTCATAGTCTCTGTTTGTTAGCAAATCGCCAATTTTTCCAAAAGCCTCTTTCGATAGTCTATTAGAACCTATTCTTGTTTATTATTTAACATAAGAGTATGCAAATTAATAACGCAAGAACGCAATAAGACCCTTGATTTTTAATGCTACGTAGGTTCATACAAGTCTTTCGATCTCTATATTTACCTATGCTGAATTATCCAAGTTCTATCCTATAATCTCCCCTTTCGGTAGCAAATCACAAGACTAAAATTATTTATTTAATGGCCAATTAATTAAAAGCATTAGGCACAGAATAACTCAAACAAAGATTAATGAAAAATTACTTTAGATTAGCATCAAAGAGTAAGCATAGTTCGAAGTTGGCTACATCATTTTCCTAAAATACAAAAATTTAGTTCATTCTGAAAATTAAATTCAACATAACAGATTTCACCATATTTTCTTCTATTTAGAGCGTACGGGAAAAATCAACACTCGCAGCACCGCCGTCGCGCGTCATGAACACCCCGAACACCGCCGTTGTTTGCCACTTCCGGTTCCCGAAAAGATTTTAATTTTTTGCATGCCGCCAACTCCTTCCTTGTTGCTATATTTGTTGAACTTCAATCGCGCAGTTGTTAGAAGAAAATCTCTAGAAAAAATTCTCTCTTTTTTTTTTTTTCAAATTTTGGTGCGGCCTCCCCCTCTCCAATGCCTGCTGCCACCCTTTTCTCTTCTTGTGCACGGCTTCCCCCCCCCCCCCCTAGAAACCCTATGCCTCATTTCCTATTTGACTTTTCCAACTTCATTTTTCTTTCCTTTCTTTTCTTTCTTTCTTTCCCTTCTTTGCCTTTCTTTCTTTCCTTTTCTTTGTACCCAGCGCCTCACCCTGCTGAGATGACCTGGCTGCATGGTTGGGTTACATCTCATTTTTTTATTTTTTTATTGTTTTATTTTTTTCCTTTTTTATTTTTTTCAAAGGTACACGAACTACCCTCCTCCTTCAAGCACACTTTGGACCCTTATACAGCTCGTAACTCTCAAAGCTTAAAACACAAAAGTGTAGAACTATTTTTCAACTTTCCCCAGAATTTTGAATTGTCTCAATTGAAGCTCGGATGAGAAAGTTATGCTAAGATTACAAAGAATTGTCGAAATAGTCCATAAAACGGCCTGTGCTAACTTCACATCTGATTTCGATCTTTATGCATCCAGTATTTTGAAAATTGCAAAACATGGAAATTGTAGATCATTTTCTTATCTTTCTATGGCATCTTGAATCATTTGAATCAGAGGTTGGATGAGAGAGTTACGCACATATTACAAAGTACCATCGGTTTTAAGCTTCCAATAGTTTCTCTGCAATAAAAAACACCAAAATTTCATACATTACTCAATAAAACCCAAATTTTATAAATAGAACACAATGTTAGAATATTGAGAGTAATTAGGCATTTAAATAAAAAAAATATAATTCGCAATGCATGAATTAAAGCACCTAATTACGCAATTTAAGCGCATAATCACACCCCCCAACTAAAGTTTTGCTAGCCCCTAAATAACGTGAATGCAATTCAAGGTGGTGTCATACCAATTTCAATGAATGAATATACATGCAACACAACCATAGCCTTTCACATACAAGAATATCACCAAATTACACGCAAACTCATTCATACCCAATTCACACAACTCCGAAATAAGTCATTCATGCAAATCTCATCATTATATAGCCATTAAGAACAGTAAATGCACGTAAAATTAACCAGTGAGCACAATTCAGAGTTAATGTAGCCATATAAATTCAAGCATAAATAAGTGAAATCTTGAAGCATGTGTAATGTGTGTGACTCGTTACACCCAGGATATCCGTGGACACCTAAAGAACTATCATTTTGACTCGACCTAACTAGTATACCCTCAAAAACACTCAAAAAGGATGGTTTCACTTGTCGTATGTGAGGAGGAGTGTCATGATCAAATATCCCACATACTGTAAGGAACTAACGCTAAATGTACGGAGTGGACTAGTGTGAAAAGGATCCAGCCTATTTATGAGGTGTCAAGTCCTTCACCTTAGCATCTTCTCACCTACTTACCATATCCAACCAACGCCACCCTAGGTCAACTTATTCACAAACCAAGCATGAATACATCTGAGGCATTAGGCTAGTGAAGAATCTTCATATGTGGATAACATGTTTCTTGTCCATGACTTTTGTTGTAGTTGTGTAGAGCAGGTATTAATCTTTCACCTCTTCTGAGGTATTTCTATTTCTCTTTTTCTTTCTTCTGCTCATATTTCAATTTCTTTCTTTTCATGGTAAATTAGGACAATCATAACACTTCTTTTATTATTTTCATACCACCCATGTGCATTAAGATCGAACAAGAGTCCATGAAATAATTCTATTTCTAGGGGTGGCTCAGCCTTCACAACTTGAGTAGGCTACAAGACCTAGGTTTCTATCTTCCCACTAGATGTCACCTCTAGGCTGGCAATTCAAAAACCAAGACTAGTGTACAAATAATATCCAGAAAAAATAGAGAAAGTTGAGTTTCATGAGAAAATTCACATAAAGTCGCCACGGGCGCTCTCTCAGTGTTCACAAGGAACCCTAAGTGCTACAAGTCACGTGAACGTGTATTTTTCAGCCTCAAGAGATACCATGTAGATACAAGAGTTTATATAGCCAGATTAACACAATTGCACTACCAATCAACTTTCAATGAGTTACGATTCCTAGTTTAGCCATATAAATAGAAACTACACATAAATGACCCAAGTGTGTACTCCTGGGTTATATGCAAGTATGTGAAGGGTATAAGAGTGTCACGTGTGACGCCCCAATTTTCATAAAATTTTTTTTCCAATAATAATAAATAATTACACGTTATCCACAACATTCACAAATCGGCCATGTCAATAATCTTACTATCATTCATACGACCCGACCCACATTGCGTATCGAGTAAAAAGTTATTTTATTACACAACCTTATAGCGGAAGACAATATACACATATTAGTCAGAATACAATACCCATAGTATCCATATATACATATACACAATACTATCTCATATTCAAAAACAATACAACCCGAGGGAATCACACCTCCCTAGTCTAAACTTACCCTATATATCAAGGTCCTAGCTCCTTATGATCACAGAGCTCTACCAACTGGGCTATCTCTGTCCCTTGAAAAATTTAGATAATTTGGGTGAGACACATTTCAATAAGAAGGAATAAATTATTTATAGTGTGTGGTCATATGAGTACAATTATAATACACTTTACTTTTCAAATCACCATTTCATCTAATAAAATACACTGATATACACATTGTCATAATCGTATAGATATACAACACAAACTTTTATAAGCTTTAAAACCATTTATCAAATTAAATGATATCAAAGACATAATTATGCACGAAACTCCTGAGAATAAGGAAGATTACCAGCCCATACAGGTAGCTTCCCTCTACCCTAACACATTATGCAGCCGGGTATGGCCACATCTGATACCTATCAGAGCACTCACCTTACTCAGTAAGCCCTCAAGCGGGGAGTTTCACTTCACCTTAATTATTTATATTATTAACTCACACGGTTCCATTTCTCAATTTTATCATTCTTTATTTCTCAATTTCTATTCTTTCTTTCATTTCTCAATTTAGTCAATTTTATCATTCTCTCACTTTTCGTTTCCATTTTCATTTTCGGCTCATAAGTATCCTCGGTATCAAATACCAACATCGCGTCTGTAACTCATGGCCACCTTGAGGATCCTTCTATACATGCCATGCTTCCCCCCATGGTCAAGGTTGTGCGGCCCGAAGGCTGGATCAAACCGTGGTTGGCTAACTCGGTTAGATCAAATATCATACCACATATTGCTTTTGTAGTACAACTGACCAGCCTATAACGCTGATTCGGACTCAGGGGGCCCAACAACCCTACACAATGGCATAGTCGACTATCACGCCACATGCTCCAAAAGTTCATGTGGTTGCACTAATACCACTAGCAAATGTACCGTGCTCAATATCATAACCATCCAACAGGGTTTACCACCACATACCCACAATCATTATGCGGTATTGGCATTTTATCATTCATATTTCACGTATTTCCACATTCTCATTTTCATATTGTAGAATTAACATTGCAATATTTTCATTTCACATATTCACATTTCAATATCAGCATTCTCAACACATTTCATCATTTAAATGATATTTTCTCAGTTCATAATTCATCTCATCTCATACTGTCATATACATATCTTATTTCACAATTACTCAATATTTCTTAAAACACATTTCCATATTTCACCTTTCTTCATTTTCTCAGAGAATACATTTTTTGCACATTTCATTTTCATCATTTTCCCACATTTCAATTCTCATATTAAAACACATTTCAATATCACATATTTCACAGGGTAAATCATCTAACTCAATTTAAGCATTTCTCAATATAAATCATATGCCACACAAATTTCATCTTATATTTATATCATAATAAATTTTAGGTAAAATAACATACACCATTTTCACATATTTCTCAACCCATAATGTTCATAAAAAGACTGTTATAATTTATTCCCCTCACTTGGCTTACTAAGAGACTCATTAGGACCCAAATCCCACGCCCTTAGCGCCTGAAATTTTACTCCTATAATTTGCATTTTCCCCACATTAATTAATCCATTTCTCCAAAATAATACCCATCTAACCTTCCCTAGGCTCCATTTACCTCAAATTAATATTTAAACTATTATTTAACATCCCCACTTAATTTTCTGAATTTTGCCTCCGGGTCCCAAAATTACACCCACGGCGCTCAGCTAGGCCCTAAATTCCAGAAATCCTACTTCAGCCTCAAATGCTCAATATTTTAGCATTTCTAAATTAATGCTAATTAATTAAAAATAAGCCCCTTAATAACCCCCGTACCCCAAATTTGGGGTTTTGGCTCGACACCCCCACAAGAATTCCGTCCCGCTAAACTTGTAGAGAATCATCCCTAGATTCTCGTGGTTGTATCCGTTCGTCAATTGGGCTTATAGTTTGAAAGAAATTAAAGAAAAAAGGAAAAGTAGCTTACTCCAGGGAACCTACGCCGCTCCTACCACCGATCCGCTTCTGTAGAAATGACGGTAGCGAAGAATGGAATCCAGTGGTATCTTCGGATTTTCGATCAGGTGAAAATCCATCATGAAATCGAGAAGAGAGGGAGAGAGAATGAGAGGAGAGAGAGAGAGAGAGAGAGAGAGAGAGAGAGAGAGAGAGAGAGAGAGAGAGAGAGAGAGAGAGAGAGAGAGAGTACTTGAGAGTTGCTGCACCTAGGAAAAAGAAAAGAAAAGAAAAAGAAGAAGAAGAAGAAGAAAAAGGTGGGGGGGCTTCCCCTGAAGCTACCAAAATATATATATAATAATAATAATAATAATAATAATAATAATAATAATAATAATAATAATAATATATTTAATTAATAAAATAAAAATAAATTTTAATTAATTTAATTTTTTATTCGATTAATTAATGAATTAATTAGTTAATTATTTTTATTTTTTATTACTATTATTATTATTATCATTTATTTTTTTTTTTTGAAATCATTCCACTAATCTTCTGTATCCCTCTTTGGGGTTTTTACATCACGCATGGCCTAATCATCATATTCACACTTTTTTTTTTTTCAATGTTATTCAAAAATGAGAAAGATTGAAGAAAAGAAAGAAACTTCCCTAACTTATTGGTGAATCGATCAAAGAATTAAATTTTTAGCTCTGTACTCATGCCAAATAAACCTGCATCAAAAATCTAAACTATTCAAAAGTGCATAGATAAATAAATAAAGTAATAAAGATAAAGGAAGTAAACAAAAGAAAAACTCTTTGGGTTGCCTCCCATGTTTTAACGTCTCCAGCCAGACGTTTCAATCTTCATCAACCAGGATCTCCAAAAGGAATAAATGCACAGTCCCTCTCCATTTGTTCTCCATAGTAGTGCTTCAATCTTTGACCATTAACTTTAAATATATTCCTTGTCTTGTCCTTCAAGTCTATTGCTCCAAAAGGGAAAACATTGTCAATTGTATAAGGACCTGTCCATCTTGACCTTAACTTACCCGGAAAGAGTTTTAATCGTGAGTTGAAGAGTAGAACCTATTGTCCTGGAGCAAACTCAAGCCTAAAAATCTGTTTGTCTTACCACTTCTTCATTTGCTCTTGGTAAATTTTTGCATTTTCATATGCGTCACCTGAGAACGCATAGCGAAGATGCTCAGGGAATTTCTTCAACCCTGGAGATATAGGTTGTTACATCTTTTCTTTAGATATTACAGAATCAATATTTACTACCACAGGTTCTAGCCTCCCCACATGCTACTGTGTTGTAATATGCTGCAAGGATCATTTTAGGTGATCAGCTAGTACATCTTTTTAAAAGGCTTTTTCTACACCTTGCGGAATGACATCTACTCGAAAACAAGTGCTTGGATCTTCTGAGAATCTCATGTCTTGGTAGATGTTGAACATAATCTCTTCCTTGTCCACTCTCAATGTTTACTCACCCTTTTAAACATCAATTAAAGCCCTTCCAGTGGACAAAAATGGTTGGCCAAGAATTAGTGGAACTTCTTGGTCTTCCTCCATATATAACACCACAAAATCAGCAGGAAAAATAAATTTATCCACCTTTACCAATACATCTTTTATGATTCCACATGGATACTTGATGGATCGGTCAGCTAGTTGCAAAGAAATGGTTGTTTGTTTCATCTCTCCAAGTCCCAATTTCCTGCAAACAGGAAGTGACATAAGATTAATGCTAGCAACAAGATCACATAAAACTTTATCAAAAAATGAATTTCTAATAGTGCAAGGCAAAGTAAAACTCCCTAGATCTTTTAATTTTTTAGGCAATTTCTTTTGAAGAATAGCACTGCATTCTTCGGTAAGCTTTACTGTTTCGAACTCCTCCAACCTTCTTTTCTTTGAAATGATCACCTTTAAGAATTTGACATAATTTGGCATTTGTTCAAAGGCATCTGCAAAAGGAATATTTATGTGAATTTTCTTTAAAATATCCAAAAATTTATAAATTCGCTTATCTAATTTTTGCTTTTGAAAGCGTTGAGGATAAGGAAGTGGAGTAGAGACAATAAGAGGATTGTTAGAAAATGAAATTTCTGGAAGCATGTCCATCTCTCTGGGTGTATCATGCATAATCTCCTCTTCTTCACCTTTATTCTTGCTTCGGCCATTCTTTTCAGGTGTAGGTGTGGACATGGTTTTCCTTGCTGGTGATTTATCAATTTCTTTTCCACTCCTAAGTGTGATGACATTGCATTGTTCCTTAGGATTCACTTTTGTGTTACTAGGAAAAGTTCCTCTCTGTTGGGTATTTATAGTCATGGCTAGTTACCCAATTTGCATTTCAAGATTCTTCATGGCGGCTCCCATGTTGCTACAATGAGTCTCAATGTTATCCAACCGTACATCAATCTTTTTAAACCTTACTTTTGTCTCCTCAACAAAAGATATCATGGCATCCTCAAGTGACATCTTCTTCTCACCTTGTTGACTATCAAATCCTGCAGGAGGTTGCAGCACATTCCTTGTATTTCCATCGGACAAATTCTGATGATTTCAATGCCCAGGATGATAATATTGTGGCAAAGGATCACTCCTATAGTTGTAGTTCCAATTGTTGATGTATTGAACCTGTTCATGACTAGTTTCATTGCTCGGATCTATCCTACTTGTAGCTGCCACATATTCTACACCTTGTGGTATCCTCTGCGTGGTCAACACTGAAATTTGATGAGACAGAGAAGCAACTTGAGCTAAAAGTGCAGTAAATGGCTCCAATTCATGAATTCCAACAACTTTCTTAGCCATAGTTCTTTTTGTTGGCCATTGATAGTTATTTGAGGCCATTTCTTCCAAAAGGGCAATAGCACCCTCAGGTGTCTTTAACATCAAAGTCCCCCCAAATGCAGCATCAACTAAAGTCCGCGTTTGCCCATTCAACCCATTATAGAACATCTAAATTTGTAACCAATCCGGAAATCCATGTTGTAGGCAGCGTCGAATCAAATCCTTATATCTTTCCTTTGCTTTATAGAGTGATTCAAAATCATGTTGCTTGAATTGACCAATCTCACTCCTTAGTTGGGCTGTTTTTGTAGGTGGAAAGAATTCAGCCAAAAAAATTTCTGCCATGTACTGCCAACTCATGATACTCCCATGTTGTAGCGACTATAGCCAACCTCTTACTTTGTCCCTCAAAGAGAAAGGGAAAAATCTTAGTCTAATGGTGTCTTCAGTAACACCATTGATTTTCACAGTATCACGGATCTCCAGAAACATCGCCAGATGGATATTGGGATCATCAAGTGGTGATCCACTAAATTGGGTCTGCTGCACCATGCTGATTAATGTGGGTTTGAGCTCAAAATTATTGGCATTAATGAGATGGTGTCTAATACCCGAATAGTTGTCATTCACAACTAGTCGCACATAATCCTTCAAGGTGCGTGGCTATGCATTATCGTGTCCATTCTCCAGGGCTAGTACCCTCTTTTTCCTTAGTGCTCTGAGTGTTCTTTCAATCTCTGGATCAAAAGGAATAATGGCACAGGTTCTAGCACTGCGGATCCAACATCAAAAACACACCAGAAATACAGAAAAAAATAATAATAAAATAAAATAAAAATAAATAAATAAAAATATAAAAATAAAATTCTAAATTAAAACCAAGATTACTTTGTATCGATATTGGCAAAAATAAGAAAATTTCAATCCCCAGCAACGACGCCAAAAACTTTACCGGTGCAAACTGCAAGTGCACAGTATTGTAGTTTTATAATATAATGATGTGTAGAGTATTGTCCTCAAGGATTGAAGTCTTAATTTTTACCAAGTAGCGAATTTATAATAACCTTGATTTTATTTAGAAAAATTAATGATTTTTGACTACAAAATTTAAACAAAGCTATTTTAAATAAACTATTCAAAAGAATTTAAAACTGGATGCCGCTTATCAAATTACTGATGGTGAAAACTTCTAGGAAACCTCACCTAGTTTCTCACTATGCTTTACTCATCCAGCCAATTCAAATTCGTATTCTCTATTTGTTAGCAAATCGCCAATTTTTCCAAAAGCCTCTTTCGATAGTCAATCAGAACCTATTATTGTTTATTATTTGACATAAGAGTATGCAAATTAATTACGCAAGAACGCAATAAGACCCTCAATTTTTAATGTTAAGTAAGTTCATACAAGTCTTTCGATCTCTATATTTACCTACGCTGAATTATCCAAGATTTATCCTATAATCCCCCCTTTCAGTAGCAAATCACAAGACTAAAATCATTTAATTAATGGAAAATTAATTAAAAGCATTAGGCACAGAATAACTCAAACAAACATTATTGAAAACTACTTCAGATTAGCATGAAAGAGCAAGCATAGTTCGAAACTGGTTACATTGTTTTCCTATAATACAAAAATTTAGTTCATTCTAAAAATTAAATTCAACATAATAGATTTCACCATATTTTCTTCTATTTGGAGTGTACGAGAAAAATCAACACTCACAGCACCGCCGTCGGGCGTCAGGAACACCTCGAACACCGCCGTTGTTCCCCACTTCCAGTTCTCGAAAAGATTTTAATTTTCTGCATGTCACCAACTCCTTCCTTGCTGCTATGTTTGTTGAACTTCAATCGCGCAACTGTTAGAAGAAAATCTCCAAAAAAAATTCTCCTTTTTTTTTTTCAAATTTTAGTGCAGCCTCCCACTCTCCAGCGCCTGCTGCCCCCCTTTTCTCTTCTTGCGCATGGCTCCCCCCTTAGAAACCCTATGCCTCCTTTCCTATTTGACTTTTCCAACTTCATTTTTCTTTCCTTTCTTTTCTTTCTTTCTTACCTTATTTTGCCTTTCTTTCTTTCCTTTTCTTTATACCCACCGCCTCACACTGCTGAGATGACCTAGCTGCATGGCCAAGTCACATCTCATTTTTTTATTGTTTTATTTTTTTTCTTTTTTCTTTTTTTTCAAAGGTTCACGAACTGCCCTCCTCCTTCAAGCCCTCTTTAGACCCTTTTACAGCCCGTAACTCTCAAAACTTAAAACATGAAAGGTGTAGAGCTCTTTTTCATCTTTTCTAGAACTTTGAATCATCTCAATCAGAGCTCGAATGAGAAAGTTACACAAAGATTACGAAGAAATGTTGAAATAGTCCATAAAATGGCATATGCTAACTTCACATCTGATTTCAATCTTGATGCATCCAGTATTTCGGAAAATGCAAAACATGAAAATTGTAGATTGTTTTCTTATATTTTTACGACATCTTGAATCATCTCAATCGTAGGTCGGATGAGAGAGTTATGCACATATTGCAAAGTACCATCGGTTTTTAGCTTCCAATAGTTGCTCTTCAATAAAAAACACCAAAATTTCATACATTACTCAATAAAATCCAAATTTTATAAATAGAACACAATGTTAGAATATTAAGAATAATTAGGCATTTAAATAAAAATATATATAATTCGCAATGCATGAATTAAAGAACCTAATTACGCAATTTAAGTGCGTAATCAGTTATTGTACGCAACGATCATTACTTGTTTCTTGTAGTTCTTGGATGATTGCAAGTTGTTGGATTGTTGACCAAGTATGGGGTATGCTTGGAGAGGTGTTTGCTCTAACCTATTGAATGAGTAACCAAGCGTGTGGTGTCCCTTAGAGAGGCATTACTCTAGCCTGTTGAAGGAGTGTGTAAGGTTTACTCCGCTCATAAAGGAGTGGTATAGTGGAATCCTTAGATGGTTTGCCTAAGGTGCGGACGTAGGCTGGGGATAAGCCGAACCTTATAAAAACTCTTATCTCTCTCTTTTTACCTTACTCTTTAAATTCTAACATAAAAATTGCATTGATGTTTTAAATTTCCTGATCATAAATACTATGTAGTTTGGAAATTAAATAAAATGAAGTTTAATTTGTTTTTGGGATTGTGAAAACCAAAAGAGAGTATGTTGGTTGATTGATAATTTGTGGAAACCATAAGAGAGTATGTTGATTGGTTAACACCCAAAGACTCTTTAACTTAAAGTTTATTTAAAGTCTAAGCTTTTGGAAAGAGTGTTGGATTTTAAATTGTGCATCATATTGAGAAAGCAAATTCATTAATACAAGGATTGAATCAAATTCGTATACACAAGGCTGCAAACAAATAAATACTTTGAATTCTCGTAACAGCTGAGAATTGCCATAGAGTTGTATAGTATATCTTGATTGAATGTATTTTGATTGATTGGTTTGTTAATTGATTATTCATTTAAGTTTTTTGTGATTGCTAAATCAACAAGAGGTTAAATATTCTTAAAAGAAGTAAAAGAAAATTTTTAATAACCCAATTCACCACCCCCCCCCCCCCCCTCTTGGGACTACACCCTAGTTTTTTAAAATTTTCCTAAGATATGCTACAAATAGTAAAGCTTATAGGATCTATAACAAAAAACACTAACCATCATTGAATCAATTCATGTAAACTTTAATGAATCAAATCCTTTCACAAAAGAAATCAAGAATGAAGAAAATGATGATATTTAACAAAAAGAGGATGATCTAGAAATCAAAGAAGAAAAAAAAAAAGAAAAAAATGAAGAAACTTCAAAAGATAATCCTATAGAAAATCTTGAATTACCAAGAGAATGGAATTATGTAAGAAATCACCCTCAAGATCAAATTATAGGAGAACCTTCTAGAGGTATAACCACAAGATCATCATTAAAGAATCTATGCAATCATTATGCCTTCTTATCTTAAGATGAACCTAAAAATGTTGAAGAAACTCTAAATGATGACTCTTCGATAATTGCTATGCAAGAGGAGTTAAATCAATTTGAAAGAAGCAAAGTATGACAATTAGTCCCTAAACTAGAAAATCATTCAATCATCGTGAAAACCAAGGTGTAGTCCCAAGACGAGGGGTGAATTGTCTTATTAAAATTTCTCTCAAATCTTTTAATGAATTCTTAAGCTTTTAATGATTTATGAACAACACAACCCAAGTTTAATTCTTTATTCAATCCACAACCACAAAAACTTAAATGAACAAGCAATCGTCAAAACCAATCAACCAAACCAATTGATTTACCAAGCACAAGTGATCAAAAACTTAAACATCCACATAACCTGTAACGCCCCGAACCACTAAACCCGGTTCCGATGCGTTATGCCTAATAATAACCTGATAAATCATAAATCCTTACATACATTCGCAAGAAAAAACTTAACCATAATCTCCATAAACATAGTTCTACAATACCAACATTCCATAATACCAAAGTTTGCTATATCCTAATTAGAAATCCATATAATTTATCTATCACCTGCATTCTCCATAGATACATACATCTCCGAAACATTCCAGTATATTCATAATCATTCAATTCTCTACTCAATAACCTTTAAGCATAAAAATGTAAAACATAGAATAGTTACATCCCCAAAGTTTATCATAATATACCCTTTCTATTTTAGAATCCTCAAAAATGCTAAAACCCTTAAGCTATCTAGGCCCGACCTCAAGGATGTCCTGAAAAAGAAACATTCATATTCGAGTGAGACACATCTCAATAAGGGAAGAAATATACATATTAAAATAGCATGTGGCTAACATGAGGTATATAAATATCATTTCAATTACATGTGCAAATCATTAACATAACTCTAAAATCATTTTCTGGACCTAATCAAACACATGCAAAAATTTAACCCAAGAGATTACTTAAGGATAGGGGTGATTACCTGCCCATACAAGTAACACCCCTCTACTGTAATACATAGGTAACCCTAAGGTCACAACTAAAGCATACCAGGGCACTTACCTTACTTAGTAAACCCTCGAGTGTTAGATTAATCTCTTACTCACGCATTCAATAATAGTTTACCGGCAAAGACCCTAAGGATAGGGAAATCTACCCACCCATACAAATAGGTTCCCTCTGCCCTAGTACGTTATGCAGCTACTGCCACATCTGAAGCTACTGGTGCACTCGCCTTTCTTATCAAGCCCTCAGGCAAAGGGTTTTCCTTGCCCCAATCGTAACATGTTCTATGTACATACATTCTTCTAATATCATAATACATCATTCTTTTCTGTCATTATACATTCATACACATTCATTCATGTTCATAACTTAACTTTGCATTACGTTTCACTTTAAGTGACTTTCCTATTTGTATCATTCATGTTTCACATTTCATTTCATTGCATTGTCATTCTATTGTCATTTCATTGCATAACATTTCATTTCATTACTTCATACTACAGCTAGTCTTTAGCCATCATTTGTTAGTTTCCACATAAAAATGCGCTAGAATTTGGTGGAGTTAGTTTCCACATGGAAATGCGCTAAAATTTGCTAACATGGCTGTCTTTCAACTGTCTTACATTTACATGGTTGCATTTAACATACACAAGTACCATTGTCCATATCATTTTTATTCATAAAGATTTACTTACTTAGCCTGCATCTCGTATAGTTAACATATATTCACACAAAATCTCATGCCACACAATTTAACCGGAAAATTTGTATACATTCCTTAAAAAAAATATGCCAACCAACATTTAACATTTATATATAGAAAATAATTTCCTTCCTTACTTACTTCCTTAGAAAATTCCTTTTCACTTTCATTCGTTTACTTTCACATATATATAACTATATAAACATTCCTAAGCTCAGAAAACATAAACTTCATGGCTGGAATTTTAAAACCATATATAAACTTAAATACATAAATAACACATAATCCATTTTAATTCATGAAAACCTAATTTAATATATAAATTTCCCCTTACTTGACTTTCGAACTACGTTGGTAGGATCCCCGAACCGATATCCATAGCGTTCACTTAGACCCTGAATCCAAAAATCCTAACTTAATTAAAATAAATTCCAATTAACTCAAGTCTTAAAAAAAAGCACTTATTTACTATTTCCTAGGCTCCAAATAATAATATTCCTTAGGAAAATCCCAAAATTACTCACATACCTTGATTTTGGGATGTTTCCCAAACCTCACAACCCAACGATCAACTCCTACAGCCTTGAAGAGAATGATCCCACGAACCTCATGGTGGTTTCGGATCATCAAACAGGGTCAAAATCGACCCAAAATCAAAGAGAGAAGGCTGGAGCTTCATTTTTAGAGAGAGAGAGAGAGAGGAGAGGGAGTTTGAGAATTCACGCAGAAAATGAAGAAAAAGCCTTTTTATACACAGGGCTTCGTCAATGAGACACATGGGTTCATCGATGAGGCACTGTAGAGTCTTCGTCAACGAGAAGATACCTTCATCAACGAAATTCAAGGTTTCCAAAATTCTCTCTCTAGATTTCTTCGTCGACGAGAAGCAGACTTCGTCAACGAGCTTAGAAGGACACTCATCGATGAATACAGGACATTTGTCGACGAGACCTGCTTTTCCCTTCTAATTTCTTTCCTTTTTCCTTCATTATCCATTAATCCATTTCATTTATCATATTTTCTAATTATTTAAATTCACAGGTCATTACATTCTCCCCTCCTTAAGAAATTTCTTCCTCGAAATTTTACCAACTAATCATGCTTTCACGTTACTTTACATTCATTTTCTAACTACTATCATAAGAACTCAACATGCATATCATCATACAAATCATTCAATCATTTTCCATTAAATAAGATTATCATACCTGCTTCTCTGATGGCATCCTCCTCAGCTCGAAGTGTATACAGCCGAGGCAGACCACCTCATCCAAGTGGTATCTACTGCTTTCCCTTATCCTGATTCTGAGCAATTACCATAGGCAAGGGTTCTCGGCAATCTTTCCTGTGGTGCCCTGGCTTACAGCACCTGTAGCAATTCGCAGTGTCATACCAGCATTCACCCCTATGCCTCTTATCACACTTCGAGCATACAGAGCCCATTGCTTCCTTCCCTTTCTTTGCAAATCCCTTACTGGCCTCAAACTGAAAGCCAGATGGTACAGGTCTCTTCTTCTGCTCTGAAGGCTCAGTGTTGCCTTGGATACTCTTCTCTAACACTAAGGCCTTGTCAACTACTTCTGAAAAACTTTGGACCTGAAACCCGACCACCAGCTCATAGATCCTGTGCCTCAAGCCTTTCTCAAATTTTTTGGCCTTTTATACTTCATTTGGGACCAGAAATGGAGCAAAATGTGACAACTCCAAAAATTTAGCCATATATTCCGCAACTGTCATGGCTCCTTGGGTCAAATTGGTGAACTCGTCTATCTTTTCCTCTCTGATAGATGAAGGAAAATACCTGTCAAAGAATAACTCCTTGAATCTCTCCAGGTAAGAGTTATCCTTACCACCCTCTAATCCTCTAGCAGTTTCACAGAAAGCCACCAGCACTTTGCCTCTCTAGTCATCTTGAAAGTGACATAACGGATCTTTTGCTCATCCGTGCAGTCGAGTACAGCCATAATCTCCTCTATCTCCTGTACCTAGTTCTCTGCTGCCACTAGATCAGGTCCCCCTGTAAAGGCTAGATGGTTCATCCTCATAAATTCTTTAATGCTGCAGCCCTGTCCTACAGATGGACAGTTATGTTCCTTTGGATCCTTCTTCATTTCTATTTTAACCTAACGAACGATGCCCTACAATACCTTAGTGGTATCTATTTCCTCCTTGCTAGAGGTCACTGAATCCTCCCTTTCTTCGGCCTCTATATTCTCATCTCCAGAATCCATCCTAAAAAATAGGACAGAGAAGAAATAAGAATTCCATATTAAAACTCCAAATAACATAATCATTAAATAAAATAAAAAATCTCTATATAAGGACCAGTCTTACAATTCATAAACAAAAACATCTAAGGTTTACCGTGGCTTTTCTGAGACTGCAGACTGCTTCAGAAAAATTACTGGAAATTGTCAACGTAATTTCGCCTCTAAATCACAAAACAAGATCCTATACTTCCCTACACCAAACCTACTTCTCAATATTTAACATATTCATCTAGTATCCTTATCCTAACTATTTCCTATACTCTAGTATAAATCATTTCCTAAATCCTCAAAATCCCAAAATCATTGTTCTGATACCAAAATGTAACACCCGGAAGCCCTAAACCCGAGTCTGGTGTGTTATGCCTAATAATAAACTGATAAACCATAAATCCTTGCATTCGCAACAGAAAACTTAACCATAATCTCCATAAATATAGTTCTACAATACCAAGATTCCATAATACTAGAGTTTGCTATATCCTAACTAGAAATCCATAAAATTTATCCATCACCTGCATTTTCCATAGATACACACATCTCCAAAACATTCCAGTATATTCACAATCATTCAATTCTCTACTCAATAACCTTTAAACATAAAAACGTAAAACATAGAATATTTACATCCCCAAAGTTTATCATAATATACCCTTTCTATTTTACAATCCTCAAAAATGCTAAAACCCTTGAGCTCTCTAGGCCCGACCTCGAGGATGTCCTAAAAAAGAAACATTCATATTTAGGTGAGACACATCTCTGTAAGGGAAGAAATATACATATTAAAACAGCGTGTGGCTAACATGAGGTATATAAATATCATTTCAATTACATGTGCAAATCATTAACATAACTTTGAAATCATTTTTTGGACCTAATCAAACACGTGTACAAATTTAACCCACGAGATTACTTAAGGATATGGGTGATTACCCGCCCATACAAGTAACACTCCTCTGCTCTGATACATAGGCAACCCTAATGTCATAACTAAAGCATACCATGGCACTTACCTTACTCAGTAAGCCCTCGAGTGTTAGATTAATCTCATACTCATGCATTCAACAATAGTTTACCGGCAAATGCCCTAAGGATAGGGAAATCTACTCGCCCATACAAATAGGTTCCCTCTGCCCTAGTACATTATGCAACTATTGCCACATCTGAAGCTACTAGTACACTTGCCTTTCTCAGCAAGCCCTCAGGCGAAGGGTTCTCCTTACCCTAATCGTAACATGTTCTACGTATATACATTCTTCTAATATCATAACACATCATTTCTTTCTATCATTATACATTTATACACATTCATTCATGTTCATAACTTAACTTTGCATTTCATTTCACTTTAAGTGACTCTTTCCCATTTGTACCATTCATATTTCGCATTTCATTTCATTGCATTGTCATTCCATTGTCATCTCATTGCATAACATTTCATTTCATTACTTCGTACTATAGCTAGTCTTTAGCCATCATTTGTTAGTTTCCACATAGAAATGCGCTAGAACCTACTACAGTTAGTTTCCACATAGAAATGCGCTAGAATCTGCTAACATGGCTGTCTTTCAGCTATCTTAGATTTACATGGTTGCATATAACATACACAAGTACCATTTTCCATATCATTTTTATTCATAAAGCTTTACTTACTTAACCTACATCTCATATAGTTAACATATATTCACACAGAATTTCATGCCACACAATTTAACAATAAAATTCATATACATTCCTTAAAAAAATATATGTCAACCACATTTACCATTTATATACTGAAAATATATTTCCTTCCTTACTTACTTCCTTAGAAAATTCCTTTTCACTTTCATTCGTTTACTTTCACATATACATAACTATATAAATATTCCTAAGCTCAGAAAATATAAATTCCATAGCTGGCATTTTAAACCCACGTATAAACTTATATACATAAATAACACATAATCCATTTTAATTCGTGAAAACTTGATTTAATATATAAATTTCCCCTTACCTGACTTTCGAACTACATTGGCAGGATCCCTGAACCCATACCCACAGCGTTCACTTGGACCCTGAATCCAAAAATCCTAACTTCATTAAAATAAATTCTAATTAACTCAAATCTTAAGAAAAACACTTATTTTCTATTTCCTAGGCTCCAAATAATAATATTCCTTAAGAAAATCCCAAAATAACTCACTTACCCTAATTTTGGGATGTTTCTCAAACCTCACAACCCAACGATCAGCTCCTACAACCTTGAAGAGAATGATCCCATGAACCTCGTGGTGGTTCCGGATCATCAAACTGGGTCAAAATCGGCCTAAGATCAAAGAGAGAAGGCTGGAGCTTCGTTTTTAGAGAGAGAGTTCAAGAATTCACACTGAAAATGAAGAAAACCCCTTTTTATATGTAGGGCTTCGTCGATGAGACACATGGGTTCGTCGATGAGGCACTGTAGAGTCTTCATCAACGAGAAGATACTTTGTCGATGAAATTCAGGGTTTCCAAAATTCTCTCTCGGGATTTCTTTGTTGACGAGAAGCAGACTTTGTCAACGAGCTTAGAAGGACACTCGTTAACGAATACAGGACATTCGTCGACGAGGCCTGCTTTTCCCTTCTAATTTCTTTCCTTTTTCCTTCATTATCCATTAATCCATTTCATTTATCATATTTTCTAACTATTTAAATTCCCGGGTCATGACATAACCATTCAACATCAAAAACAAAATACTCAAGCAAATATAATTTTCAGCACTTTGGTAATTTCAGCTTTTGTTAATTGCCCTATGTGTATGATTGTTTCAAGCCCTATTGTGTATGTAATTTGATTCAGTGCAAACCACAACTTAAATCCCAAATAACTCAGAATTTAATTGGGTGTTAACCAATCAACATACTCCCTTTGAGGTTTCCGTAAAGTATTAATCAACCAACGTACTCCCTTTCAGTTTCTGTAATCCAAAAACCAAATTAAACTTCAGTTTATTTAATTTTCAAATTACGTAGTATATATGATTAAGAAATTAAATCATCCATGCAGTTTATATGTTTGCTGGAATTTAAAGAGAGTAAGGGAAAGAGAAAGAGACCAAGGCTTTTACGAGGTTCGGCTTATCCCAGCCTGTGTCCTCGCCTTTGGTCAATACCACCAAAGGATTCCATTATACCAGTTCCTTTCTGTATGGAACAAAACTGTCATATACTCCTTTAGTAGGTTAGAGTAATCACCTCTCCAATAGATACCCCACGCTTGGGCACTCCTTCAATAGGCTAGAGTAATCACCACTCCAAGCTATACCCTAGGCTCTGTCAACGATCCAACAAACTGAAATCATCAAAAAATAAGAAACAAAAGCTGCATACAATAACACACTCAAAGAGCATATTAGTACAAATTCAAAACTATGTACATCAAAATTTAAATATCAAGATGAAATAGCATTGAAGATCAAGATAAGTTATCACCGAAGGTTCTTTATTAGGATTTGAAAAACTCAGTAGCAAGTTAGAACTGTGGCTTTTGATCAACAGCAATTTAGTAGAATTCTCTCAGTAAGAATGTGAGCAAAAGTGAGCTTTGTGAGAGATTGAAAGTAGGATGCTTGATTGCTTCATTATTGCTTGGTGATTTGATTCGTTGGGTTAAAGGAGTATTTATAGACTTTTTAGAGTGAGTTTCCTTATTTCCCAAGTTGCTTGGAGTGTCCACCAAGTTTTTATAACGTTTAGATTTGAAAAACAAATTTTTAGAATTTTCCCATTGAAGTTCAAAATTTAAATTTCCCACAGGGTCTATCGACTAGGTCAGTATTTGTATAAGTCAGTCGGCTGGACAGGCGGCTAATACCATTCTATCTATTCGAAAAATAATTCATTTAAATGTCTATCGGCTGATTGAACATCGTTCAAAATGGTCAGTCGGCTGGACAGTCCCTATGTCAACCGACTGACTAAACTCAGGTCAATTTTGTCAATCAGCTGGACAAACCCTTTGTCAGTCACCTGACTGAACATACTTCAATTGGGTCAGTCGGATGAACAGATTATCTTTTCAAAATTTTCATTTTTTAATATTTTTAAACCCTTTTTATTTGAAAAACTCAATTTTGAATTTTCAAAATCATTTTCCAAAGTTTTCAAAATTAGGTCTCTAAGTCTTAATTGCATCCTAAAGAGCTTCAACATATTTCAAGAGATATTCAAATATGAAGCACTTACATAAAGACTTCTTAGGACATTTGACATTCTAAGTGCTTGAGTCTTCATGCTTGTTTTTCTTTGAGCTTTCTTGCTTTGCTTTTCTTTGGCTCTCTTGCCTTGCTTTTCTTTGGTATACTTTAAGCTCTTTAACATTCACACTCTCATGATCTTCAAGCTTTGATAGATATCATCTTTGAATTCATGCTTTAATGTTCTTTAAGTTTCGTTTGATCATCCTTGTATACATATACTTGAATCCTTCTGAACTCTTGACCTTGTTTTCTCATAGTGGAGTCCTGAAATGTTATCACTTAACCAAATATGTTAAGTTCCACTTGTTTGTTAGCATCAAAATAGGATGTTAAGCCTTGTAAGTCCAACAATCTCCCTTTTTTTGCTGATGACAAACAAAGAGCAAAATTTTGAGTAAGCCTTAAAAAGACTCCCCCTTACAATAAGCATCATCTTAATAATATTTGCAATATCAAGGCTAATTTCAAAAATTATTAATTATTTTTACATACCATGCTCATATATTAAAATTACATCATTCAATATCAATATCATTCAATATTGATATCAAATACTTCTACCCCTATATATATATATATCATGTTCAATTTTTAATATCATGCTTATGCTCAATTTTTGCGCAAAACTTCTTCCCCTTTTGACATCAATCAAAAAGAGTAAGATAAACAAGAAAAACGTATAATTACTAGGGCTATGAGCAACTATAAGCAAAAGTATAGATCTTTGTGAAAGTTCGTATTAGCTCAAAATTCATCTTGCTCAAAATTTACTCAAAAACTTCTTTAATAGTCATGCATATTTCATAGTTGTAATTCATATTTGCATATGTATTGTAACATCTTTAAATTCAAAAACAAGCATATGTTGCACACAATTCATATTAGCTAAATTACTTCAAAAGTCATATTTGTTATTCATAATTCATGATACCAATTGAAAATTTCATTAATTCATGATACCAATTGAAAAATAGGGAAACAAATTAATACAAGCAATAAGTCATATCGATCTCCCTGAATTTAATACATTCAGATTTGATACCAATTATGCTTTTAAGTTTATCATCCCAAATATATCATGTATGTGCTCATGGATACTGATATCAAATACCAATATCAAATCATTATCATCATAACATGCTCATGGATATAATTATGTTGTCATGCTCAAATACCAATTGATATATTCATGGAAACCAATATACTTCATAGATACTAATGCTAATGTCACATTATGCACTGCTCATAGATACTAAATTATTTAGATGCCAATTTTTCAATTTATACATGTGATCCATCATTAGCATGCATGGTCAAGAATAAATTTCATATTCATATATCAAATCATATCAAAATTCATGATTTTAAATCATGTTCAATAACTTCATGCTCAGATTTTCAATATATAATGAGCCATAAATCATCAATATAAGTCAAATCATTTTCATATCTTTTACATTATCAAAATATCAGCATGTAAGCTTGTAGCATATCAGCATAGCACATAAGCAGGGAGCATATCATTATCATTTACATTGTACTACAATTTTGTTCAAGTGTTTCTTATTTTCAAATATCTTTTCTATATTGAAAACTCATGCAATAAGCTCAGATTTTCTTACTTTTGACTTCTAATAAATTCCTAAAATTCTTCTTTAATACTTTCTAATTTAAGGCTCATATGAATCATCCAATGATTTTGGCCAACAATGTTATTTTTGTTTTTATTTGTTTCAATAAGCTCTTAATCTCTTCTTTGAGATTTTCTCTTGATTTGAACTAGGCTTTTTATCTAGGTATCCGTACTTTCTTGGGTCCCAATGGTTTAATAAGGGATATTTCTTTTACTTTCTATATTTGTTTAGTTTTTACACCCTTTTTTTTTAATAAACATTCAAATTTTATATGTCCCTTCTTCTTACATAGGAAGTATATGGTGTGAGTGTAAGCATTTGAAAATGTGCTGGTATAATCTTTAAATGCTTTTGTAAAGTATCTCGTGTAAAGATTCTTTTTCTTTATAATTTCAATTCCATTAAATCCTGTGCCTTCTTTATTCAAAAACATTCTTTGTGAGCCAATCATTTTGTCAAAATTTTCTTTTCCTCTAGTAAAATAGTAAATGATTTTGACTAGATCCTCATTTTTCTTATTAAGGTCTTTTATTTCAGAATTTTCTACATTTTTACCCTTTTCTAGGTTTTGAGACATTTTTGTGATTTTATTATCTAATTCATAAATATATTGATCTTTCTCATTTTCCATAGAGGATTGGGATTTTAAGTTTTCTACTTCCTTCATCAACTTTTCATTCTTACTTTCTAATCTCTTGATTTTCAAATCTTTTTCTTTTTTAGCAAGATCTTTAGATTCTAACTCTTTTATCACAACTTCATTCTTATTTGCTATTTTCTTCATTTTTAAATTTTTTCTCTTTTAGCAAGTTTAAGGGATTCCAACTCTTTCATAACTCGTTCATTCTTGTTTTTCAATGATATGTATCATTTAGTCACATTAACTAACATCTTATGTACCTTAAATAAATCATTTTGAAGTTCTTCATAAGAGGGCATACACTCATCATTGGATTCTTCTGCTGAATCATCACAAGAACTATTAAAGGATTTAAATGAGGATCTTTCCTCATCATCCCAAGCCATATAGCAAGTATAAGCTACCTCTTGGTCACTGGATTCACTTTCTGAACTACTTAGATTATCCCATGTAGTTGCCTTCATAGCCTTTTTCTTTTCCTTTTTAGAATCTTTCTTAAGTTTTGGACAATCCGGTTTTAGGTGTCCAACCTTTTTTGCAATTGTAGCATGTAGGTAATTCTTTCTTTGTTTCTTTCTTCTTAGTTTCTTCCTCATTTGAGCTTGAGTTTTGGATTTTTCTTTTGAATATATTTTTCCTTCTCAATATTCTTGCAAGTTTCTTGGATATGAAGACTAGTTCATCTTAATCTTTATCACTAGAGTTTTTGTTTGAAGCTTTAAAAGCAATTGATTCTTGGGTGTTAGTTTTACCACTTCTTTCATTCATAGACATTTCATATGTGAGGAGAGAACCCATTAATTCATCTAGGGAGGTGTTTTCGAGATTTCTTCCTTCAGTAATTTTCGTGCCTTTTGGTTCCCATTTGGAGGAAGTCCTCTAAGTTTTTTCTGGATCATCTCATTAGTTAAGTATGTTTTTCCTAAAGCATTAAGGGAGTTAATTATGTGTGTGAACCTAGTGTACATAGTTGTTATGGTTTCATCTAGGTTCATCTTGAAAGCTTCATACTTGCTTGTGAGCATGTCTATTCTACTCTAACATCAATGGTTCCTTCATAGGTAACTTCTAACTTGTCCCATATTTTCTTGGCTAATTTGAAAGTCATGACCCTATTAAATTCATTTATGTCAAGAGCACAATGTAATGCTTTCATGGCACTAGATTTTACTTGCATCATCTTATAATCAATGTCGGTTAAGTCCTTTTCTTCTTTGGGTACTTCTTTTCCATCTATGATTTTAGTAAGAATTAAGTCACCATGTGTGACAACATTCCAAGCCTTCCAATCCATTGTTTGAAGATAAATTCTCATCCTTTATTTTCAAAATTTATAATTTAAATTATAAAAGATGGGTGGCCTAGTTGAGGATTGACCCTCACCAAAGGGAGCTACTCCTATATGCACTATCTAGATCTTTATATAACTACTTGTTAGGATTTTTTATAACCCCGCTCTTATACCAATTGAAAACAAAGGTGTAGTCCCAAGAGGAGGGGCGATTTGGTATATTAAAATTTCTTTTAAATCTTTTAATGAATTCTTAAGCTCTTGATGATTTATGAACAACACAACACAAGCTTAATTCTTTATTTTATCCACAACCACAAAAACTTAAATGGACAAGCAATCCTAAAAACCAATCAACCAAACCAATTGATTTGCCAAGCACAAGTGATCAAAAACTTAAACATCCACATAACCAATCAACATCAAAAACAAAATACTCAAGCAAATATAATTTTCAGCACCTTGGCAATTTCAACTTTTGTTAATAGCCTTGTGTGTATGATTGTTTCAAGCCCTGTAGTGAATGAAATTTGATTCAATGCAAACCATAACTCAAATCTCAAACAACATAGAATTTAAATAAACTCTCAGTTAATTTGTCTTTCGGTGTTAACCAATGAATGTACTCCCTTTGATGTTTCCATAAATGATTAATCGACCAACATACTCCCTTTCGGTTTCTGTAATCCCAAAACCAAATTAAATTTCATTTTATTTAATTTCCAAATTACGTAGTACATATGATTAAAAATTAAATTATCCACGCAGTTTATATGTTTGCTGGAATTTAAAGAGAGTAAGGGAAAGAGAAAGAGACCAAGGCTTTTACGAGGTTCGAATTATCCCCAACCTATGTCCTCGCCTTTGGCCAATACTACCAGAGGATTCCACTATACCAGTTCCTTTTTAGGTGGAACAAAACGGTTACACACTCCTTCAGTAGGCTAGAGTAATCACCTCTCCAAGTGATACCCCACATTCGGTCAATGATCCAACAACCTGAAATCGTCAAAAAACAAGAAATAAAAGTTACGTACAATAACACTCTCTCAAAGAGCATATTAGTACAAATTAAGCACTGTGTACTACATAATTTAAATATCAAGATGAAATAGAATTGAAGCTCAAGATAAGATATCACCGGAGGTTCTTTCTTAGGATTTGAAAAACTCAGTAGCAAGTTAGAACCGTGGCTTTTGATCAACATCAATTTAGTAGATTTCTCCCAGCAAGAACGTAAGCAAGAGTGAGCTTTATGAGGGATTGAAAGTAGGATGCTTGATTGCTTGATTGTTGCATGGTGATTTGATTCCTTGGGTTAAAGGAGTATTTATAAACTTTTTAGAGTGAGTTTCTTTATTTCTCAAGTTGCTTGGAGTGTCCACCAAGTTTTTATAATGTGAGATTTGAAAAACAAATTTTTAGAATTTTCCTGTTGAAGTTCAAAATTTAAATTTCCCGCAAGGTCTGTCGGTTGAGTCACTCAACTGGGTCAATATTTGTATAGGTCAGTCGGCTAGACAGGTGGCTGACACCATTCTTTTTGTTCGAAAATTAATTCATTTAAATGTCAATCGGATGACTAAACTTAGGTCGATTTTGTCAGTCAACTGGACAGACCCTTTGTCAGTCGCCTGACTGAACATACTTCAATCGGATCAAATAGATGAACAGATTATCTTTCAAAAGCTTTCATTTTTTAAGATTTTAGACCCTTGTTATTTGAAAAACTCAATTTTGACTTTTCAAAATCATTTTCCAGAGTTTTCAAAAACTGGTCTCTATGTCTTAATTGCATCCTAAAGAGCTTCAACTTATTTCAAAAGATTTTTAAATATGAAGCATACATAATGGCTTCTTAGGACATTTGAAATTCTAAGTGCTTGAGTCTTCATGCTTGTTTTTCTTGGAGCTCTCTTGCTTTGCTTTTCTTTGGCTCTCTTGGTTTTCTTTTCTTTGGTATACTTTAAGCTCTTTAACATCCACACTCTCATGATCTTCAAGTTTTGATAGATATTATCTTTGAATTCATGCTTTAATGTTCTTTAAGCTTTGTTTGATCATCCTTGTATACATATACTTGAATCCTTCAAAACACTTGACCTTACTTTCTCATAGTTGAGTTCTGAAATGTCATCACTTAACCAAATATGTTAAGTTCCACATATTTGTTAGCATCAAAATAGGATGTTAAACCTTGTAAGGCTAACACATCGAAACTAAATGGGTATTTAGAAACAAAAAGGATGAAAATGGTATAATAGTTAGAAACAAAGCTAGACTTGTAGCAAAAGGATATAAACAAGAAGAAAGGATAGATTATGATGAGACTTTTGCCCCCGTAGGTAGAATGGAAGGTATAAGAACGCTTTTAGATTATGCATCCCATAAAGATTTTAAATTATACCAAAGGGATGTAAAAAGTGCCTTCTTAAATGGTTATATTAGTGAAGAAGTATACGTAGAACAAGCCCCCGGATTCGAAGACTTAAAAAATCCTAATTATGTGTTTAGATTAACTAAGGTTTTATATAAGTTAAAACAAGCCCCTAGGGCTTGGTATGAAAGAATTAGTGGGTTTTTAATAGAAAAGAGGTTTTCAAGAGGAAAAGGTGATAGTACGTTGTTCATCAAAACTAAAAAAGATGATATGCTGTTAATTCAAATTTATGTAGATGATATAATATTTGGTGCTACTAATGATAATCTATGTAAGGAATCTACAAAAAGTATTCAAGAAGATTTGAAATGAGTATGATGGGGGAATTAAACTATTTCCTTGGACTACAAATTAAACAAGCAAAGAATGAAACTTTTATAAGTCAATCAAAATACATAAAAGACATGATTAAAAAATTTGATATGGAAAGTAGTAAACCCACAGGAACCCCAATGAGCACTTCCATTAGCCTTGACAAAGATGAGAGAGGAAAACCAGTAGATATGAAGTATTATAGAGTAATGATTGGAAGTTTGTTATATCTAACTTCTAGTAGGCCCAACATAATGTTTAGTGTGTGTTTGTGTGCACGTTTCCAATCAGCATCCAAAGAATCACACCAAATAACTGTTAAAAGAATTTTTAAATACTTGATAGGCACCATGGACTTAGTTCTTTGGTATCCTAACGATACCAAATTCGAAATGATTAGGTATTCGTATGTTGACTATGCAGGGTGTAAGATAGATAGAAAAAGTACTAGTGGCACCTGTCACTTTCGAGGATGATCACTAGTCTCTTGGTTTTCTAAAAAGCAAAATTATGTAGCTTTATCCACAACTAAAACTGAATATGTAGTAGCTGAGAGTTGATGTGCACAAACTATATACATGAAACAACAACTAAAAGACTATAATTTAGAATATTCAATCATTCCAATCAAATGTGATAATACAAGTGCAATAAATATATCCAAAAATCCAATATCACTTTCTAGAACAAAACATATTGATATAAGAAACCATTTTTTAAGAGATCGTGTTCAAAAAGAGGATACATCACTTGAATTCATTAACACAAATGATCAATGGGTGGACATCTTTACAAAACCTCTCAATGAAGAAAGATTTATAACTATTAGAAGAAAACTTAGATTACTACATAATAGGGAAGCGGTTTATGAAGAATTCAGAAAAAGAAAAGAAAGATCTTTGAAAATTTACAGGCTTCAGACGACTGAGCTTGGAAGCTCAGATGACTGAACACTGTAGCACTAATGATTTAGATGACTGAACCTGAACTTCAACCTTCTAGAGTGCTACTACCTGTTTCAGACTCCTGTTTTGAAAATCTTCAGACGACTGAACTAAAACTTCAATCTTCTGAAAAGGCATAAATAATTAAACTCTTTAAAACCCTACTTCAACCTTCTGAACCCTATTCTATTACTCCTCTCTCTCTCTCTCTCTCTCTCTCTCTCTCTCTCTCTCTCTCTCTCTCTCTCTCTCTCTCTCTCTCTCTCTCTCTCTCTCTCTCTCTCTCTCTCTCTCTCTCTCTTTGTCTCCTTCCATTCTCACCTAACAACTTTGCAATCCGACGCTCCAAAACTCAAGATTAAATCATCCCTATAGATTCTAGGGTTTCCAGGAATTGAGTCTTGTTCATTCTTTATCTCCAAACATGCCACACACCAAAACCACAGCGAACCGTGGAACATCTTCGGGAAGAGATGAGCAAAATATAGAGAGGTGGCTCGTTGCACCTCAAGCAAAGCTTAGCTACCGTGCTTCTCTTCGTTCCACTGACCCCATTCTTGGTAAGGTAATAGACACCTCCTTCTTTGATAAATAATTTCCTAAAATCCTTCGACTATTTAGGGAAATCAGTTGGTTCAATTTTGTCATCCATCAAACCAAAAGAATGTTTCCAAACCTCATCAAAATTGTCTTGAACCCTGAAATTTTGGCTCCTATTTTAAAAATAACACCTGGAGATTTTGAATGTCCTACTTTCACTCAGTCATGGATTTTAGAACAAGACTTCACCCCCAAAGTCTTGTTACCCTTAGTTATGGAAAATGAGCCAATATATTTTGGGCATCCTCCATCGTATAAGCAACTTAATTTCAAAGCCCAAATCCTCCATAAAATCATTTCTTACAACATCATACCTAAAACTGGTTCTTTTGATCATTTATCCTACATGGAGTGTTTTGTCTGTGAATTACAGTGTAATCCCAAGAGGGGTGGTGAATTGGGTATTTAAAAAATAAGTCCTTTGGGATCTAATTCTGAAAACAATTAATTACAAAGTTCCAAGCTACTAATTACTACCTCAATCAATTTTTAATTAATCAACCTAATGAATAATTTTAAGTGTCTTTATCAAGCATACAATGTTACCCAATTATTCAAACATACACCAATTGATCAACACATACGCAATATGATTGGGGTAAGAGAGATGCAAATTCGATTTTACGAGGTTCGGCCTACCCTAGCCTATGTCCTCGCCTTAAGTAACCTACTTAAGGATTCCACTCAATAATCCACTCCTTTAACTAGGACGAAACTTCCCTTACAACTTGCTACTTACAAGAGACGTAGCTTCCTCCTCAATCCAAGTTCACAACCCAAACCATGTATACAAAATGGAATTACAATTTTTGCAAAAACTCAAATGCTTCTACACAAAGCTAGTGAGTACAAGATAAATCCTAACACATAGTCATATGATAAATGCTTGAAGCTCAATGTGTATGTACCAATATGATCTTTATATTAAGAATGATATGCTTCATAGATCTACCCTATAATCAATATCTCCCAAAAATAATTTTTTTATAAATAAATGCTTTGGAGAACTTAGGGTTTAAATTTCAAATACTTTATGTGAAAATATGAAACGAGGTCCTTTTAAAATAAACTAGAATAATACGTAGATCTATGTTCTCGCTATCAAATATTTTGCAAGATTAAATCTTTGAATAAAAATATGACTTTAAATATTCCAAAGACGTAAACTCTATATTTAAAAGATAATCCTCAAGAATATGTATTTAGACGCTCTGAGAATTTTCAATCAAATAATTTTCACAATAACCAAATTTTAAATCTTTAAATGAAAGTATAAACTTGAATATCACAAATATTCAACCTTTTAGCAAAAACCCTTTCTTAAATAAATCGAGTAACAACACACGGATTTTGCTTGTCAATAAAAATAGTAGATCTATGAGTAAGAGAGATAGAAAATCTTTGAAATATATATATATTGATGCAACAAACAATCACTAGTTTATCGAACCTGAATCACCAAGGATCGCTTGCAAGATGTGTAGATTTAAATCCCTTTGAGGAGCTGAATTGATTTGCCCAAAGAGTATAAATGCAGTAGAGTATTGGCAAAATCTTTTGAGTGTAGGCTCACTTAGTCCAATATCACAAGATTTTTCTCTCTAACACATCTCCCCTATTGTCTCTAGGGTTTAGGGTGTGTTTAAATACTATTCTCACTATCAGAATGAATCTTGGTTGTCGGATCATGTAAAAATAAGATTTTTCCATCCGTATTCATACTGGAATGTAATTCAGCCCCGTGACATTCGTCGACAAGTGGATAAGTTCGTCGACGAGTGTATAACACTCTTTCATCAACAAGGCTATAAGTTTGTTGATGAGAGCCCTATCTGAAATTTTAGTCCTCTTGGTATTTTCTCGTCGACGAGACAATGTATTCGCCACCGAGTGGCCTTTATACGTTCATTGACGAGACCAAGAGGTTCATCAACGAGGCCTCTAATAATTTGCCTCAAAAACTCATTTCAACTTAGAACTATTTCACGTAAATTTTTCATGAGATGCATGAGTCCTAAGGTTAGTCTAAGATGTAATTGAGCTTCAAAATGTATCATATGACATGTAAATACATCAAATCTAGATACTAATTCTCATTAAAGTCTTCAACTAGGAGCTTGTTCCTTCATCCTTCTTTGCTTTTATTTCCATGGGTTGTGCCAGGTGTGTATGCTTTACTCCTCATGGCTTCCACGACTCATTCACCTTTCATGCATGCTAAATAACATTCCCGCTCATGATCTCAATGCACAGATCAAATACCAAGTGATTTGTCATTATCAAAATATGATTGGACTCATAGAGTCAACATTGTCCTTTGGTGTCTTCTTAAAGGCACGAAAATAATGAAGAGGATGATAGTTAGATCTTCTGATGTATTACGAAACTGAATTTTAGATCTTTTTGGATGTATTCAAACAGTTAGTTTGTGTGTTGCCTCGCTTTTATTTATGTATTCTTGTAATGACTCTTTGCGTGTATGGTGACTTTTTTTTTCATCACTAGTTTCTTTTTGAGTAATGACAAAGAGGGAGAGAAATTGTTAACAAAGATGAATTGTAAGCAATGACAAAGATGAATTGTAAGCATATAATTGTAAGCAAAATGAATTGTAAGCAAAGACATCGATGAATTGTAAGTACATATGAATTATGAATGACAAATATAACTTTTGAATCTTTTGAGCTAACATATGCATGATTGTAAATTTGAAGATGTTACAATATATTGGAAAGTGTGTATTTATGTGATATACTTGTTTGGTGTTTATAATCTATTTTGAACTTTCTATACTTGATATCATTACTTTTCAAAATCATTAAAATGCATGCTTATTGTAAGGGGGAGCCTTTTCTAAGGAACCCTAATTTTCGCTCCTTGTTTGTCATCATCTAAAAGGGGAGATCGTTGGTCTAACATGGCTTTTCAATCTTGTTTTGAGATAACAAATAAGAGATGATTTAATATGTTTTTGTTAGAATGATGATATTTCAGGAAAGACAAAGCTCAAAAGAAAATCAATGGAAAGCTCAAGATCACTAAGGACTCAACAAGATACATTCATATGTAGAGTGATCCAAAAGATAGCTCAAAGAAACACCAACATGAGCAAAATATGTGGACTCTTAAAGCTGACTCAAAGCTCAAGTCAAAAGGAACGTAAAGTAAAATACAATGAAAGGCTTGAAGATTAGAGTACTAGGCTTTAAGGATAATATTGTAAGTACATCTAGGGTTATTCACTGATTTAGAGACCTTATTTAAAATCCTAGAAAATGATTTATAAGAAATCAAAGAAAGAGAGCAAAAGTTTTTCTGAAAACTAAAATGAAAAATCTAAACTTGGTCTGCCCAAATGACTGAGGTGCACCCTCAGAAGACTGAAGATGTACCTCAAAAGACTAAAGTTTTACTTCAGTATACTAAAGAATTTCTTCAAAAGACTGAAGAATTAGTTTAGTCATTTGATCTGGGACTTCAGAAGACTGAATCCTCAATTCAGTCGTCTGACCCTATGTCCAGTTCAAATTTTTCAGTGTGTTAAGGAACATCAGAATACTGAACCCGATACTTCAGTTGTCTAAACACTATTAACGGTTAGAAATTTTAAATTTTTTAAATTTCAAATAATGGTTTCTTGTGCCCCAAATTTTCTAGAAAACTTGGAAGACACTCCAAGTAATCTTGGGTAACATGAAATTACTTTTCTAAGCCTATAAATACATGGTTTTGCAAAACAAATCATACCAAGAATTGAGAAATCTACTGAAAGCCATCTTGCTATTAAAGCTCTCTCTTGCTCAAATCTTTGCTCAACTAAATTGCTGAATCTCTGTATTGCTGATCACCATTCTTTGAGTTCCCGTTGCTGATTTCTCATCTGGACAAGGAATTTGGTGAATTCTTACTTGAGCTTCAATCTTATTTCAATTTGATATTTGATTATTCAAGTATCTAGTGTTTGAAATTATACTAATCTGCTCTTTGTGAGAGTATTCTTGTACACAGAAATTACTTCTTATTTCTTGTAGCTCTTGGACGATTTCAGGTTGTTGGATTATTAACCGAGTGTGGGGTATCACTTGGAGAGGTGTTGTTCCAGCCTAATGAAGGAGTGGCTAAGTGTGGGGTATCACTTGTAATGGTTTGCTCCACACATAAAGGAGTACAGTAGTGGAATCCTTTGGTGGTATTGGCCAAAGGCGAGAACGTAAGCTGGGGATAAGACGAACCTCATAAAAATCTTGGTGTCTCTCTCTATACTCTTTATTTTCAGCATCTATATACTGTATTGTGTGTGAATGCAAAGTGCAGGTAGCTAAAGTTGAGAATCGAAATTAACAAGAAGACTTTTAATAAAAGAAAGTACGTTTTTATTAAACGTTTGCGGAAATATAAAAAGGGAGTACATTGTTTAATCGTTTGCGAAAATCTTTGTTAAGAGAGTGCAAACAATTTCATTCAATACAGAGTTACAATCAAAAGCTGAAATTGACAAAAGGCTGCATATTTTATCTTAGTTTGGTATCTTTGGTAGTTTACTTTAAGTTGTTGACTGGTTATTTGGTTAATCAAGTTTTGATTACTTTTGTTGTGTTTTGGCTTGTGGATTGAATAAGTAATTAAATCTTTGCTGTGTGATTATTGAATCAACAATAGGTTAAGATTCCATAAAAGACATTAAAATTTTAATAACCCAATTCACCCCCCTCTTGGGACTACACCTCAACTTTCAGTAATTATTGTAATTAAGGATTAATCCAGGTCAGATTTGGAATTCTTAATTATGTTAGAAGCTCTAGTCATATTTGCTTAGAGGTCCCTATTGTAGCCTATATACACGCGCTCCATTCAGCGGCGAGGGTAAGACAAAAACGCACACATAGAGGCAAACGTCTTTGTGAGAAGCAAACCCTAAATGTTGTTGATGAGCTAGGAGCAAGGCGTGTTCAAGGAATGCAATAGAAGATCCCTGATCGTCATCAAGAGTTCTTATTTGATCTCAAAGATCCGGGAGTTCCTCTTTGTGCTTACAGATTCGAGATCAAACTAGAGGGATCTCGCAAGTATGATCCTAATCACATAATTAGGATTTACAAAATCGAATTTTTATTATGATCCGGGTTTGAAAAATCGAATTTTTGTTTACTTTGGGTATGCAAGATTGTTTTTTTTTTCTTTTTGTTATCTATATGCACTACAACCAGATCTTAAGACTATTTCGTAGCAGGCCACTTCACAAACATCACATGTTATCGAGGATGCACATGAATGTTAAAGATGACGACGTGTGCAAGGTATCCTTACAAAGCAACAACAACTGCGTGAACATGCTGCAAAGACATAGGAGACCCTAACCTTTTTGGGACATGATTGTATTTTTTGGTGCATTATTATATATTTTTCGAGACATTATTGTATATGAATATGTTACTCTTTATTCTTTTTTACAATTTGTATGTATACTGATTCAATTTCGACCTCTCCTCTCTCTCTCCTCTTAATTTTCATATATATATATATAATATTAAAAGTAAGGTAACTTCTTTTCTAATTATTTAAAAAATTAAAAGCTATTTGCACAAACAAATAGTATAAAAATAGTGTATTATTATTATTATTTATTTCCTATAAATATTTTTTTTCAAAAAATTGACTCATTTTTTTTTGTAATTTGCTTTGAATCTTTTTGACTATATTTTTCTAATTTCTATTTTATTAATAAATTCAAAACATATCAAGATTGGAACAAAATTGAAACAAAAAATTTAAAGAAAATTGAAAATATGAAAACAACACTCCATTTTTTAATTTTATTTTCTTGCTTCATATATACATTTTAATCAATAATTTCAACCAGAGAAAGTATATGATCTCGATTCATTTGCATTTTTATTTAATCGATAAGTTATATGTTAGTCTCAAATCTCTTTTATTTCCAGTTAGAAGGTAATTAAATTTTTCGAATCATATGAATTTACATATGAACAATTGATGGTGTAAAACTATTTAAAAATTGCACATACATGCATGCAATAACAGTCACAGATGAAATAGAAACAGAGTCGGCTCTTCACAATCTGGGGTCTTAGGCGAATGATTTAATCAAGGACCCTTAATATTTTGTTTAATTTTTATTTTAATTTAAAATTAATTTTTCTAACCTTTTGAAATGCAAAACCACTAAAGAATGTTATTATTATTATTATTATTATTATTATTATTATTATTATTATTATATTCTAATTCCATCTCTGGAATTGATTGCTCATTTCTTTGAAGATTTTCATCTTACTCATTTATATTTTGTTTAGAATTAAAAATAAATTTATCAAGAGCTCCCTTTTGAGATGACACTAATTCTTCTATTTTTTTTTTCTTCATTTTTCCATATCCGGATTCATATTTTCTCTTTGACATAATTAAATTTCAAAATTAACATTAATTATAAATTGACAAATTATGTAAAAAAATAAAAATAAATTTAATAAATCTATAGAAATAATAGATTGAAAAAATATAGTCTGATTATTATTATTATTTCAAATCGATCGGCAAGCGAAACTTTAGAAATATCGAATTCTTACCGGATACAATGCTCTAACGTCAAAGCTTCCAAAATCTAAGAAAAAATAGAAAAAAAAAAAATCAGAGTGAAAATAATAAAAGAATAATGTACAAATATTGAAATCAAAATTAGGGTTGATAAAAATTATAGAGAATCAAAGACCCGAAGATGATGAACACAAGAGTCGGAGCAAAAACTATAGAAAGACCGAGAGATGAGAGTGAGAGAGTGTGAGAGATGGAAAGATTGTTTTAGAGAGGCTCTGAAAAAGAGATGAGAGTAATAGATAGAAATATAATAAAATTGTTAGTTGGGAAGTCAATGAGACTTGAAAAAAAAAATTAAATTGGATTTATTTTACATTTTAAAATACAATTTCATTTATTTGTTAGTTGAAAAGTTAATATATAAGAAGAGAGCATAATAAATAATGTTAACATTATTTAATTAAAAAAAATTTGGGACCTCAAAAATATATTATTATATTAAAAAAATTTTGGGGGCCCCAAAATTTTTTAAGGTCCTAGGCAAACACCTCAACCGCCTAATGGTAGGTTGGCCCTGAATAGAAAATATAAAAAATAGTAAGTGAGATGTGCATGGAAAAAAAAAAAAAACTGAAGTCGGATTCTAACAAAGCTACACCTTGGAAAAATAATAAGACGAGTGGGATGTTGCATGCATTGAAGGGAAATCGACTTTCTAAAAATCAATTTTTTCTCTCCTCATTCAACCCATAGAGAACCGATAGGTGGTGATTTCAATGCACAAAGAAAACCAACTTGTAGAAAATCCATTTTTTATCTTCTAATAACTCTCTAAAAGTCAGTTCTCTCTATGCTTAACTCAAAATCGACTTTATTTCCGTAAATATGATACTATGTACCCTATGGTTACATTTTTTTTTTTTTTATTTCGATAAAAAAAACTCCCCCAACACCCTCAATTTTTAATAGGGTTTTTTTTTTTTCTTTACATTCCGTCATAAGATTCAACCAAAATTAAAGCAACAAAAATAGAATAATAGAGTAGAAGTCAAAATAAAAATAAAAATAAAAATTTTGTTATAAAAATTACACGACGAGTCTCCGATAGCTACAAGTCCACCCAATGAAAAGAAAGAAAATGAAATAAATGTTAGGAAAGTTACAACGCACAAGTGGGTTCAAATAGACATCACATGGCCCGCAAAAATTAAAGGCCGATTAACTAAACCCAACCACATTCCTGAAATATATATGAAAAAAAAAAATAAAAAAGTTCAATTTCTCCTACGTTGGTCATCGGATTTATGGAACACGCAACTTCACCTACTACAAGAACTTTTTCTTGCAAATAAAATTGTAAAAAAAAATTGCTACAATAAATTTCCACCTCATCTCTTGGTATTTCTCTCTCTAGGAAAATCTTCCGAGAAGTAGACGCAAGAATTTTCCCACCGTTTCCCGCACTTTCTTCCACTTTCTTCCGGGTGGAAACTCTGCTAAAAATCGAAAAATGGATTGAAGAGATCAGGTGAAGGAAAAGGGGAAACTAAAGGGGCCGAAAGGAAGCCGGAAGGACTAGGCACGAAGCTACTGCTACCGGGAAAAAAAGGGCTTAGATCATGCAGAAAAGACAGGGTATTTGGGTCAGACGCTGGCGAGAACAACGCCGGCGATATTACCGGCAGAGTCGCCGGCGCCGGCGACAAAATTCCCGGGATCTGCCGCATCTCAGCCCCTTCCACTTGACCCATCAGATCGCCTACTCTATCCCTCTCCTTTTCCCTCTCCGACGGGCTCGTCTTCTCTATGGACGCTAGCCTCGCGGCCGGAGAGACAGCCTCGGTGGCGGCGACGGCCGACGTCGACGAAGACGATGATCCGGTGAGGCGCTGCACCACGAGCATGAAATCGCTGACGGTGGTGTGGATGACTTTGGGCGAGACGGTGTAGATAATCATGGGCTGAGGGGGCTCCGCCATTACAGACGGCCCGTGCGGGGGGCGGCGCCGCGCGTGGGAGAGACCGGGGCTGATCGGGGGCTTCTTGATCTTGTAAGAGTCCTTGCTGACCCTGAGTGGAGCCGGACGAGGGCCTTGGAGCTCTCTCCTCGCCGGAGATGGCTTGTTGCCGGCGGGAATATCTTGCGAGTCCATGAGAAACTATGGATTTTAATGAACGGCAGACGGATTGGGGAGGGGAAAACAAAAAAGGGGTTTCGAAGAAGAGTACGAGTAGGAGAGATGCGGTACATAATTCAATGATTTCTATTGGATACGAGTGATAAATACAGCTTGACACCAAAGTATTAATAATGACTTTAAGGATGAAGAGTCAAGGAACCAAAATGACACAAGATTTTTCATGCCGAGAGAGAGAGAGAGAGAGAGAGAGAGAGAGAGAGAGGGGAAAGGAAATTGAAAGGTGATTTCTCTAATTTGCCGAAATGCGTGGGTGGAAATAGCAAATCCAAACCACAGTGCATCGATGTGAGAGATGACTTGTTTTGAAAAAATTTGTCTAAAGAATAAGAATAGAATTGGTTTGTATTTCACAAAACATCGTTTTGATTTTCATTCTCCTCGTGAGGAGTGAAAGGGGGAAGGGAGTGCAATTCATACCAAGTCCATTGGCGTTACCTTGGTAAGCATTGATTTCAAATTTTATTTTTTGATTTAAGTAAATAATAATAATATTTATTTTTTGAAAAAATACTATTGTTGAATAAAATTGAATGACCTTTGAGACGTTTCTTGATCATGACCACCTGAAAAAGAGAGAAAGTATGACTGGCTTGGAGGATCCGAGGGATTATTCCGATAACTAAGTAAGGGACTTTGTCGAGAGATTTATTACAATGGTAAAGAATGGGTTTAAATGAAATATCCTTACCTCTTCTTCGCGTCCCCTTTTATAGTGGTAGACTTTGACCCTATAGTGACATGATTTTTATGAGCGCATTATTGCGTAGGTGTGAATCACTCTAACCTTTAAGGATATCGACTTGAATGATTTTGTAATTGCCTTCATCAATGTGAGTAATTTGGTCTTCCCATGTTTTTACGAAAGACGTAGGCTCACCAAGCCTTGGGTCATTAACTACCAAAAATAATATTTATAAAACCTAACTATCTCAAGTTCAGTAAAAAATGGGTAAGTTGAGTATCGATCCACGAAGACTTGAAGTGCAGTTATTAAATCACTTCCAATTTGGTTTACTAAAGCCTTGTTATGAAAAAGAAGTGAAAGATGGTATGTTGCAATGGTGATTGTCTAACTACTGGAAAGAATGTAAAGGAAAGCAAATAAATCTAAACTATTGGAAAGTAAGTAAATTTCTAAGTTACCCTACTCATACAAAGCGATATTGTAATCTGACTCAGATGCTAGACGTCATGCCTCTAACTACGCTCATCCAGATTTCCATAAAAGTACTAACCCGAACGGACCAAAGCGGGAGAGAGGCGATCGAGGGCACAGGGTAGCAAGGGTGCACCAACCATCCAGAGTACAGTCAGGAACCGGAGTATACCCTGTCTCAATGACAACGAATACCTCCACGGTTTCATTGTCACGCCTCGAATCGGGAAATGGGATCCGAGGGTGAATTTAAGTAACCTAACCTATCTCTGTATCAATTAAAACATACATGATACATCATACAAAGAGGGTCCGACCCTGTGGGGTACACGAATGCCCTATATACATACATACAAACGTCCATACTCATTGAAATACGCAGCAAAATACGGTCCTTCTATACATAACTGTACCATACCAGAGTCTATACCATACAAGAATATACATCCCCATAAACACTATACATACTGGCGTCTACAAAATCAATCACGACAACCCGTTACAAAAACTCATACCTATCAGGCACTAATAGTAGCTAAACAACACCCCTTACTTCCGGATGCTAGGATGCTAGTTTCGGCTACCCAAAGGACCTAAAAAAAACCATTTGTATATATTCGGGATGAGACACCTCTTAGTAAAGGAGAAAATAGGTTATATCAGTGTGTGACATACCAGTGTCATTTTACATACTGCATAACACTATACGTACGATACAGTTGAAACAATTCGTACAGTTTTAAAACAGTTCCATATATTTCCATACAGTTCCAGTATTTTCACAAAAATCATTCCAATTCATACGATACCCAACATACATACATACATACATACATACATACATACGGTCAATGTTGTCACACTAGTTCGCAACTACACTAGGTCACCTCATCTCACAGCGATTACATTGCTACATACGCAACTACGCTACGATGATCAAGGCCCAATGGTGAATCCATTGCTTCATACGCAACTACACAAAGTCACCTAGTCTCACAATGATTACATTGCCATATGCAACTACGAAGATCTACGACTCAGGCCCAATAGTGAATCCATTGCAAAATATGCAACTACACAAAGGTCACCTAGTCTCACCTCGATTACATTGCCATATCCAACTACGCTGTGACAACCTAGGCCCACTGTGAATCCATTGCAACATACGATGTAGCATATAGCTCACGCCACTTCGGTGACCAACCGAAATTAGACTGGTGATATTTCACACCCTCAGATATAGAGCCGGTCACTCTCGGCATATGGTAATTAGTTGCCGCTAGCCGTTTTCACAAAACCTGGAATCATTTTGGAACTCACGTCCCTATACATTTCAACGTATGGTAATTAGCCGCCACATAACTATTTTACAAATATCTGGAACAAATACATACATCCATACATACCACACTTATTTGGTTTACGGCAAATCATATCAATTACAATTTCAAGTATACAGTTTATGTGAATATGGATTTCGGTCACCTCAATAATACAGTTTTAACAAAATGAACAGTTTTCCAAACAAAGTAGAGATGATATCCAAAATCCCCAATTTTCCCGAAGACCGTAACCCGAAAATCCCGCATTTTTACCCGATAGATTTCCTCAAATAAATAGTCAAAACAAACATACGATCGTAGCCTACAAGCTTACCAATCCTGATTTAAAAAATAGACTGATATAAACAGAATCCCCTTACCTTAACCCGAAATCCACTACGAACTCTACGGTCCTCAAAACTTCGAACCAAGACTCCGAAATCTACAAACCACAATACTAAACATACTTACAATTCGTACTACTGTACATATATCGAATCAGAAATGAAAACCGAGCCTTACCTCGATTTTAACCCGAAACCCAAAATCGCTCGAATTGAGATTCTGGTCCACTAGAAACGTAGGGAATCCTTCGCTGATCGTCACTGTCACTTTGGATTTGTGAATCCGGCGACAAACGGTGAAGGAATCGAAGAGAGAGAGAGAGAGAGAGAGAGAGAGAGAGAGAGAGAGAGAGCTTCAAAATCCTAGAGAGAGAGAGAGAGAGAAACCAAAACTTAGCAATGAAGCAAGCCCAAAATATCCTTATAAAGACCTTTGACCCGAGGTATTTCATCGACGAATTGGTCTTCTTGTCGACGAAGTCTTCACAAAATTCGTCGACGAACCAGTGGCCTCGTCGACGAACCCTGATATTTCCAATTTTTTACCGCCTCTCGGCTTTTTCTTGTCGACGAGGCTCTGAATTTTGTCGACGAGAAATCCACTACCTTCATCGACGAATTATGGCCTCATCGATGAAGTCTGCAGAATTCCCATTTTACCCCTCTTATACATACTTAACCTGTACAATACAAATTCGGGTTCTTACAATCTCCCCTCTTTACAAAAATTTTGTTGTACGTATGAGTAGTATGAACGTATTTGTAATGAGAGATTGCAAATTTCGTCCGTACATTCTCTGAGATGAAATGGTGACTATCTATATACAGTCCCTCTATGATACATACATACTCACTCTAGAGAATACGACGACCATTTATACGCAGCCCCATCACAATACATACATACACTCTCTAGGGCATACGGAGGCCATTTATACGTAGCCCCATTACAATACATACCTACATACACACTCTAGAGAATACGACGGCCATTTATACGCAGCCCCGTCACAATACATACATACACTCTCTAGAGCATACGACAGCCATTTATACGTAGCCCCGTTACAATACATACATACATACATGCCTTCACTTATGGCGGAGGAATATCGTGGTTACATACATACACAATCTCAGGAGCTCACAATACTACAGGACTCTCCCTGAGACTAACCACTAAATACAACACGATAACAGATGATTACACACATACATACATACTCATATCAACCTGCTATCCAAATACTACTCGAACAACTGTGGATACTTCCGGCGTATTTCTGTCTCTAGTTCCCAAGAAGCTTCCTCGACCTTATGGTTCCGTCACAATACCTTCACTAACGGTATCTCTTTGGTACGAAGCTTCTGAATTTTATGGTCCAGAACCTGAACAGGTATCTCCTTATATGCTAAAGTATCCTCAAGTCCCAAAGACTCGTAACTGATAACATGCGACGGATCCAACACGTACCTCCTCAACATGGATACGTGAAATACATCGTGGACCCTCGAGAGTGCTGGAGGTAATGCAACTCTGTAGGCTACCGGACCCACACGCTCAAGTACCTCGAATGGTCCGACATACCTCGGGCTCAACTTACCCTTCCTTTCGAATCTCATCACTCCCTTCATCGGAGCAACTCTAAGGAATACCTTACCACCCACCTCGAACTCCAACTCACGGTGGCGAACATTCGCGTAACTCTTTTGCCGACTCTGAGCCGATCTAATCCTCTCCCGGATCAAACCCACCTTCTCAGATGCCTGCTGCACAAGTTCAGGTCCTAAGACCCGACGTTCACTGACCTCATCCTAATATAAAGGAGATTGAAACCTCTGACCATACAAAGCCTCGAACGGTGTCATCCCTATACTAGCTTGGAAGCTATTGTTATAGGCAAACTCCACTAGTGGCAGAAACTGAATCTAACTACCACCGAAGTCCAATACACAAGCTCGTAACATATCTTCCAAGATCTGTATCGTCCTCTCCGACTGTCCATCAGTTTGGGGGTGGAACGTTGTACTAAGTAAGTTTCATCTCCAATGCTTCCTGCAAGCTCTTCCAAAATCAAGAAGTAAACCTCGGATCCTGATTTGAAACAATGGATACTGGTACCCCGTGCATTCTCACAATCTCACGTAGGTACATTTCAGCTAGCCTACCCAATGGGTAGCTAACCTTCATCGGTACAAAGTGAGTAGATTTCGTCAACCTGTCCACAATTACCCAAATAGCATTTTGCCCGTGAAGCGCTGTTGGTAATCCCGTAACAAAGTTTATGGAAATGTGCTCCCACTTCCATATCGAAATAGGCAAAGGCTGCAACGACCTTGCCGGCCTCTGATGTTCAGCTTTCACCTGTTGACATGTCAGACACTGCTCCACAAACCGGGCAATATCCCTCTTCATACCAGACCACCAGAAGGACTCGCGCAAATCCCGATACATCTTTGTACTACCCGAATGTACCATATACAAAGAACGATGCAGAGATGTTAAAGTCCGTAGCCAAACCCTGCTACACTTTCTCCACAATCTCAGCTAACTCCGCATCACTAGCCTGCGTAGCTTTAATACGATCAAACAAAGTCGGCTGGATCACCAAGCTAGCAATAAAAGCCTAATAATCGCTAAACACCAACTCTACGCCAAGGCTTTCCAGATCTCGTCTAACATGATGCTGAGCTACAACCGTTGATATTGCTGCATGTTCTGATTTCCAACTCAACGCATTTGCTACCACGTTACCCTTTCCCGGATGATAACTGATTGTGTAATCATAGTTTTTAATCAACTCTAGCCATCGCCTCTGCCTCATGTTCAACTCCTTTTGCGTGAAAAAGTACCTGAAGCTTTGTTGGTCAGTGAAAATCTCACACTGGACACTGTACAGGTAGTGTCGCCAGATCTTTAAGGCATAAACAACAGCAACCAATTCCAGATAATGCGTGGAGTAATTCTTCTCATACTCCTTAAGTTGCCTAGAAGCATAAGCTACCACCTTACCCTGTTGCATAAGCACACATCCCAAACCCTTCAGAGACGCATCACTATAAATCACAAAGTCCCCATCCCCCGAGGGAATGGTCAATACTAGAGCAGTAACCAGTAGGTGCATGGCCTAAGAACGCGACCTGATTCAACCAGAACTCACATTTCTTCAGCTTAGCATACAGCTTCTTCTTTCGCAGAATCTGTAATACTAACCTCAAATGTTCCACATGCTTTTCCGTATTCTTCGAGTATACTAGAATATCGTCAATGAATACCACTACAAATCGATCTAGGTACTCATGGAAAACCCTGTTCATCAAATCCATGTACACCGCCGGAGCATTGGTTAACCCAAACGGCATGACTAAAAACTTGTAGTGGCCATATCTAGTTCGAAAAGCCATCTTCGATACATCCTATGCTTTAACCCTCACCTGATGATATCCTGATTGCAAGTCAATCTTCGAAAAGACCTGCGTTCCCTGCAGCTGGTCGAAAAGATTATCTATACGAGGCAAAGGGTAGCGGTTCTTCACCGTCACTTTATTGATCTCATGATAATCAATGCACATACGCATCGACCCATCCTTCTTCTTCATAAATAATACTGGAGCTCCCCAGGGCGAAACACTAGGTCGAATAAATCCCCCGTCCAGTAGTTCTTGCAACTGCTCCTTCAACTCTCGAAGTTCTGCTGGAGCCATCCGATACGAAGCTTTAGAGATTGGTGCCTTACCAGGCAGCAACTCAATCGTAAACTCCACCTCACGATCCGGAGGTAAATCGGGTAAGTCCTCTGGAAACACATCCGGAAACTCGTTGACCCCCCGAATGTCCTCAAGTCTCAACTCATCCCGCGACGGTTCCTTCATACAAGCTAGGTACCCCTGACAACCATCCAAAAGTAACTTCCTTGCCTGTAAAACTGATAGAATCTGTGACATAGAACGCACACACGATCCAACGAACTCAAACTCTTGCTTTCCAGGAGGTCTGAACACTACTACCTTCTTCCGACAGTCAATCACCGCATAGCTGGAAAACAACAAATCCATTCCCAGTATGACATCAAAACCTGACATGTCGTATACTACAAGATTTGTCGGTAACAATCTCTCCTGAATGACCACTAGGTAGTTTCCTAACATCTTACTACAAATCGTTACACTCCCAGTCGGTGTAGTTACAGACAACATCTCATTCATCACACAGGTTTCCACCTCACACAACTTCACAAAACTAGCAGATATGAACGAATGGGTTGCCCCTGAATCAAATAAAACAATAGCTCTATTCGAAAGCAATAACATGGTACCTGTCACCACATTCCCCGTGTGTTCCGCATTTGCTGGAGTAAGTGAATATACTCTCGCTGAAGCCGTGGTTACCTGGTAATTCACCTGAGGCACCTAGTTACTCCCACGGTTTTGGCTTTATGCAGACATAATCCTCCTCTGTTCTGGATAGCTTTTCACCATGTGGCCTGACTGACCACAGTTCTAGTAGACACCCCAGAATGGCAAACATTCACCATCATGCCACTTATGGCATTTGGCACATGGTGCGGAGGATGGATCCCCCTGAGCAGTTGGTCGCTCGGTGTTCTGCCGATAACCAGAGCTATAACCCTTCTTCTTCTTCCATAGACTATGTCGCTGACCACTCTGAGGACCAGAAGATATTGGCCTCTTCCCCTGAACCTATACTACCTCATCACCCCGGAGGTCGGTCTCAACTATGGTGGCTTTATCCACCAGGACAGAGAACTCACGGATCTGCAGCATCCCCACAAGACGGCGGATGTCTTTCCTCAAACCCCTCTCGAACCTCCGAGCCTTCTCGTGCTCATTTGGAACTAGGTACGGTGCAAATCGAGACAGCTCGATAAGTCTAGTAGCATACTTCTGCACTGTCAAAGTACCCTATAACAGGCCTGAAAACTCATCGGCCTTCGCATACCGAATGGAGACCGGAAAGTATCTCTGAAAAAATACCTCCTTGAAACGGCCCCATGTTATGCTAGATGGACCAACTCTCTGCCTCTCCAGCAGGCTCACTGCCGTGCACCATCGCCCTGCCTCCCCAGTCAACTGGAAGGTAGCATACAAGACCTTCTGCTTCTCGGTGCAGTGGAGGACTTCCAAAATCCTCTCGGTCGACCCAATCCTCTACTACTATCGGATCAGGTCCTCCCGTAAATGTTGGAGGGTGCGTGCGTGTGAACCTCTCGGATTACCTATCTCGCCAAACTGCAAGACACAGAAGGAGACTCGTCGCTAGCCGTCTCCATGGAATCACTCTCCAAGTTGTTATCCTTGGGCTCTATATTGAAAATAGAATAGGAATCGGTTAGAATTCCTATATCGTACATAGTTAACACAATCAGAGACCTAATTATGTCAACTACTACTCCAATAGATCTAAGCCTGTCCCATCACACCGACACGAAAGTCGTCAATGGTCTGCCCTGCCTTTACTGGAATCGTCATCCCAGGAAAAACACGGAATACCGCCTACAAATCCCAATCTAGCAACTGAACAACCCTCAATCAACACTACCCATTCCTTACATCCTATATTCTAGTATGTACTCATCAATACTCCTAACCAAGTCTACAAGACCTAACAACCTGGTTAGCTCTGATACCAAGCTGTCACGCCCCGAACCCGAAAATGGCACCCGAGGGTGAATTTAAGTAACCTAACCTATCTCTGTATCAATTAAAACATACATGATACATCATACAAAGAGGGTCCGACCCCGTGGGGTACACGAATGCCCTATATACATACATACAAACGTCCATACTCATCAAAATATGCAGTGGAATACGGTCTTTCTATACATAACTGTACCGTACCAGAGTTTATACCATACAAGAATATACATCCCCATGAACACTATACATACTGCGGGCGTCTACAAAATCCATCACGACAACCCGTTACAAAAACTCGTACCTATCAGGCACTAATAGTAGCTAAACAACACCCCTTGCTTTCAGATGCTAGGATGCTAGTTTCGGCTACCCAAAGGACCTAAAAAAAAACATTTGTATATATTCGGGGTGAGACACCTCTCAGTAAGGGAGAAAACAGGTTATATCAGTGTGTGGCATACCAGTGTTATTTTACATACTGCATAACACTATACATATGATACAGTTGAAACAATTTGTACAGTTTCAAAATAGTTCCATACATTTCCATACAGTTCTAGTATTTTCAAAAAAACCATTCCAGTTCATACGATACCCAACATACATACATACATACATACATACATACGGTTAGTGTCGTCACACTAGTTTGCAACTACACCAGGTCACCTCGTCTCATAGCGATTACATTACTACATACGCAACTATGCTGCAACGATTAAGGCCCAATGGTGAATCCATTACTTCACACGCAACTACACAAAGTCACCTAGTCTCACAACGATTACATTGCCATATGCAACTACGAAGATCTACGACTCAGGCCCAATAGTGAATCCATTGCTAAATACACAACTACACAAAGGTCACCTAGTCTCACCCCGATTACATTGCCATATCCAACTACGCTGCAACGACCTAGGCCCACTGTGAATCCATTGCAACATACGATGTAGCATATAGCTCACGCCACTTTGGTGACCAACCGGAATTAGACTGGTGATATTTCACACCCTCAGATATAGAGCTGGTCACTCTCGGCATACAGTAATTAGCCGCCACTAGCCGTTTTCACAAAACCTGGAATCATTTTGGAACTCACGTCCCTATACATTTCAGCGTAAGGTAATTAGCCACCACATAACTGTTTTACAAATATCTGGAACAAATACATACATCCATACATACCACACTTATTTGGTTTACTGCAAATCATATCAATTACAATTTCAAGTATATAGTTTATGCAAATATGGATTTCAGTCACCTCAATAATATAGTTTTAACAAAACGAATGGTTTTCCAAACAAAGTAGAGAACATATCCGAAATCCCCAATTTTCCCGAAGACTGTAACCCAAAAATCCTGCATTTTTACCTGATAAATTTCCCCAAATAAGTAGTCAAAACATACATACGATGGTAGCCTACAAGCTTACCGATCCTGATTTCAAAAATAGACTGATATAAACAGAATCCCCTTACCTTAACCCGAAATCCACTACGAACTCTACGGTCCTCAAAACTACGAACCGAGACTCTGAAATCTACAAACCACAATACTAAATGTCGCGATGTCCCGAGAGCGCGGGTGCCCTGGGCGGCGAAATTAAAATCAATTTTAAATTTTCAAGAAAAACATGGAATGGTCGTAGTCGCCACTAACCTTTTAGTGTGGTTAGAACACATGATTACTACCCCGTTAGGGGTAGAATGGGCCTACGTTACTAGAGCTGGGGTCGGGAGTTCGGTTACGCGAGGGGAAGGTACGAGCACCCCCTACGCGTCCGTTCTTACGAATGGTACCTAATTAATTTAAAATTATCCCTAAGTTAATTTAAAAAGTCTTTAAGTTACTCATTTTATGAGTTTATAAATACACATGAAAAATAAATAAATAAATAAATGTAATATATACATATATATTCCCTCAGAGCTTAAGGTACGTGAAGCCCGGAAGCTCATATCCTAGCATTAAAATCATAGGGATATAAAAACCAAAAATATTTAATAACAAAAATGTAATAATACTAAAATAGTTACAAGTTAATACAAGTACTAAAAATAAATCAGTTGAATATACGTATGCTTCAAGTGAGAATAATGATAGTAATAATAATAGAGATAATTAATACAATAATAATATTAATAGTAATAATAGATAATACATTAATGACAATAATAATAATGGTAATAAATAATAGAAGTAACAAAGATAATATACGTATTTTGATAATATGATACTTACCTTAATATTAACACGCAGTTAAGGACATGCACATATATATAAATAATTAATTAAAGAAACAAATTAGTCTTAGAATTAAAATATGGAAACCAATAATGATATGATGGAAATAAATCAAACTTTATACATAAAACCACAAATATGGGAACCGATTAACCCTACTATTGACATGCGATAAGTCAAACCTTAAATACAACATATGACAATCAAAACCATAAGTACGCAAAGACGTAAGTTCTAACATGTCATGCAAAAATAAGACCTCCAATTAAAACATGCAATGATCAAGAACTTTCCTTTAAGCAATATACAATCAAGAACCCTATATAAGCAATATATACTATAATGACATGAAAATAAATAAAAACCCTAAAATAATGTAAAACAATAACATAGAACTCAATCAACAATCCTAAAATTAATAAGTAATATGAAGTATTCAAGATTATAACAATATGAAATAAATAAAATCCTAAAAATATGTGACCAATGTTAATATGAAATAAGCAAAACCCTAATACCTAAATATAGACATAAAATAATCATAATCCTCGATAATAAACAATAATAATGAATGATACCACAATATTGGTTATGTTCAATAGACAATATTGAAAACTTTTATACATACCAAATACAATAATAGAAAACTCTAGCTAGAAATATATGGTAAGAAAAGTACCTTAAAATAAATAGCCTGAATACCTGCCCATAAAAAATTAAACAACCCTGCCCCAACATCAATTATTATTCACATATATTCAATAAAAACTGAAGCTTTTAAATATTAACATATGACATACTCAAAAAATATGTATATATATATATATATATATATATATATATATAAACATGTATATACGCATGGGTGTAATTGAATGCACAAGGTGCTTGTGTGAGTTATGTGTGCAACAGAGTGGGGGTGGGCTAAGAGGCTTTCAGGGGGGTTGCCTGTGCTGGGTGTGTGCACTATGTGCTAGGTGCGTTGTGTTGATGTGTGTGTGGGAGTAAAGGGGCTTACCAAGGGACTCACCATTGGCTGACGGAGATGGAGGCGGTGGGCATTGCTAGAGGATTGCAGCGTCCTGGTGTGGCAGAGGGTGGTGTAGGAACAGAGGGTTGGCGGCAGGTTCACTCGGATGGCTACGCAGGAATAGAGGGCTGGCAACAAGTTTGCTCGGATGGCAGTGTAGCAGCAGAGGGCTGGCGGCCGGTGCGTGGAGGTTGGACAGACCGAGAGCTTGACGGCGATGGCGATGGCGATGACGCAAGTGCGACGACGGTAGCCCTAAGGTGACAACGGCAAATGGGTGGTTCTACGGTGGGGAGGAAGGGTGGCCAGAGGCACGCTCGGCCACTGGGCTGGGTAACTAAGAAGAAGAAGAAGCATAAGAAGAAGAAGAAGAAGGAAGAAGCAAAAGAAGAAAGGATGGTTGTTGGCAGGGAGCAGAGCCTTTGGTGCTGCTGTGGGAGCTTCTTGGAGAAGAAGAAGAATAAGATGGCAATTTTTCTTTTGGTGTTTTTTTTTCTTTTTTGCCTGCCCTCAGCGCTGGACTGCGCCCCCCGTTCTTGGCTGTGGGAAGGAGCCTTTAAATAGGCTCCAACCCCAAAACCTAGGTCAAAAATTAAAAATAATAATAATAATAATAATAATAATAATAATAATAACAGTAAAATAACAAAGCAATAATAACAATAGTATTTAAAAGTAAAAATAATAACAAAGTAATAATAATAATAATAAAATAATAATAATGATAATAATAGTAATCAATAATAATAATAATAATAATAATAATAAAAGTAATAATAAAATAAAGATAATTAAAAAAAATAAAAAAAAAATAATGATAGTAATAAAAATAATAATAATAGCAAAATAAGAATAATATTAAATAATAATAATAATAATAATAATAATAATAATAATAATAATAATAATAATAATATTGGGCATGGGTAAAAATGGGGTGTCTACACGAAACATACTTACAATTCGTATTACTATACATATATCGAATCCAAAATGAAAACCGAGCCTTACCTCGATTTTAACTCGAAACCTGAAATCGCTCGAATCGAGATTCCGATCCACTAGAAACGTAGAGAATCCTTCGCTGATCCTCACTGTCACTTTGGATTTGTGAATCTGGCGACAAACGATGAAGGAATCGAAGAGAGAGAGAGGGAGAGCTTTGAAATCCTAGAGAGAGAGAGAGAGAGAGAGAGAAACCAAAACTTAGTAATGAAGCAAGCCCAAAATATCCTTATAAAGACCTTTGACCCGAGGGATTTTGTCGACGAAGTCTTCACAAAATTCATCGACGAACTGGTGGCCTCGTCAACGAACCCTGATATTTCCAATTTTTTTACCGCCTCTTGGCTTTTTCTCGTCGACGAGGCTCTGAATTTCATTGGAGAGAAATCCACTACCTTCGTCGACGAATTATGGCCTCGTCAACGAAGTCTGCAGAATTTCCATTTTACCCCTCTTATACATACTTAATGTGTACAATACAAATTCGGGTTCTTACATTCATAGCCGAATATTTCCCCCTAACTGATACGTAGTAGTGCTTATCCTTATCTGCAATCTTTCATCAAACACATAACAAGTAAATGGAAAGCAATAAATTGAAAGTAGTAAATGAAAGCATGAGTAAAAAGATCATCTCTTTATCATTCAAAACGCTTGTCATTAACGCCAGAAGTGCAAGAGGAGATCTTAATATACACGGTTGTTGTATGAACGCTGCTAGTCGTCACAGGCCTCCAAACACTCCATACACAAACCAAAACCACTCTACTCCTATTCTAACTTGGCTCTTAATGACTTCTTAGGTCTATCTCTAACCTAAAAGAGGTCAAAGAGGAACCTAGAGCTTGTGTTCGTAGTGAATACTTATAAACTCTAGGGTTTACAAGGTCTATTTTACAAATTAGGAAAGTTTGCAGAAAATCTCGCGTAGAAGATCGCCACTGTCGACCAAGTCGCTCCTCTGTCATTCTTGTGCGCGCCATAGTTGAGACTCGTGGGAAGTCAGGGATTCGAATCTTCAACTTCTTCAATTTTGTCGCTCCTCAGGGTCTTGATGGTCAAGCTAATGATTGAGACTTGCAATATCTTGATCCTTAAGAAATCTTAGGAACTCGACATGGTCGCCCCTGAAGGTCTCTTGGTCGAACACTTTGTCGAGACTCTAGGTACTTCTGAATTTTAGTTCTGTCTTAGTGTCTCGATCTAGTCGCTCCAGGGTGTCACTTGGTCATGCACTTGGTTGAACGTTGTAGCATTCTGATCTCAGTCTGAACCTTAGAGTTTACAATTGAAGACTAAGTTGCCTTTATGTCTTGCTGGTCGCGCCACATGATCGAGCATCATCTTCTTGTCCATTTATGATATGATGCTTCTAGAGCTTGGCTGAACCTCTGAATTTGAGCTTTGAATCCTCCAAATCCTCCTTGGCTTCTTGAAATGCCTAACTCCATGGTTTTAACCTATTTTTCCTAAAAAGACAAATAAACTGTTCATAACTTTGAACAATGATAACTCTGGGTAAATACCTAATAAAATGAGGATAAATAAAGGTAAATGAGGGTCTAAAATCATGTATTTTAAGGATTCATCACAACCCACAACTTACACTTTGCTAGTCCTCGAGCAAAGCAAAATCTTAAAAAATTACCAAACCCTACCTATATCCTCTTTCGCGGGAAATACGATTGCATTTACCAAATGCAACAAGGCTTTAAACCTCTAGGTTGATCTTAATGGATGTGTTCTAGTCTTGTGAGGGTTTCTAGGATGATACCCACAAACACCAGTTTAAAATATGGAAACGCATGCATTACAATCATACCATTTTACGTACAAAGATATAACTTTAATTACATACAGATTCCTTCATACACAACTCCATCATACACACACTCCGTAACATTTTAATCATGCAAAACTCAACATAACACAACCATTTCAAGATGCTACTCACAGAGGATTAACCTATGATTATAATTCAAAGTTAATATTAGCATGTAAATCCAAGTATGAATTGTCCACTTCATAGGGCATGTGTACGGTATATGATTTGTCTCACTCAAAATGCTTGGAGACACCTACAGAATGGTCGTCTTGACTCAGCCTCACTAGTTTATTCCCTCTCAATTCATTTAAGAAAATGGGTTCACTATCATATGTGAGGAAGAGTGTCATGATCAAACATCCCACATATTTGAAAAACTAATGTTAGAAGTGTGGAGTGGACTAGTCTTATAGGAAAGGGATCTAACCCTTATTGAGGTGTCGCGTCCTTCACCCTAGCATCTTCTCACTCACTCGTCACATTTAATCAAGATGACCCTAGATGAACTTATTCCCAGACTTGCGTGGATTCAACAAATGCATTGGTTTGAAGATCCTTCATACGTGCAGACTTGTAGTGTGTGTCCTCAACTTGACCTTTTTATCTTTTCTCAGAGCAGGTGTATATTTTTGTTTTTATTTTCTTCTTCTCAAATTTTTCTTTCTTTTTTATTTTTTATTATTTACATGGTTAGCTAAGACAATTATCACATTCTTATCTTGTCTTCATGTTTCCAATAGGAATGTAGCTCGATCAGAAGTCCATGGAAAAAGTCGGTCTCTAAGGGTGGCTTGACTATTATGTCTTGAGTAAGTTACAAGACTTAGGTTTATATCTCCCCACTTGATATCACCTCTAGGCTGGAAACTACAAGAGCACATAATAGTTGACAAAGGAAATCTAGCAAAAGAAGGAAAGTTGAGTTTTACAAACTCAGAGTTTGACATCGAAAACTCAAAAAATGAACAGATGGCTCAATAGTACCTCACAAGATGTCATAGTCGCTATGGTTGTTCTCTCAATGCTCTCAAAGAACCCTAAGTGTTACAAATCACCTGCAAGGGTGTTTTTAGCCTCGTGAAGTACCATGTAAATACTAGAGTTTACATTGTAGTATTAAACCGAATAAACTACTAGTCAATGACCTAGAGTTATATCAAGTTGTCGGCCATGTTATGTGATCTCTACACAACTAATTTACTTCATTGTTAGTGAGCATAATGAAATCCTATAACTGAAAAACTTATGCATGTAACATTAAGTTATATAGGTGTATGAAGAGGGTATAAATATGTTAGCATCATTCACTTGAATTTATTTTTAAAAAAAATTAAAATTGTGTCATTTTTATGCATGAATGTGTCATGCAATGTACTACTCCCTACCCCCAACTTAGAACTTCATTGTCCTCATTGAAGTGTGGACAGAAAAATAGAACCCGGGTAAGAGATAGGATAGTGCATGATGCCAGTAAGAACAAATAGTGTGCCAGCAAAATATAATAACCAGAATGGCATGCATGCAATTACACTGTAGCACAAAAGACACATAATGGCAAAAAGAACCATGTATAGTTCATTCATATCAAAAGTCAGTACAATCAGATGGCAACATTACAAGCAGTTGGACTGCCAATCCAAAACATGGTGTGAGGAATAAAAATAAAAGAAAAGAAAAACAAGGCAAAGTGTGCCACAGAAGCACAATACAAGATCCAATGGTAAAGGACACAAAAATGTTTAGTTTATACGGAATCAGAGTCAAAGTCTGAATCAGACAAAAATATCAGTGGCTTGGCTAATGCTGCGTCATGAGTTGGTGTCATTTCCCGCAGGTACTAAAGCTGGCTGGGGGGAGTGTGGAGGTCGAGTCTGACGTGGCTATAGAGCCTGGAGTGGTTGCGACTAATCAAGTATGATACTTGGTGGGAGGGACTAATATGATTGAAAGGGGTATGACCACAATTATGGGTTAGTGGTAGGATCATCGGTGACCTCCGATGGTGGAATATAGGGCATGGTAGGCTGGAATTTTTGGAATGGCAATGGATGAGGAAATCAAACCTTATGAAGATCGGTGGGGGGCTGTTCCCTGAATGACGGTGTTACTGATGGCACCCTCATGGTTTGTGCTGAGCCACCTGGTCGCGGGGTCGAACCTTGTCATGGTATTTTTCGTAGATGTCAGCATGGTGCCTATACCATGTACACAACCTCTTCCTGTGCTTCTGAACTTTGCCAGATCCTTAATGAAGAGCTCTGTCGTGGCAAGGCTCGAAGCCATCGCCTCTTGGCAGCAGGTTGAGATGATGCATGGGAGGATACCGGAGATGAATCAGAAGGAGAAGACATTTCAAGGGAGTGCAATGTGGCTACGGTTGGCTCTGGTGGCAAAGGCGAGGAGGGGGTGACTATGATCGACCAAATGTAAATGCGGGAGATGAAGAGTTAAGGTCAAGCAGATTTTAAACAACTTCTCATTGTTTCTCGACTAGGACGCACCAAGTTCAGTTCGAGTCGCGGACCTAGTCGACCCTTTCAGTAATTTCCAATCTCAAAACAGTGTAGGGGCTCGACTAGGTCACTCACACACGTGATGGTCGCTTCACTTTATTGCACCCCCAACTTATCCTAAAACCTACTCTAAAGACTCTGAACCCTAGTTAGTCTACTCTAACTACCCTAAGAACTCAAAAAGAAAATAAAAACTATCAGTTTGCCTCCCGGAAGCACTAAGTTTATCGTCTTCTGCCAGATGCTTTAAAGCTCAACTTGAATTGAGCCTGGGTCCCAGTTAATAGTGGTTGCTCCCTTCTCTTCCTCACACCCGAAGTTGCATACCCCTACCTTATTTTCAAAATTGGGGACCGAATCATGTTTTGTTATAAATTGCTCAAAAAGGTCCTCAAATTTGGCAATGGTAAGGCTATCAAGCTGAAGTGTACTATCCCAAAGGTATTTCATAACATTAAAGGAGTTGCTTCCCTAACAATTTTATCAATCACGTCTTCTTCCACAGCTTGGACGGCGTTAAGTGGATGTTGGGAGGCATTAAATATGTTCAACCTATGTTGCTTATGGCCCCATGAGATGTCCATAATCCCCGTCCTACATTGAATTCAGGCATTAGTCGTGACTAGGAATGGTCATCCCAAAAGGACAGGGACTGGGTTTATGGAGGGTTCCACATCCAGAATAATGAAGTCAACCGAGTAATGGAATTCTCCAACTGTGGCTATGACATCCTCTACTACACCCCTAGGTTTCTTAAGGGATTGATAAGCTAAACTCAATGTGACCTAAGTGGGTTGTAGTTTTTCAATTTTAAGTTGCTGATAAGCTGGGTATGGGAGGATGTTCAAACTTGCCCCTAGATCTAAAAGAGCCCCTTCAATGGCATAATCACCAATGACACAAGAGACAGTGGGGGAGCTGGGGTCTTATAGTTTAGGAGGGAGGTGACTTTGTGTAATGGAACTCCAATGCTCAGTCAACCGTGCTTGTCTATTCATTGCTGCCTTTAATTCTTTTTGCAACCTATATAGTTCCTTAATGATTTGTGCATATCTAGGCATTTTATTCATTGCATCCAAGAGGGGTTGGTTGGCTTGAAATTTCCAAAATGCATCCAAAATGGACTCAGTGGTGGTCTTCGCATTGGATGAGCAGGGCATACGAAGATCTGAAGGGCATGGGACTGGAGAGACATGAAAGGCTCTATGAGGGGCATAATGTGGCTTGGTCCCTCCAACCATGGGTGAGGAAGCAGGGTGGTCATGTTTTAGGTTGGAAGAAGGTAGGAGATAAGGATCAATAATTGCTGTCACCTTCTCCTCTTCTTCCTTCTCTTCTTTCCTCAATTACTCCTCAGTTTCATTATTTGTCACCCTACAACTTACCACCTGGGCCTGCTTAGAATAAGCTATTGGACTAGTGTCCAATTCATACTCTACCCCATATTGCCCCTTTGGATTTATTATGGGTTGACTTGTTAACTTACCCTCATCCCTCCGACTTAAAGTAGCAGCTAGCTGCCCTATGGTGGCTGCTAGCTTTGTAATAGGTTGGGAATGAGAGTGAAGGAGTTGTCGGTCCACTTGACAGTCAGCTTCGATTCGCTTAAGGGCTATCAACACCGTCTCCTAAAATGAATCATATTTGGATTGAGGTGGAGGTGAATGCTAAATGGTTGAAGGTCTGAGGCCTGAGTCTAGATGATTTTGGAAATTTTGATATGGGTGTGGAGGCACAACATTAGGGTTTTGTTAAGGTCTTTGGCTTTGAAAACCTAGAGCTTATTGCCTCCAAGAGAAGTTAGGATGTTGTTTCCACTCGAGATTGTAGGTATTCGAATAAAGGTCGTTGGACGGCTTATCGTAACAATTGTGAGTGGCCTTTACTTCCTCCTGCACAAGCTTAGGCTAGGAGTGCGCATGTGGGCAATTATAACATGTATGTGAAGGGTCAAAGCAAATTACGCAAACCTCTGAACACGATATTGTTTATGGTCCTAAGGACAAGCATTGATCTATTTTTTTAGATATAGCATACAGAGTAGGGGCTAGGTCCTGATTTTCGGTCAACTAGTAGACATCTTGCTTATCTTAACATATAATATAACATAATAAATTAAACAGTCAACCCGAACCCATGCGTAGCGGGGACACCTGTCATACACAATGGAACCTAGGCAGCAGTAAATGTAAATCACTCTCATAAGACAATATTTACATAATACTAGAGTCTACTATATTCTCAAAGATACCATATTTATATACAACCTCAAAATGTAAAAAAAAAAAATACATCTAGGATCCCACAACAAAAATCTCCTGATGCTAGTACAAAACTTACCCTTCTAACAAGGAAGCTCAACTCACTTAGAGGCGGCCCTGATCCGCCAATCTCTCTGGGTTTCCTGAAAATCATTTAATATTCGGGGGTGAGAAACCTCTTAGTAAGGGAAAATAAACTAAATACAGCTGTGTGGCAACATGAATACTTAAAGATAATATAGACATACAGTACAATCTTCACACCAGCAAACATTCATCATTTAATAACTGCAAAGCGTATACTTTCATATTTCTAATACATCATACTAATCATAATTGTCTAGTATAGCTAATAATACTGAAAGCATACCTAGGATGAATAGCTAGCTGATGTTATGTATTACCCCCCATGACGGGTTGTGCAGCCCGAAGGCGGGACTCAAAAATGGTTGGACGACCACTGCCAAGTCAAAAATGTATGTAAGTACGATGGGCTCGCCGCACCCTGGTTCGGACTATCAGGTGGACGTCTACAACTCTACACTGAAAGTCACATCGAATATCCACGTCCCACCCCATCGTGAGGTGGTTAGCACCAATCTAAACATAGATATCTGATCTATAAGCTACGATACCATGCTCCTGAACTGAACTAAACTAACATCCGGGTTCTGATAACATATAATACATGATAATATAACGTTTAACATAAATGGATTGATAGCATTTTCTATAATTTCATAAATACGGCCTCGCGCGAACATTTTATAAGTACAGTCTCGTGCCGAACATTTCATAAATATGGCCTTGCACTGAAATCATATGTAAAACACGATCTCGTGCCGGCTATCAATCACGACCTTGCGCTAAATATCTCATACATATCATTATGAATAATAAATCAATTATCATGTATTTTCAACATCATTATGTACTGTATTATTCCATATTCCTAAAAACATGTTTTACTCGTAAAATTGTTATATCATAATACTCTTCATGAAAAATAACATTCATGCCGCACATAGCTGAGTAAATTCGTACATTTCATTCTAAAATTACATTTCCTGTATAACTGAAATATTTTCCCAAATATGCATTTCTCAATAATATTCAAATATAATACATGCTTCCTTGAAAATTAATTTACTGATAAATAATAATAATACGCGTGGAAAATAACTGTTTTAGTTTATTCCCTTACCTGACACTGGAAAAAAACCCCTTAAAATTTTCGGTTCTGCACTCTTAGGGTTCCCTGTTCAACTCCCTGAAAACATTAACTCCCAAAACTAAACTTCAATATTTTCATGTGAGTATCATTTCCTATAACTACGAAAAGATCAAATTTTGAATAAAAAGTCTTACCTCAATTCAGGGATGAATTTCAATTCGCTTTCACCAATGATCCGCTCCGACAAATTTGGAGAAAACTTCCCAAGGAGTGTCGTGGTGGCCTCAGATATTCGATCCGGCAAGCGACAGAGCCGAAATCTAATAGAGAAGAAAGAGTGTTAGAATTGGTGTATTCCCAAGAGGGGGGGAGGGGGTGAATTAGAATTTAAAACTTTTTCTCCTAAGTTAATCTATCCAACAACAGTATATACACAACCTAGGGTCAGTCTATTCAATTTCCAAATGCGTAGATAAATATAATGTGGAAATTAAGTCATACGCATCATTCAGCCATAACATACATGTGCGGTAAATATAAAGTGCGGAAATGTAAATGAACACACGATATGTTATCGGGGTTTGGCCAACTGTGCCTACGTCCCCACCTCTAGCTCGCAAGCCGGAGGATTCCACTAATAGCTCAGTTAAGGGTGGAGCGGCACTGTTTACAACCAGATCAAATTAACACAAGGCTGACCTCAACCTTAACCAGGTTAATTAGCGGGGCTGACCTCAACTTACACGCCTTAACAGGATGACACACCTAACTTTCCTAATCGGGTCTAAGCCAATTCGGGACTATTCCAGGGCTAGTCTCCCTCTTCAGGCTCGTGCCTAGAAATACAATAGTATTTAAAATATAATCAAATGGTACAATGAATAAGATTTCAAGTAAAGAAGATGTGTACCTAGATACGCGCAATCATAAACACCACAGTGTGATTCAATATGTAAGCTCAATGTGGTCTAAATGGTTCAACTCTAAAAGGTATTTTCTATCAGTGTAATGCGTATGTGAGAGTGAAAAACTAACAGTCTTTGTATCACTAGATATGTTTAATAAATAAGCTCACACAAAGATGTCTAGTCTCAAGTATTTCAATCAGTAGGATAGTTCAAGCATGTGAGTATTAAATAAAGTATAAGCTCGGTTTGCAAAAGATGCGTAATCTTTGTATTCAGCAAATAATATATGAGTGAAAGAATATTGTAACAAAGACCACTATCTCATAAACAGATATCTCTTCAAATGTATTTATCAATATAAAGCACACTAGATATTTGAAGATGATTTTGAAAAGCTTTTGCAAACAAAATACTATACGATCTTCTCAGGATATTGCAATGAAGGTGCAAGCTTAGAAGATCTAACAAGGTTTTCTTAGGATAGACTTATCAACAAAGTCCCCTAAGAATCTTTAGGTTTTGCTTTCTAATAAAATCATGCCAAGCAAATAGAACAAGGAGAGCAAACCTATTCAAACACACTCAATCCACTTACAAATGATGTAGGCAATGATAGAAGGCAAGTAGGCATGATTTGAGTAAGAAAATAAGTAGTATAGGGTTTTTATTTTTCAGAGAATTCTTCCCTAATCAAGGTGGCTAATCACTTCTAATTTTCTCAAATGAACTCATATATATAGGCATGGGAGAAAATATGACCGTTGGGGACCTATTGGGTATTATTAGAAAAGTTTAATGATGTTTAAAGCATTTTAACCCTGTTTAAAAACTGTTAACTGTGGTAAAAAAATCATGGCAACCCGAGAGGTCCGGTCGACCAAAAATGTTTCGATCGACCAAGTTTCAAATGGTCTGGTCGACCAGGGGAATATTGGACTGAGGTCTAGGTCGACCAGGAGAGGGCGATTTCCCAATTTTTTGAATTTCGATCTACCAAGGCATTTTGAACTACCTGGTTCGGTCGACCAGACCGCTGGGAATTCTCCCGAGCACCTTTCTATCGACCAGGTAGTTGGAGAACAAATGTTCTCGGACGACTAGATGGTCAACTGTTGACCCAGGAGGGTTTCGATCGACCAGGGCCTTTTGAACTACCAGTTTCGGTCGACCAGTTGGTCAAACTTTTGACCCCAGGGAGTTTCAGTTGACCAGGGCCTTTTACACTACCTTTTCTAGTCGATGGACCACCTTGTTCCCTTGAACTCCTGGCAATTTCGACCATGACTTGTTGTGCCACGCTACATAAAACTGCATCCGAATCACCGCCTGCAGTGCTTGAGGGTCCAGCACCCTCATTCCCACTAGCGAGGGCACTACTGCCACCAGGGTCCATCCTGAAAAATAAGTAACTTAACTCAGAACCCCTTCACTATACACATCACCCAACCAACATAGTATATACTCGTAATTAATTCATCCCTCCTGATCTTAATTCAAGGTTTAATCATGCAACCTAGATACTCAACCTGACGATAGTTTACCATGAATTTCCCAAAATAGTCACCCCATGAAAATCAAAGAAACCACCATGGAAGTCCTGCATCTAGACTACAAAACCAGTACAATCTTCATACCAGAAAACATTCATCATTTAATAACTGCAAAAACGTATACTTTCATATTTCTAATACATCATACTAATCATAACTATCTAGTATAGCTAATAATATTGAAAACATTCCTAAGATGAATAGCTAGCTGATGCCATGTATTAACCCCCACGACGGGTTATGTAGCCTGAAGGAGGGACTCGACAATGGCTGGCTGATCAATGTCGAGTCAAAAATGTCTGTAACTACGATGGGCTTGCCACACCCTGGTCTGGACTGCCAGGTAGACATCTACAACTCTATACTAAAAGCCACATCGACTATCCATCTCCCACACCATCGTGGGGTGGTTAGCACCACTCTGAACATAGATATATGATCTATAAGCTATGGTACCGTGCTCCTGAACTGAACTAAACTAACATCCGGGTTCTTATAACATATAATACATGATAATATAACGTTTAACATAAATGGATTGATAGCATTTTCTATAATTTCATAAATACGGCCTCGTGCCGAACATTTCATAAATATTGCCTCACACTGAAATCATACGTAAAACACGGCCTCGCGCCGGCTATCAATCATGACCTTGTGCCAAATATCTCATACATATCATTCTGAATAATAAATCAATTATCATGTATTTTCAACATCATTATATATTGTATTATTTCATATTCTTGAAAACATGCTTTACTCGTAAAATTGCCATATCATAATACTCTTCATGAAAAATAACATTCATGCCACACATAGCTGAGTAAATTCGTACATTTCATTCTAAAATTACATTTCCTATATAACTACAATATTTTCCCAAATATGCATTTTCCTAATAATATTCAAATATAATACATGTTTCCCTGAAAATTAATTTACAGATAAATAATAATAATACGCGTGAAAAATAACTGTTTTAGTTTATTCCCTTACCTGATATTGGAAAGAAACCCCCTAAAATTTTCGATCCTGCACTCGCAGGGTTCCTCGTTCAACTCCCTTAAAACATTAACTCCCAGAACTAAATTTCAGTATTTTCACGTGAGTATCATTTCCTATAACTGCGAAAAGATCAAATTTCGAATAAAAAGTCTTACCTCAATTCAGGGATGAATTTCAACTCGCTTTCACCAACGATCCGCTCTGGTAGATTTGGAGAGAACTTCCCCAGAAGCCTCATGGTGGTCTCAGATCATCGATTCGGAAAGCGACGAAGCGAAAATTGAAGAGAGAGAGAGAGAGAGAGAGAGGGGGGGGGAGAGTGATTTTTCTTAATTTTATGCATTTAAATCCGGGTTTCAACTATTTATAGGGCCGGATTCATCGACGAGACACGTTACCTCGTCGACGAGTCCTGTAGAAAGTTCGTCGACGAACCTGCATCCTCGTCGATGAATTTCAGACTTCCAAAAATTCTCTCTCGGTATCTTCTCGTTGATGAAATTTGTCTTTATCGACGAGGCCTTCTTGTACCCTTGTCAACGAATCCTCTGCGTTAATCGCAGAGGACCTGATAAATTTCCTTGGTAATTACATCCCAAAGTGCAATGTCATCGACGAAGACTGCTGCCTCCTTGTATTTCTGTTTCTATTTCCCTCCCTATTTATTATTTAAATACCATTATTCTTCGGGTTGTCACAGTCAACCCTTCATAGAAAGTTTGGACTAATTGCCACTTAAGGACCCGGTGATGTGGGCATTTACGAAGCATGTCCCTAAAGCGCTCCCAAGTCTTGAAAAAGAATTTCTCATCCATCTATGAGAAACTTGTGATAGCTCTCCGAAGCTGGTTAGTCTTCTCAATTGGGAAGTACTTTTTAAGAAATTCATGTTAGATGGTGGCTCAGTTGGCCACCGAGTTCGATTTTAAGGACGTTAGTCAATATTTTGCCTTATCCTTCAGAGAGAATGGGAAAAGCCTAAGATGAAGAGCATCATCACTGAAATTAATTATGTGGATGGTGGAACAAATTTCCAAAGAATTCATCTAGATGGTGATAAGGATTTTCAGTAGAGTTCTCATGAAAGTTGGGCAGCATCGCAATAATTGAGTCTTTATCTCAAATTGTGCCACCTGAACATCCCGTAATCGGAAGCAAGATGGCGATGTGTATGCATTAGGCACAAAGTAGTCCTTAAGAGGCCGAAGGTGTTGCTCTCCCACCACAAGTAGGTGGGGAGCGTGGGGTTCCAGCATTTGTTCAGTGAGAACCGAGGGGTTATCTTCAGCCATTGCTTTCAATTTAGATGACTTAGCCTTCTCCAGATTAGAGATAGGTTTCTTAAGGGACCTACGAGATTTTTTAATCTCAAGATCTATGGGAATTATCTTAGGGTCCAAAGAACGCTGACCAAACATACAATGTGTAAGCACACAGATTCAAACTTAAAAAATAGAAAATAAAATAAAGAAAATATAAATTAACAAAGAAAGTGAAAACAAAAGGAGAACAAATCAAAAGAACAAGGCAATAATACTCTAAAGAGAAAGTTGGCTTATAACCATAGCCAAGTCCCTGGAAACGATGCCAAAATTTGATAGGCTCACCAAGGCTTGGGTATCGATCCGCAGAGACTTGAAGCGCAGTTATTAAACCACTTCCAATTTAATTTACTAAAGCATTGTTATGAAAAAGAAGTGAAGGATGGTATGTTGCAATGGTGATTGTCTAACAACTATTGGAAAGCCTGTAAAGGAAAGCAAATCAATCTAAACTATTAGAAAGCAAGTAAATTTCTAAGTTACCCTACTCCTACAAAGCGATATTGTGATCCAAATCAAATGCTGGACACCATGCCTTTAACTACGCTCATCCATACATCCATAGAAGTACTAACTCGAGCGGGCCAAAGCAGGAGAGGGGCAATCAAGGGCACAGGGTAGCAAGGGTGCACCAACCATCCGAAGTATGGTCGGGAACCAGAGTATACCTTGTCTCAACGATAATGAACACCTCCGCGGTTCCGTAGCTGATTATTTCCCTCTAACCGATACGTAGCAGTGCTTATCCTTATTTGCAATCTTTCATCAAACACATGGAAAGTAGATGGAAAGCAATAAATTGAAATCAGTAAATGAAAGTAGGAGTAAAATGATCATCCCTTTATCATTCAAAACGTCTGTTAGTAATGCCATAAGTACAAGAGGAGATCCTAATATACACGGCTATTGTATGAACACTGCTAATTGTCACAGGCTGTCAGACACTCCATACATGAACCAAAACTACTCTACTCCTATTCTAACTTGGCTCTCAATGACTTCTTAGGTATGTCACTAACCTAAGAAAGGCCAAAGAGGAACCCAGAGCTTGTGTTCGTAGTGTATACTTATAGGCTCTAGGGTTTACAAGGTTTGTTTTACAAATTAGGAAAGTTTACAACAAATCATGTGCAGAAGATCGTCATTGTCGACCAAGTCGCTCCTCTGTCATTCTTGTGTGCGCCCTAGTCGAGACTCGCGAGAAGTCAAGGATTTGAATATTAAATGTCTTTGACTTTGTTGCACCTTAGGGTCTTAATGGTCGAGCTGATGGTCAAAACTTGCAGTATCTTGATCCTCAAAAAATCTCAGGAACTCGACATGGTCGCCCCTGAAGGTCCATTGTTTGAGCACTTCGTCGAGACTCTCGGTATTCGTATGAACCGCCTTCGTTAGATCTGATCTGGTGTCTACTTGTTTGAACCACTCTTGACTTGTCCACGGCACTACTAGCTCGTCCGAGCCTCCTTCGTTAGATCCGAGTCGTTTACGGCTTGCCCGTGGTGCTATCGGCTAATCCAGGTCGCATAGTTATATGTCAAGCAGCTTCAATCAAAGTAGCCTTTTGGGTAATCATTAGGCTAAGTAGCTTTAATCCGAGCAGCTTCAAACCGAGTAGCCTTTTGGGCAACCATAAGCCCGAGTAGCTTTAATTTGAGGAACTTCAATCTGAGTAGCTCTTTGCACAACTCTTTAAATCGAGCAGCTCAATTTGAGCAGCTTCAATCCGAGTAGCTCTTTGGGGCAACTCTTAGGCCGAGCAGCTTTAATCTGAGTAGCTTCAATTCGAGCAGCTTTTTGGGACATGATTGTATTTTTTCGTGCATTATTATATATTTTTCAAGACATTATAGTGTATATATATATTTAAAAAACTAAAAATAAGGTGACTTCTTTTCTAATTATTTTAAAAATTAAAATCTATTTGCACAAACCAATATTATAAAAACAGTGTATTATTATTATTATTATTATTATTATTATTATTATTATTATTATTATTATTATTATTATTATTATTATTATTATTATTATTTCCTATAAATATTTTTAAAAAATTTGACTCATTTTTTTTAATTTGCTTTAAATCTTTTTTACTATATTTTTCTAATTTCTCTTTTATTAATAAATTCAAAACAGATAAAGAATGGAACAGAATTGAAACAAAAAATTCAAAGAAAATTAAAAATATGAAAACAACACTCCATTTTTTAATTTTCTTTTTTTGCTTCACACACACACACACACACACACAGATATATATATGCATTTTAATCAATAATTTCAACCAGTATGTGCAGAGAAAGTTTACGATCTCGATTCATTTGCATTTTCATGTAATCGATAAGTTATATGTTTGTCTCGAATCTTTTTTGCTTCCGGTTAGAAGGTAATTAAATTTTTCGAATCATTAATTTATGTATGAATAATTGATGGTGTAAAACTATTTAAAAATTACACATACATGCGTGCAATAATAGTTGTTGATGAAATAGAAGATAATTATTATAAAATGAAAATATAAAAAATAGTAGGTGAGATGTGCACAGAAAATAATTGAAGTTAGATTCGAACAAAGATGCATATTGGAAAAATAATAGGACCAGTGGGATGTTGCATGCATGGAGGGGAAATCGATTCTTCAAAAGTCAGTTTTGTCTCCCCCCTCATTCAACCCATAGAGAACCGGTGGGCGGTGATTTCAATGCACGAAGAGACCCAACTTTTGGAAAGTTGGTTCTTTGTTTTCTAATACATATTCGACTTTCTAAAAGTTGGTTTTCTCTCTGCTTAACTCAAAATCAACTTTCCAAAAGTCGGTTGAGTTTATTTCCATAAATATGATCCCATCTACCCAAAGAAAAAAGGGGTTTTGAAGAGGAGTACGAGTGCGAGAGATGGGGTACATAATTCAACAATTTTTATTACATACAAACGATATAATACAACTTGACACCAAAGTATTAATGAATTTAAGGATGAAGAGTCAAGGAAATAAAATGACACAAGATTTTTCAATGCTAAAAGAAGAAAAAAAAAAAAGGTTATTCAAACGTGATTTCTCTAATTTGTCTCAGAGTTAGGAAATGCATAGGTGGAAATAGCAAATCCAAACCACAGTGCATCGATGTGAGAGATGACGTGTTCACGATGTAACAACGGCCACATGCTAGTTAGGGTTTGAAAAAAATTGTCTAAATAATAAGAATAGAATTGGTTCGTATTTCACAAAAGATCACTTTGATTTTCATTGTCCCTGCGAGGAGTAAAAGGGGGGTTTAAGAGAGTGCAATTCATATTAAGTACATTGGCATTGCATCGGCGAGTACCAAGTCCGGATTTTATATTTGGATTTAAGTGAATTTAGATCATTTCTATCCTACTTTTATATTATATATTTATCTAAATTTAATGCAAATCCAAATCCAATTCTCCAAATATATGATAAAAGAAATTCTTCTACTAACATAAAACTCACTTCTTCTTCTTTTTTTAATAAAAATACAAATAAAATACATATTGAATAATGCTAAATTTCATAATCCACTTTTCAAAAGTCGCAGTCACCAACTTTTAGAAAGTCAATTATTATGTGTTCCTCTCGTACATGAATTACATGCGTCTTAATTTGGCCAACCCAAAACCGATTTTTCCAAAGTCTATTTATTAACGAATCTTTTCCCAATTTACTCACATTTTATAAACAATCATTTTTTTTACTGTCTATTTGTTAACAAGTTATACCTAAGATTTTTTTATCATGCATGCATGCGAAGTCGAACTTACTCTGAGTTGGCTTATTAACAAATTTTTACGCTCAATCATTAACCACACATCCAGCCAACATCCTTATCATAAGAAAATTTATTAACAAAATTTTCACCTATGCAAATTCGATTTTTCGCCTGCATGCTTTCATGCATAGACCTTTTCAAAAGTATGTTATAGCCATGCACGCATTCAGATTCCATGCATTTACACGCAAAACCAACATGTGATTGTTGCAAGTGGGAGTGTGTGCATGCATTTTATAGCCATCCATCTTTTTATAAGTCTATTTATTAACATATTTTATGTAACTCACCTTCTTGTAATTAAAGAAGAGTGTTGGTCGAATATGTGTTTAATACCCATTTAGTTTGAATGCCACTTGTTCGACCGCCCTAATTCATTATTGTTTTGTTTATTTCTAACTATTAAACATTAAGGGTCATAACATTACTACTAAAAAATTCTATTTAAAATACTTTGATTCGCGTTCAAAGCGTTCCAACCTTATTTCTTCCACGTTGAAGGAGTTACTCCTAATGTCAATTTCGTACATTACATGAAGGATGATTTTTTATTTAAATTGATATAGTGACATACCATTTGTTAATCTTGAAGCACATCTTCTTAGGTGAAATGGTTGTATTTTCCTTTCTCTCTTAGGATTGAAGGTGTTGAAGCTGACCCCAGGTGGATTTGATTTTGTCAATCGTGGGAGTCCTTGCAACAATTTTACAAGCAGGAACTTGGTGAGACGAGACGGATTGGACGAATATCTTTTTTTTCCACCTTCAATTTGTTACACAACACTGTGACATTACCGTTTGTTAGTCTTGAAGAACATGTTCATACGAATTCAATTATTATTGGTGAGAACTATAATTAGTGGGAAGTCAACCTTCACAAATTACATTTTAGAACCCATACAAAACATTAAACACTACATTCAAAAAAGCAAAAAAAAAAAAAATGTTGTCTATTTTTTCTTGGGATTGGAGATGTTGAAAATGACCATTTGTGGGCATTTTGGCAATAATATTGAATATAAGAAAAATTGCTCAAAATTTATATGGATTCCAAAGTCTTATGCATAAGGAATACAAAGTGTATTATAAGGAAAATACCATAACTTGAATTATCATTAGTAAGAACTATAAGTAGTGAGAAATTTGTTGGCCTAACAAAACTTAATCTCGTTTTGATGATAACAAATTAAGGTTACTAATAGTGCTTTCAAGTTAAATTTCAGGAATTACGTGTTTCACAAAGTAATTAGTTATAGTCGGCAAAGATTACATAAAGTCTAACTTAAAACTACAAGTCAGAAAAAATATAACCATATTGAAGTGTTGATCAAGCTTGGACAATGTTAAATCGATACGACATGAAGACTTAGAATTTAAGTGTATTTATCTCTTAGAGTCTCATGTAAGTATTTCTGAAGTTTCAATATTGTGGCTGAAGCTCTTAGGATTTAACTCTGGACGTCGAGACCTGATTTAGAATCTAAAAAATATTTTTATAAGGTCCAAAATACTCTTCAAAGTTAATATAAACAAGTTTTGGAATCAAAATGTGAAAAACACTAAATAGTATAGTGTTCAGGCGACTGAGTTTTACCACTTATGAGACTAATATGCTACTATCAGTGTAAAGAATAAAACAAAATAGGGTCAGGCGATTAAATTGCTACTACCTGTTTTGGAGCACTATTTTTTAATAGTTCAGGCGACTGACCACATGGTTCAGGCCACTGAAGTGCATGTTTTAAATCCAAAATTGAAAGATTTGGTTTCCAAACATGGGAGAAACGGTAACAAATTTTCCTACTCTATATAAAGATGATTTTTACGCAATTAGAGCAACCAATAATTGCACATACACATTGAAATTCTTGATTCAAACTCTAAAAAGTTGCTGTGAGTTTTTGCTAAAAGCCCTAACCATATTCTGATTTCTATTCTCTAAATTCTTCTACTATAATCAGAATTCCTTTACAATCTTAGTGAGCTTCTATTGCATATTGTTGTTTTTGAGTATATAGTGCTTAATCTTCTACAAATTCTGATCTATTGTGAGAGTGTTATTCTTGTACGAACAAATTTATATTGTTGTCTTTTCAATTAAAGGTTTGGGGCTAGAATCGTTGCCTATCGAGATGGTGTTCTCTTTAGGGAGGGGTATCCACCTACCAATAAAGAGAGGCATACTCCACCCATTGAACGGAGTGGGTAAAGGAAATCCTCACAATGAGTTGCTTGAGGTAAGGACGTAGACAATAAGCCGAACCTTGTAAAAAATTCGGTATTCAATCTTCTTCACCATCTCTTTAAATTATGCAATCATAAACTATAGTGTATGTTTTTGAATTAATTAAGAATTTCTATTGAACGTTGAGTTCAGTTTTGGAATACTTTGAATAAATCTATTGGGTTGATTAATGGTTTGTATGTTTTAAGTTTTCCAGTTAAAGTTTAGACAAGTGCTGAATCTTTGAATTTAATTGTTGGTTGGCTGAGGTAAAGATATTGTGGTTGTTTGTCCATTCAAAGCTTAAGTAGTTAACTTGCTTATTTTATATTGTTGGATTTTTTCTCAAATACATGCTTGGAATTTAATTTAAATTCAGAATTGATTGTGAACTTGCTGAAAGCTAAATTTAGAATTTGATAAAATAAACTGAGATTCTGCTTAATAATTTTTAAAATACCCAATTTACCCCCTCTTGGAATTACACCGTACTTTAAATTGGTATCAGAGTGTAGGTTGTAGCAAATCCTAATAGGTAGTTACAAAAAGATCATAATGGAAAACATAGGTGTATCCCCTTTCAGTGAAGGGTAATCCTCCTCTAGACCTCCAATTTTCTGTAGTGTGAACTACAACTTCTAGAAACAACGTATGAGAATATTTTTTCAAAACATGGATTGGAAAGTCTAAAGAGTAGTAACCCAAGGTGACTATGTGCCTTCTAAGAATGTAGATAACAAGGAAGTTTCCAAAAAGGAAATTAAATTAAGTGAAACTGATATGAAACAACTGCAAATAAACTCAAGTGCAATGAATGCTTTATAGTGTGCACTAGACTCCAATGAGCTTAACAGGATAATGGGATGTAAATCTACATAGGAAATTTGGGACAGACTAGAAAGAACTTATGAGGGAACTTTAGATGTTAGGGATAGTAGAATCGACATGCTAACTAGGGAGTATGAGGCCTTTAGGATGAAAGCAGAGGAATCCATAACTAGTATGTACACTAGGTTCACTCACATAATTAAATCCACGAATGCACTAGGGAAGAACTACTCTATATATGAGATGATTAGGAAAATCTTTAGAGGACTTCCTCCTATTTGGGAACCCAAGGGCACTGCCATAACTAAAGGCAGGAACTTAAAGAACACTTTCCTAGATGAACTTCATAGGGTTGCTTCTCACAAATGAGATGACTATAAATGAAAGGACAACTGAAGTTACGCTTCAAAAAAAGCTAGTTTTTAGTGACGAAAGTATTAGTGATGGTTTTAATTTCGTCACTAAAAGTTTCTTATTAGTAATGGTTTTTAAAAACTGTCACTCACTAATAAGGCACTTTAGTGACGAAATTAAAATTGTCACTAATACTTTCATCACTAAAACCCAATTTTCCCGCTCAAACCATTGTGGGAAACCACTTTTTATGCTTAAACTATCCCTGAAAAATATTAGAGACGTTTTTTAGGTATTAATGACGAATTAAGAGTGTCACTAAAAGGAACTTACTAGTCACAGTTATTTAACCGTCACTAATTGTATTATATTAGTAACGGTTCTATAAGTCGTTACTAATAATGCATGTTGACTGTGAAAAAGTCAACAATAGTAGTGACAGTTCCTAGAAACTATCACTATTAATGCATTATTAGTAACAGTTCTTCTAAACCATCACTAATAGTCTTGTATTAGTAATGGTTTATAGAACCGTCACTAATGATACCTTTGTTGACTGGGAAAAAGCCAGCAATATTAGTGACGATTTATCAGAATTGTTACTAATATCACATTATTAGTGACAAATTTGTTAAATCGTCACTTATAGTATTTTTTTTATTTTAAAAATATAAAAATTATTCATTTAACTAGATTAGTGATAGTTTAGAAAAATCGTTACTAATAATCTGTTATTAGTGACGGTTTATGGAAACCATTAGTAAAAGTCTGATAATAGTAACGATTTGTAGAACCATGACTAATAATGCATTTGTTGACATGGAAAAGTCAACTATATTTGTGACGGTTTAGGAGAATCGTTACTAATATCCTATTATTAGCAACGAATATATTAGACTGTCACTAATAGTGTTTTTATTTAAAAAAAATAAGAACTATTTATTTAACAATATTAGTGATGGTTTAGAAAAACCATCACTAATTGATAAACCGTCACTAACAATTAAAAAAAGTAGTTTAACTTACAGATAATCCAATCCTAAATGTGAGACATTCCCACCGAGACAGAGATGGCCAAGGAATCACCTCGCCATGCCAGAGAAACAAGTCAACCACATTAGTGTCACCTAAGTGCCCAATATGCATGCACAAAAAAACCAATGCTACCCAAAATCATGTACATTTTGAATGAGCAATTTAAGACATACTTTCATCATCTGCGAAAGATTTTTCCAGTTTCTTTGAGACAAACTTTGTAGTATTGAGTAAAGCCTTCATGGAATATTACTATCATTTTTAGCTTCTTGAATGAATTAGGTCCTGAAGATCTTTTCTCACTTTTCCTATTAGAAGCAACCTCTTTCAAATTTGAAGATAAGATCAATATGGACTGGGATTGTTATTAATATAGTGGACGAAAAAAATGGAAGAGATGTTATTGATAGTGAAAATGACCCGCGCAAGATTCTTTAAATTTAAACCTTTTCAAGTTCATACCTTTTGGAATGACTGTGTACATACCCAGGTAGGCCAGTGTGGTGAAGTTTTGCAATGATTGGACTAATTTTTTTTTAAATGCAATAGAGTTTGAGAGATCTTTTAAAGCTGTTCATTATGTATAGTAAAAAAGAATGGGATGCACGAAAGAGAAACATCGTGCTTTGTTCAAATGTCTATGCATATATGGGTGGGTTTCTCGTGAAGATGATTACAATTCAATAGGGCCATTAAGCTAAGAGGCTATCTTCATAGCAATGGACAGATAATTAAAAAGAGTTGTTGATATTGTCTAGTATGCAAAACTTGACACCACAAATGAGAATTTGGATGAGTTGAGGATAAAATATAAGGAAAAGAGCATGTCCTAGGTTTAATGGGACTAGAGCCCTTACACATCATATTATATAAATTTTCCCCCAAGGAAGTCCCGCTTTCATCATCTATGGAAGATTTTTCTATTTTATTTGGGACAATAGACTTTGTAGTGTTAATGTGCAAAGGCTTCATGAAAGCATTACTCATTTTTACCTTCTTGAATAAATCAGGTCCTAAAGATATCTTCTCACTTTTTCTAATAGAAGTAACCTTTTTCAAATTTGAAAAAAAGATCTATATGTCTAGACATGGATTGGGATTATGAAAAAAATGGAAGAGCTATCATTGATAGTGAACCAAGTGTATACACAGATTATTAGGAGTCGTTTGAGTGGAGGAATTCAAGGTCGGTATCCAATTCGACCGCAATTAAGCCAGAATGAGATTCTGCAGCAACCATATCAGTGCATTCATGGGTGGGTTGCTCGTGAAGATGATTACAATTCAGATGAGCCAGTATGAGACTATCTTCATAGAAGTGGACAAAGAGGAACTATTGTTGATATATATTGTCAAGAAAGACCGTCACGAATAGTCTTTATATTAGTGATGGTTTTTAGAACCATCACTAATCATTCAGTTTAATTAAGCAGCTCATGTATTAATTTTATTAATAAAATTAATAAAATATAAATTATTGACTAAACTCCAGAGTAGCTTTAATTTATATTTAAATTAGTAATTAATTATTAATTCATTCAATTCGGTTAATAAAATTAAAATTTATATTAACCGAATAACCGATGAACCAAAAATTGGTAAAATTGTAATCGAATTGAATCAACCCTATTTATTGACGGAACCGAATTGACTGAAATTGGTCGCTTAATTCAGTGAATTCAGATTTCTCTGAATTATGCTCACCCTTAATTGGTACAAAGTTTTTAATTTTAATTTTAAATGGTACACTATTAGTGATGGTTGAGGAGAACCGTTGCTAATAACAGACTATTAGTGACGACTTTTAAGAGTTTTAGTGACGATTTTAAAACCGTCACTAATAGTCTGGTTAATATCCCAATTTTTCCTAATTCTCCGAGCCTCCCTCGATCCTTTCCCTCCTTTCTTTCCCTCCCTCCTTCTCCTCCCTCCATTTCTTGTTGAAGCTCCTCCCGCTGCTGTTGCCGCTGCTGCTGCCGCTTGGCAAAGTTGCTCCTTATCCCGTCGTCGTTGCTCACCGAAGCTCCTCAACTAGGTACGGTTCATTCGTGTGTGCATGCGTGGTGCATGGGTCTAAGTGTGTGTGAGTGTCCATGCATTTGTACCATGGACTAGGATTGTGTATCAATCACTACTGCAGATTCAATTTCTAGTTGTGTATCAATTTTTTGTGTTGGGTTTAATCTACTTCAGTGGGTCTATTCAATGATTTTGTAATTTGTTTTTTAAAATTGATAATATAGTTGAGTTAATATTTTATTAATAATATTTATTGATGTATGAAATAATAATTTTGGTTCATTAATAATTGTTTATACTTTGTTGTAATTGAAATTTGTAATTTGATTTTCGATTGTATAGCACACCACTCTGCTAGTGAATAAAAAATTTGTGAGTTTGAATTTGTAGTTTTAGATTGTAATTTGTATAGGTTTTGGATAGAATTCAAGATAAGTTTATATTGCATTTTATCTAAACCTGCACAAATCCAAATTCCAAGATTGTAAACACAAGATAAAGGAATTTGATGCTTATGAAGTGACCTTCTAACACCAATCTAGCAGCTGAGTTTTGGGCCATTGCCTTGAAAGGCTCACTCCATCAAATTTTAAAAAGAATTATTAATAATTTATCAAATTTTTAATTTGATTTTTAGCTGCTAATAGTAATTGAATTACTATTTTATTAACTACTAATTGAAATTAGTTGCATAATTCATGTATAACATGAATTTAAAATTTTACATTATCCATTTTATATTTCAAAAATTTAAATTTGACTATACTATAAAAATATTATAAAGGGATAGCTTTTGTGGAGTTTATTTAACAAATTTAGCATCAGAAACTTATTATATGAACCTATAAGAGTTGCTTTACATATAAGGACGCCAACCATTATGTTTTTTTTTTTTTTTTTAATCAAATTGGTAGTCACCAAAGTGAATATTATTGTGCAAGCTTCTGCATGCTTGAATGCAGACATTGTGAATTGCATGCTAGTTAGATGAATAGGTTGTTGCATGCTGATTGAGTCGATAATGGAGTGGAGGATAGGGCCTTTGTGTTAGGGTCCCACATCAGGTGTGTAATACTGAGATCTTAGGCGTATAAGGATAGTTTAAGTTCAAAATAAATGAGGTGTCTTTTAGAACACCTAATTACACAAAACATCAAATTTAAAAGATGTGAATATGAAAAGGATTAATAAAAGCACCTCAAGAGCAGGCACATAAATTATTACTAGGAAAGGTAATTAAGATGTACAACCTTTCTTGGAGTTAATTATATGAATCATTTTCTGTTAATTCACACGATCAAGAACCTTTTCCTCATTTAGCTCAATAAACTAGTAGTTCATTTTTCATTACCTCATTCCAATTTTTTTTTAGGTCTACTTCTACCCTTCAACCCTTAAATCGTCAGTAATACTCTAACTTTGTAAAACCCTAGAATCCTCGCTGATTTCTCATTTTTTTTTTCCCCAATATCCTGCCTCCCCCCCTCCTTTCCCTCCATCCTCCTGTCCCCCTCCCTTATTTCTTTGCCTGCGCGCATAGGTGGCTTGCTTATGAAGATGACTATTGAGGGGAATGGTGTGATCCCAAGAAGGGAGGTGAATTGGGATTTAAAATTTTTTTTGGCTAATTATGATTGCTGATTCACCACATCATATCCCATATAAAATAAAGGTGTGTACATTAAATGATTTAAGTAATGAATACAAACATACACGTGTGGAGAATATCTCATTTAAATTGAATATGTGTACGCAAAATAATTATAACAATAAATATAAATGTACACATTGCAAAAATTAAAGTGTGGGAATTTAAACAAGAGGGAGAGAGAGAGAGAGAGAGAGAGAGAGAGAGAGAGAGAGAGAGAGAGAGAGAGAGAGAGAGCAGACACAATATTTGTTATTGAGGTTCAGCTAATTCTGACTACATCCCTGCCGTGGGCCAACCACCCAAGGATTCCATTATGTGCTCATTTAACTGAGCGGAACGACGCTGTTTACAATACTCCTTATTGGAATTGGTGTATTCCCAAGAGGGGGGGTGAATTGGGTATTAAAAAATTTCTTCGTAAGTATAACTAATCCAACAACAGTATACGATAACTTAGGGTCTGTCTATAACATACACAAATTCAATATATAAACTATTGAGCAAATATTTAAACAAATAAATCAATCTTAGTATTACCAATCATTCAATGCATATAAATAGTATAATCAGATTAATAAAAAATATCATGCAAGTGCAGAAAATAAATTGCAGATAAATAAAGCTGACACCAAATATGATATCGAGGTTCAGCCAATACTGCCTACATCCCCGCCTCAAGCTCACAAGAATATTCCACTAAGGCTCGCTTAATGGGTGGAGTGGCATTGAATACAACACCTTACAAGGACGATGCACCTAGTTCTCATAACCGTGTCTGAACCAGTCCGGTGCTCACCTAACCGAGTCTAAGCAATTCAGGACTATTCACAGGGCTAGTCTTCTTCTTCTGACAACCCCTTAGGAATACAATAGATAATCAATGAAATATTTCGTACAACCAGATTGCTTCTTAAAAGCTGATGTGTACAACAATAAAGCACAAATGCACTCACGTATGATATGAATTAAAGCTCAATGTGAGTATGTGTATTTCTCAAAATGATTTTGTTATCTTTGAAAATAATGTATATGAGAAACACTTCGAAGATTCAATCCTAGTATAATTTTTCTCCCAAAAAAAAAATTATCTCAAATAATTATAGGAGAACTTAGGATATTAGCTTTCAAATAATTTTTTGCCCAACAATAAACTAATATGATCTTTGATAAAAAAAAATAAAAAATAAAGTGTGAGATATATGCTTTTCAAAGATCTAAAAAACCTCCAAATTATATCTCCTAGATAAATTCTTGAAAAAAAATAAAGTGTTGGAGATTTAGGGTTTTAAGCTCAAAAATATTTTTGCAACAAAGACAAGTGAGCTTTTGGAATCTTGCAATAGATGTGCAATATTCTCAAGTTAAGACAAGTTTTCTCCAAGAAAATTTATCAATACAACTAATGGAGAGAAAACCTAAAATCAACTCTCAAAGAATTTTGAAATGAAATATATGAGAGAGTAGATGTTTTTGATATGAAAAAAAATAAATGCCCAAAGTGAATGCTCTCTTAATAAAAATTGAATGAAATGTGTATAAGATAGTAAAAAAAATTTAAGGCTAAAGAATATTTGGGAGGATTTTCTAATCTAAGCTCATTTTTAAAATTTGAGTAATGAGGGGGAATATGTAGATTTTGGGGAAAATCTAACCGTAGGGAATATATTAGGCATTTTGAAATTTGATTAATTAAATTTTAACCGTGATTACAGTAGTAAAAATCTGGCAACCCGAGAGGTTCGGTCGCCCGGAGCTAAGGTTTGGTTGACTGGGCATACTCATAATTTAAAGTTGTTTTTCAGGTTCAGTCAACAGGGGACCATGGTCAGTTGGCTGAGCCAGGAAATTCTCTGAGCCTTCATGGTTTCAGTCGCCTGATAAGAGGTTCGGTCTGTGAAACTTTGAAGTTCGATCAATTGAGGCAATTTTGACTGTAAAGGTCGTTCGATTGAGGTAGGTTGAAAAAGGTCACATTGAAGGTTTGGTCGACTGAGAGAGATATGTTCAAATTCTTTCGGTCGCCCGAGCCATAGTCAACATGTCGACTTCAGGTTGGTTCGGTCAACTAAGCAGTTTTGAACTGGAGGGTTCGGTCAACCAAGGCTGCTTAATCGAGCTAAAAAATCCAACATCGATCAACCTTCATTCTTGCCTAAATTTTGACCCTAAATTCATTTTAAAACCCTTGTGAATTAGTTATAGTATTTTAGATTAAGGGTATTATGTCCTAGGGTCCGTCTATGGCCTTTGTTCTATTCGCTACAGTTAATCTATGGTCATATGAGCTTATCATTCATATCATGCATGCAATGCATTATTACAGACCAAATGAAAACAAAAATGCATTACAAATTTGAAATCATAAGTCTTCCTCTTCTTCATTTGCTCTTCAACTTCATGGAATATGGCAGGTGTATACGCTTTAAGTCCTATCTTGGCTTCCATTTCCCCTTTGCCTTATGTGTGTGTTGGAATGTAAACTTGCTTATGCACTAAGTACACACATAAGTTATAAGTGCTTTTTAAGCATCAATACAGTGATCGGACTCAAAAAGTTAACACTCCTTACAAGGCAGAGCCTTCCTAACTCACTTACGGGCGAAGCAAAACCGGTTCTCCTTATGGGGTGGAGTCTCCCCAGCTCACTTATGGGAGAAGCCAAACCGATTCTCCTTACGGGGCGGAGTCTCCCTAGATCACTTATGGGAGAAGCCAAACTAGTTCTCCTTACGAGGCAGAGTCTCCCTAACTCAATTACCAAGTTGAGCCAAACCGGTTTTCCTTACGGGGCAGTGTCTCCCCAACTCAATCCTTGGGCTAAGCCAGACCGGTATATTAAATAAATTTTTGTACAATAGAAAATGCTTTAAAATAAGAAGATTTGTACACATTGAAGAACTCTATGCTATGATTTATAAAATGAAGCTCAATAGAGTATAATCTTTCTGTCTAAAATATTTTTTTTAATGTAAAACAATGAGAGTATGGAAAGATAATTTTTCATTTCTAAATGACCTTTGAAATTTAAATACCGAAAGAATTTTGAGCAAAATGTATGGAAGTGAATATATGCTGAAGCCATTATCAAGATGCTTTTCAAGCACAATATATATTTCAATGAATATATATGCTCAAAGCAATCTTGAATAACTCCCAAAAGATATTATCCCAAAAATATATTCTAAGATAAGAAAGGGAGAAATTAGGGTTCTTAAAATGATTGACCTTAAAAATAATAAGGCTCTCAAGCTTTATATATGAAGTAAGATATAAGTTCAAGCCTTACTTGAGTAACTTCAAGAATAATTCTCCAAAAATAATTTTTCAAAAGAAGAGTATGGGATAATTTGATCTTTGAAGAATATGAAATAGATAAAATAAAAAGGGTTTTTGTTGATTTTTTGAGTCTGATCTCTGTTTTGATACTGACAAAGCACTTGAATCTAATGTGTGTGCCTAGTACTTGAACAGGTTATTAAATTCAACACACACACATAGAAGAGAATTAATGGAAGTCATGAAGTACTTAAAGACCATCTCAACATGAAGTTTTCCATGAAGAATCCAATGAACAAAGAAGAAGAAAAAGAATACATATTGTTTTCATGTGTAATGCATTTTGTTTTCTATTTAGTTTGTAATAATTTGCATATCATGCATGATGTGAATGCTAAGCACAGATGACCATAGTTAGACCTTAGGGACCAACATCATTCATTGAAAATCCTTTTCTAAAAATATTAAAATCATAATAGGGTTTTCAAAATGAATTTAAGGCCAAAATTAATTATACAAAGACGATCGACCACATTGGATTATTTGGGTCAAATTAAGGACAAAATAGTAAAGTTTAATGTCATCGATCGACTGACCATTCTTGTGTTATAGTCCAACGATTGACTGAAGCACTGTTTTCTCAAAGTCAACTTGTTGACCAAGGCTCAGTCAACTGACCCAGTTTGAACATGGCTTCCACGGTCAACTGGCCCTTTAAAATTACCTTTCCACTACCCTCGGCCAATCGGTCTTTTAGTTCAAAATGACCATGATCGACTAAACCTTATAAATGGCCGACCGACCTTTTGTCACAGTCGACCGAACCCACGAAGGGTTCTGTGTCGCCTTTGGTTCAGTCAACCGACCTGTGCCTAGGTCGATTGAACCTCTCGGGTCAGACCATTTTTTAAGTGCTAAACCGCCTTAAAAATTTAATTAGACAATTTTAAAAATTACTAGCGTGTCCTCAACGGTCATATTTTTGCCCAACTCAATATATACCCCGTCATTACTCCAAATTAAGATACTAATTAGCCCAAAATTTCTCTCAAATTATATACTTAATTTTTTACCCTCTTTTGTTATTCTTTCGATAAATCTTACAAGAGAGCATTGTTTTTGAACATTCATTTGGGCATCTATTTTTACAAATCATATATCTTTTACTCTCATATCTTATTCATTTTTCAAATCATATTTTGAGAGTAAATCCAAAGTTTCTCCTTATATTTTCATTGATAACTATCTTTGGAGAAAACTTGTTTCTAGCTTGTGGATCATTGCACATATATTGCAAAGATTTCCAAAGCTCATTGCATTTTATTGCAAAAATATTTTTTGAGCAAAAATCCTTATTTCCCATGAACTATCTTGTTTATTATTGTTGGGAAAATATTATCAAGGGTTTAAGATCTTTGAAAATATTCATTGCATATTTTATGTTTATTAAAGATCATTTACATTCTATTTTTTGAGAAAATTATTTTTCATACTATCGGGTTCTTAATTAGAAAATATTTTTTAGAGAAAATCATACATACTAACATTGAGCTTTATTTTCATATCATATGTGAGTGTATTTGTACTTATTGGTGTACACATTGTCGCGACGTCCCGGGAGCGCGTGTGCCCTCGAGCGGCGGAATTAAAATTATCAATTTTAATATTTTCATGGAAAAATATGGTGTAGGAGTCGCCACTAACCTTTAGTGCGGTTAGAACACATGATTACTACCCCGTTAGGGGTAGAATCGGTCTACATTACCAGAGTTGGGGTCGGGAGTTCGGTTACGCGAGGGGAAGGTACGAGCACCCCCTACGCGCCCGTTCTTAAGAACGGTACCTAATTAATTTAAAATTATCCCTAAGTTAATCTAATAAATCTTTACATTACTCCTTTTTATGAATTTATAAATACATAGGAAAATAAATAAATATACACATATATTCCCTCAGAGCTTAGGGTACGTGATGCCCAAAGGCTAATACCCCCGCAATAAAATCATAGGGATAAAAATCAAAAATATTTTAATAAAAATAAATATTCTAGTACATATAAGACCAAATAACAAAAAATAAATAAATAAATAAAAATAAAAATAAAAATATTAGTAACAGTAATAATACTAATGCTGATAATAATGATAATATTAATAATAATAGTGATAACAATACTAATGTTAATAACAATAATAGTTAATACCATAATGATAACAATACTAAAAACGATAATAATAAAAATAATAACAAATACTAATAGTAATAATAATTATAATAGTAATATTAACAGTAATAGTAAGTAGTACAATAATAATAATAATATTAAAATAATAATAAAAGTAATACGCATATTTTAACTAAAAGACATTTACCTTAATATGAACATGCAATCAGTGATACACTTAATACATACGGAAACAATATTACCAAAACTAAGGAAATAATTTACACATCGAATTATGGAAATCAATGTATGATGAGATGGGAACACTATGAATCAAAATGAGGAAACCCTAAAAAATTAGTATGAAACCTAATACGGACACTAAATACAACAAAAATATAAACTTAAATTTTAAAACATATTTTAACCATAACAATTCTGTGATAACAACAATGATTATTAAATAATACGTATAGCCAAAATACAAACATGGATACTAACTAACAAATATTAAAAATCCTATTACAGTAAAAGTTTAACAAGAAAATTTTACAAATATAATCATAAATACTAAAAAACATAGAAACATGAATATCAATTATCAAACATGAATGTCAAATAAATAAGTACAACAATGAAATTAAATAAAAACTACCCTAAATGCACAAACATTGAACACACAACAGTAAACAAAAATAACCCCCAAACATGAAAACCGAATATTTCAAATAACTATAACAATAATAAAAACCTACAACATGAATAAAACATATGACCACGTATTATAACATTAAGGATCCTACACTAATAATAATTCAAAAAAATACAAAAGGTTAAACTTTAAATATTAAGACAAAATCCAACTATAAAAAAAAAAAAAAAAAAAAACTTCACAACAATAATAATAAAACAATTAACCTATAGAACAAATACAACAAAAAAACAAGGGAAAAAAAAAAAAATTACCATGAACCTTAAATAAATAAATAAAAACCTATAAAACGAATGGTACTCATTTAATATATATACAACCTAAGCATGCCACTGCATTTACAATGAAACCCAAATATTAGAATATGTAAACCAAGAAATAAACCAAACTGGAAAGAAAAAAGAAAAATAAATAAATAAATAAAAATACAGATGAAGGTGTGTGTTTTACTGTGTGTGCAGTGTGTGTGTTGTGTGTGTGTGTGTGTGCAGTGTGTGCAGTGTGTGTGTGTTGCTGTGTGTGTGCTGTGTGTGTGTGCAGTGTGTGTGTTGTGTGTGTGTGTGTTGCTGTGTGTGTGTGCTGTGTGTGTGCGTTTCTGTGTGTGTATGCTGTGTGTGTGTGCAGTGTGTGGGTGCTGTGTGTGTGTGCTGTGTGTGTGCGTTTCTGTGTGTGTATGCTGTGTGTGTGTGCAGTGTGTGGGTGCTGTGTGTGTGTGTTGCTGTGTGTGTGCGTTTCTGTGTGTGTGTTCAGGTTTTTTTTTTTTTTTTGATGGCTGAGATATCTGCTGGGGACTGTGGGTCTGCTGCAGGTTAAGATTGGAGGATGGCAAGAGTGGTGGTTTTACCGGTGGTCGAGGTTCAGGAGGGGCAGCGTGAGGGAGTGCTCCGCGTGGCCGGAGCTGTGCATGAGGCGTCGCCGGTGGCTGGACTGTGATGCAGGACCGCAGCGGTTGGAGGCGTTGGAGGTTCGGGGCAGAGGAGGTACGGAGTGGGGCTGTCGGGCTGTGGAACGGAGAGGCAGTCGGAGTGGTTGCTGATGAAGTTGGGGGAGCAGATGGTCGAGGCTCTGCGGGCTACTGTGTACTCGGGTTGCTGTGAGGGAAGAGCAAAGGAGATGGTGGTGGGGGAGAGGCTATGGAGATCAAGGGAAGGGTGAGGATGATGGTGGGGCGGCCGTGAGGCTGTGGCAGCGAGAGAGAAGTTTAGGTTTTTTTTTTGGTTTCTTTTTTGCTTTTTTTTTTTTTTTCTTTTTGGCCTCTGTGCCATGCCCCTCTGTGCAGCGCCGGATCCCCCTTCTTATAAAATTTTTTTTGAAAAAAAACCCTAGCAATATTTCCTTTTTCAACTTTTTGTATTTTCTCTTTTTTGGAAATAAGATATACTACCACTATGGTTATAAGGAAACAAAAATAATAATAATAATAAGGTAATAATAATAATAAATAAAAATAATAATAATAATAAATAAAATAATAGTAATAATAGTAATAAAAAAAACCTTAATGATAATAAAAATTAAAAATAATAATAATAAATAATAATAATAATAATAATAGAAGTAAAAATAAGTAATAATAATAATACTAATGAAAAATAATAATAATAATAATAATAATAATAATAATAATAATAATATAAAGAAAATAATAATAACAATAACAATAATAATAATAAGATTAGTGAAAAATAATAATAATAATACATACATTGGGCCTGGGTAAAAATGGGATGTCTACACACATCATCTTGTATTAGAAGCATTATTTTTGTACAAAAGTTATTATTTGTTGTATTCCCGACGTGTGGTTGTAAGAGGGAGACTCACTCTGTGAAGAGTCCCAGACTTGCTCAGACCCAGTTAGGAGACTCGGTTAAGAAAACCAAGTGCACCTTTCTAAGGTACTGTTGTAAAGGTTGGGGTCAACCCTGTAAATTTGACCTACAATACTCCTCACCCAGTAAGGAGAGGAAATTGTAACAGTGTTGCTCCACCCACAAGTGAGCAATTTGGTGAATCTTCTTGCTTGTGAGCTTGAGGCGGGGTAGTAGGCAGTATTGGCCGATAACATATTTTGTGTATGCTTTTATTTTTTTCACTTTATATTCTTGCACATGTATGTTATATTTGATATATAGTAAATGCTGTACATGATTTAGTTTCTGCATATTATATTTAGCTGCGCATCTATTATATGGTTTAGTTGAACTTAGGAAGAAAATTTTAACACCCAATTCACTCCCCTTCTTGGGAATACACCAATCCCAACAATTGGTATAAGAACCTCACTGCAAAAAGCTTAATTGCTTGTGTTAAAGATTGCAATGGCTCAAATTGGTGTATCCCCATTCAGTGAGGGGCAGTCATTTACTAGTCCTCCTATATTTTGTGGTGTGAATTACACCCATTGGAAAATTAGAATGAGTGTATTTATAAAATCAATAGACTGGAGGACATGGCAAGTGATTGCTAAAGGAAATTGTGCGCTATTAAATGAAAATGATTTTAATTTGATTAATTGTAATGCCATGGACATTTTATACTGTGCTTTAGAGACTAATGTTTTTCAAGAGATCATGGCTTGTTGTAGTGCATAGGATATTTGGGATGAGCTAGACAAGAAATATGGAAAGTCCAGGGAAAAGAAAACCGCCACTTCGGAAGTGTCAAGTTCAAATGATCAGGAAGTGGTAAATGTTAAGGTAATTGCATTAACAGACAAAGACATATATGAACCTAACTTTGCCTCTGTAGATGATCATTGTGCCGAATCCTATGATATATTATATGCTAAATCATCTATTGAATATAATGATTGTTCTGTTGATAATACATGCGACTATTCTCGTGAAAAATGTTGTGATATAACTTGTGATGGATCATATGCTAAATCTTGTGATATTCTGGCTGATAATTCATGCATTGATTCGTGTGATAGGTATTGTGTTAAATTTTGTGTTGAATCATACGTTGAATTTAATAATGAAAGCATGCCTTCACATAGAAAACTTGAAACGTCTTCACTTCAAATACATAAGTTTCTAGTTAAAATATCTAAGCATAAAATCTTCTTGATAAAGGAAAATAGAAGGTTGGCAAAGTAGTTAGGAGAATTAAAAGATTATCATGCCACCTTAGAAAAGAGAAAACTTAAGAAGATATTGAAAATTATCTGCTTAGAAGGAGAAATGGATGATTATTCAAGAGTTACACTCAAAGTTAAAAATGAAAAGAATAATCATATTAAACCCTTAGGATTCAAAAGGAAAAATCCTTTCAAAATGGGTTCAGGCTTGATTAATAAATTCCATAGTCATTCTTCTGCCTTATTTAGTAAAAATAGAACAAATAAGAAAAATCCTTCACGTATATACAAAATGTGCTTATTTTGTAAAATGATATTGCACATTCGGTTTACTTGTCCATCCAGAAGTGTTAGAGGCTTAGATAAGAAAATGGAATGGATTGTCAGGGAAGCAAACCCCGTAGGACCGAAATGAAGATCTTATTCCAATAGAAATGATATAAATATTTTAATTCTTCCTTAGATCTTAGGCTTAGGGGGAGTGATGTTTAAATGGCTTAGGAAGTGGTTTAGGCTTAAAATGAAGAAACTTAGTATATGGATCCACTACGCAAAATTTTATATACTAAGAATCCTAGAAAATGAAGCCAATATGAAATTCAAATAAAATATCTAATCTGAACATAACACATATATACATCATAATGATTGGGTAAAATATAAAGTTATAGGCCAAAGCATGCTTTAGAAGATCCACTTCCGAATGGACAAAGGCATCCTTGCCTAGTAAATAATTCTAAATGCTTAACCCATGCTAATATGAAATTCTCAAGTTAAGCATACTCTTGTCCACTGCACATAATTAAGCTTTAGGGAATCTAATCAATTTTTCTAAACTCATTTATGAACATAAATGCCTTGGTCAAAATGTTAGTCATCACTCTAGGCTTAAGCACTGATAATTGTGTGCTTCTTGTCTAAGCTGAATGGACATATTTGCTACCATGAAAATATTTTGAACATTGTCCACTTGTGCTCACTTTTGAATACTCTTTTGAACTCAATAGAGATTTGATCTTTAAGAGTATTTATCCCTACTAGTTTCATAAGCTCTCAAATGTTAACATCAAATTATTAAGAGCTTCATCTCATTAGAACAAGTTAAATGGCAAACATGATTTCCTAGGTTTAAATCTAAAGGAAGTATAAATTTCAAGTAACCTATGCACTTGTAGTTTAAATCCAAAGTCATTCGAACTTGAGCCTCTCACGTATTTAGATTCATAAGAAAAGAGTCAATAACTAGCTTATGACCCTGAAAAATATTGCTTATGACTTTTTGGTCCTCTAAGCCAAAGCATGAAAAGCCAAGACTAAATCATTGAAAAATCTAAAAACCTTGGCTAGGAAATCAAAAGATAAAAAGGGCATATAATGAGTAATAATACATAACTGAGGGGGAGCATTTCTCTTTCATGGCCAAATAAATTAAAATGCTCTCATTATCTTATAACATTTATGCCGACATGCCTATATAAAAACATCACTGCACTGAACTCATAACTATCCATTGTTATTTATTGACTCATATTATCTTGATGGATGGATTATTTTATATGATCTATTGATTATACTACTGGAATGCATGCTTGTGTTGAATGCTTCCTACATGGGGGATGTAGTGATGTGAATTGCATGGTGGTAATGAAATTTAAGTTGTTGCATGCTTTAAATGAATTATTTTGTTGAACAGACAGCATGCTGCCAAAATTTTGACAGAATCTTTCCCAAAATAAAACCATGTACAAAGATGATTATAATAAAATTAATGATAAAATTTTTTTGAAAGTATGTGCAAAAGTTAAATGAATATTAAATTCCATCCTTACATAATCATCGAAACTTTAAAGAAGCTGAACTCCATCCGTATAGAAAAGGTATAAATGAATTACATGCATCACTTTCGTTTTTTGAATATTGAGGCTCTTCAGAAAACCTTGGAACATCATATCCAAATCTTAAAAGTCTATGAATTAATATGGAGTGTTCCTGGGTCATGAAATCTATATCATGCCTTAATATACATTTTTTGATGCATCTATAGTTTATAGGGACAACTATACTGATTGGGTGATAAATATAGTTGACAAATATTCGGTATAGTTGGCCTACGAGGTGCGAAAATGATTGTTTACACTCTTGAAATACTTAGTGAAATTAATCTTGATGAGTATAAGTGGTTTACTTCATCTAAGTTAGATTTCAAATCGATAGGGGGAGCATAAAAAATTAAAGTTCTATCTTATTTTGCTCACCAACACTTATTCTGCTTAGATCTGCTTTAAATTTATTATGGCATGTAATAAAACGTAACATTTCTATTGTAAATCATAATATGTCAATTTTTCACAATTAGTTATGTTGCCATATGATCCTTATTTTAAATTGTTTGATATATTTAAGATCTTGTGGTTTTTTTTTCTCTAGTCATATTTTGTATGCGCTTAAATGATAAACTAGAAAAATGTTGCTTGCATGATTTTTAAAGTTTCTTTTTCAGCAAGCACACCCTCAGTACTTCTTGATAGTATCATAAGGGGGATATATATTTATACACACACACACACACACACACACACACACACACACATATATATATATATATATATATATATATATTTTATTTAGCAAGAGTGATTTTACATGCGATATATCTTGTTTCTTACTTGAGTGCTTAAATGCTATATCTTCAAAACAATCTTAATTTTTTTTTTCTGCCCAAAGTTGTTTATGCCCAAATACTATATGAAAAAGGGGGAGAATATTTTTTTGTGTGGGGTAAGTGTTTAACAAAAAGGGGGAGTTCTTTTAAGTTAAGTCTGTTTTTAAATGACCAATTTTTTTTTTTTTTTTTTTTTTCCGTTTAGCCTAACCTTTTTTCTAATGCCAAAAGGGGGAGAATTTTTCTAAGCAAAATGTTTTGAAAGGGGGAGAACTTTTATAAGATGTATGCATGTCTATGTTTGTGCTTTACTGCCAAAACTAAAATGCATATTATTTAAGATGTCTTCTTTTGTGAATATGCTTGATCTATATTGCTTATTTTCAAGTTATGCATATTCTTAGGGGGAACCCTTTCAAGATTTTCCTATTTTGCTCTTTGGTGTTTTTCATTATCAAAAATAGGGAGATTGTTGACTTTTTGAGTTCGATCTCTGCTTTGATGCTGACAAAACACTTGAATCTAATGTGTGCACCTAGTACTTGAACAAGTTATTAAATTCAGCACACACACATAGAAGAGGAATAATGGAAGTTATGAAGCACTTAAAGACCAACTCAACATGGCGTTTTCCATGAAGAATCAAATGAACAAAGAAGAAGAAGAAGAAGAAGAAGAAGAAGACATATATGTTTTCATGTATCATGCATTTTGTTTTCTATTTAGTTTGTAATAATTTGCATATCATGCATGATGTGAATGCTAAGCACAATGATCATAGTCAGACCTTAGTGACCAACCTCATTCATTGAAAAACCATTTCTAAAAATACTAAAATCATAACAAGGTTTTCAAAATGAATTTAGGACAAAAATTAATTATACAAATACGGTCAACCGACATTGGATTTTTTGGGTCAAATTAAGGGGAAAATAGTTGAAAATTAAGGTATAGTTCCAAGAAGGGGGGGGGGGGGGTGAATTGGGTTTATAAAGTTGTTTTAAATCTTTTTACAAATTCACAATCCTTTTATATGCTTAGAAAACACTCAAGAATGTTTTGAATTTAAATACTCAATCAAACCAACCAAAATCAACACTTCAATATCAATCACAAAGCAATCAACAAACAATCAACCAATCACATAATACTTAACCAAATTGTGAGAGCTGCAGCACTTTCTTATTTCAACGTTTGCAAAAACTCAGTTTAGAGTTTTAAATAAAGCCCTTTTTGAATGATTTTTATGCACTTCTTTTAATCAAGATTTCCCCAAGCGATTAATCAATGTACTCCCTTTAAGGTTTCCGCAAAAGATTAACCAACGTACTTTCTTAAATAAAAAGGTTTTCTTAATCTCAATTTTCAGCAACCAGCACTTAAACACAATTTATATATGCTGGAATTTAAAGAGTGAAGGTTAAGAGTGAGACCGAGATTTTTTATGAGGTTTAACTTATCCCCAGCCTACGTCCTCGCCTTAGGGAATACCACCTAAGGATTCCACTAACACATTCCTTTGCAAGTGGAACAAATCATTTACAATCCCTCCTTTAGGGTGGAGCCCCCTCTCCAAGCGATACCTCATGCTTGGTTACAATGATCCAATGACTTGAACCATCAAAGAAATAAGAAACAAGAAACAATAAACAATTTTTTTTGTACAAAGAATGCTCTTAGATAGAGCTGGTTAGTACAATTGAAAGCACTAATATATTTCAAAACTAATATCAAAAGAAATTGAATTGAAGCTCAAGAATTAATTCACTGGAATACTTCTCTTGATGTGGATCAGTAAATCCGATGTTAGAGCTCAAAGAAGATTGATCAGAGACTTAGAAATTCTTAGCAATTCTTAGTATGAAAAGAGTGAGTAAGAGAGCTCTGAGAGAGTGAGGTGCTGATCAAGTAAGGAAACATTATACTGAAGGGTTTGAAGACCTGATCGCATATCTCTACTGAAAGTAGAGAATTCATGATGGAAAGGGATAAACCAAGAGGGAGGGTCAGTTGGAGGTCCTTGGTTCTTTACTGGAAGAAAAGGAGGAGGTACAACTACTGGCCTCTGAGGTCACCCCCCTTCAAAAACCAACCTTGATTGTGCATTTCATAGCCTATTTTCTTGAGGGTTGTGGAGGTGAAAAGGTCATATCTTGTACATTTGATGAACAACTCAGTAGGCGTGGTAACATTAAGTTGGGCAAAGATAAGATTCAACACACCTCCATAAAGAAGAGTTACACGAGTAACTTCCAATTAGGCCCATATCCATTTCAAAATGAGGCTAGAGAGATCAAGTCTATGCCCCTTTAGTAAACACCATAAAACAAAGCAATCGACATAGGTAAGATGATCATATGAGCCGGCCTTTGGGAAGATGTTGTTGGAGATGATTTTGTGAAGTATTTAGGTATGGAGATTCAGTTGTTTATACATATGTGGATGGCCAAAATAAACAGATTCGTTTACCATAATTAGTGCCAAAAATTCTTCGGATGTGAAGCCTTGCTTTATGAAAATTAAGGCGTAGTCCCAAGAGGGGGGTGACTTCGGTTTTAAAATTTGCTTTAAATTCTTTTTGTTTTTAATGAAGTCTTAACCTTTTATTGATTTGTTCAATACACAATGAAATCTTAAGTCTTTTATTCAATCCACAACTACAAAACAAATAAACATTCAATCCATTCAAACCAATTAACCACAAAGTAACAAACCCATCAATTAACTACACAATATTCAATCAAGATTTTTGTTTGTTTGCAACCTTGTGGTGAATGAAATTTTGAATCAAGCCCTATATTTTTGAAATTTATTTCTCAATTTGATATTCCAAAAAAAAATCCACACTCTTCCCAAAACTCAAATTAAAAAAAAAAACCTTAGTTAATAGGTTTTGGGGTGTTAACCAATTAACATACTCCCTTACGGTTTTCGCAAAATATTGATCAACCAATGTACTTCCTTTTAGTTTCCACAAGAACAAAAAAAAATTAAACTTTAGCTTTATTTAAAATCCAAACCACGTAGTATATATGAATATGAAAATTAAATCATCCACGCAGTTTATATGTTTGTTTGCTAAAAATCAAGAGCAAGGGAAAGAGAGAGTGAGACCACGGTTTTTATGAGGTTCGGCTTATCCCCAGCCTATGTCATTGCCTTTGGCAAACCACCAAAGGATTCCACTATATTAGTTCTTTTTCCGGGCGTAACAACGCCGTTACACACTCCTTCAGTAGGCTAGAGCTCACCTCTCCAAGTGATACCCCTCACTCGGTCACTCCTTCAATTAGGCTAGAGCAAGACCACTCTAGGCGATCCCCCATGCTTAACCAATGATCCAACAATCCCGGAATCATAAAAAACACTACAAGAATACAAAATGATAGCTGTGTATAAGAACACTCTCTTAAAGAGCAGATTAGTACAAATTCAGAGCTATATACTTCAAAGCAATTCAAAATATGAAATTCAGTTTAAAGCTCAAAGAGTATATCACGAAATAGTTCTTTCAAAGGATGAAAGAATTCAGAACTGTAGCACAAGATTGGTGTTTTAGAATCAGAAAAACCTCAACAAATTTCATGCAAGATGAGAGTGAGAAAGCCCTTGAGAGTTTGAGAACAATTGAGAGAGTTTGAATGCTAAATTTGATTCTTAGTGTTTGAATTAATTGATCTTGGGTGTATTTATAGAATTAGAAAAGCATTTAACTTGATCCCGAAGTTTACTTGGAATAGTGTCCAAGTTTTGAACCAATTTTGAGCCCCAAGCAATCTAATTTTTAAAATATGTCCATTATGAAATTTAAAATCTGCCATGTAGCAGTAGCTTGAGGGGTTCTCGTAAGTCGCTTGTCAATTAATTACACATATAAAATACACAGGAAGTAGGGTGGCAGTAGCCTGTCACCTTGGGGTCAGGCGCCTGTCACTGAATAACCCAATTTTTAAAAAAAGAGGTAGAATGGTGATAGTAGCCTGCTGAAACCTGGTCAAGCTTCTCATTTTGCATCGTCAGGCGCCTGTCAAGACCCAGATAGTAGCCTAATGACCTTCTGTCTATATATTTTAAAAGCTTTTAAAGTTGTGGCCTATTGACTATGTTCAATCAGGCGCCTGTCATATACAAATTCTGGTTTTTAAAATATTTTTATTTTCTCTCTTTTCTTATCTATTCTTGGAATGTTAATTTGTTTTCTTTGAAAAATATGTTCCAAGATATAAGAATATGGTCTCTAAGTCTCTTTTGCCTAATGAGCTTCAAAATGATTTCATACTCGAAATATACTAGTACTTACAACACATGTGCTATTGACTCTCTTTATTTCTTTGATTTCTCTTTGTTGCTGAGCTTCAATGATCCTTTGAGCTTTCATTCTTGAAGCTTTGTCTTTAATATCAATGCTCTTGTGATCTTCAAGATTTATCTTTGAATTCATGCTTTAAGTAATCCATGCTCTAAGCTTTATTTGATTTTATTTCTTTGGAATGCAAGCTTTGAGTTCCTGGATTTTCAATATTGATCACTTGAGTTGATATGAGCTTTCAATGTTCTTGTGATCTTTGAGACTTTCCATGATGATCTCTTGAGCTTTTAGAATTGATCACTTGTCCACATGAAGTCTGCTTTTGTTTCAATATCTAAAATATCACAACTTTGAAGAACATTAAATAACCTTACTTTGTTATCATCAAAATCAAGTGTCGTAAGCCTTATTTAGGCCAACAATCTCCCCCTTTTTTATGATGACAAATAAGGAGCAAAAATAGGTAAGCTTTAAAAGGCTCCTCCTTACAATAAGCATAAAACTTCAAAGTTAACATTATAGCATAGTTTCATATACTTCAAAAGGTCATTATGCTCATCATGCATATTTATAAATTCATTATTTCATTATGCATGCTCATTCATCATTCAATAGATCATTCAAGCTTAAATACTTCTCCCCCTTTTTATACATATATCATATTCAATTTCAATTTTTGCTCAAAACTTCTCCCCCTTTTGACATCAATCAAAAAGAGTAAAAAAAAGATTAAGTTCAAATAAAATCACATTTTGAGCATATCATCAAACATGCATATCAAACATATGTACACACTAAATTTATAATTTTTCAATGTAGCATATGTAGTGTGCTTTAATAGTCATGCATATGTGTTATAATATCTTTACCAAGATCATTTTCCCTTTTGACATAATGCAAGATACCAATTGTTGAATTCATGATACCAATTGAACTTTTGAATTTATGATACCAAGTAAGACATTAAAGAATAATACCAATTGAAATTTGAAAATTATGTTACCAATTTAAAATGTCATTAATTCATGATATCAATTTGAAAATAGGGAAACAGTCATAATATAAGCAATAAGTCATAACACTCCCCCTGAATTTAACACATTCAGATTTGATATTAATTATGCTTTTAAGTTTATCATCTTATTTTTCAAATATAAAATTTATATCATGTATGTGCTCATGTATAATAGCCCGAAAAATTTTATACAAGGCCTTGTCGACGAGCTTAGGGAGTTCATCGACGAGGGCATAAAGAGGCCTCGTCGATGAAGCCATGTCTCGTCAACGAGGAGATACTGAGAAAGGGTTTAAGGCTGACTGAAACTCATTGATGAGGGAGTAGGTTCGTCGATGAAATTTCTATAGGACTCGTCGGCGAGGTGACGTGTCTCATCGACAAATCCGGCTCTATAAATAGTGAAAACTCAGATTTTTAGACGAATTTTCAGCGCAAACTCTCTCTTTCTCTCTCTAAAACGCACCTAACTCCTTCTCTCTTCGATCCTAGCCCCATTTCTTGTCAGATTGAAGATCGAGGCCACCACGACGCTCCTGGCGAAGTTATCTGCAAGTTTGACGGAGCTGATCGTGGGAGAAGTTGGTTTGGAATTCATCCCAAATCCAAGGTAAGGTATTTTATTCAGATTATGTCTTCCTCGTAGTTATAAGAAATGTTGTAGGTAAGAAAAAATTGATGTTTTGTTCTGAGGGATGTTGTTTTCAGGGTGTTAAGTGGAGAACCCTGTGGGTGTAGGGGCCAAAATTCAGTAAGGGGCTTTTCAGAAACTAGGTAAGGGAAATATGCTATGCTAGGAATTTTTATAATGTTATCAGAGATTTTACATATATGTATATACCAGCTTATTACCCAGTTTTACATAATATGAGTTTTAAATGCTTGTGTGGCCTGAGTAGATATTTATGTGATGAAGAACTTATATAGTTTTTACAGTGTATCATACTATACAAAATATACAGATATAAATAGTATATTACAGTTTTACTTGGATCAGAATGTTATAGTTTTATACAGATCAGTATATCACAGATACTTATCTAGAATAGTGTATTATAGTTTTGCTCATATCAGTATGTTACAGTTTTATACAGATCAGTATATCACAGATATTTATCCAGAATAGTATATTACAGTTTTACTCAAATTAGTATATTACAGCTTTATTCAGAACAGTATATACAGTATTTACAATATGTCATGTTTCCTATTACCATAACATTCAGAGTATATAGACAGAGTATATAGATAGATATATAGAGATAGCATTAAGATGCTACAGATACAGAATACAGAGATTACAGTATTTACTGTACAAAAGATAGCGTTATGGTAATTTTGGAAACATGATGAAAATAGTAAAAGAGTATATATGTATATATATAGTATCAGATCCTTGAGGAATGAATACAGACAGATACAGATAAAGAATATAGAGCACGGTACCGTTGCTATATACAGATAGAGTGTAACTACATATCTTAGATAGTGTGTGGGTACCATCAAACTGCGCTCGGAGAGTATGCAGCTCCCCAGTTCGCTGCATTGAGGGGGCCAATTTGATGAGGTAGCAGCCAGTCCTGTGCCTAGGAGAGTATACAGTTTGGTTGGGCTGAGGTAGTGTAGAGTATGATGACTTTCCTAGAGGGCCGGCCAGGTTAAGTCCCGCCTACGGGCCGCACAACCCTATCCTGAGGGGTCAAATCATGACATACAAAGTTCCAGGGATAAAGAGCACAATTATGTATACGTATATAGTTTTACAACTCTTGTTGTATATAGTATGATATTAGTAGTATGAATGATAGAAAGTTTAGATGATACACATATTTTAAGCTGCTATACATATGATATATGTGTTTTTACATATTTACCAGATCATATAGTTTTACATACTATTATTATAGTTTTATGACTCGGTCGTCACACACTAGTAATAGCATATTTCCACTTACTGAGCGTCGTCTCACCCTATTATTTTGCCATTTTTCAAGTGAGCCAGTTAGGCCAGCAGATCAGGCTCGCAGATAGAGTGATTTTTTGATAGCCCTGGTTTTAGGGTGAGTTTGTGGCTGAGTTTTTTATTTTTGGGATAGGTAATACTGGAGAGGGTTGTTTTATATGATTATGGTCTAAATGTATTGAATTATGGTATTTTATGGTACGTATGGATGTATGGTTTATGTTTCCACTACATAGGTATGAACATTGTATTCAGGATTACCCCGGTGCCTGCTAAGGCCTGAGTTTCATAGTAGAGGGTATTAGAACAGTTAATATATATATATATATATATATATATATATATATAATATGAAGAAAAAAATGATATAAATTTTGAGGTCATTACAATTTGGTATCAGAGCCTAGGTTGCTAGGTTCTGCAGACTCTAGAGTGCAGCGGGAAATAATACTAGAATATAGGAAAATATTTGTGGTTTTGTTCTATGATCTGGATACAAGATTTCGTGGTGGTTTCTGTGTTTTTCCTGAGGTGACAACTTCGGAAAAGCCATAGTAAATTATCGACGAGTTATGTATTTAGGTTATGAGGTGTGATTTGGGGTTAGGAACAGAAGGGATAGTCAATAGAGAATTTGGAGTTTTAGTTAAATAAGTTGGGTTGGTAGGGAAATAGGATTCTAAAACAGTGTTTTATATGGTTGCAGGATGGACCCAGGAGGCAGTAGCGCTCATGTTAGTGGTGATGATGGAGCAGGTTCTTCTGGAGCAGGAGGTGGAGATTCAGACGTTGTACCACGTAGTGTGGCTCAGCAAGTTATGGCTAAGATATCGCGAAGCTTTAGAGAGCAGGGAGGTCCATTTTCGGCTTACGGATGTACCATAGAGAAATTTATGAAGATGAATCTGCCAGTATTTTCTGGAGCGACTAACCCTGCAGTTGTAGAGAACTAAGTGCAAGAGGTAGAGAAGATTCTAACAGTACTTCATTGCACCGATGACAGAGAGTTTTGTATGCTACGTATAGGCTGGCGAGGGAGGCCGAGAGATGGTGGTTAGCCACCAGACTGTTGGAAGAGTAGAGGGCTATACCAGTGCTGATGACTTAAGCTTAATTTAGGGAGGTGTTCTTCTATAGATATTACCCTGCCTCAGTCAAAGAGGCTCGAGTACAGGAGTTTCAGAGCCTGTCCCAGGGATCATTGACTGTCCAATAGTATGCGGTGAGCTTTATCAAGCGCTCGCGTTTCTGCTCATATATTTTCCCCGATGAAGTGAAGAAGGTTAGAATGTTCAAGAGGAACCTAAGGCGAGATATTTACAGGTACGTGGCGGTACTGAGGATTTAGGATTTTGCAGAGTTGGCTGACAAGGCCACTATAGCGGAGGAGAGTCTATCTAGAGAGACGGAGACACATAATTAGAGAAAGAGGACTGCGCCCTCGAGTTTTCAGGCGGGTCTTAGCCGAGGCCTTTGGAGAGGAGGTAGATTTGGCAGAGGCCAAAGACAGATGGTGGAGCATGGTAGATTTCAGTGTCGACAACTTCCTACCATTTGTCCTAGATTCGGACGGAGACATCCTGGTGAGTGCCAACCAGGGGAGAATGTTTGTTATCACTGCGGGAGGCCTGGTCATATGGCTCGATCGTGTCAGATGCTGTTGAATTATGCATAGGCTCCTAGACTGTTTCGAGGTGGATATCAGGCACCTTGCGGAGGTCTACAGAGAAATACTGCACCTGCGAGAGTTTATGCATTGATGCCGAGAGATGCTGAGACGGCTAGAGACGTGGTCACAGGTACCCTTACTGCTTTACCATATAAAATTATTGTTTTGTTTGATACAGGTGTCACCCACTCTTTCATATCAGCGAGGTATGTTAGAATAACTGGGGTAGAGACTCAGCTACTAGATGAAGAATTATTTGTGGGTACGCCAATGGGATCAGTGGTAAAATGCAGCAAGGTGCTGCAAAATTTTCCAGTAAATATTCAGGGGAGGGTGCTGTTAGCCGATTTGGTGATCCTTGATATACAGGGGTTTGATGTGATATTAGGCATGGATTGGCTAGCAAATTATCACGCCAGTATTGATTGTCATTAGAAGGAAGTAATTTTCAGACTCCCGGACAAACAAGAGTACAGATTTGTAGGATCACGCGTACGTACCTCGCCACAGCTGGTGTCGGCTATTCAGGTGAGGAGGCTGCTACAGGGTGGTTGCCAGGGGTATGTCACATACCTAAAAGATTTTCCAAAAGAAGAATTGAGACAAACTAACATACCAGTAGTGAGAGAGTTTTCAAATATATTTCTAGAAGAATTACCTAGTTTTCCACCTGATCATGAGATTAAGTTCACTATAGACCTGTTGCCGGGATTTGTGCCAGTATCTAAAGCACCGTACCGTATGGCTCCAGTTGAGTTGAAATAATTGAAAGATTAGCTACAGGAATTACTGGATAAGGACTTTATTAGGCCCAGCGTGTTACCCTGGGGTGTGCCAATTCTGTTTGTGAAAAAGAAGGATGGGACCATGAGACTGTGTATCGATTATAGGGAGATCAATAAAATGATGATCAAGAATAAATATCCTCTTCCTAGGATCGATGACTTGTTTAATCAGCTTCAAGGGACCCAGGTTTATTTTAAAATTGACCTGCGGTCGGGTTACCATTAGGTGAAAGTTAAAGCAGAGGATATTTCGAAAACCACGTTTCAAACTAGATATGGGCATTATAAGTTTCTGGTGATGCCATTTGGACTAACTAACACACCAACAACATTCATGGATTTGATGAATCGGGTGTTCCATCAATATTTAGATCAATTTGTGGTCATGTTCATCGATGATATACTGGTCTATTCAAGAAGTTTTGAGAATCACAAGCATCATTTGAGACTAGTGTTGTAGGTATTAAGGGAAAAGAAATTATATACAAAATTCAAGAAATGTGAGTTTTGGTTAAGGCAGGTTACTTTTCTCAGTCATGTGATCTCTGAAGCAGGTGTATCAGTTGATCCAAGTAAAATAGAGGTAGTGGTGAGTTGGGACAGGCCAAGAAACGTTTAGGAGGTTAGGAATTTTCTGGGATTAATAGGTTATTACCGGCGCTTCGTAGATGGCTTCTTTAGACTATCAGGTCTATTAACACGGCTTATGAGGAAAAATGTGAAGTTTGATTAGACCAACGAATGTGAGTAGGGTTTTCAAGAATTAAAACAGTGGTTGGTCTCAGTGCTAGTTCTAGTTACTCCATCAGGGGAGGACAGTTTTGTAATATACAATGATGTCTCTTTGAAGGGTCTTGGATGCATGTTGATGCAGCACGATAGGGTCATTGCTTATGTGTCTAGATAGCTTAAAGAGTCTGAGAAGAATTATCCCGTGCATGATTCGGAGTTAGCTGCTATGGTGTATGCACTTAAGATCTAGAGGTATTACCTATATGATGGGAAGTGCGAGATTTCCACAGATCACAAGAGCTTGGAATATTTCTTCACCCAGAAAGAGCTAAATATGAGACAAAGAAGGTGACTAGAACTCATTAAAGATTATGATTGCATGATTCGTTACCATCTCGGGAAGGCGAATGTAGTGGTAGATGCTCTGAGCAGAAACTCAGGGGGACCCGTACTGGAAGCTATGGAGATTTAGCACTCCATTCTAATGGATTTGGAGAGGCTCAGCATAGAATTGATAGAGGAGATTCCTCAGGCAGTTATTGCGATTCTAGTAATTCAGCCTAAGCTATACGAGAGGATTAAAGTAGCTTAGGGTGATGATGTGAAGTTGGCAAAGGTGATGGCTAGAGTGCGGGATGGTCAGGGAGAGGAGTTTAGCATATCAGATGATGGAGCCCTGCAATTCCTTACTAGGCTCTGTGTTCTTGCAAATACTGAGATTAGGAGAACTATATTGGAGGAGGCTCACAGATCCCTATACACTGTACATCCAAGTAGCATTAAAATGTATCAGGATCTGCGGGAGTGCTTTTGGTGGAGTGGAATGAAGAGAGAGGTAGCTAAATTTGTATAGTAGTTCTTGATGTGCTAGCAGGTTAAAGCTGAGCACTAGAGACCAGCAGGGCAGTTGCAACCATTGTTTATTCCCGAGTGGAAATGGGATCACATTTTGATGGATTTCGTTATGGGATTACAATTAGTGCGACAGGGGTTGAATACAATTTGGGTGGTTGTGGATCGTTTGACGAAGACCACTCATTTTATCCCTATTAGAGTCAGCTACTCCATGGACAGACTGGCAAAGATATATGTTCAAGAGATAGTTCGTATTCATGGAGTACCAGTATCCATAGTCTCGGACCGAGATCTTCGGTTTACTTCACAGTTCTGGAAAAATTTTCAGGAGACTATGGGTACACAATTAACATTTAGCATTGCTTTCCATCCCCATACAGATGGACAGACTGAGAGGACGATCCAGACATTTTGAAGATATGCTCCGTGCATGTGTGCTAGATTTTGGGGGTAGCTGGACTCAGTTTCTACTGTTAGTTAAATTTGCTTATATTAACAGCTATCAGGCTAGTATCGGCATGGCTCTATACGAGGCAATGTATGGTAGGAGATGTCATTCTCCTCTCTTCTAGGATAAAGTAGGCGAAAGGCGAGTGTTGGGTCCAGAGATGGTGTAGCAGGCTTATGACAAGGTCCAACTAATTAAAAAAAGAATCAGTACCGCACAGATTCAGCAGAAAAGCTACGCGGACACTCGCTGCCGAGAACTAGAGTTTGATGTGGGAGATCGAGTATTTTTGAAAATAGCTCCTCTGAAAGGAGTTATGAAGTTTGGAAAGAATGGCAAGTTGAGCCCTAGGTACATTGACCCTTTTAAGATACTAGGGAGAATAGGGTCAGTTGTCTATAGGCTAGCTTTGTAGCCAGTTTTGACTCGAATTCATGACGTATTTCATGTTTCTATGTTAAGGAAATATATCCTAGACCCATCCCACATAATTAGCTATGCAGAGATAGAACTCAAGGATTCACTACCCAATGAAGAGACGCCATTACAAATTTTAAATAGAAAGACATAAGAACTGTGTACTTAAGAAAAATCAGCTAGTGATGATTTTGTGGAGGAACCATGCTATGGAAGAAGCCTCATGGGAACTCGAGGATGAAATCAAAAAGAAATACCCACATTTGTTCCAAGAGTAATCAGGTAATGTAAATAGTTAAGTAATGTTTATTTTACAGGTACATGTACTATTTAGTTAGTAAGTAGTTTTTAATTTTATTTGTGTAATCTCCCAAAACATAGTATGTAACCATGAGATTCTTCCGCCATAAGTGAGGGCAGGTAATAAAATAAGTAGACCCTTTTTCTTTACAAAATGATGAAGTGTATAGATGGCGTTCAACCTAGATAGTAAATTTCACAGACGAAGTTTTATGAGGGGAGAATGTAATAGCTCGGAAAATTTTATACAGGGCCTCATCGATGAACACAGGGAGTTCGTCAATGAGGGCATAAGGAGGCCTCACCAACGAAGCCACGTCTCATCGATGAGGAGATACTGAGAAAGGGTTTAAGGTTGACTGAAACTCATTGACAAGGGAGTAGGTTCGTCAACGAAATTTCTACAAGACTCGTCAATGAGGTGACGTGTCTCGTCGACCAATCTGGCTCTATAAATAGTGAAAACTCAGATTTTTGGCTGAATTTTCAGCGCAAACTCTCCCTTTCTCTCTCTAAAATGCACCTCACTCCATATCTCTTCAATCCTGGCCCCATTTCTCGTCGGATTGAAGATCTAAGGCCGCCATGACGCTCCTGGAAAAGTTCTCTACAAGTTTGCCGGAGCTGATCGTGGGAGAAGTTGGTTTGGAATTCATCCCAAATCCAGGGTAAGGTATTTTATTCAAATTATGCCTTCCTCGTAGTTATAAGAAATGTTGTAGGTAAGAAAATACTGATGTTTTGTTCTGGGAGATGTTATTTTCAAGGTGTTGAGTGGAGAACCCTGCGGGTGTAGGGCCAGAATTCAGTAAAGGGCTTTTCAGAAACTAGGTAAGGGAAATATGCTATGCTAGGAATTTTTATAATGTTATCAGAGATTTTACACATATGTATATACCAGCTTATTACCCAATTTTATAGAATATGAGTTTTAAATGCTTGTGTGACCTGAGTAGATATTTATGTGATGAAGAACTTATATAGTTTTTACAGTGTATCATACTATACAGAATACATAGATATAAACAGTATACTACAGTTTTACTCAGATCAGTACGTTATAGTTTTATACAGATCAGTATATCACATATATTTATCTAGAATAGTATATTACAATTTTACTCAGATCAGTATGTTATAATTTTATATAGATCAATATATCACAAATATTTATTCAGAATAGTATATTACAGTTTTACTCAAATCAGTATATTGTAGCTTTATTCAGAACAGTATTTACAATATGTCATGTTTCCTATTACCATAAAATTCAGTGTATACAGACAGAGTATATAGACAGAGTATACAGACTAATATACAGAGATAGCATCAAGATGCTACAGATACAGAATATAGAGATTACAAGTATTTACAGTACAAAAGATAGCGTTATGGTAATTTTGGAAACATGATGAAAATAGTAAAAAAGTATATATGTATATATATATATATATATATATATATATATATATATATAGTATCAAATCCCTGAGGAATGAATATAGACAGATACAGATAAAGAATACAGAGCACGGTACCATTGCTATATATAGATAGAGGGCAACCACATATCTTAGATAGTGTGTGGGTACCGTCAAACTGTGCTCGGAGAGTATGCAGCTCGCTAGTTCTCTAGGTTTAGGAGGCCAATTTGACAAGGTAACAGCCAATCCCGCACTTGAGAAAGTATGTAGTTTGCTTAGGCTGAGGGAGTGTAGAGTATGATGACTTTCCTGGAGGGCCGACTAGGTTTAGTCCCGCCTACGGGCCACACAACCCTGTCTTGAAGGGTCAAATCATGACATACAGAGTTCCAGGGATAAAGAGCATAGTTATGTATACATATATAGTTTTACAGCTCTTGTTGTATGTAGTATGATATTAGTAGTATGAATGATAGAAAGTTTAGATGATACATATATTTTAAGCTACTATACATGTGATATATGTGTTTTTACAAAGTTACCAGATCATGTAGTTTTACATATTATTATAGTTTTACGACTCGGTCGCCACACACAAGTAATAACATATTTTCACTTACTGATCGTCGTCTCACCCTAATATTTTACCATTTTTCAGGTGAGCCAACTAGGCAAGCAGATCACACTCGCAAATAGAGTGATTTCTTGATAGCCTTGGTTTTAGGGTGAGTTTGTGGCTGAGTTCTGTATTTTTAAGATAGGTGATACTGGAGGGAGTTGTTTTATATGACTATGGTCTGAATGTATTGAATACTGGTATTGTATGGTATGTATTGATGTATGGTTTATGTTTCCGCTGCGTAGGTATGAACATTGTATTTAGGATTACGCCGGTGCCTGCTAAGGCTCGAGTTTCATAGTAGAGGGTATCAGAACAGTTAATATATATATATATATATATATATAATATAAAGGAAAAAAAATGATATAAATTTTGAGGTCGTTACATCATGGATACAAATATCAATTACCATGTTAATATCATCAATATCTACATGCTCATGGATACAATTATGCTAGTCATGCTCAAATTTCAATTGAACTTTTTAAATTGTGAAATCAATTGAGCTTTTAAATTGTGATACCAATTAAATTATTCATGGATACCAATATACTTTATAGATACCAAATCTAATATTATATCATGTATAGCTCATGGATATCATATCAAAATTTCATGCTTCAAAATCAAGCTTAATAATTTCATGTTCAGGTTTTCAATATATAGTGAGCCACAAATCATCAATATAAGTCAAGTCATGATTACACACATGTCTTTGGTATTTTCAGCTTTTTAGCATAGAAGCATATCAACATATCATGTAAGCTGGGAGCATATCATTATCATTTGCATTGTACTACAACATTGCTCAATTTGCTCTCATTTTCAAATATCTTTTTTCAAATAAGTTCATATTTTCTTTGATTTCATATGAGTTTCCAAGCTCATATATGTTAATATTTTATATTTTAAGGCTTGTATGAATTATTCATTAATTGAGGCCAACAATTAGTTTCATTAGTTTCAATAAGATCAGCATTGATAAGCTTGAAAATTTTTTATCCTTACTTTCTATTTGAATTTTGTTCAATATCCTTGTATGAATTTCCATAGACTTGTTATCAATTTAAATTAAAGGATTTTGTCATAGTATTTCGTCTTGATTCCCATACTTTCTTAGGTCCAGATTGTTTAGAAAGTGATGTTTCTTTAATTCTCCAAAATTGTTTAGTTTTCACACCCTTTCTCTTAAATGGACGTTCAAACTTTATATGTCCCTTCTTCTTACATAGGTAGAATATGGTGTGAGTGTAAGCATTTGAAGAAGTGCTTTCATAGTCCTTGGAGGCTTTTGTAAAGTACCCCTTATAGAGGTTCTTCTTCCTTGTATTTTCAACTCCATTAAATCCCATGCCTTCTTTGTTGACCTTATAGGTCACACCTTGGTTTTGATAATGACAAATACAATTGTATTTAATAAATATCTAGTTCATGTGCAGGTTCATATTAGCATATCTTCAGTGGCACGTGAAAAGCTCAAAGACATGAAGACAATTTCATACTCTTAATTGTAATAATTTTTAAATGAAATTTGTCTGTAATAGTAATTAGGGTTTTCGGTTTGTAATAAGCTCACACACATCACATGCATGATTTAATTTGTAAGCTCAAATCGAACCATAGAAAGACCTTAGGGTGAACCTTCGGTCGACCAACACCGGACTTTTTCGGTGATTTCAAATTGGACACCAAGTGACCTTAGGACACTCACCTTTGCACTTGTATGTAATAGGAACTTGAATAGGGTTTATATGTTGCAAGAAGGGACCGAAATGCACACTTGGTGCACTTTCGGTCGATCGGCCAAAACAGTTCATTCTTGGCCTAGTCGACCGAAACTGGTCCGGGTCAACTGTTTGACCCAGGCCCGGTCGACCGAGCCTTTATAGGTCATTTGACCTCGGTCGACCGAACCTCCTGGGAGTCAACTCTTTGACCTCCCGGTTGACCGACCAGATTTGTACTCCAATTACCTGGTCGACCGAGGGGTCTTGGGAGAATTCCCAACGACCTGGTCGACCAAGCCCTGTAGTTCAAAAAGGCCCCGGTCGACCGAACCTCGGAAATTTGGCAAATCGCCCTCTCCGGTCGACCGAGCCACTCAGTTCAAAATTGCCCTGGTTGACCGAACTACTTGAGTCCTGGTTGACCGAACCAGTTCTGGTCGACCGGGCCTCTCGGGTTGGTCCTATTTTTACTGCAGTTAATAATTTTTTAAACAGGGTTAAATTGTCTTAAGTGTAATTAAACTTTTCCAATAATCCCTAATAAGTCCCCAACGGTCAAAATTTTTAGTATGTCTATATATACTCCTTCATTTGGTGGATTAAGTAGTGATTAACAAAAAGATTAAGAAATCCTCTCTCAAGCAAAAATTATTCTATCTTACTCCTTATTGCTTACATCTTTGAAAACCAACTCAAGCTTACCTTCTTCATCCATCCATATTATTTGTAAGTGTATTGAGTATTTTTATCTAGAGGTTTGCTCTCCATATTGTTGCATAATTGAATCGATCTTTTGAGAGCATAACCTAAGTTTTCTTAGGAGGCTTTGCCAATAAGCCTACCCTAAGAAAGACTTGTGGTGACATCCCAAGTATTGCATTCTCATTGCAATATCTCAGGAAGTTCATTTTTGTTTGGGGATTGCAAAAACACTTTCAAACATATTCGAATATCTTGTGGAGTTCATATTGATATATTTGTGAAAAGATATTCGTGTGTGTGATATATTAATCTTTGTGGTATTATTTATACAAGTATATACATCATTTGCCAAAAACAAAGATTATTTATTTTGCCATCTAAGCATATACACATTCATATGATTGACACATTCTATTGAGTGATATTATTGAGGCTTGTTTAATACTCTGTGTGAAAGCGTTTGATTGAACACTCTAAGATACATGGATTTTTATTGACACTCTCACGTACTCACTACATTGATAGAAAACATTTTTGAGAGTTAATCTGCTTAGACCACATTGAGCTTACATTATTAAATCATCTGTGGTGTTTGTGTTTGTGCGCATTTTGTGGTACAAATCTGCTTTACGTGAAAGCACTCTTGTATTGTACCTTTGATTGTATATTTGAGTGATTCCAGGCGTGGCCTGAGGGGGCGGTAATCCAGCCCGGTAAGGATTGGTGTAAAGGTTAAGGTCAGCCCTGTGGTAATTTGACCTGGTTTGTATAGGTGCCGCTCCACCCGTTTAAGTGAGCAAGTTATTGTGATAATCCTTGTGCTGGTTAGCCAAGGCGGGGACGTCGGCAGTTGGCCGAACCTTGATAACATATCTGCGTGTCATTTGCTCTTTACTGCTTTCTGGTGCTTGTATGGTTGTTTAGACTGCTTTACTAAATTCCTAGTACTTTTACATTACTTGCACTAGATTGACCCTAGGCTTGTGAACATACTGCTGCTAGGAGGAATACCTAGGAGATAAAATTTAAAAAATACCAATTCACCCCCCCTCTTGGGATCACGGTAAAGCTAACATTCTTTGTTTAAAGTCATTCTTTATGATCCTATCATTTTGTCAAAGTTTTCCTTTCCTTTTGTGAAATTGTAGATTACTTTAGCTTGATCTTCAATTTTTATTTTTAGATCACTGATTTCTGAATTTTCTATATTTTTCCCTTTTTATTTCACCTTGTCTTGGTTTTGAGACATTTTGCTAATTTTTTTTTCTCTAATTCACAAATATATAGATCTTTCTCATTCTCCATAGAAGTTTAGAATTTTAAGTCTTCTTCTTCCTTTATCAATTTTTCATTCTTGCTCTCTAATTTCTTGATTTTCAATTCTTTATCTTTTTCAATAAGATTTTTAGATTCTAATTCTTTTATCACAGCTTCATGCTTATTTTCTATTTTCTTGATTTTTGAATCTTTATCACTTTCAGCAAGCTTAATTGATTCTAGCTCTTTCATCATTCCATCATTCTTGTTTTTCAATGATGTATATTGTTTAGTTACTTTGATTAGCATCTTATGTATTTTGAATAAATCATTTTTTAACTCTTCATAAGATGGCATGCTTTCATCATTGGATTCATCACTACTATAACCATTAACCGATTTGGATAAAAGCTTCCCTCATCATCTCAAGCCATAAAGCAAGTATAAGCAACCTCTTGGTCACTTGATTCATTATCAGAACTACTTGCACTCAAATTTTCCCAAGTAGTGGCTTTCATTGCCTTTTTCTTTTTCTTCTTAGAATCTTTCTTAAGTAGTGGACATTCCGGTTTTATGTGTCCATCGTTTTTGCAATTGTAACATGTGGGGATTTTATTCTTTGATTTCTTTATATTGGTTTCTTCTTCATCTAATTCAGAGTTTTGGATTTTTCTTTTGAATTTGTTCTTCCTTCTTAGTATTCTTGCAAGTTTCTTAGAGATATAGGCTAGTTCATCTTCATCCATCTCTTCTTCACTACTAGAGTTTTCTTTTGAAACTTTGAAGGGTAAAGATTCTTGGGCTTTGGTTTTACCATTCCTTTCATTCATTGACATTTCATATGCGAGGAGAGAACCTATAAGTTCTTCTAGGGAAGTGTTTTTAAGATTTTTTCCTTCAGTTATTGCTGTGGCTTTTGGTTCCCATATTGGTGGTAGCCCTCTAAAAATTTTTCGAATCATCTCATAGGTAGAGTATGTTTTCCCTAATGCATTAAGAGAATTTATTATGTGGGTGAACCTAGTATACATATTAGTGATTGATTCATCCAAATTCATTTTGAAAGCTTCGTATTCACTAGTTAGCATGTCAATCCTATTGTCTCTAACATCGACCGTTCCTTCATAGGTTACCTCTAACTTATCCCAAATTTCTTTGGCTATTTTGCAGGTCATGACTCTATTGAATTCATTAATATCTAGAGCACAATACAAAACATTGATAGCACTTGAATTAACTTGCAGCATTTTGTGATCTAAGTCAGTCCTGTCCTTTTTCTCCTCGGGGACTTTTTTTCCATCTACTAGTTTGATGAGAATTTGGTCACCATCCGTGACAACCTCCCAAGCTTTCCAATTCATAGTTTGAAGATATATTCTCATCATTTGTTTCCAAAATGTATAATTTAAACCACAAAATATGGGTAGCCTAGTTGAGGATTGTCCTTTTCCAAAGGGAGCTACACCTAAGTGTGCCATTAAGATCTTTGTATAGCTACTAATTAAGATTTTCTATAACCTGGCTTTGATACCAATTGAAAACTAAGGTGTAGTCCAAAGAGGGGGCTGAATTGGGTTTTATAATTTCTTTAAAATTCTTTTTGTTTTTAATGAAGTCTTAACCTTTTATTGATTTGTTCAATACACAACAAAAGCTTAAGTATTTTATTCAATCCAAAACTACAAAACAAATAAACATTCAATCCACTTAAACCAATTAACCACAGAGTAAGTAACCCATCAATTAACTACACAATATTCAATCAAGATTTTAGTTTGTTTGCAACCCTGTGGTGAATGAAATTTTGAATTAAGCCCTATATTTGTGAAATTTATTTCTTAATTTGATATTCAACAAAACATTCACACTCTTCCCAAAATTTAGATTTCAAAAAGATCTTAGTTAATAGGTTTTAGGGTGTTAACCAATTAACGTACTCCCTTACTGTTTTCGCAAAATATTGATCAACCAACATACTTCCTTTCTGCTCCCACAAGGCCAAAAACAAATTAAAAATTAGATTTATTTAAAATTCAAACCACGTAGTATATATGAATATGAAAATTAAATCATCCACGCAGTTTATATGTTTGCTGAAAATAAAAGCAATGGAAAGAGAGAGTGAGACCACAGTTTTTACAAGGTTCGGCTTATCCCCAGCCTACATCCTTGCCTTTGGAAAACCATCAAAGGATTCCACTATATCAGTTCCTTTTTCGGGTGGAACAACACCGTTATACACTTCTTCAGTAGGCTAGAGCCTCCCTCTCCAAGTGATATTCCCTCACTCGGTCACTCCTTCAATTAGGCTAGAGCAACACCTCTCTAAGCGATCCCCCACAATTATCCAACAATCCTAGAATCGTAAAAAACACTACAAGAATACAAAATGATTGCTGCGTACAAGAACACTCTCTAAAAGAGCAAATTAGTACAAATTCAGAGCTATATACTTCAAAGCAATTCAAAGTATGAAATTCAATTTAAAGCTCAAATAGTGTATCACCAAATAGTTCTTTCAAGGGATGAAAGAATTCATAGTTGTAGCACAAGATTGGTGTTTTAGAATCAACAAAACCTCAACAAATTTCGTGCAAAATGAGAGTGAAAAAGCCCTTGAGAGTTTGAGAAGAATTGAGAGAGTTGGAATGCTGAATTTGATTCTTGGTGATTGAATTAATTGATCTTGGGTGTATTTATAGAGTTAGAAAAACATTTCACTTGATTACTAAGTTTACTTGGAGTAGTGTCCAAGTTTTGAACCAATTTTGAGTCCCAAGCAATCTAATTTTTAAAATATGTCCGTTACGAAATTTAAAATTTTCCACGTGGCAGTAGCCTGAGGGGTTCTCATCAGTCGCCTATAAATGAATTATATATACAAAATACACAGCAAGTAGGGTGGCAGTCACCTGTCACCTTGGGGTCAGACGCCTGTCACTGAATAACCCAATTTTTAAAAGAAGAGGCAGAAGGGTGACAGTAGCCTGATGAAACCTAGTCAGTCTTCTTATTTTGCACCGTCAGGTGCCTATCAATACCCATATAGTAGCTTGATGACCTTCTGTCTGTATATTTTAGAAGCTTTTAAAGTGGCAACCTACTAACCATGTTCAGTCAGGCACCTGTCAAGTACAAATTTTGTCTTTTAAAATATTTTTATTTTCTCTCTCTTTTCTTATCTATTCTTGGAATGTTAATTTGTTTTCTTTGAAAAATATGTTCCAAGATATAAGAATATGGTCTCTAAGTCTCTTTTGCCTAATGAGCTTCAAAATGATTTTATACTCGAAATATATTTGAAATACTTACAATACATCTCCTATTGACTCTCTTCATTTCTTTGATTTCTCTTTGTTGCTGAACTTCAATGATCCTTTGAGCTCATTCTTGAAGCTTTGTATTTAATATTAATGCTCTCATGATCATCAAGATTTATCTTTGAATTCATGCTCTAAGTAATTCATGCACCAAGCTTTACTTGATTTTATTTCTTTGGAATACAAGCTTTGAGTTCGTGGATTTTCAATATTGATCACTTGAGTTGATATGGGCTTTCAATGTTCTTGTGATCTTTGAGACTTTCCATGTTGATCTCTTGAGCTTTCAGAATTGATCACTTTTCCTCATGAAGTTTTCTTTTGCTTCAATATCTGAAATATCACAACTTTGAAGAACATTAAATAACCTTACTTTGTTATCATCAAAATCAAGAGTCGTAAGCCTTGGTTAGGCCAACACTCTAGACTCCAAGTTTGAGCAAAGGCTAGGCTATCTAATTCACCCGGGGTGATATGCAAAGTGGGTGAAAAGATTTGTGGAGTCAAAGCAATTTTCTTTCCTCTAACCTCAGTGGTTAGGACATTTTCACCATGGATCATGTTTGACTAAGTTAGGATACATTCCTTTGGCTTGATAAACTACAAATTTCTTCAAACCAATATTCCTAAACATATGTAGGATTTTTGGAAATTCATAATCGAAGAAGGTGGCATCGACAACCTTACCAAAAATTGGGTCCGTAGAATGAAGAGTAGAACAAAAATGAAGCTTCGATTAAGGGGTGACAAACCATTGCTCGATGTTGTTATCATACCTTCTGGAAGAAAATCCTCGGTTTGCTGTAGTCATGGTGCGAGGCATCTTGGATTTTTGAAGGATGGAAGAAATCAGCCAAGAGGAACCCTAGAATCCAAGGGAAAATATGTAGGAAAAGGAATTTGGGGTTGTGATTCAAGGGATTTTGAGTGAGAAATCAAGGGAGACCAAGGGTTGGAGCTTCGAGTGAGTGATGGAGCAGGGTTCAGTAGCCTGAAGTTAGGATTCTCGTGCTTAAAATATATAGACCCTGCGAGTTCAGGCGCCTGAAGATTAAGTTCAGTAGCCTAAAGATTGACTGAAATTGAATTTCAATAGGCAGTAGCACTTCAGTCGCCTAAGGTCTGATGGCTCAGGCGCCTAAGCCTAAAAAATACCTTGTGTTGGTGCCTAAACTTCCAAGCTCAATCGCCTAAAGTCCTTGAATTTTTAAATTTCTCTTCATTCTTAACATGAAACCTTCCTAAATCACTTCCCTACTACGTAACAACCCAAGTTCTCTTATAATGGATATAAATCTTTCTTCAAGAAAAGGTTTTGTGAAGATATCCACCCATTGGTCATTTGTATTTATAAATTCAAGTAGGATATCTTCTTTTTGAATGTGATCTCTTAGAAAGTGGTGTCTTATGTCAATGTGTTTAGTTCTTGAGTGTGATATTGGATTTTTAGAGATGTTTATTGCACTTACGTTATCACACTTAATTGGTATGGTGGAATATTCTAGATTATAGTCCTTTAATTGTTATTTCATATACAAGGTTTGTGCACAAAAACTCTCAACTGCTACATACTCAGCTTTAGATATGGATAAAGCTATGGAGTATTGTTTCTTAGAAAACCAAGATACTAGGGATCATCCTAGGAAATGACAAGTCCCACTTGTACTTTTTCTATCAATCTTACACCCTACATAATCAGCATCCGAATAACTATTCATTTCAAATCCAGTGTCCTTAAGATACCAAAGTCCTAAATTGATTGTACCTATCAAGTACCTTAGGATTCTTTTTACAGCTATTTAATGTAATTCTTTAGGTGCTGACTAAAATCGTGCACACATACATACACTAAACATTATATCTGGCCTACTAGCTATTAGGTATAGCAAACTTCCTATCATACCTCTATAATATTTCATATCTACCAGTTTCCATTTTTCATTTTTATCGAGGCTTATGGAAGTACTTATGGGGGTACCTATGGGCTTACTACTTTCCATATCAAATTTCTTAAGTATATCTTTTATATATTTGGATTGACTTATAAAAGTTTCATTCTTTGCTTGTTTGATTTGTAATCCTAGGAAGTAGTTCAATTCTCCCATCATGCTCATTTTAAAATCTTCTTGCATACATTTGGCAAATTTCTTACATAGATTATCATTAGTTGCACCAAATATGATATCACCAGATCAAATACCAAGTGATTTGTCATTATCAAAACAGGATTGGACTTATAGAGTCAACAATATCGTCCTTTTTGATGATGACAAATACACGAGCAAAAATATAAAATGAATATAAAATAGGTTACGCTTGACAAGGCTCCCCCTCAAATAATGCACAATCAAATAGGCAATAGCTTTGCACGTATAACTCATATACTTATGTACTTTTGGAAACTATTTTTGCTATAACCTTATATTCTTCTCCCTTTTTTGACATCAACAAAAAGGTATATAACAAAAATGTTTGGACATAATTAAATCTCAATTTTTTAAAATATGCAACCTTCAGATTTTAAAATTGTACTGTGAAATATGTCTCCCTGTGTTAATTCAATTTACTTCTCCCCCTTGCTAATGCAAAAAACTGTGTTGTTGAATTAAATTGCAATGTGAACATACAAAGTATGTCAAATTTCATAGACATGGATAAGAAAAAACAATCACTAAAGTTCAAAGGTTATGTGAGGATTAACATGTTTCAGTTAACATGCACTCATCATGATATGAGTTTAATACCAAATGGGAACAAATGAGTTGAATTTGAAATTTTTAACCAATTGTGATTATTAAGTGATGTTGCTCCCCCTAAATTATGTCATTTAATATAATTCTAGGCAACTTTTCGACTATGCATCAGGCCTAATTCACGTATAATTTGGATAAACCTATCCTCCGCAAGTGGTTCCGTGAATATGTCTGCCCATTGTTCATCTGTGCATACAAACTCAAGTGTCACATCTCCTTTTTGCACATGATCACGAAGAAAACAATGTCTAATTTCTCTATATTTAGTTCATGAATGTAATATAGTATTCTTTTAGATGTTTATTGCACTCATATTGTCGCACCTTATTGGAATTGTATCATAGCTTAATCCAAAATCCATAAGTTGTTGCTTCATGTATAACATTTGAGCACAACAACTTCCAGCCACTGCGTATTCAGCCTCGGTTGTGGAAAGAGCAACTGAATTCTGCTTCTTGGAAAGCCAAGAGACTAAAGAATGTCCTAAGAAATGACATGTGTCACTCGTGCTCTTCCTATCCACTTTGCTACCAGCAAAATCAGCATCTGAGTGGTTGATAATCTCAAAGGATGTATACTTAGGATACCATAATCCAAGTTCCACGGTTGCTATTAGGTATCTAAGTATTCGTTTGATAGCTAACAAATGTGACTCTTTTGGTGCAACCTGAAATCTTGTGCACAAATATATGCTAAACATTATGTCAAGTCTATTGGTAGTAAGATATAGTAAGCTACCAATCATTCCACGATAGAGCTAGACATCTACTGGTATACCTTGTTCATCTTTGTCTAATTTCAAAGAAAAGCTCATAGGTGTTCCTAGTATTTTTCCATCTTCCATATTAAATTTTTAGAGCAAATCTCTAATGTACTTCGATTGATTTATAAAAATTCCATGTTTCGCTTGTTTGATCTGAAGTCCTAGGCAGAAATTTATTTCACCCGTCATGCTCATCTCAAATTCATTTTGCATAGTGCTTGCAAACTTATTGCACAAGTCTTTATTTGTTGTTCCAAATATGATATCATCTACGTATACTTGAACTAGGACCATGTCATCTTTCTTAGACTTTATGAATAGTGTTGGGTCTATCCTCCCTCTGATAAATTCATTATCTAGTAGAAAATCGCTTAGCCAAGCTCTAGGAGCTTGCTTTAAACCATACAAAGCTTTAATTAGTGTATAAACATGATCTAGATTCTTATGGTTTTCAAAACCTGAGGGTTGTTCTACATAAACTTCTTCACTTATGTAGCCATTTAAAAATGCGCTTTTGACATCCATTTGATACAGCTTGAAATCCTTAAAAGCAGCATAGGCTAAAAGCATTCGAATGGCTTCCATTATAGCTATAGGTGTATAGGTTTCTTCAAAATCTATTCCTTCTTCCTCACTGTATCCCTGAGCTACTAGTCTTGCCTTATTTCTAACAACTATCACATGTTCATCTTTCTTGTTCCAATAATTGTTTTGTCCTCAGGTCTAGGAACTAATGTCCGTACTTTTTTTCTCTCAAACTTAACTCTTCTTGCATGGACATCACCCAAGATTCATCCTCAATTGCTTCACTCACATTCCTAGGTTCTTCTTAAGACAAATGACTAATCATATTCCTAAGTGAGGATCGTGTGGCTACTCCACATAATGGTTCACCTATTATTTGATCAATGGGATGACTCTTTATGTACTTCCATTCTCTAGGTAGTTTATTAACCTCATTTTCAATTTGATTAGTTTCAGCAGATGGTTCCTTAATTTCATTTCTCTTTGCTGAATCATTTTCAATAGACAGTTTTTCAAATTCCTTATTTATCTCAATTTCATCTTCATTAGTTCTTTTAGAGAAGGGATTTGACTCATCGAATACTACATGAATGGATTCTATAACGGTTAATGTTCGTTTATTATATACTCTGTAGGCTTTACTATCTAAGGCATACCCTAGGAAGATACCTTCTTCTGATTTCGCATCAAACTTTGCTAAATGTTCATTGTCTCTATGCACAAAACATTTACAGCCAAAGACATGAAAATATGATAGGTTTGGTCTATGGTCATTCCATAATTCATAAGGAGTTTTATTTAGAGATGGTTTAATCAAAACTGTATTTAGAACATTACAGGCGGTATTTACTACCTCAACTCAGAAGTACTTAGGTAATTTATGTTCGTTCAGCATAGCTCTGGTCATTTCTTGTATAGACCTATTCTCTCTTTCAACTACACCATTCTACTGTGGTGTTCTAGGAGCCAAAAAATTATGAGCTATTCCTAATGAATTGTAGTAGTCTTCCATGACTTGATTTTTAAATTCTCTACCCCTATCACTTTGGATTTTAGTGACAGTGTAACCCTTTTCATTTGAATTTTCTTACACAATTTAGTGAATTGTTCACACACTTCATCTTTGTGACCTAAAAATAGTACCTATGTATATCTTGAATAATAATCAACTATGAAGAATGCGTATGATTTTCCTCCTAAACTCTGAGTTGGGTTTGGACTAAATAAATCTTAAGTGTAGCATTTGAAGTGGCCTAGTAGTAGAGATTACTTTCTTCTTCTTAAAGTTAGTTCTTGCTTGTTTTCCTTGTTGGCTTGCAGCACAGATTTTATCTTTCACAAATTTAGTCTTAGGCAATCCCTTAACTAATTCTGCCTTAACAAGTTTAGATATTAAATCCATGTTTGCATGTCATAGTCTCCTATGCCAAATCCAACTAATCTCATTTATAGGAAAAAAAAAAAGTAACATGTTGAGAAGCAAGATTGTCAAGGCTAGTGGTGTAGACATTTTCATGACGATCAGTAGTAAACAATATTTTGTTTTCAGATTTGTTCTCTACAGTGCATTTTTCATGTTGAAATGAGATTTTATAACTTTTATCATATAGTTGACTTATACTCAATAAGTTATGTTTCAATCCATCAACTAATAACATGTTATCAATGACAAATGAAGGTTCCTTACCAACCTTACCGAATCCAATGATTTTACCTTTAGAATTATCCCTAAATGTAACGAATCCTTCTTCTTTGGATATGATAGATTCGAATTTAGCTTTATCTCCTGTCATATGTCGTGAGCATCCACTATCCATATACCACTTGTCCTTCGAGGAGGACAATCTCAAGCACATCTGCAGGACATAATCAGATAACTACTTTTGGTACCTAGATATTCTTGGGTCCATGGGGCTTAGTACTAGATTTTCCTTTGACTTTCTTGACTTTCTTAATTTTGACATCTTTATTTTTGAAAGGACAATCAAATTTTATGTGACCCAACCTCTAACATTTAAAACATGTAATATTTCTATGATAGTCTTTAGTTGGAACATACGATTTTGACTCTCTTACAAACTATCCCATCTAGAGATGTTTCTATTTTAGATTTTCCTTCCCATTAAAACCAAGACCTTCCTTCTCTAGGGAATTTCCTTGAGCTCCTAGGAGTTTTTCAAAATTATTTTGACTTTCTGTAAATTTACAGATAATCTTAGATTTATCTTTCAAATTCTTTCCTGACTCCTCAATTTTCAAATCCTTGTCTTTCATGAGGGATGCATAAGATTCGTTTTGACTTTCAACTAACTTCGAAAATTCTTTCAATTTTAATTTCAAACCAAAATTTTTCTTATTCATTTTCTCAAGAATTTTAAGGGTATACAGATATTCCTAATGCAATTCATCATAAGAGCGCATGCTATTTTCATTTTCTAAATCGCTTGAATAATAAGATGAAGTAGAACAAAAAGATTGTACCTCATGGTCATCGTGAGCCATCAGACATAGATTCGTAATCTCATCATCACTGGATTCAGATTCTGAACTACTGGTACTGATAGTGTCTGAGCCTACCTTTAGAGCCTTCTTCTTCTTCTTTTTAGACACTTTTTTCAGCTAGGGACAATATGGCTTGATATGTCCAAATTCTCTATAGTTATAACACATGGGAGGATCATCCATTTGCTTCCTTCTGCTTGACTCTCCCTTTTCTGTTTTTGAGCTCTTGAAATTTCTGGTGTATTTTTTGTTCTTTCTCATGAACTCTCCAAATTTCTTAGTGATAAGTGTCATGTTTTCATCTGATTTTGAATCATTTCCCTCATTGGAGCAATGAGATGATGCCTTAAGTGTTGCAGCTTTCTTTGCTTTGATTTGCTCATTCTTCCTCTCATTTATTGCAAGCTCATAGGTGATGAGCGATCCAATTAGCTCATCAAAAGACATCTCCTTCATATTTCTCCCTTTTTCTATTGCAGTAGCTTTAGCTTCCCAAACTAGAGGTAGTCCCCTAAGTATCTTCCTGATCAACTCATAAATAGGGTAAGATATATTAAGAGCATTTAAAGAATTCGTGATGTGTGTGAATCTAGTGTACATAGATTGAATAGATTCATCAGTAATCATTTTAAATGTCTCATATTCACTAGTAAGCATGTCTATCCTATCATCTTTTACTTCCTTAGTACCTTCATATGTAACTTCTAATTTTTCCCAAATCTCTTTAGTAGTGTTACATGTCATCACCCTATTAAACTCATTTACATCTAGTGCACAAAATAACAAGTTCATTGAAGTAGCATTTATTTGCAAAAATTTCCAATCTTCTTCAGCATACTCATATTTTATTTTTGGTACATTTACTTTATCAACTAATTTCATAGGGACATGGTTTTCCTTGGAAGCAATTTTCCACACTTTCCAATCCATGTTTAAAAGATATATACTCCTTCTTCTTTTCCAGTAGGAGTCATTTACACCACAAAAAATAGGTGGTCTTGTAGACAAGTGTCCCTCACCGAATGGAGTTACACCAATGTGTGCCATATGATCTTTTTTACAAAAATTACGGTGAAGTCCATGTAAACCCGCTTTGATACCAAATGTTAATTCAGGTGTAATCCCAAAATGGGGGGGGTGAATTGGGTATTTTAAAAATCTTTAAGCTTATTTTACAACTTAATCCCTATTTCAATATTTAACAAATTGGTTCGAGGGGCTTGAGATTAATTCAAATAATTATCTCAATAAATTCTATTTTACCCAATTAATTATCAAGTGTGTATAATATAAATCAACGTACAAACACGCAACATAGGTAATGAAATGCGTTGCGGAAATTAAAAGTAGTAAAGGAAGAGAGAAGACAAACACAATTTTTACGAGGTTTAACCAACCTGGCCTACGTCCTCGCCTTGAGCAACCCACTCAAGGATTCCACTAAATCCCTGCTCCTTTAACCAGGACGGAGCTTCCCTTACATCCACTGCTTACAAGAGGCACAACTTCCTCCTCACCCGGTTCACAACCCAAACCATGATTACAATATAGAATTTCAAATCTGTAAAACAACTCAATATTGCTTCTAATAAAGCTAGTGAGTATAATGAAAAGCCTAACACATATGCATATGATAAAACTTGAAGCTCAGTATGTATGTAACAATGTAATCATTATATGAATGATATGCTTCACAAAATTTCCCTTTGATCAAATCTCCCAAAATAATTATATAAGTAAATGCTTTGGAGAACTTAGGGTTTTAGTTCTACTTACTAGATGCAAGAATACAGAACGTGATCTTATTATAAAATTGGTCTTGAATGTTATGAAGATCTAAGTTCTTGCTATCAAATAATTTGTGAAGTTGAATCTTTGAATAAATAAAAGACTTTGAATATTGCAAAGATTTAAACACTACTTCTCACAACAAAATTTCTCACAAATATATATTGAGAACCTTTAGATTTTTCAATCAAGTAGATTTCGCAATAACAAAATATCGAGTATTTGAATGAAAATAAGAACTTGAAGATCTTCAAATATTCAATATTTAGAAAATCCTTTCACAAATAAATTTTTATGTATCAACACAAGATTTTTCCTTTTTCAATAAGAGTAATATACGTATGAATATGAGATATGAAAAATCTTCGAGATATCTATATATTGAAAACATAAACCAATCCCTTGTTTACCAAACCTCAATCACCAGAGCTTGCTTTCGAAAAGCTAAGATGATTTGCCTAAACTTGATGAATATAGTTGGAGTGCAGGAAAACGTATTGCAATATGTTCAACTTTCTCAATATTATCCAAAAAGTTGGGGCACTAAGGTTAGAGGTTGATTATATAGGTAATCTTGGCCTTAGGATAAGTCCTGATCGTTGGATCAATTTGATCAAGTGTATAACCCACATGTTCTCTGGCCAAAGATCCAATTTTTAAACTTCCCGTGGTTCAGAAGACTAAAGATTAGGGTTCAGAAGTCTGATATTCCTTAAAGCTTTGAAAAATTAAATTGGACACAGGGTCAGACGACTGAACTTAAGGTTTAGACTTCTGAAGTCCTTGCTTCAGACGACTGAACTGAAGGTTTAGACGTCTGAAGGTGTTCTGCCTGTTTTGTGTTTCAGCAATTAATTCTTGAAATGACTGAACTAATTCTTCAGTCTTTTGAGGAAATTATTCAAACGTCTAAGGGTAATCCTCACTCGTTTGGGCAGTCCAACTTCAGTTTTTTTTATTTTATTTTCAAAAAAATTTTTTGCTTTCTTGCTTTGCTTCTTCATAAAACATTTTTCAAGGTTTTAAATAGAATCTCTAAGTCAATGAAGAACCTCTAAAATATTTTCATGAGATGCATGAGTCCTAAGGTCAGTCTAGGGTATATTTTGAGTTTCGAATTAAATCATATGAAATATGTAAATATATTCAGTTCTAAATACCCATTCCCATGACGATTTTGAACTTGCCGCTTGCATCTTCATTCTTTTACTCTTTTATTTCCATGGATTGTGCCAAGTTATATACTCTTTAATCATCATGGCTTCCATGACTTTCTAACCTTCCGTGCATGCTAAATATTGTTCATGTTCACAATCTCAATGCACAAATCAAATACCAAGTGATTTATCATTATCAAAACAAGATTGGACTCATAGAGTCAACAACTTGCACCTAAGAAAGTCCCCAATATCACTTATCATATCAGGGGAATTAACTGAGGCAAACTTGGACATAAAATGAAAATCACTATGAGATGTTGGACAACTGAACCCCAAGTGTTAAAAACACCTCGGGCGCCTGATCCACTGAGAAGTCAGCGGGTTGACTAGGCTTCAGGTGAAAGAACTTGTAATGAACATATCACCCTTGGGCGACCGAACCCATGTCAGAGTGCTTTTCACTAACCTGAGTGCCCGAACCTTCACGTTCAAAAAGGCCTCGGGTGATTGAACTTAGCTTTAGGCACCCAAATCACGGACAAAATCCTTCTGACTTTTGTTTAGCCAACCAACCCTGACTTTGGGCACCCGAACCTTTAAAAATTGATTTTCTGACTAAGTCTATTCGGGCACTCGAACCTCAGACCGGGCACCCAAATCTCGCGGGTTAAATTATTTTTTACCAGGGTTAAAATTAAGTAAACTGGGTTAATTTTCTTAATTGGTTTTAAAATAAATCTAATAATACCCTATATGTCCCCAACGGTCTTAATTTACCCATTCTCTATATATAAGGGCTTATTTGTAAATATTAGTGGTGATTAGCAAATAGGATTAGTCAAAAACTCTCTTAAATTTCCTAAACCCTATTTGTTTATTCCAACCCCATAACACTCAAATACCTTCATTACTTTGAGAAATCTTGCCTTGTGAGTGTTTATTGTTTGTTATATTGTGCTAGAAACTCTCACTTGTATATTACACATTTGATTTTCATATTGAGGGTTGAGTTAGATTTTTCCCCCTGATTTCATTTGATAAATCTTTGGTTGGGAAAATTCATATAGCTAAGTGAGTTTGTGTTATCATTGCAATACTCATTTGGGCTTATACTTTTGTGTGCAAAAATATTTTTCAAAGCTAGATTTCAAACAACTCTTGTGCTAGATACATTTAAGAAAATATTTTGAGTTCGTTTGAATATTATTGCTAGCATCTTTGAAACACTAATCTGATATTGAGATTTGATATACTCTACTTTCAAAGATTAGCCTGTTAGAACGCACTACGCATATTTGAGATTATACATCTTATTGAGTATTGATTGCACACGTAGAGCACCGAGCTAATAATTCCTACATTATTGGTGTGCATTGATTATATTGTGCGTAGTGGTACATTTTAGCTTGTGTAAGAAGCATTTCCATATACATAAAATTTTAGACACATTTGTTGTATTATAGGTGTGGGCTTGAAAAGGGAGACTAGCCATGTGGAATAGTCTCGGATTAACTTAGACACGGTTAGGAAAGCTAGGTGCACCATCCTAGTAAGGTGTAGGTTGAGGTCAGCCCTACAAATTGACCTACTTGTAAATGGTGTCACTCCACCCGTTAAGTGAGCATTAGTGGAATCCTCGGGCTTGCGAGCTACAGGCGGGGACGTAGGCAGTATTGACCGAACCTCGATAACATATCGTGCGTGTACTTTATATTTCTGCAATTTATTTTCCGCACTTTCATTTTCAGCACATGTATGTTTTATGTTTAATTCATTATATGTTGTACATGTGTTGATTGGGTTAATGATTATATAGTATGACCCTAGGTTTGCGTAATACTATTGTTGGTTAATTAGACCTAGGAGATAAATTTTTAAATACACAATTCAACCACTCTCTTGGGAATACACCAAAGCTAACAGTTTTGTCCTAAAGTGTAAGCATGGGTTTTTCAAGATGCTGATGGTGCTAGTTGTGAATTTATGTGTAATCCCAAGATGGGGGTGAATTGGGTATTTTAAAAATATTAGTCTTTAGATTCTAATTTTGAAAAACTTATAACCACACACACACACAAATTAGATGACAAGAAGTTTAGTATTTCTCAACTTATCAATTTAATGTGGGACATTATCAAGTAAACAATATTACCCAATTACCTAACATACACAACAAACAAATAATTAAGTGCAAGCGGAAATTAAAGGAGTTATGGGAAGAGAGATGCAAACATGATTTTTACAAAGTTCAGCCAACCCGGCCTACATCCTCACCTTGGGTAAACTACCCAATGATTCCACTATAGTGCTCCATAACTTCGGATGGAGCTTCTCATTACAATTCGCTGGTTACAAGAGATGTAGCTATCTCCTAATCCACTACTCACAAGAGGTGCAGCTTCCTCCTCATGATTCATAAATTGAAACGTTAATACAAATAACAAATAAATATTCCTGAACACTCAAACACTTCTCAATAAGCTAATGAGTACAATCAGCCCTAAGCACTCTCACAAGATATAATATGAAGCTCAAGAGAGAATATATTTTTCTCAATGATATATGTAAAAAGTATGATATTTATATGAAAAATATATATGTATGAGATGCTTCAAAGATCTTAACTTTATTCAATATCTCCCAAAAATAATTTCTCTAAAATATATGCTTTGGAGATTTGAGATTTTGATTTCAAATAACCTTTTGCAAGAATAAAGTATGAGATCCCTTTAATAATATCCTTGAATATCACACAGATCTAAGTTCTTACTTTCAAATATTTTATGCAAGAATATAAAATCTTTGAATAAAAATATATACTTGAATATCACAAAGATTTAAGTTCTAGAATATTTTTCCCAAAATATTTTTTCAAGCAAATATATAAATAAATATATATATATATATATTTATTTATATTTATATTTATATGTGTGTGTGTGGGGGGGGGGGAATAAGTTTCTTTCTCCCAAAAAGAATTTTAGATAAAATGAATAAGGGAGTTGCTAACAGTTTAAAAATAAGATTGAATGCTCAATAAAAGACTTTACCAAACCTTAAGATCAAACTAGTTTTTCGTAAGATAGTATGACTCTAGGCACTTGGATCTTGAAGATGATGTTAACGAATTACCCAAACTTGATGTGAATGTTTTGGAATGCAGGCAAAGTTAGCAAAAGCAATGCAAAAGCCTCTCTAAAATATTTCTTCTTGTTTTTTAGTGTTACTTAGTGTTTCCCTAGGGTTTAGGGTTGGTTTAAATAAGTATTTACAACATTTGATCAATTTTCAACCATTGGATCATTTAATTAAAAGATTTTCGTCCTTTTCTACAATGAAGCATCATTTTGTGCCACAAACTCGTCAACGAGTGGATACATTCATCGCCTAGTGTCCTTCATAAGTTTGTCGATGAGACCAGGGGATTTGTCGACGATTGGGCTGTCTGAGATTTTTATGGTCTCGGTATTTTCTCGTCGACGAGAGCAAAGCGTTTGGCGATGAGTGGGCTTTAGTCATTCATCGACGAGACCAGGGGAATCATCGATGAGCTGCCTATTATTTAGCCCGATCCAACCTAAGTCAAATGCATATGAATATGTCATGAAAAAATATGCATCCTAAGGTCAATCTATATGTCATTTTGAGCTTCTCATCATGTCTTATAGGTTATGCAAGTACAATCAAACCTAAAGTGAATTATAACTAAAAATCTGGATTGCCTTTAGCCTTCTGCTCTTCGGCTTTCATGGATTGAGCCAAGTGGAATGTACTTCGTGTTCCTCATGGCTTCCATAGCGTGCTTACCATCCATGCATGCAAAGTCATGATCCTATTCAAAAGCTCAATACACAAGTAAAATACCAAGTGAATTGTCATTATCAAAACATGATTGGTCCATAAAGTGAACAATCTCCCACTTTTTGATGATGACAAATACACGAGCAAAAATGGATTAAATCTAATAAGGCTCCCCCTAAGATAATGTATGATTTATAATATAGCAGTGTAATCCAAACGTGTTGTAGAATATGACATATGACAGTTTACAAAGTTTAGTCTTACCCAAATATTCTTACTTGAAATATGCCGAATTTCGCAATATGCCCAAAATTGTTTCTCCCACATTTTCACCTCTAAAAAAAAAATATTTTCTCAAATCAATATCTCTCCCACTATAAAATTAACTTTAAAAAGTTTTTTTTCTTTTTGCTCTAGAAAAATATATCTCCCCCTTTTGATCTGAAAAAAAAAAAAAAATTGCTATAGTAAATATCTCTCCCCCTTTTGACATCAATCAAAAAGGTTTATAAGAACAAAAAAATGTACTAACTTAAATATCTCTCCTCTTTGTTAAAAAAAATTGTATTTCTCCCCCTTTCTAAAAATATAGTTGTTTCATAAAAGTAATTTTCATGTTAAACATACAACAGCAATTCAATCAACATTTATATAAACAGGCAAGCAATTCAGTTCATTAAAGTCCAAAATTCATGTGCATATCAACATGTATCATATATCTAAAAAAATCTTTTAACATGCAATTTTTTATAAATAGCAATTGCTTAATTTTAATTTAAGTTGCTCCCCCTCAGTTATGTAATCTAATGTATCTCTAGGCAACTTCTTTACTGTGCATCAAGCCTAATTCACATCTAATTTGGATAAACCTATCCTTTGGAAGTGGTTTCGTGAATATATCTGTCTATTGTTCATCTGTGCACACAAACTCAAGTGTCACGTCCCCCATTTGCACATGGTCACGAAGAAAGTGATGTCTAATTTCTATGTGCTTAGTTCGTGAATGTGATATGAGGTTGTTTGAGATATTTATTGCACTAGTATTATTAACTTTATGAGTTTGATCTCTGTTTTGATGCTGACGAAACATAGTGAACTTATGTGTGTATTTAGCATGTGCACGGGTCTACAATTGAGATCACACATAAGGGGCAGGGAGCATAGAGGCCAACACGGATAATACACAGACACCTAGCGTACTCCATTGAGTGAAGAGCATGAAGACTGAAGAAATTTTTGTTTTTATTGTAATTGCATTTAGTTTTGGGGTCTGTAATAATGGACTGCAATTTTTTCATGACATGCATGATAAGGTATATGCTCAAAGATGACCTTAAAAAGACCCTAGGTCCTTAGACTTGCACTTAGGAAAGTCCCCACTTTCACATATGCTATCAAAGGAAACTTTTGATTTAAATCTAGACCTAAATGAACACTTTTAGTGTGTTCGGTCGATCGAACCCAAACCTATATAGACTATTCGATCGACCGAACCTACCAGGGTCAATAGGTTGACTATTCGGTTAACTATTTTTAAAATGAATTTGAACGATCTGGTCAATTCAATTGGCACATGATTGATTCCCAATGCCCAGGTCGACCGAACTTCAAGTTGTAATATGACCTGGATGACCAAACCTCTAAATTCGATCAACCGAACTTGGTCTGGTCAACTGAACCTTGGAGGATTCAAAATCGCACAATTACGGTTGACCGAACCTACAATTCCAAAATGCTTCGGTCGACTGAACTTGGCAATTGGGTCGACCAAACCTCTCGGGTTGGAAAAATTTTACCGCAGTAAATCAAGGTTAATTTTTATTAAACTCAATTAATATTTTTTCAAAATACCCAACGTGTCCCCAATGGCTATAAATTTTCCCAACTCTATATATACCTCCTTATTTGTCATAATTAAGATAAGATTAAGGTTTTCGATTAGCCAATTTTCTCTAAAAATCTTATTAAGCTAAATCATTCATACTCCCATATTTTTCATACATATTGTCAAAATCTCTTTCACATACTCATCTAGCTATTTATTTTGAGTGAGATTAGCTTTTCATATTCATCTTACAAGCTTAAACTCTCATTCACTTGCATTTGATTGTGTATTGATTTTTGGAGAGTAGTTTAAGGTTTTTCCCATAATATTTCACTCATAAATATTGGTTTGGGAAAAACTCTTACTTGGCTTAAGATCTTGCATCCTTATTGCAAGGTTCATAAGCTTGCTTCGTGCTTTGACAAAGAGATTTTTTGCAAGCTTAAACCCTAATATCTATTGTGCTTTACATTTGAAAAAATATTATTGTGATATGTGTTTAGGGTTGTAGAGACTTTTTAACTGTTCACATTACAAGCATATTATCTTGATATCAAAAGTCTCACTCTCACATATACACATTGACACACATATTGTTGAGAGTTAACACATTGGTTAACAAAATCTCACTTGAGCTTAATATCCTATCATTTGTGACTACATTGATTACATCATGCATATTGGTACATATCTGCTTGTATTAGAAGCATATTTTTTTGTTCACAAATTTCAATTATCTGTTGTATTCCAGGCATGATCAGAGGGGGTTTGATCTAGCCTATAAGGATCAGTTGTTAGGGCCTTCTCCGTCCCTCAAGGAGAGTGTGTAAAGGTTGATGTCAGCCTTGGGAATTTGACCTGGTTGTATTAGGTGTCGCTCCACCCGTTAAGTGAGCCTTGGTGGAATCCTCTTGCTCGTCAGCTTGAGGCGGGGACATAGGCATTGTTGGCCGAACCCCGAAAACATTTCTTGTGCCTACTTTTAAATTTCGCATTTAAATTTCAACACTTGAATGTTTGCATTTAATTGTTTTAATATTTGATTAAGTTTATGATTATATAGAAAGACCATAGGTTTGTGTAATACTGCTGTTGGAATTTGAATTGACCTAGGAAGAAAATTTTAAATACCCAATTCACCCCCCTCTTGGGAATACACCAATTCCAACAATTGGTATCAAAGCCTCGTAGCATTGACTTAAACGTTTTTTATAAAGATTGAGATGACTCATATTGGTGTATCCCCATTCAGAGAGAGACGATCACCTTCTAGTCCTCCATTGTTTTGTGGTGTTAACTACACCCACTAGAAAATTTGAATGAGTATTTTTATAAAATCTATGGACTGGAGTGTAACGACCTACCTATTTTTACTATATACATATTGTAAAGACCCAAAAATTATAATAATTAAATAATAGAGAAGAAGGAAAAATTTAATGAGGTAAACCAAGGTTCGTCAACGAATGCCCTAGCTTTGTTGACGAACTCCCATATGCGGTTCGTCGACGAGTTATAGAGCCTCATCGATGAAGAGATGCTAAAAGGGCTAATTCAGACTCTTTTGGTTCATCAACAAGCTCATCACTTTCGTCAACAAGCTCTCTTCTTCTGTTCTTCGACGAGTCGACGTGTCTCGTCAACAAGGCCACGTGGCCAGCCATCTATAAATGTGCAAAAATCACATTTCCAACGAGAACTTCACCTATTTTTTGTTTCTTTCTCTAGGTTTCGACTGTTCTGACTTCTCTTAACAAATCCGGCCCCGTTTCTCCCCAGTTCGACGATCAGAAACTGCTACGTTGATCTTGAGCAAATTCTCTACAATTTAGCTAGAGCAGAATTTTGATTTGAGAAGTTTGGGAATCATCCCAAAATCAGGGTAAGTAGATTATTTAAGGGTCATTTGATTTGTAGGTGGTTCTAAACCCAAATTGGGTTATAGATGTTATTAAACTGGTGTTTGGGATGATTTATCTGGGTGTTGTGAATTCAAAATGTTGGGGCTTTTACTACAGGCAGGTTAGGGAACCTAGTGGGTGTTCTCAAGAATCCAGGTAAGATAATGAACGGTTTATAATTTAGGAAATATGAGTATGAAAATTATTCTGACTATTCAATTGATTGATGGGAATATATATGTGTGTGTGTATAATTTCAGGATTATGGAATTGTGAACGTCGTGGGCGTGAGTTAGAATCAGTAGGCGAGTTCAATTAGCCAGGTAAGGGGAATATGCTATGCCAACTGATTTAGAATTATATACCAGTAAAATATGATATATGATTATGGGTGGTTTTAGAGTAAGAAAATTATATAGTTTTACAGATTTCAGTATATGTAATTTATTGAATTAATTGTGTGGCATGAGAAATTATTAGTACAATATAGAATTTATACAACTTTCATGTTATCAGAATTTATGTAATTTTACAAAGTTAAAATATTCAGTTTTCTTAGTATCATGATTATACAGTTTCTACAGAAAGCATGATGTGCAATATTAGCCAGAATTATGATTTACGCAAATTTATGATTTTTACAACTTATACAGAAATATGAAATTCAGTTTTAGTAAACCATGATATTCACATTATAGAACTATAACATTCAGATATATTAGTTTATTCAGATGAGTTCACTACAAGTGTTATGGTTATTTCAGTTAAACAGAATCATGGTTAATCAATAATATAGAAATATCAGTTTTATATATATATATATATATATATATATATATATATATATATATATATATATCAGACCCTAATGGACTAGATCAATTTTCAGAGCATGGTACCGTTGCTATTTTAGTTCAAGGTGCAACCACATATCTCATATAGTATGTGGATTTTCAGCAGTAAATCGTGCCTTTGTTGTGACAGGCTTCCTATCAGTCAGGGTTGAGGTGGCCAATATGACTATCTAAGTTTAGTTGACTTATCCTAGTCGGCCAACCAGTGTCAAGTCCTGCCTACAGGTCGCACAACCCTGTCATTAGGGGTTAAATCATGACATGCAGATTTTCAGGATAGTTTTCAAGATTATTTATATTTATATATATATACAGAATGTCAGTACATATATTATAATACTAGTAGTATGATTATATAGTAAACTCAGATAGCACAGGTGTATTTTAAGTTACGTAGGTGAGTTACACGGTATTATATTTTACATGGTATCTCAGTACAATTATTTATCAGTAAATTATTTATGTAAACTCAGTTGTCACACACTAGTAATAGCATATTTCTTCTTACTGAAAGTTGTCTCATCCCAGTGAAAACTACATTTGTCTCACCAGTTGATTTGGATTGCTCTATCGAGCAGTTTACCAATATGAATCCCCCAACTTTTATGGGAGAAGCTAATGTAATTACTGTGAAGGAGTAGATCCAAGAGATGGAAGGTATATTGACACTTTCTTTAGTGTCTTCTTCTTCTTTTTGGACACTTTCTTTAGCTAAGGACAGTCCGGCTTGACGTGCCCAACTTCTATTTATAGCACGTCAGAGGATCATCCTTTTGCTTCCTTCTACTTGACTCTCCTTTTTCTCTTTTTGAATCCCAAAATTTTTTGGTATACTTCGTGTTGTTTTTCAGGAACTTTCCGAACTTATTAGTTAGAAGAATCATATTGTCTTCTGATTCTGAACAACTCTCTTCACTGGGATTGTTGGAGGATGCTTTAAGGGTTGTTACTTTCTTAGTTTTTTTTGGCTCACTCAGTCTTTCTTTTATTGTTAATTCGTATGTAATGAGTGACCTGATCAACTCATATAGTGTCATTGCTTTTAGGTTTCGTCCTTCTGCTATGGATGTAGCCTTTGCCTCCCAAACTGGTGGTAGACCTCTAAGAATTTTCCTGATCATTTCATAAGTAGGTAAGTCTTACCAAAAGCATGCAATGAAATTTTGATGTGGGTGAACCTGGTGTACACAGATTGGATTGATTCACTACAAGAAAATTTAAATGCTTCGTATTCACTTGTAAGCATGTCTATTATACTCTCCTTTACATCTTTGGTGCCTTCATATGTGACTTCTAATTTATCACATATTTCCTTAGCAGTTGTACAAGCTATGGCCCTATTAAATTCATTTACGTCTAAAGCACAGTATAAAAGATTCATTCCAGCAGCATTTATTTGAAGAGCTTTCATATCCTCATCTATATATTCATCTTAAGTCTTAGGTATATTTTCTTTCTCTACAATTTTCATCGGAATATGATTTCCTCTAGAGACAACTTTCCATACTTTCCAATCAGCATTTCAAAGAAAGATTCACATTCTTTGTTTCCAATATGTGTAGTTAACACCACAAAAATAGGTGGTCGTGTGGATGAGTGTCCCTCACTGAATGGGGTTACATTGATGTGTGCCATCGTGATCTTTTACAAAGAACATTTAATTCTAGTGTAACCTCGCTCTGATACCAAATGTGAATTTATGTGTAATCCCAAAAGGGGGTGAATTAGGTATTTTAAAAATCTTGGTTTTTAGATTCTAATTTTGAAAAACTTACAACCACGCACGCACAAACTAGATGACAAGCAGTTCAGTATTTCTCAACTTATCAACTTAATGTGTGACTTTAAACAATATTACCCAATTACTTAACATACACAACAAAAAAATAATTAAGTGCAAGCGGAAATTAAAGGAGTTAAGGGAAGAGAGATGCAAACACGATTTTTACAAGGTTCAACCAACTAGGCCTACGTCCTCGCCTTAGGTAAACAACCCAAGGATTCCACTATACTACTCCTTAACTTGGGACATAGCTTCCCGTTACAATCTGCTACTTACAAAAAACGTAGTTATCTCCTAATCCGCTGCTTGTAAGAGGTGTAGCTTCCTCCTCACGATTCACAAACTGAACCATTAATACAAATAAAAAATAAATATTCCTAAACACTCAAACACTTCTCAATAAGCTAATGAGTACAATCAGCCCAAAGCATTCTCACAAGATATAATATGAAGCTCAAGAGAGAATATATTTTTCTTAATGATGTATGTAAAAAGTATGATCTTTATATGAAAAATATGTATGTATGAGATGCTTCAAAGATCTAAACTTTATTCAATATCTCCTAAAAATAATTTATTTAAAATATATGATTTGGAGATTTGAGAGTTTGATTTCAAATAACCTTTTGTAAGAATAAAATATGAGATCCCTTTAATAATATCCTTGAATATCACACAAATCTATGTTCTTGCTTTCAAATATTTTGTGCAAGAATATAACATCTTTGAATAAAAATATACACTTCAAAATCACAAAGATTTAAGTTCTAGAATATTTTTCCCAAAAGATTTTTTCAAGAATATATATATATATATATATATATATATATATATATATGGGAAAATAGGTTTCTTTCTCCCAAAAAGAATTTTAGATAAAATGAATAAGGGAGTTTATAATAGTTTAACAATAAGATTGAATGCTCAATAAAAGACTTTACTAAACCTCAAGATCAAACCAGTTTTTCGTAAGATGGTATGAGTCTAAGCACTTGGATCTTAAAGATGATGTTAATGAATTGCCCAAACTTGATGTGAATGCTTTGGATTGCAAGTAAAGTTAGCAAAAGCAATGCAAAAGTCTCTCTAACGTATTTCTTCTTGCTTCTTAGTGTTACTTAGTGTTTCCCTAGGGTTTAGGGTTGGTTTAAATAAGTATTCTTGGCCTTTGATCAATTTTCAACCATTGGATCTTTTAATTAAAATATTTCCGTCCAATTCTGTGCTGAAGGGTCATTCTGTGCCATGAACTCATCAACGAGTGGATACATTCGTCACCGAGTGTCTTTCATGAGTTTGTCAACAAGACCAGGGGATTCGTCAACGATTGGGCTTTTTGAGATTTTTATGGTCTCATTATTTTCTCATCGACGAGAGAAGAACGTTCAGCAACGAGTGGCCTTCAATTAATCATCGATGAGATCAGGGGAATCGTCGACAAGCTATGTGTTATTTAGCCCAACCCAACCTAGGTCAAATTCATATGAATATGTCATGAAAAGATATGCATCCTAAGGTCAATCTATGTGTCATTTTGAGTTTCGCATCATATCTTATGAGTTATGCAAGTACAGTCAAACCTAATGCGAATTACAACTTAAAATCTGGATTGCCTTTATCCTTCTGCTCTTCAGCTTCCATGGATTGAGCCAAGTGGTATGTACTTTGTCTTCCTTGTGGCTTCCATAGCATGCTTACCATCTGTTGACCTTATTTGTCACGCCCGGTTTTGATTATGAAAAATACTCATTGTATCTAATGAGTGTTTGAGGTTTTGTGCAGGAACTAAAATTGTCAAAGATTGAGATGTGCGCAAAGAGAAACTAAAGTTGAAGACCCATTTATCTATTGTATTGTATTTAATTCATTTGTAAAAGGTCTGTAATAGTAAATAGGTCTTTGGTTTGTAATAAGCTCACACACATCACATGCATGATAATACGTAAGCTTAAACCAAATAAGAACTAAAAGTGACCATAAAAAGACCTTAGGGTTTAACCTTCGGTCGACCAAAGGTCGGCTGACACCGAAATTTTTCGATGTCTTCAAAATTAGACCCCAAGTGACCTTAGGACACTCATCTTTGCATTTGTATGTTTTAGGCACTAGAATAGGGTTTGTATGTTTCGAGACTGGACCGAAATGCACACATTGTGCACTTTCCATCGACTGGCCAGGGTAATTCATTTTGCCCTGGTCAACCGAAACTGACTTGGGTCAACAGTCGATCAAGGTCCCGATCGACCGAACCATTATAGTTCAAAACTCCTAGTCGACCAAACCCCCTGGGGTCAAATGTTTGACCATCGGGTCGACCGAGACAAAAATGAACTCCAACTACCTAGTCGACTGAGGGTCCTCGGGAAATATCCCAATGGTCTGGTCGACTGAACCTCAGAGAAGTGGGAAATCGCCCACTTTCGGTCGACCAACCACTCAGTTCAAAAATGCCCTGGTCAACCGAACCATATGAGTTCCGGTTGACCGAAACTGTTCTGATCGATCGAACCTCTCGGGTTGCCCTGATTTTTACCATGGTTAAATATCTTTTAAACAGGGTTAAAATGTTTTAAATGTTATTAAACTTTTCCAATAATTCCTAATAGGTCCCTAACGGTCATATTTCTTCCCATGTCTATATATATGTGATCATTTGTGAAAATTAGGAGATGAATGAGCTACCTTGATTAGGGAGAATTCTCTGATAATCCAAAAACACATACTACTCTTTTTTTAGCCTCATTCACTCATATTTACCAAAAACACATATTAGTGTTTACATCATTTGTAAGTGGATTGAGTGTTTATTTCCATAGGTTTGCTCTCCTTGCCTTGATTGATTGACTTGATTTTCTTGAGAGCTAAACCCAAGTATTCTTAGGGGACTTTGTTAATAATTCTCTCCTAAAAAGACTTTTATTTGATCTTCTGAGGTTGTATATTCATTGGAATATCTTGAGAAGATTGTATAGTATTTTGGTTGCAAATCTTTTCATAATTACTTTCAAATATCTATTGTGCTTTTATCTTGAAAAATATTTGAAGAGATATTTGTTTGTGTAATAGTGATTGTTGTTGCAATATTCACTCACTCATATATTATTTTCTGAATACAAAGACTACACATCTTTTGCAAACCAAACATTTACATCATTTGATATTTACATGCTTGAGACATACTGCTGATTGATATATTTGAAACTTGACATCTTTGTGTGAACTTATTGGCCGAATATCTTGTGATACAAAGATTACTTGATTGATACTCTCACGCACTTATTACACTGATAGTAAAGATACATATCTGAGAGTTCAAATAAGAGGCCACACTAAGCTTACATATTATATCATTTGTGGTGTATGTGATTGAACGCATTTGGGTACAAATATGCTTTACGTGAAAGCACTTTCAAACTATACCAATTGATTGTAATACACATCTGTTGTATTTCTAGGCACGGGCCTGAAGAGGGAGACTAGCCTTGGAATAGTCCCGGATTAGCTTAGACTCAGTTAGGAAAGTTAGGTGCGTCGTCCTGTTAAGGCGTGTAGGTTGAGGTCAACCCCGCTAATTGACCTCGTTAAGGTTGAGGTCAGCCCTGTGCTAATTGAACTAGTTGTAATCGGTGTCACTCCACCCTTAAGTGAGCTATTAGTGGAATCCTCGAGCTTGCGAGCTAGAGGTAGGGATGTAGGCACAGTTGGCTGAACCCAGAGAACATATCGTGTGTTGTGTATATTGTCACACTTTATATTTATTACACATGTATGTTATTATGTAAATGATGCTTTTGATTTAAATTTCCACAGATTATATTCATCAGTGTATTTGGAAATGGATAGAAAGACCCTAGGTTGTAATACTCAGCTGACATCTAGTTTAACCTAGGAGAAAAGTTTAAAATTCCAATTCAACTCCCCCCCCCTCTTGGGAATACACCAATTCTAACACCATTTGTGCATGCAAAGTCATGATCCTATTCAAAAGCTTAATGCACAAGCAAAATACCAAGTGATACACTAGTGTTATCACAATGAATCAGAGTTCCCTTTACTAAGATTTTGAAATCCTTGAGTTTTTGTTTAATATACAGCGCTTGAGCACAACAACTACCGGCAGCTATATATTCAGCCTTGGTGGTTGAAAGGGCAACTGAGGTCTATTTCTTGCAAAAGCATGAAATGAGAGTGTCCAAGAAAGTGACACATTCCACTAGTACTTTTTCTATCGATTTTGCACCCCCCATAGTCAACATCTGAATAACAGGTGAGATCAAATGGAGCATTCTTAGGGTAAAAGAGTCCTAAGTCATGTGTTCCTACTAGGTACTTAAACATTCTATTAACGGCTTTGAGATATAACTCTTTGGGACATAATTGGAATCTAGCACACAAGCAAACATTGAACATAATGTCTGACTAGCTAGAAGTGAGGTATAGTAAACAACAAATCATCTCTCTATATAATTTTTGGTCAACATTCTTCCTTTTTTTTTATCACTATCAAGCTTTGTTGCTATGCTCGTAGGGCTTGCTTTGGTTTTTCCTATTTCAAGTCCAAATTTCTTGAGCATGTCCTTTACGTACTTAGCTTGATTAATGAATATACCATTTTTCAATTGTTTAATTTGCAAACCAAGGAAGAAGGCTAATTCGCCCATCATACTCATCTCAAATGTCTCCTCCATAGTTCGGGCAAATTCTTTACACATATTTTCATTCGTAACACCAAAAATGATGTCATCTACGTAAGTCTTTATAACTAGCATATCATTTTTCTTATGTTTCAAGGACAAAGTAGTATCAAATTGTCCTCTTGTGAAGCCATCTTCCAAGAGAAACTTGCTTAAATGTTCATACCAAGCTCTTAGTGCTTGCTTAAGTCCATATAGGGCTTTTGAGAGTTTAAATACATGTTTAGGGTGAGTATGACTCTCGAAACCTAGGGGTTGTCTAACATATACTTTTGCATTAATATATACATTTAGAAATGCACTTTTGACATCCATTTGAAATAATTTGAAATTTTGAAACATGCAAAAGCAAGCAACATCCTAATAGCCTCAAGTCTTACTATAGGGGCATAAGTTTTATCATAATCGATTCCTTCTTGTTGATTATACCTTTGTGTAACTAGCTTTACTTTGTTTCTCACAATGATACCATCTTCATCTTTCTTATTCCTAAACACCCATTTTATGTCTATTATCGTTGTGTACTTGGGTTTAGGAACCAATTCCCATACTCTGTTTCTTTCGAATTGGTCAAATTCCTCTTGCATGGCGATGATCCAATTCTCGTCATTTTCAACCTCCTCAAAGTTCTTAGGCCCTCTTTGGGACACGAAGGCTATATGGTTACATCCACTTCTCAAGTGAGACCTAGTACTAACTCCTGGGGATGGATTACCTATGATGAGATTAGTTGGGTGGTTTCTCACGAATTTCCAAGCTCTAGGGAGTTCCTAATTTTCTTCTCCAAGTTTCATAGATTCTTCCTTAGGTGATGACTCTTAATGATCATTTTTTATTTCTTGGGAATTTTCATCTTGTTCATTATTTATCTTAAGTTGCTCCAGTTCCCTTTCAACTCTCATGGTTATCACTTGATTATCCAAGTCAACTGTTACTTTGGGTGCATATGGGTTAGTCTCATAAAAAACAGCATGTGTTGATTCTTGAATAGTTTGGGTTATTTTATTAAATACTCTACAAGCTTTACTGTTCATTGCATACCCTAGGAAAGTTCCTTCATCAGATTTTGAGTCAAATTTTGCTAAGTGGTCTCTATAATTTGAAATAAAGCATTTGCATCCAAAGACCTTGAAGTGTGAGATGTTTGGTTTTCTACCCTTCCATATCTCATATGGGGTTTTGCCTATTTTAGATCTAATAATGACATGGTGACTGACATAGCAAGTTGTACTAACAGCTTCAACCCAAAAATATTTTGGAAGTTTATGTTCATTAAGCATTGTCCTGGCCATTTCTTGAAGCGTTCAGTCCTTTCTTTTTACTACTCCATTTTTTTGTGGAGTTTTAGGTGCAGAGAAGTTGTGTGAATAATCATTTTCATTACAAAAGTATTCTAATTATTTGTTTCTAAATTATCTTCCCCTATCACTCCTAATGTGAACAATTGGCATTCCTTTTTCATTTTGAATATTTCCACAAAAATGAATAAAATCATTGCAAGTATCACTGTTGTTTGCAAGAAAAATAACCCAAAAAAATCTTGAGAAATCATCAACAATAACAAACAAATACAACTTTCTATTTATGCTTGCAACATCTTTTGGCCCAAATAGATCAAGGTGTATTAATTCTAAAGGTCTTGATGTGGAGACCATTTTCTTAGTTTTGAAAGGTGATTTACATTTTTTTTCCAAATTGGCAAGCATCACACGCTTTGTCTTTAATATAGTTGTCCTTAGGTAAGTCATTCACTAGTTCTTTAGAAGATAATCTATGCAAAAGATCCATGCTAGTGTGACCTAACCTTCTATGCCATAGCCAACTAGTTTCACTTGTTATGGCCAAACATCTAATATCACAAGAATTAATATCATCAAATTCAATGGTGTAGGTGTTTGATTCACACTTGTCTACCACTATAGTATTTCCATTCAAGTTGGTTAGTAAGCATTGTGTAGATTGAAATAAAAATTTAGTCCTTTGTCGCATAGCTAACTAATACTTAACAAGTTATACTTAAGTGTATCCACAAGTGCAACATTATCAATAGAAAGAGATGAATTACCTATTTTACCTTTACCTATGATTCTTCCCTTGGCATTGTCTCCAAACGTAACGAGCCCTTCTTTCTTGTAGGAAAGAGAAATTAATTTGCTGGCATCTCCCGTCATGTGCCTTGAACACCCGCTATCAAGGGTCCACTTGTTCTTTGTCAAAGAGGTCTTCAAGCAAACCTACAACTAGAGTTAGGTGATTTTTTTTTGGTACCCAATTTTCCTTGGGTCCTATAGGGTTAGAGTTCTTAATAACTCATACGTACTTCTTTTCTTTCCTCTATTTCCTTTAAAAGGACAAGTGAAGCATACATGACCCTTTCTTTCACAGTATAGGCAAGTTTTATTAGCATGCAAAGAGTTTTGTTTGGGTCTTGGATTTTTTTTTTATAATGAATTTATTTTGACATGGTTTTGTAAAACCAATAGATTTAGATGATGAAAAGTTATAACCTAAACCTTCTTTGAAAATTCCAAATCTTTGAGCTCCAAGTAATTTTTCAAAAATCTCCTTTCTATTGGTAAACTTGTAAATAATCTTGCTTTGGTCCTCAATTTTCTTCTTCAAAGACAAGTTTTCCTCAACACTTTCATCAATTTGACTTTTCAACTTTTCGGTTTTCTTTTGGAAAAGCTCATGATCTATTCAAGAACTTTCATTAAGCTTTTCAGTTTTTGTATTCAAAGACGCATTTTCTTCCTTTAAAGCAAAACAAAGACATACTTCTTTTTTCTCACATTTTGAATGTGTTTCTTCAAGATATTTATTTCTCCTTTTAGTTGCAATTAATTCATTATAAAGTTTTCTACAAGTTTCTTCTAACTCATCATATGAAGGAGAGTATTCGTCATCGGGATTTACCTCATCTTGCTCATCCGCCACGAAGCAAAAGTTTGCAACTTCTTTTTTGTTTTCTCCCATCGGTAAAGAGTCCATCAAGCTCGTCCCACTCGATTACATTCATAGCCTTATATTTCTTTTTATCCCCTTGTTGATTGTTGACCTTTTTGAATTGGGGCCATTCAGCTATACGGTGTCTAGGCTTCTTGCAATTGAAGTACCTTATGCTTGATTCTCCCCTGTATCCTTTTGCTTACCAGCCTTTTTGTTCAATAAGAATCTTCTAATTTTCTTCGTGATGAGAGCTATTTCTTCATCATTGTCACTCTCTTCTTATTCCATAATTTCCTTTTTTCTTGTTGTCTTTAAAGTCATATCCGTTGTCTTTTTCTCTTTTTCTACTTCAGCTATAGCATTCTTCTTCTCGATCTCATAAGTCATGAGAGACCCGATGAGTTCATCAAGAGTGATCTTAGATAGGTCCTTTGCTTCTTCAATTGTTGTAGACTTTGCATGCCATAATTCGGGCAATGAACGAAGCACTTTTTACATATTGTCTTCCATAGAGTATTATTCCTTGCCAAGTGCTTTCAAGCCATTTGTTATATGTGAAAATCGTGTAAACATGGAAGTAATTGACTCACCTTCTTCTATTTTAAACATTTCATATTCTTTAACCAACATATAAATTTTTGATTTCTTAACTTGAGACGTACCTTCATACGTTACCTGGAGCCTTTCCCACATTTCCTTTGCAGTGTTGCATCCGCAAATACGGTTGTACTTTTCATCACTCACAGCATAATAAAATTATTTTTTTTTAAATTTAGTTGAATCAACCTTGAGTGGCATCTGACAACTTCCCGATTGGTACAAGCTCACCTTTGTCATCGTTGAATACGTAGTCTTCTTCGGTGATCACATTCCACATTTTCAAGTCGTATGATTGGATAAATATTATCCTTAGGAAAACATATCTGCCATTTAATCTTTGTGCTCTAGATGTTACTGCAAAGGTCAAGTGACTCGCTTTAATACCACTTGTCATCCTGGATGTGCGTCTAGAGAGGGGTGAATAGACGTTTTGCACAAATATTGAGTTTAACTACAAGCACAAAATTCTTTGGCAAGATATAAGAGTATTATACCTCTATATATATCAAAGCACATAAAACACAATCAAGCAAAGCAAAGATAAGGAAAGAAGATTTGACACCGCAATGTTAACGTGGTTTGGCTCCAAGCCTACATCCATGCCTTGAGTCCAACTCAAGGATTCTCAAATCCATTATATGAACTCCTTTCAAGCCATAAAAGCCTTTACAAGATGGGACCCTGTCCCAACTGCTCACCAAGAGCTACAACAAGTTGTTCACCTAGAACCACCTTCCAATGGTTCACCATGAACCTCCAAATACAACAATTGAAAGCAAGTAGATAATATATGGAATGCTCCTTCTTGAGCTGATAATACAAGTATAAACCTCATGCTACTCTTTGTTGCAATAGATGTATAACTAAGAAGAAGTAGAAAGAGAACTTTGAGCATGTAGAAAACTAGAATGAATGCTTCACTAATTATCTCAACAACCAAATGCTTTAATCAATTCATTGAATGCTCAATGGGCTATATTTATGGCCAAGGAGGCGAACTAGCCGCTGGGCATTTATTGAGGCAAGACAAATCAAAAACTAGTCATTGTAGCTTATTTGCTACATTCTACCTCCGTACAAAATCATCGATGGTTTTTCTAGGTTTTCCTAAACCATCGACGATTTTCTATAGGACAGCCATATTTTGGCCCAAACCGTCGACAGTGTTTTTGGGCTCTCCCAAACCATCAACAGTTTTCTGTAGGCTAGGCCCTTTTTAGAAAACCATCTAAGTACTTGTTTGTTCCATTTCCTTTGGGTGCTTTAACCAATGTTGAAACAAAATGGGGACCAAGTTTATGAGATATTAAAATACTAATCTTGTTTAAAACTTGTCCATTTCCTTTTGCTCATTGCTTCATCATGGTTCATTTGATGCATGCTTTAGTATCTACCTATTAATCTGAACTGAACTTGAGGAAAAATATTAGCTAACCTAAGAACCACTGATGGGTTCTTCACATCAAAACAAGGTGGAATGAAGAACTTTAGCCACTAGGGCTAACACTTGGGAAGTATATAAACTTCATAAATGCTGCCCTAAGAGTTGTGGATGTTGAGGTTGCTGAAGATGGAGTCATCAATAGCCACCGTCCCAATCTCTTATGCTGACGTTAGAGACCGACGGCCACCAACCCTACCCACAATACTGACATTAAGCCACCAACCTTTGAATTTTACCCCCCATGTATGTATGTATGTATGTATGTATGTATGTATGTATGTGTGTGTGTGTGTGTGTGTGTGTGTGTAATCTATGTGCAGAGTGTGTAGAAGCTGGGCAGTGCTGCGTGCATGAGTGTGTGAGGAACAAAATCTATGGAGAGAGAGAGAGAGAGAGAAAGAAAGAGAGAGAGAGTAGAGTTGAGCAAAGTCGTTCCTCCTCCTTGTATTATTCTCGCAGTTTATAGTGAAGTTGTGTGTGCTCCGTGGACATAGGTTAGATTGGACCAAACCACATAAATCTGGTGTTCCATTTTTGTTACTTTTTTTTTTTTTTTGTGATTATTGCTCCTAGATCCACCCCAACAATTGGTATCAAAGCAAGGTTGGAGCAAAATCGTAAATTCGAGCAAAATTGCAAGATCGAAGCCTCTATCTAGTGTCTTAAAATAGAGTTTTGAGGCCACCATTGTCTTCATATCATCGAGATGAAGCCAATGGCACAAATCAGAGCTCGAACGAAGCTCGGACGAAGCCATAAGCGCCCACATGCGCCAATGGCAGCACGCTGTCACAGCAACACACCTCCACGCACTATCATGTGCCACCTGGTAGCCGACGATAGCCCCTACGCTCCTCCACACACCGGCGAGAACATGACCACGTCTGAAAGTTGAAGAAGGTGACATCAGATTGACGTCAACACTGCATTATCTGTCCGCGTCAACGCCACATCAACACCTGTCAGTCAGTCGCATCACGCCATATGGCGTCCTATAAGCAGTAGGGGACCCACAGCCATGTCAGCCACCATGCCATCAGGGGACTCCACAACACCACGTCAATGCCACTTCAGTAGGTGGGGCCCACAGTTCCACGTCAGCAAATGCTCACCCATAGTGCCACGTCGACAAGTGAACCCCACTGTGCTACATTAGCAAGTGGGCCCCACATAGTCACATTAGCAAACGACATTAGTAACGGCGTCAACATATTCCGTTAAACAAGGGAATATTCCGTTAAGTTTAACGGAACGTTAACGGAGTTTGACCAGAAGTTTAACTAGGCTTTTCCAAGCCATTTTATATCCGTTTTTTGAACAACTTGAACAATTTCTAAAGTTTTCGACCATTCTGGATCCAACGATGCTATCTGTTAAGCTTATTCCATCTTTAGATAGGTGAATCGAGATGTCGAATGAAAAGAGCTCAAAGATCGAGATGTTTGATGGCACCAACTTCAATTTCTGGAAAATGCAGATTGAAGACTACTTATTTGGTAATGAGTTGCACTTACCATTAATGGAAAAGCTAGAATCCATGAAGGAGGGCGAGTGGGAGTTGCTTGATCGAAAAGCTCTCGGAGCTATCAGGATAATGCTGGCAAAGTCTGTTGCCTTCAATATCAAGCACTTCACAACCACCAAGTCTCTTATGGATGTGCTCTCCAATATGCACGAGCAGCCATCAGTCGTGAATAAGGTACACCTAATGAAAAGGTTGTTTACCATGAACATGTATGCAGGTGAAAGTTTTAGCAGACACTTGAATAATTTCAACGAGTTGTCGAATCAACTTGCCTTAGTTGGAATTACATTTGATAGTGATTCGTGTCCTACTAATTCTTAGTCAGTTTCTTGAGAGTTTAAAAGGTATAGTTACTGTGATCAGTGGCTCCACAAGAAAATCAAAACTGAAGTATGACAAGGTCATCAGCATGATTTTGACAGAAGAGATCAAGATACAGTCAAACAATGCCTCCACTTCAAGTTCAGCCTTGAACGTGGAAAGCCGAGAGAAAGGAAGCGGGCATGGGCAATCAAACAATCCCAGAGGTTCCCAAGGCACAAAGAATATTGAGTGATGGAATTGTGGAAAGATCGGGCATTACAGAAACTAGTGTGAAGGTCCAAGAAAGGAATATGAGGCAAAGAAAGAAGCAAATCTCGCCTCTTCCTCGGGAGAAAAAGATGCACTGATATGCCTTTTGGAGAGCAAACAGTAGTTTTGGGTCATAGACTTTAAAGCCTCATTTCATGCCACTTGTAGAAGAGATTGCCTAAAGAAGTATACACCACGTGACTTCAGTAAGGTATACCTTGGCAATGATCAACCTTGCGACATAACTGGCAAGGGAATTGTGAAGATCAATATAAACAGGTTAATATGGAAGCTGAAAGATGTTAGATATATTCCAGACTTGAGAAAGAAGTTGATCTCAGTTGGTCAACCAAAAGATAAGGGATACACTGCAATATTCATCGGTGATAAATGGAAGATATCAAATGGTGTATTGACGATTGCACGAGGTAAGAAAAGTGGAACACTTTATCTAACCTTCAATGCCTACATTTCTATTTCAGTTGTTGTAGGAAATGATGACAACAACATTTGGCACTGTTGACTGTTTGAGTCTGATCTCTATTTTGATGCTGAAGAAACATAACGAACTTATGTGTGTGTTTAGCATGTGAACAGGTCCATATTTGGATTACACATAAGGGACAGGGAAAATGGGGGCCAAGATGGATCTTAATGCACATACAACTGGCGTACTCCATAAAGTGAAGAGAAAAAGATCAAGAAGAAGATATTTTATTGTAATCGCATTTATCTTATAATTTGTAGGTATGTAATATGGTCTGTAATAATTTAATGCATTACATGCATGATGGTTGCATAAGCTCAAGAGGCCTTAGATTGACCTTAGGACCCCATGCACGTAAATGAAAAGTTCCTTTGGCTAAAATGTCACATTTATACAAATAGGGATAAAACTTAAGGTCAAAATTATGTTTTTGAATGGGCTCGATTGACCAAACCCTTCTGGTAATAACCAGTTTGGTCGACTGAACACTCTGTGGCTAAAAAGTCAAAAGGTTGACTAAGCCACTGTCGACCGAACCAATGGCAGTATAAATGCCATGGTCGACTGAACCAGTCAGAAGATAATATGTTGACTTTACTCGGTCGACCATTCTGCTTTTGAACGTATGGCCCCTGGTCGACCGAAGCATAAAAAGTCTGACACCCTAACAACCTAGTTGACTATTTGTGTAGTTCAAATTGGACACGGTCGATCGATGAGCGGTCAAATGATCCTTAGCCATGGTTGACTGAACCTCCTAAGGCTTCAAAATCACCTTGAGATGGTCGACAATTTTTGTAGTTCAAAATTGTCACGGTTGACCGAACTTAGTAATATGATCGACCAAACCTTGAAAAATGGTCGACCGAACCTCTCGGGTTGGCGAAATTTTTACCGAGGCTAAATTGGGTTAATTTTCACAAAACATAATTAAATAAATTTTCAAAATACCCTTGATATCCCCAATGGTCATATTTTGTGGGAATTCTATATATATACTCCCTCATTTGTCCTAATTAGCACAAGATTAGCATTTTGATTAGAAAAATTTTCCTCTCAAAATCTTTTGCTGCTAAATCTTTCATACTCCAAATTTTTACAAAGAATATTGTTTAAAACTCTTTCTCATATATTTTTTATTATATTTTTTAGAAAGAGTATATTTCCACACCTTCTTCACTTGCATATTGTTTGCACTTCAAAGCTAGGTTGAGTGTGCATTTTCGTGAGCAAATCTCATAGTGCTTACAAGCTTAAACTCTCCCATACTTGCATTTGATAGTCTATTGATTTTTTGAGAGTAAGCTGAAGTTTTCCCATTGTGTTTTTGATAGCCTTGGTGTAATCCGAAGAGGGGGTGAATTAGGTATTTAAAATTATTGCCTAGGTCAATTGGTTGAACAGCAGTATTACACAACCTAGGGTCAGTCTATGCAATTAAAAAATAAGCATACATGTGCAATGAAAGTAAAGTGTCGAAAAGTAAACAGTACACGCAATATGTTATCAAGGTTCGGCCAAATTGCCTACATCCCCGCCTTGGCTAACAAGCACAAGAATTACCACTATAGACTCACTTAAAGGGTGGAACAGCACCTAAACAACCAGGTCAATTAGTACAGGGCTGACCTCAACCTTTGCAAACAATCCTTACCGGACTAGATTACCGCCCCCTCAAGCCACGCCTGGAAATACAACAGTATTTTCTCAATATAATCGGTATAGTGATTATGCTTTCATGTAAATCAAAATATGTACCAAAATACAGCACAAACAAATATGCACTCACAGATGATATAGATTTAATGTTTAAGTGAGATCCAATATGTAAACTCTCTAAGATGTGTGAGTGTATTTATATGTGAAAGTTCAACCTTTGATTCAAGATAAGATATTCAACACACAAATGATCAAAGGAAGTTTAACACAATCCAAACCAAATATCTCAAGGGTATTCTAAATGTAAAGCACAATAGATATTTTGGATTGAAACTAGAAAAAACAATATCAAGGATAATATGCAAGCTTGTGTAAAATAATATTTTTTTCAAATCAAAATCCACAAGCTTGATGAGTCTTGCAATCAAGATGCAAAGACTCACTAGCTATAAGGGTATTCCCACTCAAAGATTTATTGTTTAAATCAGGGGAAAAACCCTAGCTAAGAACTCTCAATGAAAATTAATCAATTAACAAGTAAGGAGAGTTTTAGCAATGTAGAACATTCAATAACATTCTTAGGAACTTGATCTATCAAGGGAATAGCAAAATAGAGTGTATGGAAGTAGTATAGGCTAAATGAGATTTTGAAAGTTTGAGAGAGTTTTTGCTTAATGATCTTTCTAATCAACCCTTAATTTTGCAAATGAGAAGATATATATAGGCAAGGGCAAAATTATGATCGGTGGGGACTCAATGGGCAGTATTAAAAATATTTTGAATGAGTTTAACATTTTAACCCTGTTTAACCCCTTTAATTTTTTAGTAAAAATTAATTTACTCCGCGAGATTCGGGTGCCCGAACTAAGGTTCAGGTGCTCGAATGGACACACTTAAAAATCATTTTTTAAAGGTTCAGGTGCCTGAAGAAACGTTCGGTCGACTGAACAAAATTTAGTAGCATACGTTGCACGGTTCGGGTGCCCAGTGAAAAGTTCGGTAGCCCAAACTTGCCAATTCGATCACCCGGGGCATATTTGAACGTGGGATTCAAGCGCCCAGTTTGGTGAAAAGGTGTCCTGACATGTTTTCGGTCGCCCAAGGGTGATAGGTTCAATACAGGTTCGGTCGCCTGAAGTCTAATTAAACTGTTGACTTTCCAGCAGTTCAGGCGCCCGAGGAGTTTTGAACTCCTGGGGTTCGGTCACCCGACCTCCCTCATATTATGTCATTTTGCCAAATTTTACTTCAATTAATTCCCCTGATTATGTAAGTGATATGGGGACTTATTAGTGCATATGTGTTAGGACCTAAGGTCTTTTCAAGTACGCCCAAAAACCTAGTGTCAGTCGACCTTCGAAAGGTGCCCTAAGGTCATTCAGTCCCTATGGTCTTGTTGAACATTAATTCCTATCATGCATGCAGATGCCTTATTACAGACCATATAAATTATTACATACCAATACAAAAATGAATGCAAATACAATTGAAAATAGGTCTTCATTCCTTTTGCTTCTCCAAGCACCATCAATGAAGCTTAATCTTCATAGTCCATATGACTTGCTTGAGTTCCTACCAACAATGCATGCTAAGGATAGACTTGTTCAAGAAGCTCAATGCACAGGTAAGAAACATTGGTTTTTTCATAATCAAAATAGGATCAGACTCATAAAGTCAATAGTTTTCATTCATAAATATTGTTTGGGAAAACTCTACAACTGCTTAAGAACTTGCATCCTTATTGCAAGTTTCATAAGCTTGTTTTGTATTTTGATAAAAATATTTTTAGCAAGCCTTAACCCTAATATCCATTGTGCTTAATATTTGAACAATACTATTGTGATATTTACTTAAGGTTGTAGAGACTATTTGAACATTCATATTGCAAATATATTATTTTGAAGTCAAAGGTCTCACTCTCACATATATATACATATATATATTGATACACATATTATTGAGAGTTAACACATTGGTTAACGAAATCTCACTTGAGCTTAAGATCACATCATCTGTGAGTGCATTGATTAGATTGGTTGTATTAGTTCATATCTACTTAGTGTAAGAAGCATTTGTTTGTACACAAAATTATTGATTATTTGTTGTATTCCTGACGGGTGGTTGAAAGAGGGAGACTGGCCCTGTGAATAGTCTCATATTGCTCTAATCGGTTAGGAGAATACCGAACTGGTTCAGACCTGGTTAGAAGAACTAGGTGCACCATCCTGGTAAGATATTGCAATCAATGTCGCTCCACCCATTAAGCGAGCCTAAGTGGAATCCTCTTATTTGTGAGCTTGAGGCGGAGACATAGGCAGTATTGGCCAAACCCCAATAATATTCTTATGCCTAATTTTAATTTTCGCAATTTAAGTTTCTGAACTTGAATTTTTATATTTTTAATATTGTGAATGATTAAGAAACAAAGTCTACTATACTTGCTTTGATTATTTGCTCTGTAAATTTCTTGTGGGTATTGGAATCCATTTAGAAAGACTCTAGGTTGTGAAATACCACTGATATTTGGTTTAACTTAGGAATAAGTTTTAAAATTCCAATTCACCCCCCCCCCCTCTTGGGAATACACCAATTTTAACATGCACCAATGACTTGGTCATATGAGCGAGAAGGGACTTAGGGTGATGCACTCAAAGGGAAAATTGAGTGGTCTATGGTCGGTAGAGATTGGCATGTGCGATGATTGCATACTCGAGAAACAGAAGAGGGTTGGTTTCCAGACATATACCCGTACCCCAAAAAAGAAGAGACTAGAACTAGTCCACTCAGATGTTTGGGAACCGATGCCCATCTCATCCATAGGTAGAAAGAATTACTTCGTCACGTTCATTAATGATCATTCTCGAAAGGTATGGGTTTACTTTCTGAAACATAAGTCGGATGTATTTTATGCTTTCAAAATATGGAAAGCAATGGTTGAAAATGAAACTAGTTTGAAAATTAAGAAGCTGAGAATTGACAACGTTGGTGAGTATGAAGACACCAGGTTCAAGAAATTTTGCTATGAGCACGGTATCAAAATGGAAAAAAATATGCCAGGTATGCCCCAGCACAATGGTGTAGCCAAGCAGATGAACCGAACGTTGACTAAAATAGTCAAAAGCATGCGTATCTAGTCATGCTTACTAAAGCAATTATGGGCAGAAGTAGTTAACACAGTAGCATACTTGATTAACCAGGGTCCATGAGTACCATTGGACCACAAACTACCAAAAGAGGTAAGACTTTCACATTTGAAAGTTTTTTATTGTATTGCATATGTAGATATCCGTGATCATGTCAAAAACAAGCTTGATCTGAAGTTCTAGAATTGCACCTTGTCGATTACGGTGAAGATAAGTATGGGTATCGCATTTGGGACAATAAAAATAAGATGGTAATCAGAAGCAGAGACGTGATCTTCAACGAAAAGGTGATGTGCAAGGACAAACACACAACAATGCCCACCGAACCAGTTCAGAATAAATCAACCTATATAGACATGGATAATGTCCAAGAAGGTGTTGGGACACAATGGTAAAATGCTAAGAATCCTCATGCGGAGGAACCAGTGGAGCAGATCGTTGCACCACCGCCTCCTACTCCAGTTCCAAAGCTTAGGAGATCTTCTCGGCCCCATGTACCAAATAGAAGGTATATGGCTTATTGATGCAGGACATGGGGTAGGGTAACCTAGTCCTACGGGTTTCAACCCTCAATCAACACACATGAGAAACACTCTAAAATAAGAATTGAATCAACCAAACATTAATCTAACAAATCATGTTTTATCACACGGGTCCAAGGATTTTGAAAAGGTCTATAGTTCAATTCGAAATTCAATCCCAAGTGGTTCTTTCACAAAAGAATCAAGTGATATGCTTATGAAAAGGCTGTTCAATCATTCAAGAAAATAAGTTTATGTTATCACAATCATATTCCACAATTGACAAGCAAATATATGCTAAAATGCTGAGAATTTATGTTCTAGGGGACTTCAGTCACCTGGGGAGGAAAGGTCAGTCACCTGGGGTCACAAAATTAGGTTTTTTTTTTTGCTAGAAGAATAGGGTCAGCCGACTAGGCTTGGGAGAGTCAGTCGACTGATGGAATTTTCAAGCGAGATACAGAGAGATGAAAACGGTCAATCAACTAGGCTTTATGGGTCAGTCGACTGACTGAATGTTTGTGGGGATATTGAGAGTTAAAATGGGTTCATTCGACTGGGCTTTACGGGTCAATCGACTGAACAATGGGAAATGGAGATAAAAACAGGGGTTTTAAGGGGTTTTGTGAAACAGAGGCTTATGGGGATTTAAACATGGATCTCAAACAAAGTTAAGGATGGATTGGGATGGATATTACCATGTGGAATCGCTGGATATCTTACCAATGATCAACGAACTCAAGTCAAACCAAGAAATCCGTCAAGATCGCGATGAACAGGTGCGAATGCTGTTGCTGTTGTCAAATACGAACGGTGTGGGGATATGAGATGGTGAAGATATGATGGATAGATGTATTGGTCTCACACCAACTGATCTCCGGGGAGAACGTTGTAGCCTCTCGCCACTCAATCTTAAGGATCGGAAAAAAGCTCTGAGCTTTCAAAGGAAGAACCTTTATTCTATTAATAATAATACTTGACTAAAACTATCTTCCAGCGTTTAAAATAGTAATATATATAGGGAAAATAAAGACCTAGCAATAAATGACTTAAACGTCCCCATACAAGCATAGGAGACAACTCACTTAATGTTCACAAATTAACTCACATAAATCTCGCACAAATTAAGTACTTAACAACTCATAATGCAATTAATTAAATATAAATAAAGTTAAAAGGGAGGCCCAAGCTATATGGGGCCTAGAGTAGTTGTGTGGGGCCCAATAGGGTCATGAGCTCGGAATCACAACTTAGGCTTCTTTATTCTAAAAAGTCTTCAAGTATCTTCATAAGTTCCTTCAATGGCTAGTAAGCATTGTGGACATCCGAGTGTCGTCCACGTGTCACCATGCCAGCGAACGAAATGTAGTCACCATGTCAGCGAAGAACGTAGACATCTAGAGGTCATCCATGTGTCAGAACATCTGCAAAAGAAAGGGGTAACGCATGTCGATCCCCACCAATTATTTACTTCTTACAGATGGAGGAAAGCCCAAATGCTATGATGAAGCATGTCAAGTGGGAGATTCGAGCAAGTGGGAGCTTACAATGAAGGACGAGATGAAGTCCCTCACCTCTAATAAAACATGGGAACTAGCTAAGTTGCCCAAAGGTAAGAAGACTCTTCACAACAAGTGGGTGTACAAGATCAAAGAGAAGCATGATGGCTCCAAGATGTACAAGGCCCAGTTGGTAGTCAAAGGCTTCGAGTAGAAGGAAGGAATCGACTACACCGACATCTTTGCACCAGTTGTGAAACTGACAACCATCAGATCAATCTTGAGCATTGTTGCCTCAGAGGGCCTACGTCTTGAGCAGTTGGATATGAAGATGAAATTTCTTCACGTTGACAAGCTCTTCTTCAACCTACACACCAGATTCTTTTAAGCATTGTTACCTTGGAGGGCCTACATCTCGAGCAATTGGATATGAAGATGGCATTTCTTCACAGTGATCTTGACAAGGAAATTTACATGCTCCACCTAAAAGGATTATCAAAGAAAGGTAAAGAGAATCTGGTGTGCAAATTGAGGAAGAGCTTGTACAGTCTCAAACAAGCTCCCAAGCAATGATACCAAAAATTTGACAACTTTATGCACAAGAATTATTTTCGAAAGTGCAACGTCGACCACTATTGCTACTTCAAGAGGTATCAGTCTAGTTATATCATTCTATTATTATAAGGGATGACATGCTAATCGCAGAACCAAATATAGAAGAGATCAGAAAATTGAAACAACAATTGTCAAAGGAATTTGACATGAAGGACTTGGGCTCAGCAAAACAGATACTTGGAATGCGGATCTCCAGAGATAAGCAACAGAGAACGTTGCAGTTATCTTAGTCGGAGAACATTAGCCATGTTTTACAAAGGTTTAACATGAGCAATGCCAAAGCAATAAATACACCATTGATCGAACAACTTCGACTCTCCAAGGATCAAGCTCCCCAGATAGATGAAGAGAAGGACTTCATGGTTAAGGTACCTTACGCCTCAGCCATTGGAAGTCTTATGTACGTCATGGTTTGAACCAGACCAGAAATTGGCCAAGTAGTGAGAGTTATCAGCAGGTTCATGTCAAATCTAGGAAAGACTCACTGGGAAGCAGTGGAGTGGATCTTGAGGTACCTCAGAAGCACTATTGATAAGTACTTATGTTTCAGCAAAGGAGACTTGAAAATTAAAGGGTATGTAGATGTCGATTTTGCTAGTGAAGTTGATCACCGCAGAAGCATCACCGGATATGTGTTCACTGTTGCCATAACAGCTGTTAGTTGGATGTCGCAGATACAAAAGATTGTTGTCCGATCCACTACAAAAGCTGAATACATAGCAGTGGCGGAAGTTAGCAAAGACATGATTTGGCTTCAAGGTTTGTTGACAAAATTTGGATTAAATCAAGAGATAAATGTTTTGTACAGCGACAGTTAGAGTGCGATGCATCTGGCAAAGAATTCTGCATCTCATTCTAGAACCAAACATATTGGACTGCATTATCACTTCATTAGATCTTTATTAGAGGACGGAATGCTGACACTTGAAAAAATTCAAAGTAACAAGAATCTAGTAGACATGTTGACGAAGGTGATGATGACAGAAAAGCTAAAGTTGTACTCAATTTCAGTTGGCCTTTATGTTTGAAGACAGATGTGAGCACATCATTTACCTATACACTGGCTGAGATGGTGTCTCCATCTTCAAGTGAGAGATTGTTGAGATTGCTGAAGATGGAGTCGTCGACAGCTACCGTCCCAGCCACTTATGTTGATGTTGGAGACCCGCGACCACTAACCCTGCCCACAATGCTGACATTAAGCCACAAACCTTTGATTTTTAAAACAACCCCCCCCCCCCCTCCCCCTCACCTTCCATGCGCGCGCGCGCGTGTGTGTGTGAGATGAGTGTGTGTAATCTGTGAGCAAAGTTTGTAGAAGTTGTGCAATGTTACGTGCATGTGTGTGAGGATCAAAATCTATGTTCAGATTGGACCAAACCACACAAATCTGGTGTTCTATTTTTGTTATTTATTTTGTTTGTGTAATTATTGCTCCTAGATCCACCCCAACAGTGGATTGATCTGCAATCTTGTTTAGCCAATTCAAATTGACTCTTTTACCAATTTATCAAGACACTACGGAGTTATAGATTAAAAGAAGTGGAAGCTGCCGGCAAGTTTATTTTTGGCTAAACAGAGTTTCACAAAAAAAGAAATTAACAGTACCAAAATTATAGCAATTTCTTCAAATCTCGTATTCTGCTGTGTACCATCATATTAATATGGTATTACTCATAAACAAATTTAAATGAAAACTGTGCATGGCCTGCATTCACAATGAATGATCATGATTAGAACTTACAAGACATGGCCATAAAACTACACCCCTGCCACAAGAACAGCTCCGAGGCACAAGTTGATACAAAAACTTGAACATGTACACATTTACATCCTCAGAATGTGCTTCTTCATAGCATCGACTTCTGCTGCACAATACGGCACTGCATGGAGCAATTTTTCAATAAAGAATTTACAAGCTTCCCTGATTCTTAGTTAGATGATATAAGCATATTTCTAAAGCTTGATGGGCAATCCATAGTTGTGGAATGTCCTGATTGTTCCATCCCAACTTGCCGTCACAATCACAAGACCCCATGTTTCTGATTGAGTAGTATAATTATGGATGTTAGTCTGGTGGTGCAAATGCTGCAGCTCGTGCTGATGGTCCTGACTCTGGTGATGGTCAAGTTCTGCCACTGGTAAACCCCAATGGGGTAGCTTCTCCTCAGGCCATGTTGCAGAGCGCCTGCACGGGCCATCCACGGAAAACCAATTACCCAGAGCAAAACGTTCAGAATCTCTGATACAGGAACCAGCTCCTACGTAGCCAAACGGTTGTAGGCAGTGAGGATCGCAACTGCCACTGCCACTGCCACTGCCACTGCCACTATCCTTTTCTTCTGTTTGCATGCTTGACCAAGGTATTGCCACAGAGACACCTTCAAAGAAGAAATGCTCACAAGAACGTACGGATTTTGTATGTCTAGATGTGTGAATGCTTGAGCCCTCATAGTTCCAGACGTAGACACGAGAGTCCTCCCCAACCGAGATTATATGTTTAGTGGTTGAAGTAAATGATGCAGACATCTGACCTGAATTCCGAAGACCTGTTTTAGATGAGAAGATTGCATCAGCTTGACCAAGTAAACACATCTGTCAAATGTGACAAGTTCATGACATTGAAATGAAAAATTACAAAAAATTTGTAATTTTTTTTATTTCAATGACTTGGATTCATTGCATGTGCACATGCATATATTATCAAAATGAGAAACTATAATAACACAACATAGGAAAAATACATTGCATAAATAAGAAATTACACCCACAAAGGTCGATGTGAAATGCAATATAACTAAAACCTTGTGAATTATTCGAGGAGTGCAGATACAATGCATGTTCAAACTGTAAATTAGTGAGTACAGTGCATTTGAGTGGTCCTAGTAAACCTGCACATGGAGCAGCTGTCTTCACAAATAATTTATATTATTTACATGCGTGCTGCACAAACATCAAGAGAAAAAAAAAACCTTTGTTTTAAATGTTAAAGATGTGTAAAATCAAATTTTGTTAATTGATATGCTCTATATAGTTTATTTTCTTTCTCACTTTTCTTAGAAAAAAATTATAAAAAAAAAAAAAAGAAGTGGAACCATTCATATTATTCATTCCTTCGCCTAATGTTTTCCGAGTTTCAAATGGCAACCGAAAGTGTGCTAGTGCTTTAGAGAAGGGAAATGCATACTATGATCTCCCTATAGACTAGCACTAGCAGAAGAGGTTGTTCACTTGAACCTCAAAAAGTTTAATAACCTAGAAATTTATACATTCATACCAAGATACATATTTAATTCTTTATGTACCTTATAATTTCAGAATGGTGTTCACTACTTTAAGGCTTCTCTTGGAACTTGAGAAAAAATTGTAAGAATCAACTTCTTCATTATTATGGAAAGTGAGAAATATATATTTATATATACCAAATTAAAATTTTAATTTTACATATCATTAACTTTTGATTTTTCTTAATCTATACTCATATTAGAAAAAAAAAATTATTTTTGATATTATTTGATACAGAAAGAAAATATAATGCAAAATGAGTTTCTTTCTTATTTTCCTTTCCTTTTTGCAGACAAAATCCTTAATCTAAATTGACTCTAAATTGGTACAAAAACAAGGTTTGTATCCAAATTGCCAAACGATTACTGCAAAATCCCAAAATCAGCTCCTAAATGAGGCTGCAGGTCCAATACAAATTTGTCAGATCTCGGCAACACAATAGTACAGCAAAAGGAAAATCTAATTGGATGCATTATGCATAAAGCAAGAAAAATAAATTACCAAAGCCCCTTTCTAGTAGTATTGTGCATTCTCATCTAATGAAGAGCCAGAGCAGGAGCTGACAGAAGACGGGAGTTGTATTTAGTTTTGCACAAAAACTATTAACCTAATCAAAACCTAAGAACTCGCGTGAAAACAAGAGGGAGAAACAAAAACACACTATTCGTGAATCCTGTATGCTAGCCCCTGGATTAGGGTCAAGTAAACTGGCAGAACAAATTCAATCAGCTCTATAACCCAATATTATCAAAACAAAGTGCTGAAAGGGTTGTTTAAGACTTGAACAGTAAATCCCAGTTAAGACCATCATGGCTACCTTGACACCTTGACATGTTAATGAGATTTACACCTTTCTTGCAGTTCTCCCTGAAGGAAAAAAAAAAAAACATACTTTTTATCTACTGACCTCCCCCCCCCCCCCCCCCAAAAAAAAAAAAAAAACCAATTAAGCAATTAGAATTGGGAAACATCTTTCAAAGCCTGAACAAAATAGTCTGAGGATGATGTGTTCTATTTCAAAATTTTGACAACAAAATAAGTAAGTTTTTGCATACAAATGATTGCAAAACTAAATTATCATTAAAATTTTAGGTTCTCTGGTAAATTTATTTTATGATATATCATGACTACATATTGCAAGATAATATATACAGATATACTTTTTCTTGTGCGAATATAGTGGCTTAAAGACCATGTGCTTTTGATTAATTACAGAAAATCTTTAAGAAACTATAAATATGACTTGATTTAACTCCTACTAAGTATAAACAAACTAAATATAGACAAATTATCTACCTTTGTATTTGAGGACTAAATCAATCCCATCAAATATACGAACTCCGGAATCTTCTGATGTTATCATAACTCTTTGAGGTTCCTTTGGGGAGAACTACAAGAAAGGTGTGATTCCCAATTTTAATACACAATCAGGATTAATGCAATCAAAGCATTTATGGAGGCAGGAGCTTCAATCACAAAACCTGGATGCCAGTAATCTTGTTGCCAGAGGTTCTCCTTCTGCCCTGAATATGAATCTGTGCATTCAGCTGCATATGGCTGCCTTCACCATGACAAAACCAATTTAGGCACCCCACACGACATATCAAGTGAGATTATCTCAAAAATGAAAAATAAATTAATTAATTAATTAAAGAAAAAAGTACCTGATGGTTCATAGAAGCGGCAGGTCCCTGTAACTGAACCAACAACGAAACCCTGCTTTCATACCAGAATACAAATTAGTATCATGAACAGAGAAACCATAAAATACAGAGATATTGATTTTTAAAGTAAAATGATTTCAAGGTGGGATAAATATTTAGAATCATACTTTCCCATGTGGCTGGTAACATACAGCAGTTACTACATCCCGGACATCAGCCCAATCAACTACCCGTTGTTCAGACACTCCCCAAATTCGAACTTTTCCATCTATGGAGCCACTGATGAAGTAATTATTATCAACCGGATCGAACTGAATGCATGTCACTGGTTCCATCCAAACAAACAGAATTGCATTTAAAAACATTGCAAAACATAATATATTCGAGGGAAACAAATACGGAAGAGGTATGATAGCAATTTATATAGTGCAGAAGAACAAGAGACATCGAAGCATGCATTTCCAGAAATTAAATCTTCATATATTTACCATAATTATTGTGACGGAAAACATTAAGACATTCACTGCAGCCCAATTGCCACAAGCGAACAGTTTTATCCTTGGATGATGAAAGAAGACACTGCAACAAAAATATTGAATCTCTTGCCATCAACCACGAATCCAAGACAAAAACTACTGCAAACATGAAGAAAATAGCTAATCCAAAGTGTTGAAAAAGTGTCACAGAGGTCAACTCACATTATTGTTAGACCAATCCAAGTCTAGGACATCACTGGTATGGCCATGAAACTCCTGCAGGTGTGACTCCTCAATCTGAAAAACCTTGTCCGGAATGATAATGGAAGCATGACTTAATTTCTTTCTTTGAGAACTGGATTTCTCTTGGTTGACTCTGCTACAAAAATCAGCCATTAAATTTTTGTAAGAAGCGTCAGCTAATGTGACACGCCAAATGCGAACAATCCCATCTTCCCCACCACTTGCTAGATATTGGCCATCTGGACTGAACTTCATTGTCCAAATGTAGCCATCATGACCATGAATTTCTTGTCCACTGTACAGACCAGTCAACTCCATGCAGCTCTTTTTGTTATGCCTAACCTTCATTCTATTTGTCTTGTGTGTTTTAGCATTCAAACCATTCAACACTGATCTCTTTTTCACAAGGCGCTGCCACCAACCTCTTATGTCCTTACCACCCATGTCAAGACCCTTGCAATCTTCTAAATGGTCCTGCTTTTGCTTACACCCATCAGGGGTTGAATCCCCAGTAGTCCCCATCTCAAAAGCTATGTTGGTTTTGTCCAACTTATCATGCTCCAAATCATCAACCAAAAAGTTGGCTTCACCATTCCCTTCTCTACTGCAATAAGTCAGTTTTTCCTCCCCATCATTAATGGAAGAAGAAGAATTCAACACAGCACCGCTGCATTCCATAATCCTTTCCAATCCCACAGTCCCTACTGAAGTTCCAAAGACCGTCTCTTGCTTGGAAGATGACTCAACAAAAATAAAACCCATTTTTTGTAGAAAGCTTTCCCTCCGCTCTCGAATACTTTGAGGTTCGCTCATCCAAATTCCATACGAATCTTCATTCATAACAACAGGCTCTTCAGATGGAAGGTAATCTGCAGAATCAAAGAAAATGTCTTCTATCTCATCAAAGTTAAGCATCTCTTGCACATATGATCAATAATCCACATCAAGAACCACTGTGCTATTCTCAGTAAAAACCTAGACGCCCTTTAAGTACCTAGAATACCCCAGTTCACGGACCGAGTCTCTCTCGCGGAAAACACAAAATAGCAGCCTTCCCAGGAAACCATTTGACTGCAAACAATAATATTTTAATACATGGAAGTGGCTTGGGAAAGGCATGGGTAGTTCCGAGGTACCAAATACCAACGCCAAGGACCAGCACTGCCAATTGTTGAACTTGCACCGGTAGACTTCCAATGGCGATCCCAACACACAGACATAAACAAAACCCGAAACCCAGAAATTCTATCCCCAGTGCAGAGATAAACAATACCAAAAAGGCCCAGAAATCTCGCAATATAAAAAAGGATGAAATAGAGACCAAAGCTTCAAGGTTCAAAGACTATGTAACCTCGGTTTCGATGCAAAGCAAAGGCCACCAATCAGCAATGTCACCGACCCTCCGATGATGGTGGCGTCTGCACTATCTCTAGAGTCAATTTCACACCTAAACTCCTCAAAAGTTCTGTGTATCGAACCCAGTGGGGCTCCAAGGGTTGGCAATACAGGGAGAGAATGGCGGAGGAAGGAAAGGGAAAAAGCAGAGAGGCCGGGGAGGCGCGTGGGCAGAACGGTGCTTACGTGGGAGGCGCGTGGGAGCGCGTGGGGGATATCCCGGTGTCTGTTTGAGACGTGGTTTTCACCGTTGGAATCGTCTCGAGCTTAATTGCACAATGGTAGGCTCAATTTGATATTTGGAGCAACTTTAAAACTGGGAAGAAACTTGAATTTCTTCTCTGTTCACCTCTGTTTGGTGAATTCCGGCGTACCTGGACGCTCTGATACCACTGATGGGTGGAGAGGAGCACTCAGTCACTGGCTGTGACTGAAACTCAGTGAGGATAAATACCAAACAAGTATATTTCAATCTGAAAATAATACAGAGGAATTAAAATCTCTCTCACGGCTCACTGGCTAATCTCTCTCACACACCACATTTTGCTCACAATACACACACCTATTTATAGCTATTACAGAAGCAATAAAATCAACAATGGTGGGTGTTTAATTCAGAGGAGGTGGGCTGGTAGGTGGAGTAGGCAGCCTGCAAATCTCCAATGTCCACAACGGTGGGCTGCCGATCTTCAATGGAGGTGGGCTGCCGGTCTTCAAGTTTAATCTTCAACATCCCCCCTTAAACTTGACTCTCCTAATTTTGTTATTCCGAGCATTGTCTTCAGTCTTGCAAAAATATCATGTCTGAGTGGTTTTGTGAAAATATCAGCAATCTGATCATACGTTCTGCAAGATATCAATTCCACTTCTTTCTTCTTGACATGCTCCCTGATAAAATGATACCGAGTATCAATATGTTTACTTCTTTCATGGTAAACTGGATTTTTCGCAAGTGCAATCGCTGATCGGTTGTCGATGAAAACTTCTGTGGGGTTACCTTCAAGAAATCCCAGATACTTCAGTACATTCCTAATCCATATACCATGACAAACAGCCGAGCTGGCAGCAACATACTCAGCTTCACATGATGACAACGTTACGATGGGTTGCTTCTTTGAAGACCATGTAAACGCTGTATCTCCCATGAAAAATGTGAATCCAGTTGTGCTTTTTCTTTCATCAAGATCTCTTCCCCAATCGCTATCTGAATAGCCAATAAGTCTGCAATTACCTCTTGATGAATAAAACATACCATCAGTGATGGTACCTTTGACATATCGAAGTATTCTTTTCGCTGCATTCAGGTGGGACTGGTCAGGAGTCTCCATGTACCTGCTGACAAGTCCAACTCCGTAGAGTATATCTGGTCTGGTGCACGTCAAATACCTCAAGCTTCCAACCAGACTCTTAAAATATGTGGGGTCAACATCTCCTTGCTCATTCTTTCTCAACTCCAATCCTGTTTCAACTGGAGTTGTCACTGGGTTGCATTTGTCCATCCCAAACTTCTTCAATACTTCTTTTGCATAGTGGCTCTGGGAGATGAAAATTCCTTTCTCGCTTTGCACGACTTCTATGCCAAGAAAATGAGCCATCTGGCCAATATCTGTCATTTCGAATTCTTTGACCATGCTCCTTTTGAAAGCGGCAAACATCTCTGGATTGTTGCCGGTGAAGATCAGATCATCAACATATAGGCAGGCTATGAGCATGCTTCCATCTGTCTCCATCTTTATATATAGCGCATGCTCGTAGGGACACTTCTCAAATCCATTCTTCTGGAAGTAGTCATCAATCCTCATGTTCCACGCACGAGGTGCTTGCTTCAAGCCATAGAGTGCTTTCTTCAACTTGTACACTCTATCTTCTTTGCCCTTCTTTACATATCCAGGTGGTTGATCGATATAAATCTCTTCTTCCAGAAAACCGTTCAGAAAAGCTGATTTCACGTCTAGCTGGTAAATCTTCCATCTATTTTGTGCTGAAAGTGAAATAAGTAATCTGATGGTTTCAAGTCTAGCAACCGGGGCAAAGATTTTCTCCATAATCAATCCCTTCTTTTTGCTTGTAGCCTTTGGCGACAAGTCTTGCTTTATATCTTTGAACTTCTCCTTGAGCATTCTTTTTGGTCTTGTAGACCCATTTCACACCAATGGTTTTGCGGCCCTTCGGGAGATTTGTCAACTCCCAAGTTTTGTTCTTCTCGATGGATTGAATCTCCTCATCCATCGCTTTTCTCCATTTGTCTTCTTCGTTAGCTTCCTCAAAGCTAACCGGGTCGCTGGTTAACAATAGACAGTAAAGAGTAACATACTCTTCAATTGGTTCTGTAGTTTCATATAGGTCGGCTAGATTTCGAGCTCCTCTAGGTCTCATGTCTGAGATTTCACGCTCAATTGGTGATGGAGCTTCATTCCTCTGTGGTGAACCATGTGGAGGTGTCTGCAGCTCAGGAATTTGTGGCTCGATAGCCACTTCTCTTGTCTGTGTAGGTTCTTCTCCTTCAAGTGTCAATTCCGCATCTTTGGAACATTCAACCTGGTCCCATTTCCAGGATTCATTTTCTTCAAAGATGACATCCCGACTGTGAAAGACTTTCTTGTTGATGGGATTGTAGAGTCGATATCCCATGGTGCTGTCACCGTATCCTACAAGGATACACTTCTCTCCTTTATCATCCAGCTTTGTCCTTCTTGCTTCTGGGATCTTGGCGTAGGCTATGGAGCCAAACACCCTAAGATGACTCACACTGGGCTTGTGAGTACTCCAGGCTTCATATGGTGTCTTTGTATCAAGACTCTTCGTCGGACACCTATTGAGCAGATAGACTGCACATAACACTGCTTCTGCCCAAAAACTCTTGGGCACATTTTTATCCATTAACATGCTTCTAGCCATGTTAAGAATTGTGCGGTTCTTCCTTTCAGCTACACCATTCAACTGGGGAGTGTATGATGGTGTGAACTGTTTCTGAATTCCTTGTTGTCTAAGGAATTCCAGGAAAGCTTCGTCTTTGTACTCTCCTCCTTGGTCTGACCGGAGTGACTTGATGCGGAAGCCACTCTGTTTCTCCACAAGAGTTTTGAACTCTTTGAACTTATCGAATACCTCTGACTTCCTTTTCAAGAAGTAGACCCAGGTCTTCCTGCTGTAGTCGTCGATGAAGGTGAGGAAGTATCGATTCTGTCCATTCGAAAATGGTCTTAATGGACCACACACATCTGTGTGTATTAGCTGGAGCGGCATGGTTGATCTCCAGTCGGCTTGCTTTCCAAAGCTGTTTCTATGTTGCTTGCTCAAAATACAGCTTTCGCATATCACATTTGGATGATGGATATTGGGTAAGCCCTTAACCATCTTCTTGCTTCCCAATTGTTTCAAACTTTCAAAGTTTAGATGCCCATACCTTAGATGCCATAGCCAGTCTTTGTCTTTGATGATGGCGCTCAAACACCTTGGCGTATCATGTTGGATGGCGAGCGGAAACATTCGATTCTTTGCCATTTGAACTCGAGTAACAAGCTTTCCTTGAGCATCTATTATCACCATCTGCTTATCACTGAGGCTAATTCGATAGCCTCTCTCCACGAGCTGTCCGAGGCTAAGTATATTAGTCTTCATGGCTGGCACATAGTAGACGTTGGAGATGTAAGCATGATCTCCGGACTTTTGTTTGATCAAAACATCTCCTCTCCCTTGGACTGAGATTTTTGAATCATCTCCGAAAGAGATCTCCCCTTGAACTTTCTCATCAAGTTAAAAAAATAGGTTCTTTCTGCCAGTCATATGATTGCTGGCTCCAGAATCAAGGTACCAAACGCTTTGGTCCTGAGGAGTTGCATTGTGTGCCATCAGCATCAACGACTCTCCATCTGCATGATCAGTTTCGGCAAGGTTGGCCTCCTCGCTAACCTTTTCTTGTTGTCGCCCCCAACATTCATTGCTATAGTGTCCATACTTGTGACAATTATAGCATTGAATGTTTCTTTTGTCTACATTTGAGCGATTATTATATCCTCCTCTTCTTCCTTGTCCTCTGCCTTGTGGGACATAGCTCTGTTGATTTCGTCCTCCTCTAGTGGGACCTCTTCTGCCTCTGCCACCTTCTCTGGAGTTAAAATTCCCAGAATTTCTTCCACGAGATCCTCGGTCTCGTCCTCTTCCTTGTTGTGACGTCCCCCCTTTGTCGTATCTATCTGGTGTGTGAGAGAGATTAGCCAGTGAGCCGTGAGAGAGATTTTAATTCCTCTGTATTATTTTCAAATTGAAATATACTTGTTTGGTATTTATCCTCACTGAGTTTCAGTCACAGCCAGTGACTGAGTGCTCCTCTCCACCCATCAGTGGTATCAGAGCGTCCAGGTACGCCGGAATTCACCAAACAGAGGTGAACAGAGAAGAAATTCAAGTTTCTTCCCAGTTTTAAAGTTGCTCCAAATATCAAATTGAGCCTACCATTGTGCAATTAAGCTCGAGACGATTCCAACGGTGAAAACCACGTCTCAAACAGACACCGGGATATCCCCCACGCGCTCCCACGCGCCTCCCACGTAAGCACCGTTCTGCCCACGCGCCGGCAAGACTCCGACGACGGCGACACGCGCCTGCACGCGTCTTCCTCGCCCGATTGGCGAGATCCTACCCGCAAAGCGACCCGCGACCCGGATCCACGACTTGCGACCCGGTCAGCGACCCGCGTGCCAAACCAGCAACCCTGATCCGTGAAGGAGATCCGACCCGCTCCCAAGCTCCGACACGCGGCGTGTCCAGAAAGCGCCACGTGGCCTAACGGAACAGTTAACGCCGTTTAAAGGCCGTTAAATTAAACCGGTTAGTTTAAAATTCCCCAGGATTTTCCTATAGCCGGTTCAGTGATTTTTAGACCGGTTCTTTGCAAACCAAAACCGGTTCCTAAGGTTTTTCAATCTTCTGAATTTATTGGTGGCATTAGATTTACCAAAATCAGCCCCCATTTCTCTGTTTTTTATATATTAAATTCGATGGCTAACGGTACTATCCAATCGGTCATTCCAAAATTGACCCGAGAGAATTATGACAACTGGTCGATTCATTGGGTTTTACCGATCAATCAATTGATGAATAAGATGAGTAAACAAGCACACACACAAAATTGACACAGGAGTTACGTGGTTCGGCCAAATTCCGGCCTACGTCCACGGGAGCGAGGGATTATTATTTGCTGGGAAAAATAAACAGAGAGGAGGAGGAGGATTCCCTCAGCACTCACTCAACTCTCTCTTATCTCTTACTGCACTGCACTCTGCACACTCTGCACTCTGATTTACAACACCACACACACATGTATATATACACACAAGCGGGAGCAAAAAATTCAACAATGGGCGGCCGGAAATGTCAACATTTCCGGCAAAGCAGGTGGAGCCGGAAATGTTGACGGAGCAGGGCAGCCGGCGCCGTAGATATTGAAGGAGAGCAGCAGCCTTCTGTTGACTGGGTATGGATCCATCAATTCTCCCCCTCCATACCCATAGGAGGAGAATAATATGTTAATCTTCAATTGACATCCATCCCAGCTATATCCCTACATAGCTGGAGCTTCTCATAGGTTACTCCCTTTGTTAACATATCTGCCGGATTTTCTTTAGTATGAATTTTGACTAACTTCAACAGTTGTTGTTCCATCACTTCGCGTATCCAGTGATAGCGAATGTCAATGTGTTTTGTTCGGGAATGGTACATTGAATTCTTGCTCAAGTCCAGTGCACTCTGACTATCACAATGTACCTTGTATTCTTCCTGTTTGACACCTAACTCTTGAAGAAACCTCTTTAACCACAACATCTCCTTCCCAGCTTCCGCTGCGGCAATATATTCTGCTTCTGTTGTGGATAGGGCAACACACTTTTGCAATTTTGACTGCCATGATACAGCTCCCCCTGCAAAGGTGAACAAAAAACCTGATGTGGACTTTCTTCCATCAAGATCACCAGCCATGTCTGCATCAGTGTAACCCTCCAAGATTGGTTCAGCTTCCCCGAAACATAAGCACAATCCCGATGTACCTTTCAAGTACTTGAGAACCCATTTCACAGCTTCCCAATGGTCTTTCCCTGGATTGGAAAGAAACCTGCTCACAACACCTACAGCGTGGGCAATGTCTGGTCTCGTACATACCATTGCGTACATCAAGCTTCCAACTGCTGATGAGTATGGGACTATTGACATTTCTTCCCTTGATGAGTGAGACAACTTCTTGCTTAGCTTGAAATGATTAGCCAGTGGAGTATTTACTGGCTTGGCACTTTCCATGTTGAACTTTTTAATTACCCGTTCAATATACTTCTCCTGTGATAACCATAGCTTTCTGGCTTTCCTGTCGCGACTGATCCTGATGCCTAGGATCTGCTGAGCTGGGCCTAAGTCCTTCATTTCAAAAGATTTAGACAACTCCATCTTTAGCTTGTTGATCTTTCTTGTATCCTGACCAATGATCAACATATCATCAACATAGAGTAGTAGGATGACAAGATTACCATCAGGAAATATCTGAACATATGCACACTGATCTGCTGCAGTCCTCTTGTATCCGTGACTCACCATGAAAGAATCAAATTTTCTATACCACTGTCTCGGTGCTTGCTTAAGACCGTAGAGACTTTTCTTCAACCTGCAGACTTGATGTTCTTTCCCTGGAACTTCAAATCCTTCTGGTTGCTCCATGTAGATGTCTTCTTCCAAGTCACCATGTAAGAAGGCTGTCTTCACATCCATTTGTTCAAGCTCTAGATTCATCTTGGCTACTAATCCGAGTATGACTCGAATTGTTGTCATTTTCACTACTGGCGAAAATATCTCGTCAAAGTCAACACCTTTCTTCTGTTCGAAACCTTTGACGACCAATCTGGCTTTATGCGTCACAATTTTTCCACTGCCATCTTTCTTAAGCTTGAACACCCATTTGTTCCTTAGTGCTCTCTTCCCTTTGGGAAGTCTTACCAGCTCATACGTTTGATTCTTATGTAAAGAATTCACCTCTGCTTTCATAGCTTCTATCCATTTGGCTTTGTCGGTATGAGATTGGACCTCTTGGAAACTTTCTGGCTCCCCCTCATCAGTGAGTAAAAGATATTCTGATTCTGGATATCTTCTCGACGGAATCAGAATACGACCTCTTTCAGATCTTCTGGGCTCAGCTTCTTCTGGAGGAGGATATACCTCATCATCTGACTGCTGTGATGATTCTGCAATTTCTGGTGAAGGGGGTTGTTGCTCCCCCTGCTCAACACCTTCTACATCTGTTTCCAAAGGATCATCCTGCAATTCTCCATGGTTTGTGGGAGAATATGATAGTGTAGGATCTGTTACAATGACAGGAGCACCGTAACTAGGCTGGTTAGACTTTGTTTGTGGTTCAAAGTCCTCAAACACCTGGTTTTCATGGAAAACCACATCTCTCGATTTGATGACCTGCTTCCTCTCTGGATCCCATAATCTGTAGCCGAATTCACCATCTCCATAGCCAATAAAGATACATGGAATGGACTTCGCGTCGAGCTTTTGCCTCTGCTCATTAGATATATATGCAAAAGCTTTGCACCCAAACACTCTTAGATGAGTGTAAGAAACTTTTCTTCTGGTCCATTCTTTCTCTGGAATTCCAAAGTTAAGTGGTGCTGACGGTGATCTGTTAATAAGGTAACATGCGGCACGAACAGCTTCCCCCCAGAATGGCTTAGGTAATTTAGCCATACTGAGCATGCTTCTAACTCTTTCCATAATGGTCCGATTCATTCTCTCAGCTACACCATTATGTTGTGGGGTACGTGGGACCGTCTTTTCATGCCTAATACCACGTTCAGTACAGTATGCTTTGAACTCGTTGGAAGTATATTCGCCTCCATTGTCTGTCCGGAGGCACTTCAATTTCTTCCCTGTTTGCCTCTCCACCATAGCATGAAATTCCTTGAAATATTTAAAAACCTGGTCCTTTGTTTTCAGAAAATATACCCACACTTTCTTTGAAGCGTCGTCAATAAAGGTAACAAAATACCTATTGCCGCCGATTGATTCTACTTCAATGGGTCCGCATACATCAGAATGTACCAAACTCAATGGCTTTGACCTTCTCTTCATAGAGGAACTAAATGAAACTCTATGCTGTTTCCCAAATAAGCAGTGATCACATGGGTTTAAGGCAATACCTTTTGTGATTTTTATAAATGCCTTCTTCGCCAGTGTAAGGAGTCCTTTTTCTCCTACGTGTCCGAGTCTCTTGTGCCATAGGTTTGGTGATGCTTCATCTTCCACTGCATTGATGGCATCAGTACAAATCTTCACCTGCGTTTTGTACAATGTGCAGCAAATGCGTCCTCGTGCTATTGTCAAATTACCTTTTGATAATTTCCAAGTACCTTTCCCGAAGTAGCTTTCATAGCCCTGTTTATCAAGGGCTGCCCCAGAAATAAGGTTTAGCCGAAGGTCTGGGACATGTCGCACATCCTTTAATGTTATGGTGCAACCAATATTGGTTACAATCTGCACATCTCCGATTCCCACGATCTGAGAAGAACTAGTGTTCCCCATCTTTACTGTACCAAAATCTCCAGATTTATACATCGTGAAGAATTCTTTGTGAGGAGTGGCATGGTAGGAGGCTGCTGTGTCTACCACCCATTCAGTGTCGTGGTTCCCAATATGACAGCATGCATCTTCATCAATAGAGAAAACTGATATATCTTGAGTTAAGGTGACCGAGTTCTCACCTTCCTCCTTCTTTTGTTGCTGGTGGCTTTGACCATGATCCCGTCGAAATTTTCGACAATCTTTCTTCATATGGCCTTCAATGCCACAATAGTAGCACGAGATTTTCCCTCTCTGCCAACTTTTACCATCATTGAATCTGCTGCGATCCTGGGATCTTCCTCTAGATTTGCTTCTGCCTCTACCTCTACCTCGACTTCTGGTACTGGTACTTTCTTGAGGTCGGCCTCTGGTTTCAGTAACAAAGGCCTGTGACTGTTCTGCACCTGTTTCTTTTCTCCTGGCTTCTTCGTTGAATAAAGCATCTTTTACCATCGCCATGGTAAGTTTGCCGTCAGGAGCTGAATTGCTGAGAGTGATGACCAATGTCTCCCAGCTATCTGGTAAGGAGCTAAGAAGCAACAATGCTTCTGCTTCATCGCCAAGATCCATCTTTACTGATGAAAGCTGATTTACTAGATTTTGGAACTCACTAGTATGTTCAGCTATAGAGGTCCCGCCTTTTAACTTCAGATTAACAAGCCGTCTCATTAACATGGCTTTGTTGCGGGCAGTCTTGGCCTGGTACATGTTTTCCAGCTTCTCCCAAAGGCTATAAGCATCAGTCTCTTGTGCGACATGATGATATACCTTGTGGTCAATCCATTGTCTGATTTGACCAATGGTTTTTCTATTCATTCTTCTCCAATCGTCATCTTTGATGGAATCTGGTTTCATACCTTTATAATCCAAAGGGTCTGCCAGATCCTTACAATTAAGGAGATCCTCCATCCGAGACCTCCACAGAGTGTAATTGGAGGCTGTGAGCTTGATCATAGTACCCGAGTCTGATTCCTCCATTGATTTTAAGCACTAACTTGCTTGTACAGAAAAAATTGGGGTAGAATCTCAAGAAACCGAATATACGGTTGCGTCCGGAACGGTCAAAAACCCTGGAAATGACTTAAGTTGTTCGAAAAACGGACCTGAAATGGCCTTGAAAGGCCTGGTCAAACTTTGGTCAAAATTGGTCAACGGGTGCTGACGTGGCGTTTGACCGGTTGCTGACTGGGCGTTGACGCGGCCGCTGACGTGGACGCTGACGCGGCGTCTGGGAGAGGGTTGGAGGCGGGTCGGATCTCGAGCACGGATCCGGGTCGCGGTCGTGGATCCGGGTCGCGGTTCACTGTGCCGGGTTACGGGTCGGGCACGCGGGTCGGATCTCGCCAATCGGGCGAGGAAGACGCGTGCAGGCGCGTGTCGCCGTCCCGAAGTCTTCGCCGGCGCGTGGGGCTTACCCTGGTGTCCGTTTGAGGCTTGGTTTACACCGTTGGAATCGTCTCGAGCTGAATTGCACAATGGAAGGCTCAATTTGGGATTTTGAGCAACTTCAAAAACTGGGAGAAAATAGAATTTCTCCTCTGTTCACCTCTGTTTGGTGAACTCCGGCGTACCTGGACGCTCTGATACCACTTTGTTGGGTTTTACCGATCAATCAATTGATGAATAAGATGAGTAAACAAGCACACACACAAAATTGACACAGGAGTTACGTGGTTCGGCCAAATTCCGGCCTACGTCCACGGGAGCGAGGGATTATTATTTGCTGGGAAAAATAAACAGAGAGGAGGAGGAGGATTCCCTCAGCACTCACTCAACTCTCTCTTATCTCTTACTGCACTGCACTCTGCACACTCTGCACTCTGATTTACAACACCACACACACATGTATATATACACACAAGCGGGAGCAAAAAATTCAACAATGGGCGGCCGGAAATGTCAACATTTCCGGCAAAGCAGGTGGAGCCGGAAATGTTGACGGAGCAGGGCAGCCGGCGCCGTAGATATTGAAGGAGAGCAGCAGCCTTCTGTTGACTGGGTATGGATCCATCAGAGTTGTGCAGAAATTTAACCTGAACCCAACAAATGCTGATAAATAAACGACTGAGGCCGTGAAACAGGACCTTGAGATCTGCGCTTTGAGAAGATATTAACAGCGCACGGCCGACAAACACGAACGGCGCGGCCCAGTAAACAAGACGCCGCAGTCGTTTGCTCTGCTCTTCTGCTTCCTTTTAAGCCTCTTTTTATTGGATCAAATCAGACCCTTCTCTGCAACACAAGGCAATTCGCAAACGATCACCAACCAACACATTGGATATTCGATCGCCAGTCCGAGTTTAAAGGGAAAAACAAATCAAATGGGCAAATTCAAGTGCCAATCAAAATCTCCAGAAAAACCCCGATTAAGCAAATTCAAGTGTAAAAAAGGAAATAAAAACAGAAAAAACTCGAGTAAATATTGAATATATATATATGGCAACAAGCCCAAATGAGGAAATCAAACAATAAATAAACCTCTTTCAACAGCCCACTGCACGGACAGAAAGCTGAATTTTTTAAAAAAAAAAACTAGTATTTTGGTGCAATTTCCCATGAGTACTTTAGTAGCATCGTGGACAAACAATAACAACAAAGGCAATGCCAAACCAGCCAAAATGCATTAATGGGAATTGAGCGGCTTCTTGCAGAAACCATAAAGAAGAAAATGAACCATACAGGCTGTGAGTAGCAGCAGCAGCAACAGCACTCGATCATAGGTATCGTAGCTGGCTGGGAACAGCCTTCCTAGAGAAAGCGATGACTCCTTATCCAAGAAGCCTTAAAAACAGAAACTGACAAGCGTCACCCACCACTACTTTCTCCTCTCTCACCCGCTTACGCATCCAATTCCAATGTCTGTAGTGTGATAGTAATACAGATCTCATATGCATACACGTACCGTAGCTTGCTAGCTTGTTTGAAGCTAATCGCCATTATTGAAGCTGGTGATGAAGGAACTAATTGATAATTTTGTCTTCACGCTTAACACAGAAAAAGGGAGATCTCATCTACGCAAACAGAAAGTTATGGCTTCTCTTCTCTTGCATTTTTGGATCCTCCAGTTCGTTCGCACTGCCTGCTTCCCAGCTCCGATCCGCTCCACCGCTGCAAATTTCATTTTCAAATTTATGCCATCGCACGTTATGGAGTACCAAAAAAGAACATTGACCCCTCTAGCAGGTTGGTCCAATGTCTCGTCTCACACAGGCATTGTCATTTTTCTAAGGTTTTAGCTTCAATATATAATTAATATTATGTTTATATTTATGCTATTACTCAATTGTTTCGCTGTTTACATTGATAATTTTTATTTGCTTTGGAATAAATAAGCCAATAAAATTTAATATTTTTTAGATTAATTCTTTAATTATTATGTACAATAATATTACTATTGTCAAACTAAAAAGTGAGTTTTGAAATATAATAGTTAAGCAAAATAATTATAATACTTTTCATTCTATTATCATATTTATAACTTTTTATATATCTATTTTTAACCATATTTTTAATCATTATTTATGCAAGAAAAAAATGAGCATTTGTTAATTGCACTTTAAAATTGTTTTAATTTCAAAAATATCTACCAAGCATATTGTTACTTTTTAATTATTTTTCTAATTTTTAACTTTTATTTTCATAATTTTTATAATAATGCTAAATAAACCAATCAAATGTCCAAATCAAAAGTCGTCATCACCCCAAAACAATAATGTCTATGAATCCATGTCTCTACACAAGCGCACATTCTAATATTTATGTATGATTTAATTAACTTGTTTTTTTCTGAGCCTATCAAAGTTTATCTCGTTATTAATTAATTTATTGATAAAATATAAGACTTTAATGAATTGGGTATAGGGTCAAAATTTTGCTTCTATTATTAGATACTTTAATATTTTAAGCGTTCTAACTTTGATTATATTGGACTATCGAGGACCACTTAAATATTAAATAGTTGAATGGAAATAAACTTTCAAAATAGCTCTCAATTTTTTGGGGCGACTTTGAAATGCCAACCACATTTAATGATAAGTACGTACCGATATCCATCAAAGTATTAGTAGAATATTAAATCATGTGTGAGCTTGTTACATATAAGATGAACAAATTTCTTTATGTTAATTTTTTTTTCTCCCAAATCATACCTCGAATGCTAAGATGGTATTTTCATCGTGTGATAAAAGCCTAAGAAACCCTTTTTTTTTTCGCTTTTAAGATAAATGGGAATAAAAAATTAATTTTCTTTTAAACTCCATCACAATAAACGAGACAAAGTAATCAATGAACAATTAAAAAAAATTAGAATATTAGAATATTTTTAGAAGGTAATATCATAAATCATTTCAACGAAGTACCTACATTCATTAGGCATGCATATAGGCTTAAAGACACTTAGTATAGCTTAATAACTTCACAAAAATTAGTAAGGAAAAGAGTAGAGAGATGAGTCTCATTTTAGAAAGCGACATCTTACGAAATACGTGCCCTAACCAATAGACATACAAATAAACATTATTAGAATTGTACGCACGTAGTCGAAGCAGCCTCCACTCAAAATTTATTATCGTTTTAAAAAAAAAATAATGTAAATTCACATTCCAAATTATTACATATAAGAATAAAATGAAATCCAGTTTTTTATTTAATTTTTTTGTTTGATCTTATCCTCACCCCCATTATTCTAAACAAATGTGAAGTAGAAATCATATACAAGGCTTTGGGAGAATCCTCTTTCCCTTAAGTTTAATTTTTTAGTGTAATATTTGATGTGAGGAGGCGTAATTGAAAACGCCCACTCATCTACTGCCACGTAAACCTAATTATGACACTTTCCTAGTTCTTCAGGCATCTGCTTCTCACGTGACGTGAGTAGAGATAGCAGAGCAGCATTATGAAATTGATTCCTGTAACTAGAAGTGATTCAGCTTTTGCCAAAGGATAATTCCAAAGAATAAAGCAGAGAGAGTTTATGAGTTATTGGTTAAGTAGCTGTTTATATTATGCCCACCTCCTGTCCCATCTCCCCTAATAAATTTTTTCTTCTTCTTTTTTTGTTCCCCTTTCTCCCACATATACAAGAAGTTTATGGATAGGTTATTTTCAAAACCAGCTTCTTTTTTTATTATTTTTTAAATGTTCCTACTAAAGTTACTTTAATTTTTGTCCTACTATAGTGGATGCCCTGCCCTGCCCTGCCTGCCCATATTTCTCTATCCATTATTGGGAAAACCTTTCATAAATTTACGGGACTACTCTAAGATAAGACCTTAGTTTAATGGTACAAGAATTATATATGATTGAGGCAATGGAAATAAAGTAATTTCGCATTTAATTATCACATTGTAGGAGCTACGATATGCTTTTTTTTTTTTTTAAAAGAAAAAAAGAATGAGTATCTAATTTGCAAGATTAGTGTACATTTTTAATTCTATCTTTGTGCAAGTGTTATTTATTAATTCATATATTTATTTGCTTGTCTATATCAAAACCTACTTCCTTGTTGAATTATTATTCGAAATGCTCTCTCTCTCTCTCTCTCTCTCTCTCTCTCTCTCTCTCTCTCTCTCTCTCTCTCTCTCTATATATATATATATATATATATAGTTTATAATCTATGAGATATTTATCGGGATGATTTACCTCTTGTGATAACCCTATTATATTATTATCATGGCTTTCAGAAAGTTTCTTTTTTAGCCTATGTAATTCCTCACCAGCTATCAAGATTTAGCTTGCTACTAAATCGAGCTTAACAAATTCATTTTTTCAGGTCTTCCCCCTAATTGTATGTTGCATTTTTATTTTTATTTTTTTTGTTTAATGTAAATCTGTTCTAATACTTTTAAGTGAAAAATGAAGGTATAGTTATTATTATGCTAGCATATAATATTTGATAAATTATTTCCCCCATCGATATAGTACTCTAGTACTTATGGTTTTGTTATTTAAAATATTTTTAATTATATAAAAAAATTTTAAAAATGTTTTCTTAAAAAATAATATTTATATAAGAACTTAGAGAAAGAGTCCAACTATGCCTTACAATTAAATATTGGCATCTCTTTAAATTTTTTCTTCCTTAAAACATAATAAGTAAATATGCACTTTGATCATTGGTAATTTACTCTTTTGTAGTCATTGAACTTAGGTAGACAAATCAATATGACATTTTACTCCCTTGACTGTCAGTTTAGCAAAACTCAATTAAAGAAAAAAAAAAAAAAAAAAAGGTCATCATATAAATTGAAAAATGCATTAAAAGGGTTGTTAGAACTCCCTGTCACTTTGTTCTTAATATAATTTTTTATTTTTTCTGTTTGTTGCTTTCCATTAATATAAAGCATTTGGAAGCATGCAAATGTAGCTCAGCTAGACAAATGGGATGGCAATATGGGGAAAAGAAATAATACTTATTAGGGCAATTAAAAGCAATATTTTTTAGGTTTGTCAAAGAGATATGCGCCCAAAATCTCCTAAGTTTATAAAATTTCATAAATCGCTTTTGAGGTTTGGCAGAAAAATATAAATTCGACTTAATAGTTTTAAAAATATTAAGAATCTGCCCTAGCATTATATACAATTAATTTATTAAATGATATTGACCTTCCCCCTATAAAGTGATGCGGAAATTGTAAGTGTCCCAAAATCAAATATTAGGAGAGATCCTTAAGATTTTTAAAACTATCAGGTGGAATTTATATTTTTCCTGTCAAACCTCAAAAGTAATTTATGAGATTTACAAGTAAGGCAAAAGATATTCACTTTTTCAGAGGTTTGACGAAAAGATATGAACCACCCATGAGATTTCAAAAAATTCATTAACCTCCCCTAAAGTTTTAAGAATTTCAAGAACCTCTCCTAAGGTATGCCGAAAAGATACAAACATCTCGTTGTATTTTGCAAAAAGGCAAAACATTTAAGGAAAAAGTTTGTATATTTTTGCCAAATTTCAGGAGAGATTTGTAACATTTTTGAAATCTTAGGAGAGGTTTCTGAAATTTTTGAAATCTTAAGAAAGGTAAATATCTTTTTACCAAACCTTAAGAGAGGTCAATGAAATTTTTGAAACTTGATGGAAGGTTCATATCTTTTTTTCAAACCACTGAAAAAGTGAATATCTTTTGCCTTATAAAAAATTATCGCCTTGTAAAATTTGTTAGTCTTTCTCTAAGGGATATCCTATCTCATGCTCTTTCCAACTTTAAAAGGTTAAAAACTAAAATTTGGAACACAACTGTCAAACTAGGATGTGTTCTCTGACAAGCTAAGATTCATGTGCCCTGCCTTCTGTCTTGGTTTTAATTTGTTATTGTCACGTTGTGATGAATAGCAGAATTTAGAGAGAGAAATGTGAGCTCTCATGCTCTTGGACATCCAGTTTGTATTTGTGATTTCAGAATTTACATGTAATTGTCAAGGAGGAGGACAGTAAAACTGTGAAAGCTAGCTAGCCCATTACTGTCATATAAATGTCATATAGACATACTTCACTATGCATTGTCAAAATCATGCATTGCAACCACATCAACATCCATCCATCCATATCCATCTTTGAACTATATATATATATATGTGTGTGTGTGTGTGTGTGTGTATGTATTTTTCATTCCATAAAATTATTAAGCTCTGCTTCTGTGTTGGTTCCCAGTTTGCTGGCTCTCTAGCCCTCTAGCTAGCTGTTGGTTGTAGACAAAATGGATGGGAAGAAACAAAAAGTTTGGAATGTGGCCTCCAAGCATGCACCCAAAACTAGATTTCTTTTTTCTTCCATTCTGCTCAAGCTACTTAGCTAGGAGTTTTCATTCATTTCATTTTCTCAGCAATTAAACTTACGAATTCATGGAATCGTTTTGTTTCTGTGACACAAATTTCGATGCATGCATGTGTAAACCTATATATATATATATATATATATATATATATATAGTGCTTTCTAATTGTTTATCTATGTTGAAAGGACAAAATCAAAGTCACTCTAATTTTCACTGTAGAGAAAGCAAGTAGCAGTGGAAAACTGACCTCATCACTAGCCGGCTGATGAACCCCTTGGGAATATAAAGGAGGCTTGCACGCAGCATCAACAAAAACAAACTGTTGATGTCAATTCTCTTGCACCGCTCCCCCCATGCTTTGCATATGAGCGTGGGAGGAGGATGGATATATGGAGACCATAAGGGCAGTAATTGCTACGTGGGCATTCGATCAGCCAGGTGTTTTGATTTTTATAACTAAATTGGAATATAGAAAGGCAATGAGACACCTAGCATATATGGGCTGGTCCCTGGTTGTTGGGGGCATATCTCCGCTCGATCTTTTATCGATTTCCTCTCATTTAAAGCCAAAAGCTGCACCTTCATATTCTATTCAATTCACCTGCAGTCACTCCATCTGATCTCCCCACTGCATTAACCCATTTCTTCTGTATATAGTATGCCCTTTGATCAGTTTCTTGCAGTTTTGGTTGCTTGCTGTTGCTGGAGGAAATTAATTAGCTATAGCCATGCATCTCTCTTCCACACCCCCTTAATTGTTTCTTATTCTTCCTAAAATTCCAACTGAAAACTCCTACAAGTCTTTAATTCTAATTGTTAGGACGTGCCTAAACCTGATTCAATCTTAAAACAAATGTGAGAATTCCGGCCTTAAGACCCATTTTAGTTTTGAAAATTGTACAGTTTTCATTTTTCATAAAATTATTATTATTATTATTATTATTTTTACAATATTTGTATGAAATAAATGTACAATAATAAATAATTTTGGCACTATTTACTTATGAAAATAGTTTTATTTTTCATTTCTAAATTTCAAATAATTACAAAGATCTCACCTTATTTTTTAATTTTTCAATTTTATATATATAGAAAAGTTGGAATACATCATTTCATAATTTTTCGAGATTTTCAGCTCATATTTTAATTTATGTAAAATATGTATAGAATTTCTTCTAAATGGACAAACCCAAATTCAAATATCAAAATCCATGCTTCTGAATATTACCTCGTACAAAGTTTAAAAATTAGGAAAAACAAATATTTTTTGTATTTACCTCATACATGCAATCAGTAGAAGTGCAATTTTGGCTTTTCCCATCAAAGATTGAGACCATCTTTGCCATCACAGCATTGCTTGCTTCCTCAGTGTTTTTTTTTTCTCTCAAATTCTTTTTTTATTCAACTGGCCTCGCTATAGCTACTGGTTAATTAGAAGCATATCTCCAGAAAATCCTCCCTTGATTTCTTCTCATTTGAAGAGAAAAGGTGCACCTCGTAATCCTAATTTAAAACTCCAATTAATTACTATTCCAAATTAACAAATGGGATGTTACTAGCTACTTGCGACCATTGTAGGGATCCTTTCTCTTGCACCTTCTTTAACACTAAAATAAGTGTATTTTTTAACTGTAGCTGTGCTGTCTAGTTCAACTGCATCAGTATTTAGTAAAAAAGGTCATTTGTTTGACTGCTTTTGTTTGTCTTATGTTATACTGTAGTTGTAGGTCTTCTATTTTCTTCCCTAATGTGCATATAGTGGCTAAATGTTTGACTATATTTTAATCTTTTCTGGACGCCGGCACCATCTCATCTCTACTTTATTTGCTCCAGAGAGCAAGGAAATTTTACTTGAAATTTTTTCATTAGTGAACAGTTGATGGAAGACCTTCTGCTTAGCTATTGAGGCGATTTTTAAAAGTAGAGGTAATTTTTAAAGGCCATTGAAGTGCTTAGCTAATACCAACTCGTATGAGACAACTTTTGATATTAATAGGTTTGAAAGTGAAAATTTTGAAACATACCTACAAAGCTATTTAAAGCTCATGTTTACTTTAGATAATTTTAGGTTTTCATGGAAATATAATTAATCATTTTTGCATCACTCATTTCTTTTGAATGAAATTGTTCATCTTTTTTAACGGGAAAATCTAAATATTCACATCAAATACCTACAGATCATATTTCTTACTTGTGAAGGTGACTCTAGGATGATATTTAAGATAATTTAATTTAAAATATTTCTAGATATGAATACGTTTCAGTGATGTGCACGCACGCACCACTGATTAGGAATTCATCATTTTGAGCACTAATCAATTTTCGACTTGATTTTGATTAATATATATATATATACATATTGGTGATGACACCCACAATAAAGAGACTGCATTTGTTATTAACATAACTTTGAAGCAGTATGATGCCAAAGAGTGCATGGGTTTGAGTGGGTTCTCTATGAGACTATGACTGCCATGTCTGCCACTCCGAAAAGGGACAGAAAAAAAAAAAAGAAATTAAAGACCTAACTGAGTGCCAACAAACAACATTGTTCTTCACAAAATCAATATTAAAAAAGGCAACGTTGTAAAAAGGGTTAATATAATTAAACTCCAAAATACCAACCCAAATGGGCACCTCCCCGCAGTAAAATTAATGCCTGCACATTTTGTTTTATCCCGGGGAGGGAGGGTTGGCTCGCAATTGCATTTCGCTTCTCGATTCCTACCAAATACAGGGTTTCCTTTATAAAAACAATTAATTAATAAGTGGGTTGAAGTCCAGACCCGCTCACATGCTCTCTTGTTTTATTATTTTTTTAGCTGAAGAGACTCACCTCACCTCACCTGACGTTTGGATTTCCTTCAACACTTGACTTGGACTGCACATTCTTCAAATCTCAACCATTCACCTATTGGCTTCTTGTGTTTGTGTGTGTGTGTGTGTGTCTCTATATATATATATATATATATATATATATATATATATATATATGATCCCCATGATGCATGCGTGGCCCATTGACAGCCACCTTTTCAGCTTCTCTTGATGCTCTCCCTGAAATGCCGCACTGGCAAACAGGACTCATCGCACCCCTGCTGAAATATCTGTGCTGGTCCATGCATGAGGTGATATATAATTATGCTAATTAGGCCGTAATTAATCCATGATTAGGGCCTTTCATCCAGATACGAGTATCCCCATTAGTTTTAAGCAGTTGTCAGTGAGAGATTTTAGAGAAGATCAATGGGATACATTGAGCATGTGATCGTCAGCTCACCAACTTTATAATTTCCCCATAAGTTCTAATAGCCATAGCTTGCCAAACAAAACAAGTAATTTGTAAATCCAACCTATTTGTTGAGAGAAAATGGTGATGAATAATTCAGGGTTGTTTATGTGAGAATTAAAACTTTTATTGATTGAGAAAATGGTGATGAATAATTCAGTTCAAACAGAAGCAATAAAAGAACAAAGATGGCAAAGAAAAACAACAAAAATACAATTGATTCACTATATATATATAACCAACATGCCTGAAGTTCATAAGTTGGGGCTCCAATTTTATGTCTTCAGCATGCACTGTCAAAATATCATTTATCTTCTTTCTTTGATTTCTTCACCTACATGAAACAAATTTATTTCTTTGAGTTTTGGACCTAAGAATTGTTGGGTTCATAAAGACTAGTATGATCATTCTATTTATTCTTAAGACATACTTACCTTATTTTGTTATATTTTGAGAAGATCTTGTTTCCTTTTTTTTTTTTTTTGTAAAATAATTTCTTTCAAGATAATCTCTTTTGTTATGAAAATAACATCTAATAAAAGGTGAAGTGTATTAACGTGTTCTTTCAAAGAAATTTTTTATATCATTCTACTTTGATCTTCATTCATAGCCAACACCACTCTTTTCAAAAGAGCACCTTTTATTTTCAAAAAGAACATTTAGTATATCTTGACCATTTATAAATTTTTCAAGAGTTTCAATTAAATCATCACTTGACTATGTAGCTCACTCTTTCCATAATAAAAAATCTCAATTTTCTTTAACACGATTCTTTTTCATTTTCAACTTTTAACATTTGACTTTCAAACTCTTCCACACAACATGTTTCAAGTTCAATCATCAATAAATTACTTTTTATTTTCTCACTCGAATAGTACTTCGTGGACAATTGTCTAGTCTTTTCTAGATTTCTTTTATTGATTTACAACTAAAAACTCTATTGAACTCATTTGAATCTAAAGCTTCATTGACTTAGCAATAAGGAGAGTTTTTTTAGCATCATATTCATTTTTATTTCATAGCAGGCTCCATTTATAGCCTTGTAAGGAATATAAGGCACATTCTTAATATTTTTCCATATGTTAGCATTAATAGATTGAACAAATATCTTCATGTGAACTTTCTAATAAATGTGGCTTATATCATTGAATAAATGACATATATTAGTGGACCATCCATGTGATCAAGCTAAACAATGGTACTAATGCATGAAAAAATCACCATCCATCCATATGTTTCTGTGCCAATGCCTTGCATCCGGAGGAGCTTAGCTGAATAATAATAATAATAATAATAATAATAATAATAATAATAATAATAATAATAATAATAACAAAATATCACATCTGTCAAGTTTTTGTATGAATTGAAAAATATTTCTCTACATTTCAAGAAATAGAAAACTAACAGCTTAACTAACTATGATAATTGATTAAAAACCATATTAACTAACTCATCTTCTCCTCTTCGAACTTAACCTTGGATTTTAGCTCCAATTGTTCAATCCATGAGGCAATATTCCAACACCCCCCTCAAGATGAACATGTATATTTTGAATGTTCATCTTGCAAAGACTATGATGAAATGGAAGAGAACCGAGAGGCTTAGTGAAAATGTCTGCTACTTGCAATCGTGCAGGAACATAAAACAACTTTATGATATTTTGTTGTAGTTTTTCTCTAATGAGATGACAGTTTATCTGTATATGCTTGGTTCTCTCATATTGGACTGGATTGGTAGCAATGGACAATGCTGATTTACTATCGGTGTAAACCAAAGCTGGTTGCTGATGGGGAATATGCAAATCTTTTAGTGCATAAAGAAGTCATTGAATTTCACAAGTTGTTGAGGCAAGGGCCCTGTATTCTACTTTAGCAGGGATCTGCTGATGGTTGCTTGCTTTTTACTCTTCCAAGAAATTAAGGAATCACCTAAGAAGACAGCAAATCCAATGACACTTCTTCGAGTGTCAATACATCCTACCCAATCAGTATCAGAGAAAGTTTTGAGTTGCAGTTCTAATGAAGCTGGAAAGAACAAGCCTTGACCAGGAGTTGCCTTTAGATACCTGAGAACTCAAATGGCAGCTTGGAAATGACTCACAGCTGGTTTGGCCAAAAACTGACTGAGAACTTGGACTGAAAATGCAAGATCAGGTCGAGTTAATGTTAAATATAACAATTTCTCAATCAGTCTTCTATAAGCTGAAGGATCCTCACACAAATCAGAATCAAAAGCAGTGAGTTTTAAGTTCGAATCCATTGGAAAAGCTGCAGGATGTGCACCAAGAATTCTAGTTTGTTCAAGTATATCGAGAATAAACTTCCTTTGACAAAGTGATATACTAGTTTTGGATCTTGCAATCTCCAAGCCAAGAAAATATTTAAGTTCCCCCAAATCTTTAATGGTAAACTTGTCATGTAGAAAAGACTTAAGCAGCTATATTTCAAGTAAACTATCACTGGCCAAAAAAATATCATCTACATAGACTAGTAAGGTTATGAAAAATGATTTAGATTTCTTGATAAGCAAAGAACAATCAGAGCTACCTTGAGTAAAACCATAAGCAAGTAATGTTGTGGATAGTTTTGCAAACCATTGCCTAGAAGCTTGCTTTAAACCATATAAACTCTTCAAAAGTTTACAAACTTTATTTTGTCCTTTGACAACCAAACTAGAGGGCAAATCCACATAAACTTCTTCATGCAAGTCACCATGTAAGAATACATTATTAACATCCAACTGGTGAAGATGCCAATGCTTAACAACAGTTATAGCAAGCAGTAGCCGAATGGAAGTTATCTTTGCTACAGGAGAAAAAGTGTCAAAAAAATCCAATCCTTCTTGTTGAGTGTAGCCTTTAGCTACTAATCTAGATTTATGCCTCTCAATAGTTCCATCTTCCTTATACTCGATTCGAAAACCCACTTACAACCAATGGTTTGTTTATCCTTAGGAAGAGTAACAAGTTCCCAAGTATTATTTAATTCTAAGGCATTTAGTTTATTTGGCACAAGAAATGGTTCATTCTCTGCATAAGAAGTCTAATGGTGGAAATGTAATGATCAAAGTGGACATGGCTAAGGCATATGATAGGGTCAATTGCAATTTTTTTAAACTTGCATCTGGAAAGCTTTGGTTTCTCACAAAGATTTTGTGGTTTAGTGGCGGAATGTGTTTCCTCTCCTTGGTTCTCCATTATAATGAATGGCACTTATAAAGGTTTCTTTAAACCTTCTCGAGGGCTTCGCCGAGGAGATATCCTTTATCTCCTTATCTATTTATTATTTTACAGGAAGTTCTCTCTCGACTTCTAAAGAAAAATTTTATGGAGAATAAGATAGGGGCTTACTATCATCCTCGTGGGGCGCCTTTGGTATCTCACCTTCTCTATGCGGATGACATTCTTATTTTTGCCAATGGCAAGAGAAGTTCCATTCGAATGCTTATTAAGACTTTGAAGAAGTATGAGGATTGGTTTGGTCAATTGATAAATAAGAAAAGTCAACTATTTTTTTATCCAAAAGAATTGTTTTTGCTCGGAAGATATCTCTGTTAAGGACGACTGGCTTTGCGGAAGGAGGTTTTCCTGCTACATATTTGGGTGTTCCTTTGGTATCGGGTCGTCTTACGGACCGTATTTTAGAGCCCCTAGTTGATAAATTGAGGAAAAAGATAGCGGGTTAGAAATTTAAACTTTTATCTCAAGGGGGCCGCCTAATTTTAATTAAGCATGTATTATCATCAATGGTGGTTCATCAATTGGCATTATTGGACATTCCTACTACTGTCTTCAAAAAGATAAATTCTATGTTATCGAAATTTTTTTGGAGTGGAGTAAATGACAAAAGAAAAAGGAATTGGTGTTCCTGGTCTAATAAATGTAAGCCTGTTTGTGAGGGTGGTTTGGGTGTTAGGGATTTGGCAAAGGTAAAAAAATCATTGCATATGAAGTTTGTGTGGAGATTGTTAACTATGGATAATATGTGGACTCAATTCTTTAAAGCCAAGTATTTGTATAAGAAACACCACTTAAGAGAAATGAAACTAGAGAAAGGAACTAGATTTTGGAGATCGATTGTTCATGTGATTCCTGAAGTTTTAGAGCATGTCCGTGTTCGAATTAAAGAAGGGTTGGCTTCTTTATGGTTTGATCATTGGTTAGCCTTTGACCCCCTTTGTGCTAAGGTTCAGGAAATCAGTAACCATAAGCTTCGAACTCGAGATTGTTGGGATAGAGATGGGTGAAATGTTGATTTATTAGTGGATCTGTTGGGTGAAGATTAGGTTGAGGAAGTAATGAACTCTGTTATTTCTTGCAAGGAGGGTCCAGATACAGTAATTTGGAAACCTTCAACAGATGGGAAATTCACCACGACAAGTGCTTGGGAAATTATAAGGGAGCATAAAGAGGAATTTTCAGTTACAAAATGGATCTGGCATCCTATGTTGCCAAAAAGGGTATCAATTTGTATGTGGAAGTCTTGGTTTGCTTGTCTTACGGTTGATACTCGTATTAAAGAAGTAGGTGTCCAGATGGCCTCTCAATGTAATTGTTGTTCAAATGCCAAGATTAAATCTCTAGACCATGTGTTTTGCACCAAATCTTTTGCTTAGGAGGTATGGAAAAAAGCAGCAATGACGTTGGGTGTTAGTTGTATGGCAACGAGTACTTGGAAAGGCAGAGTTAAGGTCTGGTTTAGTTGTGCAAGACGGGCCTCACAGTTAGGCATTTTGGTAAGTCTTATACCTAGTCTCATCATCTGGAGACTCTGGACTCGTCGATGTAGAGCCAGGATGGAATCAATTCATGATTCGGTGAGAATTGTGTGGCTTGATATTAAATATTGACTGAGATCAATTTCAGACAAGTTAAATAAATGTGCACCTGCTTCTTGCACGGATATTGCAGTCCTTCGTGCTTTGGATATTCAAGTAAAAAATATAGGGGTTCGTCTTCCTCGTGTAGTCAGATAGTGTAAACTTGGGATAGGTGGGGTTAAATTGAATGTGGATGAGAGCTGTAAAAGTAACCCAGGGAATTGTGGTGGTGGAGGTGTGATAAGAGATGAAAAAGGTTTATTTAAAGCAGCTTTTTCCTCATTATTGGGTTATGGAACAAATAACATGGCTGAATTGAAAGCTATTATTTAAGGGATTAATCTGTGCAAAGATCTCGGATTTGATCAAGTGGAGATTGGATGTGACTCTGCTTTGTTGGTTCAATGGATAAATTATGGGAAGTGCTCGGTTTGGATCTTATGGGATTTGTGGGAAGAACTTATGCTAGCATTAAGAGACATACAGTTCAAAGTGGAACATGTTTACAGGGAGGCGAATAAAAGTGCAGATTTCTTTGCCAAATAAGGTGAAGCTGGTATTTCTCGATCATATAGTTGTCAAGATGATCTTCCTCAGCAAGTCAAGGGAATGATTCGATTGGACTTGTTGGGTTTTCCTTCTTTGCGCTCATGATATTTTGTGTTATTACACTTTTAGTGGTTTAACTTCTTAGTTTTTTTGGTTGCCGTTGTTTGGTTTTTTGGTTTGGTTTATGTTGGTTAAGTTAGTTTTAGGGTCTTGGATTTTGCTTTTGTTGTCCCAAAGTCTCAAAATTATAACCATGGTTTTCCTCCGCCATAAGTGAGGGATTTTTCTAATAAAGTTAGGAGGTGCCGCCCTCTTTTACCAAAAAAAAATTGCCATTCAGGAATTTGAGTAGCCAATTTGTAAGTTTTGGGTTTTATAGAGACTGAAAGAGAGACTAGAAAAGCTTTATGAGAAGAAGACAATCGGTTTGTAGAAATAAAATCAGATATGGGATATAAAATACCTTTATTAGGATAGCAACCAGCAATAGCAGATGAAGGAGTTGCAATTGGAACCTGTGAAGCAGTACCACAATAAAAATCCTACAAGTAACTTGGCTTTTGTTTAATTCTTGAAGACTTTCTAAGTCGTGGTAAAACAATATTTGGGGTAGGGTCATTGTTCAAAGATGGTTGATGGTGTGAAGGATACTAATATGAGATGAGGTGTTGAGGTGATGGTGGATGTTGATTAGAGGAAATATCAGAAGAATGAAAATAAAGGTTGAGTGTGATACTCCATGGAAGAAAGGCTTAAAAAGGATTAGATGTTATTACCCATATTAACAACGTGCACCTTTCTTTTCGGGATCCTTCCCACAAGAACTTCACAATTAAGCGTGCTTGACTTGAGGTAATCTTGGGATTGATGACCTTTTAGGAAGTTTTCTCAAGAAGTGTGTGAGTGAGGACAAAACACACTAAAAATTGTACGTGTTGATCTGTGGGGCCAGTCATTAGTCTGATAAGGCTTGTCCCTCTGTTGTCTAGTTCTGGTGGAGGAGGAGAGACGCAATGCTCCCTAGCAGACCCAGGTTGGGGTGTTACAAAATGGTATTAGAGAAATTATCCAGCCGAAAGTGTGATGAGATTCACATTGCATGGGTTTGGAAATATGGGTTCGCAACGAGAACGTTACGTTCTGTAAGTGGGGAAGAATATGATACCCTATGGAAGAAAGGCTTAAAAAGGATTAGATGTTACTACCCATATCAACAAGGTGCACCTTTCTTTCGGGAGACTTCCCATAAGAACTCCACGGTTAAGCATGCTTGGCTTGGAGTAATCTTGGGATTGGTGACCTTCTGGAAAGTTCTCTAAAAGTGTGTTAGTGAGGACAAAACACACTAAAAAAGACACGCGTTTATCTGTGGGGCCAGTCATTAGTCCGATAAGGCTCACCCCTCCTATTGTCTGGTACAGGGGGAGGAGGAGAGACGCAATGTCCCTGGAAGACCCAAGTTGGGATGTTACACTGAGGTAGAAGTTGTTGGAGGAAATAAGAAAGTATGAGTTTTAGGATTAGAAGGAAAAGCCTTGAAAGGAAAGACATTTTCAGAAAAGACTACATTTCTTGAGATGAAAACTTTATTAGTATTAAGGTCTATTAATTTGTAGTCTATTATATCAAAAAGATAACCCAAGAATAGACATTTGGTAGCTCGTGGATCAAATTTATGTCTATAAGTTGTGAGTATTGATACAAAACGAAGACAACCAAACACTTTAAGGTGAGAAAGATTAGGTGGTTTATCAAATAGCATTTCGAATGATGTTTTGTTGTTGAGAAGAGGAGTAGTAATTTTTTTTTATGATGTGAGCTGCTGTTAATACGCAGTCACTCCAAAAGGTTAAATGCATGTTTGCCTGAAACAGTAAGGCCTTGACAGTGTTTAATAAATGTTAATGTTTTCTTTCCACAACTCCATTTTGTTGAGGAGTTTCCACATAACTTCTTTGATGTATAATACCATTGTCATTATAAAATTGAGTCAAAAGGAATTTAGGACCATTATCCAATCTCACTGTTTTGATAGGAACACTAAACTGGGTTACTACCATTTTGCAAAAAAATTTAAGGATAAAAGGAACTTCATATTTCATCTTGAGCATGTATACCCAAGTGCAACGTGTATAGTCATCAACTATAGTAAGAAAATATTTGAAACCAGAATAAGAAACAACATTGAAGGGGCCCCATATATCACAATGAATCAAGTCAAACTTTTTATTTTAACTGGTTTGAGATACAAGAAATGAAAGCTTTATTTGCTTTGCTAAATGACATACATCATAAACATTTGTAAAGTTGAAAGATATGGATGAGTCCAGCTATCTAAGAAAGGGTAATCTTGAATTAGAAACATGGCCAAGTCTGTAATGCCAAGTATCTAATTGAGTTTGGGTAATGGCTGAAGCCAAGGAGGAAGAATGAAACATGGTTTGGTTGTGAGAAGTAGCCTTTGAAGTAGCTTGAGATAGGTGGTACAGTTCATGTTTCTCAAATGCAATCCCAATCATCTTCTTTGTCGATTGGTCCTGTAAAAGGCAATGGGAGTCAAAGAAAGAAGCACAAATACTAGATTGCTTTGTTAGTTTAGAAACAGATAATAAATTGAATGAAAAACTAGGAACACATAACACATCATGTAAAGATAGTGTATTTGAGAGACAAATGTTGCCAATGTGTGAAGCTGGAACAGAGTTCCCATTTGGCAGATTTATGGAAGCATTGATTTGTTTAGGCGGAGAAGAATATAATAGTGGTGAACATATCATGTGGTCTGTTGCACTTGTATCCAAAATCCATGAGGATACATTCTCTAAAGATGAAGAGGCAAAATAGCAAAAATTTGAGGGGTTACTAGAAAATTGAGAAGTAACAATGATGACAACAAGTGAAGGTGTTTGGGTGGATATTGAAGATGAGGTAGAATTTGCAAGTGCCAGCAATTTATTGAATTCCTTAGAAGTAAAAGAAAACTTTTGGTCCTCGTTACTGTGTTGAATATAGACCTCAAATGTTGACACAGCAGCATGAGCAGTGGGTGGTTTCCTCTTTCCTTTTGGTCCAGTCCAGTCGGGAGGGTCACCAAAAAGATGAAAACATTTTTCTATTATATGTCCATTGTATCCACAATGAGTGCAGTATAAAGAAGATTTTTCTATTTGTCTTTGGAAAATTTCAAAGGAACAGATGGCTGAGTATTTTGTTTAGCAATCAAAGCAAGAGTTTCATTATTGACAACATTGTTTAGTTGTCTTTGATTTTCCTCTTGAAGTAGTAAAGAAAATACTTTTGCCATACTTGGTAATGGTGAAACCATAAGCAATTGGCTTCGAATTGGAGCATATGAGTCATTTAGGCCAACCAAAAATTTTAAAACACAATCAGTTTGTTGTCTAACCAGCAAAATATCAAACAGGTTGCAGGTGCATGTTGCCATCTTTCCACAGCTGCAAGTTGGGACTGGTCTGTAATTGACATACTCATCCCATAGTGACTTGAAAGAATTAAAATATTCAGGAAATGATAAAGAGCATTGAGTAATTGATCAACAGCAAATATAACATAAAGAAGATTATTCCTTATTTCCTTAGAAATAGAATTTATTAACCATGAGAGAACTAGATTATTGGCACACAGCCAAGCAGTATGGAGAGTACACTGATTTAACAAGAGGAACAAGAATCGAACCATCAATGAATGTTGCTTTGTTTTTGACTATTAAAGCAATGGTGATTGATCGACTCCATGTGATATAGTTATCACCATTGAAGATTTCAAAAACAAGTAATGCACCAGGATTGTCACTTGGATGCAAGTAATATGGACTAAATGAATCATCCGAAGGATTGATCGTGCGATGAGAAGTATGAGAACTAATAAAATTTTCGTCAACAAAAGTCATTTCTTAAATTTCTTCAAGAAATGCAAGAAAATAAAGAAAGATTGCAAAAAAAAATAAAAAAATAAAAAAAACTTTCCTCGTAAAGAAAATCAGAGACAGAACCAGTTCAATATGCACTTGGGGACAATGCTGGCAACTCAATATAAGATCAATGTGAAGCAATGTTTTTCATTTGTAGAAAAATTAAATGCTAAACCATCAGCTTCTCTGTTTGGCTTCAGACCTCTATAAATATTCGCACAGACAAAATCAAAAGTCGTAGGCAAGACAAATGTAAAGAACAGGGAGAGATTGTGAAAGAGGAAGCATAGCTCTCAAGTTTCTTGAAACTGAGAAATAGTGCGGAAAACAAGGTGTTCTCTGATACCATGTCAAGTTTTTGTATGAATTGAAAAATACTTCTCTACATTATAAAATACAGAATATATGGTTGTATTTATACAATACAAGAAACAAGAAATAGGAAACTAACAGCTTAACTAACGATGATAACTGGTTAAAAACCATATTACCTAACCCATCTTCTCCTCTTCTAACTCAGCCTTGGATTTTAGCTCCAGTAGTTCAATCCATGAGGCAATATTCCACTAACATCCGGAGGCAGATGGAGACTTCAATCGGTCAATGTTTACTGAAGGGCAAATGAGGCTTCCATGTTTAGTGAATGGGGGCTGAAGTTCATGGCAGTGTCTTCTTTCTGCTTCACAAAAACTTTGACCGCATCTTTTGTCTCGTGTTTCACTCTTGCATTGTGTTTCAGTTAAAAAGTGAAGGGAACACAAAAAGGTGCAGAGGAAGGTAAATAGAAGCAGAGGAAATACTGAAATATGGGATAATATGGTTTGCTTTCTTTCCTTTCCTTTTTTTTTTTTTCTGTAAACAATGGTTGCCCCCTCAACTCCAAAATAGGACCTTCCCTGAATTTCCACCCTGTAAGCAAACATTAGATTCAAGAGGAATATTGTCCATGTCTTTACTAGTAGCATGACATAGGAGTTTACAATATTATCTTTGGCTGCTAGGATTTGGCATTGCGTTTTATCAATGGCGCCATTAATTGGGACAAAATGATTTCTAAGCTACCCCTCCTGCGGCAGAATATCTGTTGGACTATGGAGCCAACATCAACCCGAAGTCCTTCACCAAAGCCCAACAGAATACAACCTTCACAGGAATTTTTTTCACTACTTGCAGTTGGGGCAAGTAGTCACACGGATAAGGCAGCTAATTTTGTGAATCAAAATAATCATATGGGTTTTTCTTTTTTTTTTCACGAAAAAACATCCAGTTTCAAATGAAAAATATCAGAATCAGATCTTCTATTGCTATGACCACAGATGCTAACTGCACGACTTTATTCTGTACATTTGACTGGCCAATGCATGTTGCGCTACAAGAGAGTTCAATTTCGAGCATCATGTGAGAAACGTTATGCTGATCTAAACAGGGACATTGAGGGGATAATCTTGTGGGTGTCTGTTGATGGACTCCCTCAGCAATGTCTCCTGCTCATGGAGGTTGAACGGGGGAATATCATAAACATCTGTAAAAAGTTCGGCAATTGAAGCTTTCTCCATCTTCTCTGCAGCTTGAATTGCATGCAATAACTGTAGCAAAAGTGGCATCAGTTGGAGATGTTTTAAGAAGATTATAGGCACAAAAGACAATACAGAGATTATTTCAAAATGAGTTTTGACAGAGCATATTTTGCTACAATTTCAGCTGAAGATAAACCTCCTCCACTGCCAGCCAGAATGATATGTAGTGGCCTTATGGGCAAAGTGGGTGATATTATACGCCTTGCAATTCTCGGATATAAGATCAGTACATGCAACATAGAAGTCTCTCATTCTATAATAATTTCTTCAACATATTATGCATATTGCTATACGTTTCTCCAAAAATGATGGAAAAATGAACACTTTCATTGAAGGGCAAATGAGGTTGGGAATGTAATAATCTTGGAAATTCCTATAAGGAAAACATTCAAGTTACATCCAGAATGCGGTGTCACTGACTTTTTAATATGAATTATTTAAAGTGAATGTAAGTACTCCGAATAACTGAATTTGTCAATTCGATAGAACACTTTTTTTCCAATCCTTTACAAGATCATTCCAAACCCGTAAAGCAATTTGGTGTAATCAACGGTGAAACTGTGAGAGCTTATTAATTTCAAAAATGGCTGGCGATATCATATGGAAATTAGTGCTGTCTCTGGTAGAAGGGAAGGAAAGAAGTGATGAGAAGTTTAATGATCCAGGCTAAGCTACTGAACTACCAGTCATGATGTCTATCCTGATCATCAAATGAAATAATTCAGTCCTTCCACCCTTTCCCTTCCCATGTTTAAATGTTTTAATGGCCTGTTTATTTGTGGAAAACAATTTTATTTTATTTTATTCATAAAATTATGAAAGGCCGCCCTATTTTCCAGTTTTTCAACTTTTGTATATAAAAGCTGAAATTTTTTTACTGTTTTCAAGCTTTCCTATTAAGATGTTGAATGGCATTTTTGTAATTCAAGATAAAATGAAAAATGGAACTAATTACCACAACTAAACAGGCCATAAGGGCCTATTTGCTTGTGGAAGATTGTTTTCCTTCTCCATATCCAGTTCTCTAAAAATAAGTACAAAACTGGCACTTTATTTTTCAGTTTTCCAACGTTTGGATATAAAAGTTGGAAAACAATTTTTTTTAAAAAAAACTCTTCCAAGTTTCCTACACATATGTTGGAAGACTGAAAAATAAGGTGGTAGTTTATATTATTTGAAAAAATGAAAATACAAAATTGAAACTGTTTTCCCCAGGTTCTATAGTTTACACAAACTGGGAGCTTTACCTGCTTCCTCACACTGCTTCGAAGCATCAACTCAGCCTCTTCACTCCACCAACCATTACTTTCAAGCCACTTTCTAAATCTAGTTGCAGGATTCCGTGACATTCTCCACCATTCAATCTCATTAGCTGAGCGGTACTTGGTTGAATCATCTGATGTGGAGTGGTGCCCCACTCGATATGTTAGGGCCTGCCAATGAAAGAATTGGATCAATTGGTCAAATATCCACATATGAAGTGTACATGATTAAACAATATTCCATTCAATATGCAAAATTTTACCTCAATTAAGATAGGTTTGTGCTCATTAACAGCTATTTCACGTGCTGCAAGGACTGCGCGATACATTGCAAGAGCATCATTACCATCTACACGAATACTTCGAACCCCATAAGCTTGGCCTTTAACAACGACACCATCACCTATTAAAGAACAAAAATTCAAAATCATATTTGGATATTAACATTCTATAAATGGGAAAACTAAAAATAGGAAAATGAATAGGATGGGGGAAATACTTCGAAACTGGTCAGATACAGGGGTACTGATGGCCCACCCATTATTCCGGCAAATGAAAATGACTGGAACTTCCATGACCGCCGCAAAGTTTAATGCAGAATGAAAATCTCCCTAACATTATTAACACATTAGAAGAAAAAAGTTCAAGAGAAAGAAAAAGGAGAACCCAATTAATTGAAACAAAGAGACCTTTCAACAACTGAAGAAAACAAATCATTCCATTACAATGAAGGTCTTAAATTTTGATTTCGACTCAAATTTCGAAGCTCCAAAAGTATGGAAATTTCCATTTCGATGTCAATTTCGATTTCAATATGAAAAAATAACGGAAATCAATAGTAAAACATGGAACTCTTTTGTGAAACTCTAGAAATGGTTAACAAACCAAATAATGTAATTTCTAGGACTAATATATTACAAGTTAAATACATCTATGTTGCATATGAGATGGAAAAGTTGTAATATAATATGTGTCTCAAACATATTTGTAAGATAATAAGCATTAAATATATTTAGTTAATACAAATAAAATTCATAAATCATTTAAATATTATTTAATATACAAACAACGATAATGTAGACATGAATGGTTAAATAAAATGTTGTTGTAAGTTCATTTTTTTAAATAATTTCAAAAGCCCTCGTAATAAATTTTTTTTGATAAAAATAAAATAAATAAATTAAGAGAAATTTCACTTTAATCCTAAATCTCTCATTTGAATTCCGAGGAAATTTCATTATGTATTTAAATTTTCGATAGGTTTCGCTAAAATTTTGAAATTTTGATAAATTTTGGATGATTCATTTAGATTTTGATGAAAATTATGTAAGACAAAAATCAATTGCCATTTCGATTGCCAGGGTAACAGAAATAAAAAATTTCAACAATTTCGTGGAAATTTAAGACCATGATTATGATTCATATGGAGAAACCTATTCTAGTAAAATGGTATCACAACCACCAAAGATTGAAACTGGGTAGTAGGAGCTTGAACACTTCAGCATAAATGCTAAAGCTCCCATAAGGCGGGGTAAGGCTGTCATGGGCCGAATATTTCACACTTTGTGAAGGGTCATGCGGCACTAGCTAAAGTGCTCTTGTTCACTAAACAACTCATGAAAGCAAATGACAAGGCAGTGGTAAACATTGAAGCAACGAAATTCATAAACAAACATCTCTGTAAGCAATATGTGTTTAGCAAGAGAGGCAAGTAGGCTAAGCACAATAAATAAATAAAAACTGGTGAGTTTTACCAAACTAATGAATACTCACCCTCCCCTAAAGAGCGTTAATGTTATTTTAGACACTACAAAACATCAAATTGTCCGAAAAGATACACTCCCCATTTACACTAAGGTGGTGTTTGGTAATTGAGAACCAACTCTAAAAATCGGAATCGGAATAGTTGATTCGCATTCCTAGCGTTTGCTTTATGGTATTCTTATTCCGATTCCTATTTTGTACAGGAATGGGATTCTCCCTTTTGCTTACTTTTTGATTTCTATCTGTTACTCAGGAATTAAATCCTAATTCCTAAAAATACAATATTTCTTACCCTACTCATTATAATGCATAAATATACATATATACATGCACGTCTACATACTATAATATGATACGCATATATTGTAATATAATATTATATTAGGAGGTGGCAAACTTCTACCTTATGGTGTTAAACGATGAGGTAAACTCTTACTCTTAACTCGTTTATTAATTCTAGTGATGATTCCTTAAATGAATCCTATGATAGCATGCCATCATATACTGAATTGCAAATCAAGTTATTTAAATTACATAAAAGCATTGTTAGGATGTCCAAACAAAACACCACACTAAAAAGTGAGAATGAAATGTTAATGAAGAAATTAGAGTCAAATCACGTAGTTGAAAAAGAAAAAGACTCATACATTGCTGCACTAGAGAATAAGACTGAAAAACTATAAAAAGAACTAGAGGACTTGAAATCACAAGACACTTTTGAAAATGAGATAGATTTAAAGATCACTAGTCTGAAAAACAAGGTAGAAGATTATTCTAAAATAATCTATAACTTCCCAAGAGGAAAAGATAATTTTGACAAACTAGTTGGTTCTCAAAAGATATCTTTAGACAAGGAAGACATTGGCTTTAATGGAATAGAAAATAAGAGAAAAAAGAATCTCTAAATCGGTTATTTTGTTAAAGAATCTAAAAACTATGCCAGCACTTCTTTAAACAATGCTTACACACACACACCACATGTTTCTTATGTAAAAAGAAGGGTCATATCAAATTTGATTGCCCATTTGAAAAGAGCATGTCAAAACTAAAAAGGTGTGGAAAGTCAAAGAAACTTCTAAAACTAACCTAAAAGGACCAAAGAAAGTTTGGGTACCTAAGAAAATTACTTGAATCCTTTTGTAGGTATGTTTTAGGTCCATCCCTTCAAAAGACAAGTGGTACTTGGACAGTGGCTGCTCAAGGCATATGACGGGAGACAAGTCCAAGTTCAAATCACTAACACTAAAGCAAGGTGGACACGTCACTTTTAGAGACAACGCCAAAGGTAAAATTATCGGCATCGGCAAAGTCGGTAAGGAACCTTCCTTAATCATTGAGAATGTCTTATTAGTTGAAGGTTTAAAACATAACTTTCTTAGTATTAGTCAACTTAGTGACAAAGGATTTGACATAACCTTTAAAAAGGATAAGTGTATCGTTGAAAATGCAGAAAAACATGAAATACTTTTCATTGCAAATCGTTGTGAAAACATGTATTGCATCAACTTTGAAAACTTAGTGTGTCAAGACGTAAAATGTTTTACGGCCTTGAATTAATCTAGTTGGTGATGGCATATGAGATTAGGACATGCTAGCATGGACCTCCTATCTAAGTTAGGAAGGATTTAGTCAAGGGTTTACCCAATACTAAATTCATAAAAGACCAAATTTGTGATGCTTGCAAACTCAGGAAGCAAACCAAGACAAGCTTCAAAAAGAAGCAATATCCACTGGAAGACCATTGGAATTAATTCATCTAGATCTATTTGTCCCTACTAAAACACAAAGTTTAGGAGGAAAACAATATGCATCCATCATAGTAGATGACTACTCCAGGTTCACCTGGGTGTTATACTTAGCCTCCAAAAATGAAGTGTGTAAAATGCTTACCAACTTATGTAAGAAACTCCAAAATGAAAAGGGTTATGGTATTTTACACATACGAAGTGATAGAGGTGGAGAATTTAGAAATAAAGATGTTGAAAACTTTTGTGATGAAAATGGTATTTCACACAACTTTTCAGCACCTCGAACACCTCAACAAAATGGAGTTGTTGAGAGAAAGAACAGATCCTTACAGGAAATGGCTAGGACTATGCTAAATGAGCATAACCTACCCAAATATTTTTGGGCTGAAGCGGTAAATACTGCCTGTTACGTCATGAACAGAGTTTCCATTAGGACAAACTTGAATAAAACACCTTACAAGCTTTGGAAAGGAAAGAAACCAAACATCTCTTACTTCCATGTCTTTGGTTGTAAATATTTTGTTTTGAACGATAAAGGTAACCTAGGAAAATTTGATGCAAAATCAAATGAAGAAATTTTTCTAGGATATGCTTTAAACAGTAAAGCCTTTAGAGTATACAACAAAAGAACGATGACGATTGTAGAATCCATTCATGTTGCATTTGATGAAGCCAACCCATTCTCTTCTAAAACCTCTATTGATGATGATCCAAAGATAAGAAAAGGTTTAGAAGACTTAGCAATTCATGATAGCAAAGAAGAGAGCATTGAAATTAAACCAACCATCTTATAATGACTCTCAAAATCAAGTTGAAGTCAACAAATTTCCAAAAGAATGGAAATTCGTGAAGAACCACCTTAAGGACCAAATTATTGGTGAACTATCACGAGGGGTGTCAACTCGTTCTTCACTTGAGAACCTATGCGATCATTTAGCTATCCTATCACAAAAGGAACCTAAGAACATAAATGATGCAATCAATGATGATTCATGGGTGTTAGCTATGCAAGAAGAGCTAAATCAATTTGAAAGGAATAAAGTTTGGAAGTTAGTTCCTAGACCAGATAATCATTCACTCATTGGGACTAAATGGGTTTATAGGAATAAAAAGGATAAAAATGGCATTGTTGTCCGTAACAAGGCCAGACTAGTAGCATAAGGTTTCAATCAAGAGGAAGGGATTGATTTTGAGGAAACCTATGCACCAGTAGCCAGAATGGATGTCATTCACATGTTATTTGCCTATGCATCCCGCAAAAACTTCAAACTCTATCAAATGGATGTAAAGAGTGCATTTCTAAATGGTTTCATAAATGAAGTACATGAGAACAACCCCCAGGTTTTGAAGATTTCCATTTTCCGAACCATGTATTCAAATTTTCGAAAGCCTTATATAGGTTAAAACAAGCTCCTAGAACTTGGTAAGAAAGACTGAGCGGCTTTCTTTTAGAAAATGGATTCTCGAGAGGAAAGATAGATCATTCAAATTTATGTTGATGATATCATATTTGGTCCTACAAATGAGGATCTATGCAAAGAGTTTGCTACATTCATGCAAGATAAATTTTAGTTGAGTATTATGGACGAACTTACATATTTTCTAGGTCTTCAAATCAAGCAAGCCAAGAATGGCACATTCATAAACCAATCTAAGTACATAAAAGGCCTGCTCAAGAAATTTGATATAGAAGGTGGCAAGGCATTGGGAACACTGATGAGCACTTCCACTAATCTTGATAAGGATAAGCAAGCGAAACCGATAGATATTAAGTACTACCATTATGATTGGGAGACTGCTTTACTTGACGGCAAGTAGACCAGATATCATGTTCAGTGTTTGCATGTGTGCTAAATTTCAAGCCTCACATAAGAAATCACACCAAATAGTTGTTAAAAGGATTTTACGTTATTTGATTGGTACTACAGACTTAGGTTTATGGTATTCATAGGACACATCCTTTGAAATAATCAGCTACTCTAATGCGGACTATGCCGGGTGCAAAATTGACCGCAAGAGTACAAGTAGTACATTTCACTTCTAATGACATTCTCTGGTATCTTGGTTTTCCAAGAAACAGGAAGTGCTTCCTCGTCAAGAGAGAAAGCGCCCATAGAGGAAAGCTCGAGCAAAGTAGAGGACAGAGATGATGAGGAGTAGGATGAGAGCTCATCTAGTTGAGATCTTTGAAAATCTTTGTATCTGGTTGTAATTTAAGGGTACTTGTTTTTGTTTTTGTTATGATTCAGTTGACAACAACTTCTTTATGTATGCTTAATGATGTTAATGTATATATGTTTTATTAGCAACATTTATGAGTTCTATATTGGATCTAATGACTAAGTATGGATGTTATCTGCTGAATGATGATTATGACTTTCTACTGATGGTCATATTTTTGTGAAGTGCATGCTGATTGTTGGCAAACAGATATTTGCTTTTGCTGTTCATTTGACTGGTTGTGCTATATTGTTTAATCTTTGTTGAAATTCTTTTTGCTGATGTCCAAAGGGGGAGAATAAGCAAAATGAATAATATGTTTGTAATATTTTTGTATTTTGCATTTTCCAAAGGGGGAGAATAATAAGCAAAATAAAATTTTTTATATGACAAAATAATATTTTTGAGCGTAATGCAAAAATCATTAGAAAAAATCTTTTGAATTCTAAGTAAAAAGGGGAAGAACTTTTTGAAAAGGAGAGCATTTAATCACAATTGAGCTTGAACAAATATTTTTACATTGATTATTTTTATGTTTATGCTTATTGAGGGGGAGTCTTGTCAAGGCTACCTCATTTTGCTCTTTGTTTGTCATCATCAAAAAGGGAGAGATTGTTGGCCTAACAAGGCTTATTCTCGTTTTGATAATGACAAACTAAGGCATCTAATTGTGCTATCAAGTGTAATTTACAGCTATTATAGCTTACAAGCACAATGAACAATGTTTAAATGTAAAGACATGAAGAACACAAGTAAATGAAGAATGGCTATTGAAGAAAAGCTTGGATGAAGCTAATAAGTCTAATGTAAGTACTTCTCAATTTAGTGTTTGTCATGAAGTTTTGAAGATAATCACTTGAACTAAGATACCTTTTTTCAAATCTCGGAAAATATTTTTACAAACTCCAAATATCATTTCAAAACGGTAAAAATAAGTTTTGGAATCAAAAAGATAAAGAACATTAAATTTTAGGGTGTTCAGGCACCTGAGGCTTATGCCTAGTCAACCGAATGCAAGAATCTGAACAAACTTGTCTAGCATCAGAGAGTTCGAGCGACCAAACCTATGGTTCAATCGACCGAATGGCTACTACCATTGTTAAAATTCCAGATAGTGTTGGTTTGGACGACGGAACGTCATGTTCAGTCGACCAAACATGTTCGGGCGACCGAACTCAGAGGTCAATCGATCGAAAGGCTACTGCCAGTTTGAAATTCATAATTTTAATTGGTCCAAGCAACCAAACTACCAGTTCATTTGACCGAACCGTGCGATAACTTTCGCGGACAGCAAGATATCTTTCCGATTTTGAAAGATAATGTTTCCAAAACTTACACAAACGGTCAGAATTCAAACCTAACTATAAAAGGCTAACCCTAATTGTGTTAGGGCAAGAGAACACATTGATTTTACGATTGAAAATCTGCTGAGCGCCATTCCCCTTTGCTGAAAATATTTTCTGGTTTATACTTCAAGTTCTAAGCTTTCAACCCCAAAAAACTAAGGTAATCTCCTTGAGCTTCGCAGCAAATATTATTTTTGAGAGTATCATAGTGTTTATTCGTGTACAAATCCGCTCTATTAAGAGAATTTTTCATTGTACAAAATCAGTTATTGATTTCCTTGTAAACTGACGGTTTTGATTGTGAATCGTTGACAAGCGAGAGAGTTGTTTTTTCTTGAGAAGTGTCTCCGCCTACTAATGGAGAGAGGTGTCTCCACCTACTGAAGGAGAGAGGTGTCTCCACCTATTGAACGGAAGGATTAGTGAAATCCTCATAGCAAGTTGCTTGAGGCAAGGACATAGGCACGGTTGCCGAACCTTGTAAAAAATACTGGCGTCACTCTTTCCCTTTTCTCTTTTACTTTTCAAGTTTATTGATTTGTGAATGTTGTGTATGTTGTGAATGTACCATATTGATTTGTGAATGATTTAAATACTTATATTAATCAAACTCTGTTGTGGTAACAACTATAGGTTTGATTTAATCTGCTGAAACGTTTTGTATTGGTTCAATTATTCATTCAAGTTATTGTATTACCTATTTTGTGTGGCTGGAAATATTCTTATCAATATTAATTTGTTGCAAGAATTGTCAATAGTGTGTGATTGAATATATATTGAAATCTCAGTTTAATCTCTTTCATATTTAGGAATATCAAAAGTGGTATAGTTGTTCGCTGAAAATAGTTCTGTGGTGATTAGAGTATTTAGATCACTTGTAAAAAACAAATTAAAATGTATGCTTTTAGACTCTTTCCTCTATACAGATCGTCAACTATGTGATGTAACAGCGGCTACTAGCCTATAACAAGCTCAAAAGGACTCTTATTGGTTGTTAAGATTTTTTGACCGAAATAGAATTAAGCCACATCAAGTAGCTGCATCCAATTTTTCTAATTGGCGGTGAGCACTGATCTCTTTGAAGCAATGATTTGAAAGGCATAATTAAGGCGCACCCTGAGATGCTTTTGGCTTAAAACGCACCAAGGCGAAAGTTTAAATCCTTAAGTCCACAAAGGCGTACACCTCAGGTGAGAAGGTGTACGCCTCAATCAAAAAAGCTCGCCTTTTTACACCTCAGCTGAAAGGCATACGCATTTTGGGATTCTTGGTTTAAAACATATATTTAAAAAGCCAGAATCCAGAATGCACCTGAAACACTATCCTCCCTCTCTCCCCCACAAAGCTTCTTCTCCCCTACTCTCTCTTCGAAGCCTCCAGTCTTCTCCTCTCTCAACTATTCCTCTCAATGAAGCTTCAAATCTCTCGATGAAGCTTCTGCTCTCTCAACTATTCCTCTCTCAACGAAGCTTCTTCTCCCTCTCTGACTACTCGAAGATTGCCTCCAACGATTCGTCCAAGCTTCTCATCCATCTCCGAAGGGAAATCGAAGCTGTCGAACAGAGCTGGGAGCTATTTTGCCCCAAATTTCAAAATTTTGGGCTTAATGTAAAAATTTTGGGCCCCTCTTTTATAGTAAAAACCAATGTTTTAAAAGGCGCTTAAGCTTTTTAAATTTTAAATTTAAAAATTAATGGGAACCATTTGTAATGTTTTGGCCTATATGATATTTAAAAATTATATTTTTTCCTCCATTATTCTAAAATATTTATTATTTTTTTACTACATATAAATTAATTTTATTTATTAATTAGTTAAAAATATATAATCCCAAAATACTTATGCCTCAACACCTTAAGGCTTGCGTCTCGCCTCGCGGAGGGTAAAACGCCTCGCGTAAGCCTTCACCTTTTAAAACATCGCTTTGAAGAATAGCCCTCCGTATATCAAGTGGAAGGTCCCTCTTCAAATCACATCCCCAAAGTTTCTTTCAAAAGAAGAGGATTGTGATTTCTCCTCTTTCTCTCCTTCAAGTGGAAACCTTCTTGAAACCCACGAATATGCTTTGAAACCCTCACCTTTCCTTTACTTGGACGTGCCTTTAAGTCTCTCATAGGAGGTCTTTTTATAGACCTTTCAATGTAAGGGAGGGAAAACCCTCCTTCAGCAACCCCTTGAATCTCTTTGTCTGTCCATTTGTTAGTGGGTGGTAACTTGAAGAGATGTCAAACTGTGAACTGCGGATTCTAAAAAGTTCTGTCCAGAAGTTGTTAGTGAATCTTGTGTTCCAGTCATTGATAATATCCTAGAGAACACCTCAATACTTCACAATATATTTTAAAAACTATGCTACCACCTCTGTCGAACAGTACTTATGTAGGTTTGAAAGTACCCTACTTCAAAAACTTGTCTATAACCACAAGTATATTTTCTGCATCTACCACTCTAGGCAGGCTGGTGATGAAGTCAAGTGAGACACACTCCCACAATCTGCTTGGTACTTGAAGGGGCTTCAATAGCCCTACAGTTTTTTTCTACGCCAGCTTTGTCTTGCTGCCAAGTTTGGGTTTACTCAACCACATCATCACACATGTGTAGCTAGTAATACCTCTGCTTCAGTAAATGTCCTACTCACATAGTGTCATCATAGTCTTGAAAGCAATGTCTCCCTCAAATCTCTAGCTCGAGGCACAAAGAGTTGGTTACCATGTGTCATCAACAATTCATCTTCTAACCAAAATTGGCGTGCTTTGCCTTCTTTTGTTAATTTCATGAGGTTTTAGGCAACTAGATCTTTGGCAAGGTTCTCCTTAATGCGCTTCCACATTCTCATGGTAACCTTACTTAATTAAGCATGTTACCATCTGTAAAGCTACAAGCTCAACCTTCCTGCTAGGTGCATCTAGGACTTTGTTCATCTGCCCCATCTAGTGCTCAAATATGAAATCAAACACTATCAGGAACTCCTACCAATCATACCTGCTTAGGGGATAACATTGGTTGTGTAAAGAAGTGACTAACAACCAAGTTATTTGTTTTCACCACAAACTTCGAATCAAGTAGGTAATGTCACCACACGTGAAGACAATGCATCATCGCTAACATCTCTTTCTCTTGAGTTGTGTACGCTTGGCTTCAATAAGCTTATGGCTCTGGTACGCAACAAGATGCCCATCTTGTAACAAGACTCCCCCAAGGGCACAATGTGATGCATCTATTTGTATTTCAAAGGGTTTCATGATGTCTAGAAGAGCAAGTACTGGATCTTGCATCATGGAATCCGTCAAGTTGTCAAAGGCTCCCTGCCACTTCTCTATCCAATTCCATTCATGACCCTTCTTCGGTAATTCTACCAGAAGAGCAATTCTCCTCGAGTACCCCTTTATGAACGTTTTGTAATAGTTGGCAAGTCCAAGAAAAGAACGCAGCTTCTTTACTATCATTGGGATCTTCCAATCTTGCACAGCTTTCACCTTCTCCATATCCATCCAAATATGATCTTACTCAATCACATGGCCAAGGATTTAATGCTCCACTGAGCAAAAAAGCACTACCCTCTCTTCAAATACAGACTGTTCTCTTTCATCCTATCGAACACCTTCTATAGATGCTCTTTATGTTCCTTTAAAGTGAAACTGTAAACAACAACATCATCTAAGTATACCACAACAAACTTGTCAAGGTACTCATGAAATACCTAGTTCATCAAGGTGCAAAATATCGCTCATTAGTCAACCGAAATGGCATCACCAAAAAATGATATTCCCTATCGTGTCACACAAGTCATTTTGCCTTAGTCTCCTTCAAGAATTCCATCCAAGAATCACTTGATATTCATCCAACGGCACAGCTATGAAATTCGCATGTCCTGCCCATTACTTAAGTTTCACAGTCACTTGTTTGGCTACTCCTAGAGTGGGCTGAGTTGTGGAGTTAACCGCTTTCATGCATCCTAAATCCTTCTCTAAGGATAACTTGAGTCTCTACGCTTTTGCCTGTGAAAAAGTATTACAAGTAGCCCCGATATGAACCATAGCACAAGTGTTCTTCCCATTGATCCGTAGATCCAAAAACATTAACCCTTTAGCCTGGGTAATTTTTGTCTCTTTCGCCCGCCTCTCCAACACATTCGCTAACCGCATTGCACCCATCCTCAAAGTTTCCTCCTCATCCTCATCATCTTTTAGTCCCTCTTTGCAATGGAAGCTTGTAAGACATTGTCCATGACTTATGAAGGTACTTGGCAACTATGTGAGGGCCTCAACATAAGAAGCATGTCATCTTGCCCTTAGAAAGACTTGGCTTGCCCTTGTTGAAAGACTTTCCGTTGTTTCCACCTATGCCACTCTCTTTGGGCATTGTGGAACTCTCTCCAACATAGTTAGTCAAGCATTCCACAGTAGCTTGTGCAATAGGCGAGTCTTAAACTCTATCAATGAAGTTTTGTCATTGTTTATGATTTCAACCTCTCAAGAAAACAGAACAACTTATCTTTCTTCGACATGTTTCAGTATCCAACATTAAAACACAAAATTGTTTCACATACTCCCTAATTGATCCATTGTGCTTAAGGTCTCTCAATTTACGACGAGCAATATACTCAACATTCTCAAGAAATAATTGGGCCTTGAGCTCTCTTTTCAAGTATACCCACAAATCAACTACACAATGTCCATTCTCAATTTCATTGTACTAGATATGCCACCACAGCTTAGCATCACCAAGTACATTGTTGTAACGGTTACTTTCACTTGTTCTAAGTTTGTACTCATCACACAAAAGTATTGCTCCATATCAAATAAGAATTTTTCTAACTCCTTAGCATCACGGGCACCCCCAAATGTTTTGTGTTCTAGCACCCTAGTTCCTCTATACTCCATAACATTGGAGTTTCCTATAACAAGAACCATCAGGTTCATCTTTGCAGTCAAATTTGCCATCTGAGCCTGCAAAGTTTCTACTATATGGTGGAGATCCTCTGATATTTCCATCATGGAATTCTATTAATGTTTTTGTATCCCTCCAACCTGTGCCTCTAGCGCTTCAATCCTCTCGGTACTAGTTGGCATGGTCTCTTACCAATGCTTAACACAATCCCACAACGAAGGAAACTAAATTCACATAGCAAATAACTAGGCTCTAATACCAATTTCCATAGGTTGAATATTTCACACCCTATGAAGGGTCGTGTGGCACTAGCTAAAGCACTCTTGTTTAACTAGTTAGCCAAAGATTACGGGGGTGTACCAACAGAACACATTCATAGCAGTTGAATGTAAAGTTAACGGAAGAAGTTAACAATTCATGAAAGAAAATGGCAAGCAAGTAGTAAACATTGAAGCAACATAATTCATTAGAAACACCTCCATAAGCAACATATGTTTAGTGAGGGAGGAAAGTAGGCTAAACATGGTTAGCAAAATCTAGTGAGTTGTAAAATATTTATGAACACTCGCCCTCTCCTAAAGAGGTTTATATGCTATTTTAGCTCTAGCACTAGGAAACATCAAATAGTCCAAGTTGCCACACTCCCCTTTTACACTAAGTCTTACACCTACTCAAAACATAAAAGTCATAATAGTATTTACATGATAGTAACCTATTCCATGCACACAAGACAAGCAGTCACATGCAAGCATAATGCCTTGAACAAGCTTGACTTGTGACACTAAGGCAGGTCATTAGCCTGGCTTGTGACACTAAGGCAAGACATTTTCCAAAGCTAACAACCTTTGTATAGGCCAATCTTCATCATTGGATGCCACTATCTCTTCAGTGTTCTCCAAATGACCAAAAAATGGCATTATTGCAATCAGAAAAGATTTTGACACTCAAATCATAAGAGCAAGGCAAAAATCTTATATCTAAAATCATAAAAATGATCTCACACAAGCAACGAGATAGTCATTCCAACTAAAATGTAATACAAAACTGACTAATGTAAACATGTAAACAAAAAAAACAGATGGATTCAATTCCATAAGGTGTCCAAATGGCCCTAGATTTTATTAAATCAAGAAAAAAATAATGAAGTTATGCAATTAATATTGAGTAATAATCACCTCACTTGTTCCACCATCACCAAAATATGTGACCGCACATGCATCTTTTCCATCCATTTTCAAAGAATATGCAGCACCAACAGCATGAGGAATTTGCGTACTAAGAAGAAAAAGCAAGAAAAATATTTGCAATTGGTTTCCTCATGTTTCTTACTAAAAAACATATAAAGAAATTATGTAAAAAAACAATTTCCAAAATTCACATAGTTCATACGCAATGGTCGATGATATAGTGAAGTAATTGTGCTTGTTAGATCCATAGTGGACTGGCATCTGCCTTCCTTTCCCAAGATCATCTTTGTTTCCAAAGCATTGGTTTGCAAATTCGACTAATGTAAAACCGCGCCATAATAGAACTCCTGGCTCCCTGTACTGCAAGAAAATAGTTCATGTTAATGACCACGCAATAGAAGAAATCCATCACTTTTATGTCCTTTGGAAGGTAGAATCAGAATTTGGTTGGATATTTGGAGTTAGGTGATGTTGGTATTTACTCGGCTGACAAATATTATATGTGAATATACTATATGCATGTACATGTATATGAAAATAAATACATGCACACATACAAACATGCATTATCCATAGACATACAATCATATGGCCTGCCAAAGACAAATTTTCTAAATACTAGCTAGGGTTTTACACTTCACTTTGAGAAAAATTTCCTTAAAATAAAATTGGAATAATTTTCAAAAACCTCCTTCTCTCTAAGGTCGGATAAGTTGTAAATAGTAAGTCTTATTCCCATAATTCTTTATTTCGAAATCAACTCAATAAAAAAGGCCACAAAACAACTGGAGAAGGGTACAAGTTCTTTTTTACTCAATAGAGAAAACCCAAGCCAATTATTAGTTAACTAGTGCCTTCAAGGTAACTTTGTCACAAGGACAATTGAGCAAGGACTAGGTTGTCAGAACATCACTTTTAAAAGAAGTAATTTTCTACCAAAAATTGGCCGAACTAGTTAACCACTTCTATTGGGTTGAGCATTTTCTATGTGGCCAGTCAACTGCCTTATATAACTGGTTAGTTGCCACCACCACTTCAATCAAGTTCATTTGTTTCCTACGAAATTATGAAACTAGGTCATATCATAACTCATAACCATGATTAAAAGAATATGTCGTCTATTGTCAAAATTTACCTCAATACATTCTTATAGAACCAACATTAATGATCCACAAGCTATCCAAGTTCATTTCCATGAACAACATATGAAGATCTTACAAACTCCAATCCGAAGTTTTTTCCCCTCCTCCAATGCCAATGCACAACAAATAAAGATCTTACAAGAACTTCAATTAAAACTCGATTGTGTTCTATGAAGCTCTACATGTACTTAGTTACAACCATCCCCATTTCCCAATGGAGGCATAAACTAGCATTCAAAATCTCACCTTTTAGCAAGAAATGAGTTCAAATAAAATAAAACAAACACCATTCTTTCATATTTCAGGATCAAATCAAGTGTGCAAATTTTGCATTTATTTGGAAGTGTTCCAAGCTACTTTCATACTCCTACAGTCCATCTTTCACAAATGCATTTGCCATTGGTCGTGTCCTAAAGGTAAACCGTCAGAAAATTCTATAAAATATCATGAAGAAAAAGATATCAATTTATTTCTCATGGGAAAGCTAGAAATCAAGGTGTGATTACTTACTCCTCTCTTTAATAAACTCAAACTTTATTTTATTCAATTTAAATGAGTTTTGTCCCCAAAAAGTATTGATAACAAAGATATCGTTGAGAGTCTTGAGGCTTCAGTCATTCCACAGCAACTTGGCATTAAATTTCCAATTGGAATTGCATACTTCCAAAGCTCATCGATTAGTTGGTCAATGATCCTTTAGCAAGTAGCTTGACTGTTGTAAAATACAATTATAGATGTTACAACCGAAAATTAGTTATTTTGGAAAATGAGTTGGATATCAAAAGACTACTACAACATTGTAATGAAATGATTCTTGAAATTTGAATGGATCCTGTTAACTTAAAAAAAACAAACAAGATGAGAGAGAGAGAGAGAGAGAGTGCACAAAATGGGGCTTAGTATATAAAAGTAAATGCTGGCCACTAATGAAAATGAAATAAGATGAGAGTGAATGAGAGAATAAGGGATGGGTAGTCTGGATGGATCATGGTTTTAAAAATAAGCCATCACCATTACATAATGATTTTGTTCCGTCTAGTATCATTACAAGAGAATACCTCATAAGTCCTAAGCCACATCCATGTATCCTATAGGATGCAGGAGCAACATCAATGATCAGCAACCATGAGGTATAGAAGGGAGGAAAGCAGAAGAAGGAAGAGAGAAGAGAGGAGAAAGGAGATACAAGGGGAGAACAGGGAACACACACACTCTTTCTCAATTCAATTTTAACAACCACCTTCTACATGGCTTTCACACACTGTTTATTAGAAAGCCTCTTAACACATGAAATTACACATCCATAAAACTAGATGAAATTACAAACAAATCCTAAAATACACAAATATTACAAACAAGCCCCCCAAATACAGAGTCCTACACAAATTAAACTAAACGCACATAGTATAATTAATTAAACACAAAAATTCTTGTCCGATTCTTCTCCATGACTAGGGTCAACCTATAGTTTGGCTTCTTGTCCTATGCCAAGTCTCCCCCAGTTAGAAAAATTCAGCATCAAATTTTGAAATGAGGCTTTAGTATTTGATCCATGCCTCTTATTCTTTGATTAGTTGTTTATGCTTTATGTGACTATGGTATGAAGTATGAAACATGAAAAATATGTTCCATTCTTCATGTTTCATTATTTTATGATTTCTTAGTTTAGATTAGATTTATACTCAATGCAATGGTGTCTGCAACAGATAGAAGAATGTTCTCCCTTTAGCGACAAAAGAACCAATATCAACATGTTTAGCATACGCTATGTGTAATTTGATTTTAAATTTTGGTAATAATCATTTAAGACATTAGCGTGCAAGATTTTGGGTCAAAACATGTGAAACTATAAGATTTAATAAGTTTGCTAATCTTATAAACAAATTCATGAATGTGGCATCCACTGCGCATTACTTAGCATCTGAAATGACCATGACTGCTACAACACAATCAGTATCGTTACATGGATTGCCAGCGTTTCATCAAACAATTGGATGGGAAAATGCATCGACAGAGTTGGAGTGCAGAAGTAGGGATTGTATCTCCTGAGCCTAAAGCCCTAGGAAAGCCTTGTGTGAGGACAAGGTTAGGGCTAAGCCACAAATTAGCCCATGGTATGTCTTCAAGACTCCACTATAACTCATAAATGCACTCACAAATGATCAGAATAATGATGAAAACTTGAACAAAAAACTTAAGGTGCAAGAAATCTGACCATTGGCTTGGAATTATAAAAGTACGAAGAAAAGTTTCATTCTTATGATTTCACATTTATTTTTTTTTGTAAAAATAAGGAATTTGGGATTCCTGAGCTATGCCTTCTTGTCAAGGTCAAGCCATGGAGGAGACCAATATCAAGGTTTGCGTTAAAGTTTGTCTTTAGGATGATCCCTTGTGAATATCGAAATTAACTTTGGATAATTTGACCATTATTGACTGGTTCGTAAAACTAAAGCCATGTTATATTGCAAGTTCATTTGGAAAAACAATGTGCGTGATAAAAACTAGAGAGCAGTGTAAATATTTACTGTATAAACATGTCAGCTTATGCGTGTTAATGTAGTTATTAGCTAAACTAGTGTATAACTGGATGGTTTTCTGCAAAATTGAACTTTAGATATAAGCTCACATTTAATATCTAATAATCAATTAATTTTTTAAATTTCATTTATAACAATTGAATATGTTTAGGATAATTGTAGAACACATATTGCACCATGTACAACATACTTGTCTTGATGTATTTTACTTACAATATTTTAACTCTAAATCTTGCATTATAAAGTCCATTAACACTTTTTGAAGTTCAATTTTTAAAAAACAAAAAAAAAATTCATGATTCACCACTAAATTTTCCATCATTTTTAAAAATCAAAATAAAAATTGACCTTGGAATTTCCATGTTTCTGAGGTCTCAAAATTTTAGTTGAAATCCAAATTTAGAACCTTGACTTTTTAATCTATCAAGCATATGAAAGCTATATCAAATGGGACCAAAGAGCACAAAAACTTTGGTCAATTTGCCTAGCTAAAGTGGCCAACCAGCCCGATGAACATAGTTTGTTTCCAAGGGGATTAGGATGTTAAAATCAAGTTACTATGTAGGATTCCTAGCGGATTTAAACATGATTGAACAAGAATCCTACAATTCAACCATGTAAAAGAATACCAAAAAATACATTATATCTAACATTTTTGTAAATTTCAATAAAACTAACCTAAAGCATTGTCTCGAAAGTACTAACAATTAAAAAAATCACTAGCAAATTAGCTCCATAGCCAATCAAGGTTCAAATCATTGCATGTCTAACACAATGAACCAAATCTTTGATGAAAAGGAATATATATTCGTAAAATAAAGAAACATAATTTTTAACACAAATCAATTAATTAAAACCTAAAAGCTGATTTAGCAAACAAATAACAAAAATCAAACTCTCACGCAAGCTCTTCAACATGCCATCATCCAAACCATATTTTTGCTTCTTCAATATCATTGAGAATTTGAGATCATCATCAGTGTCTTCTTTAAGTGCCCACTGCTAAAACAATAAAATCATCACAGTCGGTCCCACACTTGAGTCAAGGAAGAGAGTTGCATTAGGTAACTAACAACAAGCGCAAAACTTGTCAGATCTCTATGGTATGAATTCTTATCGATTATGCATTGGGATGCCCCCTACAAGCGATGCATTATACTTATACCGCTCAAGAGTAGCAAAAAATGGGCAAGGGTGGGTTAGGTTGTCGCCTTGAAGCGACGTGCCATGTTGGCGCCCAAGTACTATTTGATTATGCGAGGGTTCCCACATCATTCTACACATGGGCGGGTAAAGAAGTTAGCTCAAGAGATTAGGGTTAGATTAGCAACATCAAATATTGGGACACACATGGGCAAATTAAGTAAGGGAGAAAGCTAAAATAATTTGAAAAATTAGGATTTAAACTTTGGTACATTGGGAAAAAAAAAAAAAACAACATAAGAATAGGGTAGGAAACATCGTAGACAAAGTGCTAAAAGATAAGTGTAATAGAAGTTTAAAAAAAAAATACAGAATAAAATCATAAAAATCAAGATAGTCTTAGGACAAGAGATAATAAATGTCATTAATGATTATGCTCCTTAGATAGGCTTAGAAGAAAACCTTAAAAGATAATTTTGGGAAGATATGGGTAGCAGTATACAACAGATATCAAGGATAGAGAAAATATTTATAGGAGTCAATTTGAATGGACACATTGGAAAGGACAAAAAAGGCTATGAGAGGATAGAAGGACATGGATAAAGAGATAAAAAAACAAATGAGTTTAGTGATATAATCTTAGACAATGCCCATGTCATATGATCTTATTACAATGAATACATGCTTTGAGAAGGGAAAAAAAGCAAGGACTTAGGTAATGTAAAATGTATAAAAAATGAGGATTATTACGTCTTGATTAAAGAAGACGACATAAAAGAGAGATGGAAAAGTTACTTTAATAAGTTCTTTAATGAAAACCAAGTAGAAGGCTTAAAGTTAGAACTGACAAATGAGGAAAAAACTAAAAAAAAAATTAGATTTGTTCGCAAAATTAGAGTTAATGAAATAAGTTTGCATTTAAAAAAAAAAATGAAAAATGGAAAAGGTATAGGACTAGATGACATCCCAACTGAAATTTGGAAATACGTAGGTGAAAATGGAGTTATGTGATCAACTACTTCATTTAGCATAATTATAGAAACTACAAAAATGTCAAATGAAAAGAGGAACAACATTTTAATACCTATATACAAAAAATAAAGGAGATATTCAAATTATGGAATTAAACTTATGAGTCATACAATGAAACTATCGAAAAGTGTAATTGAAGAAAGAATAAGATTAGAATGAGGGACTCAGAAAACAATTTGGTTTTATGCCTAGGAGATTGATCACAAAAGCCATATATCTTTTAAGAAGATAAATAAAAAAGTTTAGGAAAAATAAGAGGGACTTGCATATAATTTATATTGACCTAGAGAAAGCCTAAGGTAGAGCACCTAGGGAAGTTCTATGCTGGGTTTTAGATTTTAAAAAATAAAATAAAATAAATAAAAAGAGAGAGAGGAGTATGTAGTAGGTATGCTAATATCATTGAGGATATAGAAAATAAAGTAATGACTAGCATTAGGACTATAGGTGGAGAGTCTAGGGAATTTCCAATCACAATAGATGTACATCAAGGATCTATTTTGGGCACTTATCTTTTTGCACCGGTGATTGATAACTTACTACGATTATTCTAAATGAGGTTCTATGGTATATGTTATTAGCAAATGATATTTTCTTTATTGATGAAACTAGGGTGAACTAGAATTTAAGTTAGAATCGGAGAGAAATTTTTGAATCTAGAGGTTTTAGGATAAGTATAGGACAGAATATATGAAATGCAATCTCATTGGTAGGAGGAATATTGAAGAAAATATTAAACTTGATGGTCAAGAAATTAATGACAACTAATATTCGATATCTAGGTATGCAAGCTAAAGGAGAAATTGAAGCTGATGTTATACATAGAGTTAAAGCAAGGTGGGTAACGGAGAAGTGTTTCAGACGTGTTGTGTGATCATAGAATACCCTCAAAAATTAAAAGTAATATAGGAAGGCTTAAAACCAGCTATGTTATATGGATCAAACTATTGGGCAACTAATAAACAACATATATAAAAAGTAAAAGTTACTTAAATGAGAATACTAAGATGGATGAGTAGCATAACGCTAAAAACTAAATTAAGGAACGAACATCATGGTAGGTTAGGCATACCACTTGTAGAAGATAAGATAAGAAAGAAATGGCTCAGATGGTTTGGGCACGAGTAGTGTAGGCCAAAATTGAGGAGTGAGCTACTCATTGATAGTAGCAGTAGAGTGGGTAAAGGTAGACATAAAATAACTTGGAATGAGATAGTAAAGGTTTAATAGCTCTTAAGTTGTCAAAAGAAACTGCCCACGATCGTGTAAATTAGCGGAAAAGGATTCATGTAGCCAACCCCACCTAGTGGGACGTAAGGCTTGGTTTGTTACTACATATAGTCATCATAATTGTCGCCATCATCATTGTCAATTTTACTTATGTATTAAATTCATCTTCATCCTCAATCTTAACATCCATATTTGAATCACCTATTAAACAATAATGAACTAAAAATATTTTTAAGACATCGTAATTTGGGTAAAATTAAATGAACAAAATCAACTCATAGCTCGAATCTTTCTCAAAGACAAGTTGAATAGGATGAACACCAATTCTATATTAGTTTATTGTAGATTCTATAATCCCTAAAACAATCCTACAAATAGCAAATCCAAAAAATGAACCTATTACACTCCTATAAACTTACAATTTTATACTATGGCTGGATTATTTTAGCTACATAGGTTGAGCAGATCATATAATCCTACAATCTGGGTTAAAAATTCAACAACTATGGAGAGAGGAGAGAAGGGAAGGTTCTCTTCCCTTTTATGTTAGTCAATGAAACAAAAAAGGATCATTTTTTATGTGGATCTCATAATACTAAAATAACAAAATGCGCCATTGTATCTCTCTTTCTAATTTTTCTTCCAATTCTCCCAATTGAGGAGGACAGAATTTTGGGCATCCAAGACAAAGGAATTCCCTTCCATTCTTCTCGCCTTACATGCTCAAACAAAGGAATTCGTCTGTTACATTTCTTTTCCTCCCCTCCAAATCTCTCAAACCAAACAAAGTGCAAAGTTGGAAAAGGCTGACCTATTTTTAAGTGGGTTTCCCTACAAGTCTCTATAATTATTTAACCAATTTTCGTATGACTAGACTTTGCAAAATAAATAAATAAACAAATAAACTGAAATAGTCTCATACGTAATCAAATCCTCTGTACAATGACTAGGTTTAGATGAGAGTATGATTTTTGACATAGATCTCTCAAATGCATTGACCACCCTAGGTTTGAGAGCATGGAATACGCACATTGGATTTGGATTTGAGTAAAAAGTAGAGCAAAAAATTTGAACTGAGTTTTTTTCCAAATCTACAAAAAACCAAATCCAAGCCCCCAAAATACAATCCCAACCACTAACTGGACAAGTCATATATATGTATGTATATGTATATATTGCATGTGTGTGGTGATGTACCTGAGGGAAGACCAGGTCATCAGCATTGAGAGCAGCTGCTGATGCAACATTAATGGCCTCTTCTCCAATGGTGGTGACATAAAAAGAAATTCTTCCTTGTCTCTGGGCTTCATAGAAAATGGAATCCATTATTTGAAGTGTGACCATTGCGGTGTACATTTTTACAGCAACTTCTTTGCTGACCTGATTAAAATGGTATCCTAGAAGAATTTATCATATTGGATTTACATTTTTTTAAGAAGTGGAGATGGCAAGAGGAACTCATTATTTCTCCATCCACAAAGATATAGGGGATGGCAAGGGAATACCTGTATAAAATTGTCACCAATGACTGGATTTCCATTGTCATCAAGGATACGGTAGCAATGTGTTCGCTTCTCAGTGGATTCAGGTATGAACCTCATTTCAGAAGTTAAAGTAACCACTCCCCCTGGAAAATCCAAGACCTGCCATGATGGTGCTAGAGTCAGGATTCGCATAAGTAATTACCTATAGATATAGCGAAACTCCAAACCTATACATATACCACCACCAACTAACGCACGGTATATTAGTCTTTGAAGCCATACATATAAACAGGACAGTTAAGTTTGTTACTAAAGCACAAATCTAGAAACATAATTATATGCATCCAGCCCTTTATTAAAAAGCAAATATAATTATATGAAAAATAAATATGGATACACAATTTCTAAAATAGTACCATATTTTGGCATGTCAATACAACCCACCGTATGAAGCATTTTATTAAAAAAAAAAAACTTTATAAAAATATGAACAAAAAAAAAAAAACAAAAGAAAGAAAGAAAGATAATACTAGATAAATACATAAGTAAAAAAATCACTATATACACGATGCACTTGAAAATTGAATGAGGAATCATGATCAACTAGGAAATTCAAGAAGGATATCTTTGCTGATTTCAAAGAGTACAGTACTTCAAGTTCAGTTTTTAGTCAATTATCAAACTGCATCAGATTATGTTATAAATGTGTATATATATATATATATATATAATTAGGAATTTCGGAACGATAAAGTTAAATCTCAGCTATTTGGATTCATGAACCAGACCCAAACTAATCAAATCTGCACATGCAAGTTTTGTAAAAATTGTGCTAAGGTGAATATTGCCAGTATGTAACCCAAAGACATGTCTTTTTTCCCTCAAATTTTGCAGGTGACCCCTATAGCTTCCCTTTCAAAAAAAGGATCATCTCCAGTGCACAGGGTGTAGAGGACTGTCAATTACACCAACATTCGTTTCACATGTATTTGTAGTCCATTTGACACTAATAAATTGTCGGTGATATAACCATCCATACGGGACTGCATCATCAATACACATTCTTCCAGTAAGAGGCACATCGGCTTTGGCCTTTGCAAATGGGTAACCTATTCCCCATTCCACACCCCTGCCAACCCCTTGTTCAGGTTTGAACTTAAAATCTCCAGCATGCATATAGAGGGTGATCCTCTCTGCTCCATAACCTATAAGATGAGTCCAATATATCCATTACCAAATATATGGAGTTTGATGTTGATTATCAAAACAATAAGGGGGCATTTGTTTCACAGCATCTTTTAAAATTCCAAGAAATGTGATGCCCATGACATATCATTCTCACGTTTGTTTGAACATGAGAATCTAAGAAGGCGGGTATATTCAGAATCCTGGGAATGTAAAGATTCCCATGAAACATGGACATCCTATTCCCACCTCTCCCCATGGGTAAGTTTTAAGGGAATCCTATTCCCATGGAAATCCTACTTTATGGACCAAATTGCCCTCACTATTTTGATTCTGGATAATAATACCCCTATAGTATAATATAATCACAATCTATTATTAGATAATAAATTACTAATGAAGTAAAAGTAAAAATTTTAAATTAGCATAAATATTAACTATTTTAATTAGAAAGTATATATAAATTGTTAATTGAAGATATTAATAAATAATAAATTTTTAATTAAAATTTTTCATCAAGAAAATATTAAAATGGCAATTAAATATATTAATTAACATAAATTTTAGTTCATTTTTACATTAGAAATATAAAAAATGTCTATTAAAATTGTTAATATTTATGTTCATTAACATTTTAATTGACATTTCAATTTATTAAATAAAAGTAATATTACTATTTTTTAACAAAAAATTTAATATAACAATTAATATTTAGACACTATATTGCCCTCATTTATTTTGGTTAATCGATTATCAAGTGTTATATATTTTAAATTTATAATTGTTGAAATTTTTGGCATATAGATTTAATTAAGTACATATTTTTAGTAGGTTTTTGTGTTGAAAAATACAATTGTTACTTATATATTCATTACACACCTATTAAGGGTATAATAGTCATCGTCTTAAAATACCTACTAGGTTTCTCATGTTGAGCCAAACATTGACATGAGAATCTTGTATATATTCCTAGAAATCTTACAATGCCAATCAAACATAAATGTCCCCACGAGGCAGGCATCCTATTTACAAAAACTAGCATATGTGCGTGCCCCAAGACTTGAAACCCTAGCCGCCATCGCAACGAGGGAAGACGACGACGGAGTTAAAGCGTCCTGTTGTTCCGTGACGACGGCGTTGGAGCGCCTTACTATTCCGTCGCCCCATATGGCGTTTGGGTGTCCTCCGGCTTCACTTGCACGTGAGGTTTTCTGTGAAAGCCTAGTCGCCACAAGGTTATCTCCGACTTCTCCAGCTTCTCTTGCACGCATTGGAGCGCCCTGTTGTTTCGTCGCCCCAGACGGCGTTTGGGGGTGCTTCTCCGACTCTGCCCCGCGAATGTGAAACTCGTGTTGTCGTCGCAACGAGAGACGATGACGACGGCGTTGGAGCTTTGCCTCTGGACAGCGAGGCGCCCTGTTGTTCCATCGCCCCAAACGGCATGGGGAGTCACCGTCGGTGCTGTTGGCGGCCAGTGGTGGAGTTGGGACTGACTCTCGTGCAGCTCCAAGGGAAAGGAGGAGTTGCATCTGTCTTCGCCAACGCCGCCATCTCCGCCGCTTCAAAGAACTCGTCTGCCTCAGCGTCTTTGTGCCGGCATCTCCGCTGCAGAACTCAGGCGTTGCAGTGGCAGCGGTTCTCGTCGGAGAGCAGCAGCAGCTTCGTCTCCGGCATTGGGCTGCGAGAATCTGAGACGGCGACAACGACAAAGTGATGACGGCGAACCTGCGTCGGCAACATACAGTGACGGAAGACATAGGTCTACCACAAGTTTGGTTTTTTATTGATTATTTTTATTTTGTTTTTTGGTGTTCAATATGGAAAACAGGTAGTTAATAGACATGACCGCACCGTCTACGGTAGCTGTTACCGGAGGGTTGAGGGGAGGTGTCGACGCTAGTTTATGGGTTGCGGGGAGTGGTTTGGGGGATAATAAGGTCGAAAAGGGGGAAGGTTTCGTTAGGGAAAAATCGTTTGCGGAAGCCTTGAAGAGGCTAATTCCATCTTCAAAATTCAAAATCCCATTGAGGAAATCAGAACTAATTAATGGGGAATTAGATTTTGTTTTCTCGAGGCTGGGGCTGGTGTTGCTGGAGGTGCAACAGCAAGGGGACAAGGGAAAACAGAGCTGAAACGAGAGAGAGAGCAGAGGGCAGGGGAAAGAAGCGAAGAGGAGAGAAGCAAGAAGAAGAAGAAGGAGAACAGGGAATAGAAGGATGCGGCTGGGGCAGCGCCCAACCGGGAAGAGAAAGGAAAAAAAAAAAAGAATAAAAAGGGGAGAGGGGAAACACAGCCCTAAGACCCAATCGCCAGACCCAACCCGGCTGCATGGCCGGGTCAAATCAAAGCCCATTTAATATATATTCTTTCTTTTTTTTCTTTTTCATTTTTTCGTTCTCTGTTCACCACAAATCTAACTCTTCTGGAGCCCGTTTCTCGCAAAACTCAAAACACGAAAGTTGTAGATAATCATTTCCTCTTTCTTCAGAAATTTGAATCGTCTCAATCGGAGCTCGGACGGAAAAGTTATGCACGAAATACGAACAGGTGTCGGTTTTTGTTTCCGAGATTTTTCCTACGACAAAAAATTACCAAAACTTCATAAATAATGAAATAAAATTCAAGAATGATGATTTTGGCACTTTATTAAAATATTGGACAATTTTGGACATTTAATTAAAAATATAAACCGTAAAACCCGGTTTAAGATGCTCAATTACGCAGTTTTGACGCGTAATCAGATGTGGAGATGGAAAAGGCTGCTAAAGATCTGAAGTTTGCGTTGGTGCATAAATTTCTTTCTGCAAGGCCGTCTATCAATGTCCTTCATAGGCATATTATCCAATTATGCGGTCTCTCTGAAGTCCCAATGATAAGTTTTTTGGACAACTATCATGTTTTGTTGCATTTGGTAAACGAAAAGGATTACATTCATGCATAGGCACAAGAAGGAAGATGGGTGAAAGGGTGCAAATTTCGGCTTTTTAACTGATCCGTGAATTTTGATGTAAACAAGGAGCCATCGATCACACCTCAATGGATTTTTCTACTAGGTCTACCTTTACATTTATATAGAATGGAGTGTTTGCAAAATTTGGCCACTAGATTTGGTAGATTCCTGGGGACGGATAATGCCACATTATATAGAACACGAGCCACTGGTGTGAGATTATGTGTTGAAGTGGACTTGCAAAAGGATCCTGTGAAGGGTTTTCCGTTGGTGGTAAGACAAAAGCAAAATTGGCAAAGGGTAATATATGAGAAGAGGGCATTCTATTGTAATAAATGTTGTATGCAAGGTCACACTGAAGTAATATGCCGGTTTAGAGTTAAGCCTAAGGATAAATGGAAGGTAGGTATGAGGAAGGAGGGAGATGAGATGGTTTGGAAGGAAGTGGGTAGAAAAGAGAATATGAGAGTTGAAGAGGAAGGTCCTGTTTTGAAGATTCGAGATCAGAGGGTGGAGGAGAAGAAGGATGGAAACGTGAGTGGTCCGTCGAATGGGATTGAGAAAAATAAAGAAATTTTGAATGAGGTTAATAATGCGGGTAGTCAAAAAGTGGATGAGTTTAATTTGGTAGAGAAAAATAGTGGAGAGAAAGTCAATCGTTGTCAAGAACAGAAGTCAGGGGTGGTAGGGGTGCAAGTAGAACTAGGAGGTTGTTCTAGGTCTGCCTAGGAAATCAGAATTGTTTATGAAGGGTGGAGAGGAAAAGTTGAAAAGGACAAAGATGGGGAGGTGATTTTGGTGGAAGAGGTGGATGAGAGAGAGGGTGATGCGGAGGGTGTAGTGTGTAGGGATAATTATGATGTGTTGTTTGAGGGAGATATGGAATTGATACTCAAAAAGAATATTGCTCTGATCCAGGTAATGTGACAGTGGGTGAATCGGAAGGAAGAAGTAAAGATGATGGTCAAGTGAGAAAGTCTAAGAGGGCTAAGGCAGTGCCTCAAAAGTTGAACTTATGATTGACAAAATTATGTTTTGGAATATAAGATGGTTGGGCACGTCGAAGAGAAGATTGAAACAAATTGTGAAAGATTAGAAAGTTTCGATTTTGACAGTTTCAGAACCTTTTCAAGATATAGAAAAGATAAGAAGGTGGGCAGCGTTTTTAAATTTTACTAACTCTTGCTCTAATGTAGAGGAAGGAAGAAAGATTTGACTGTTCTGGAAAGATGATGTTCAAGTGGATTGGGTGGGTACCTCAAATCAATGTGTAACAGTTTTGTTAACAGAAGATAGAGACTCTTTGCTTCTTACTTTTGTATATGCTAAATGTTATCATATTAAGAGAAGAAATTTATGGGAACAGCTTCAGGGGCTGTCGAGTTTTGATGTGGCTTGGGTTGTTATGGGGGATTTTAATGTAATTCGATCAGATGAGGAAAGGGTAGGAGGTAGACCTCGCTTAGGTTCGCCTATGGCTGAATTCAATGGTTGTATTAATAGATGTGGATTATTGGACCTCAAATTCGAAGGAAGTCAATTTCATGGTGTAACGGCCAACAAGGTTTGATGAGAAGTTGGTAGAAACTGGACAGGGTGCTGATTAATAATGTTTTTTCTATAAAATATGGTGAAACTAAGACATCTTTGTTGAAAAGAAATACTTCAGATCATTCTCCTATCATTTTACAGCTGTGTGCGAGTATGGAGAGGTATGGGTCAGCGCCTTTTAGCTTTCAAAACATGTGGACGTCGAATGACGATTTTTTGGAAATGGTGGAATCATCTTGGAGAGAACACATTGTGGTGGATTCAGGATTGTGAAAATTGGCAGGTAAATTGAAAAGGCTAAAACAAAGGCTTAGGGTGTGGAATAAACAGACTTTTGGTCATATTGGTGGTTTTATTCAAGAGTTGGAGGAAATGGGGGAAAAATATGAGAATTTATTACAGACAGAGTACTCAAAATCAGTTGAAGAAAAGTTCCTTATTTCTAAGGCTGAATTGGTGGTATGGTATATAAGGGAAGAGGCTAAGTTGGCAGCAAGCAAAGATGAAATGGTTGATTGATGGTGATCAAAATTTAAAGTTTTTCCATGTTGTGATTACACAAAAAAGGCGTAACTCTTGTGTAAATTCAATGGTGCTTCCTGTTGGTTCGGTGTTGGAAAATATGCAGATGGTCCATGATGAGGTTGTGAATTATTTTGAGCAATTCTTGAGGCAAAATAGTTCTATGCAAAGGTCAAATCTGAACGGTATTATCCATTCGGTGGTTTTTTAGGAGTCTATAGGTTGGTTGAGGGAAGAACCGACTGAGGAGGAGGTTTATGAAGCTATTTCTTCTATTTGTGTGAATAGTAGCACGAGACCAGATGGGTTTGGGTCTTCTTTCTATATTACCTGTTGGAAGATTATTAAAAATGATGTGATGGATGCGGTAAGAGAATTCTTCAAAGGTGATATGTTGCCTCGATTTTTTTGTTTCTCTTACATAGTGCTTATTCTTAAAGTAAAGTATCCTCAGTCTTTTGATAAATTTCGACCGATAAGCCTTTGTAACGTAATCTATAAAATTTTCTCCAAAATCATTGTTGGTAAGCTTTCGTTGGTGATGGGTGATTTAATATCTTTAGAACAAGGTACTTTCTTGAAAGGGAGGAATATTTTTGAAAATATAATGCTTACTCAAGAGATGATAAAATTATTACATAGGTGGGTGAGAGAAGGTAATATAATGCTAAAACTTGATATGAGCAAAGCGTATGATCGAGTGAAGTGGCAGGTGGTAGATCAGATTTTCCATTCTCTTGGTTTTACAAATTGGTTTTGTAAGTTGATTCAGAATTATATTTCTACTCCATGGTTTTCTGTCATGATACATGGCACTTATAGAGGTATCTTCAAGTCAAAAAGGGGCTTGAGGCAAGGGGATCCGTTGTCGCCGTATATTTTCATCATCATGGAAGAAATTTTTTCTAAATTAATTAAAAAAAAGTTGTCTGAGAAGCGGATTTTACTTGCACATTCGTGTGGTGCACCTATTATATCGCATTTAATGTACACGAATGATGTTGTTATATTTGCTAATGCTGGAAAAAAATCTGTTAAACAGATAATGGAGGTGATTAAGGAGTATGAAAACTGGACTGGCCAAAGGGTGAATAAAGATAAATCAACTATTTTTTTCTCAAAGAAATTGGGTGTTCAAAGGAAGGGAGAAATTCTTCAAAAAACTGGTTTTAGTGAAGGTAAATTTCCTTTTACATATTTGGGTGTGCCGATAGTGGATGGTAAAATGAAGGGCTGTCATTTTGACCCTTTAATTCAAAATATAAGGAAGAGAGTTGAGGGCTAGAAAAGTAGACTGTTGTCTCAAGGAGATCGTTTAGTTTTGTTGGGACATGTGCTTTCGAGTAGGTCATTACATCTGCTAGCTGTTCTAAATGTCCCGAAACTGGTGATAAAAGAGATACAAGGTATGTTTACTTCTTTTTTCTGGGGATTTAAGGATGGAAAAGAAAAAATGAAATGGAAAGCTTGGAAGAAATTGTGCATTCCTGTGGAGGAGGGGGGCACAGAAGTAAGGGACATTTCGGAAGTGCAACAGTCTTTGTTCATGAAGTTGGGTTGGCATTTATTAACTCAAAATTCTTTATGGGCTAGATTTTTTAAAACTAAATATGTGAAAGGAGGACATATTGCTCTTTGCAGACCTCATGGATCAGATTCTTCCTTTTGGAGGAAAATTCTACAGGGTATGTCTGAGCTGTTAAGTAAATCTAAATGGAAGGTTAGAGAAGGAGATGTAAAATTGTGGTATGATAAATTTCTAGATTCGGGACCTTTGTTTGCAGAGTGTCCAGATGGTGCACATTTACATATCAGATTAAAAGATTTAGTTATCAATAATGCGTGGGATGCGAAAAATTTGCAGAGGATTCTGGGGTATAATAAAGCGGAAGAAGTGATGGAAAAGGTGGGAAATCTTAGAAACTCTTTGGACTTACTGCTATGGCTCTCGGAAAAGGATGGTTGCTTTAATACAAAGTCCGCATGGGATGTTATCAGAGTTAGAACTCCAAAGTTTGATTGGGCAAAGTGGGTTTGGAATAAATGGTTACCGAAAAAAATTACTATATGCATGTGGAAGGCCGCTTTTGAGTGCTTAAGTGTTGATGAAAAGGTGAGAAGGGTGCGGGTTTCTCTTGCTTCGGCGTGTAATTGTTGTGAGATGCGGCAGCCAGAAGATATGGAGCATGTGCTAAATAAGGGTGACCTTGTTACTGAGGTTTGGAGGAAGGTTTCGGTGAAGGTAGATGTTCCTTTTCTTAGACAACAAAGTTGGAAAGAAAGAGTCCAAATATGGTTTAATAGGGCTTCCAGATTTTCTCAATTGGGATCATTGATGGGTTTGATTTCTTGTTTAGTAGTTTGGAGGCTGTGGAGAAAGACATGTGCGGCTAGAATGGAGGGAAAATTGGAGAGTAGTACAGATGTGTGGCTGTCCATTAAGTATTGGGTGGGGGTTTTGAGCAAGAACACGACAGGAATGACTCAGTTAAAGGATGCTAATTTTCGGATATTGCAGAATCTGGAAGTGCAAATTATGAATAAAAGAATTAAAACTATGCAATGTGTGAGAAGGCTAAAACTGGGGCAAGGGAGGTTGAAACTAAATTTGGACGGGAGCAGCTTGGGGAACCCAGGGCCGGCGGGTGGTGGTGGCATCCTTAGAGACCATATAGGTTCTTTTGTTTTTGGTTTTTCAAAATATTTTGGCTCTTGTTCAAATAACGAAATTTAATTGAGAGCTGTGTTGGAGGGAATAAAGATTTGCAAACATCTGTGCCATACTAGGATTGATATTGAATGTGATTTGAATATTATTGTAAATTGGATAGGATCTAGTAGGTACTCCTTGTGGTATTTTTGTGAGATTTTTGGGAGCAACTGATTGGTTTATTAAGGGAATAGATTTTTCGATAAAGCATTGGTATAGAGAAGGGAACAAAGTGGCAGATGTCTTGACTCGACAAGGTGCTATGGGGAGGAATAATTTATTTACAAATAGTAGTCAACTCTCTAGAGTTATCAATAGGTTGTATAAACTAGAGAAGATGGGTACGGCTTATATGAGGTATGTTTAGCTGATTTCCTACTGGTTTTGGTTTATACCTTATGTTGTTTATCTTTTATTTGTTTTTGTTGCGTGAGTTTTGTTTTGTAGGTCCTCGTTTTGTTTTGTTTTGCTTGGACTTGTAATCCTGTTTTGGTTGGATGTTGGTGTTGTTTTTTAGGAGGCTTTTAAAGTTTTATCTTTTGTTTCTCTCATTAATTGTCTTGTAATCACGATATTCTTCTGCCAAAAGTGAGAGTTTATCAATAAATAAATGGAGGTGTCACTCTTCTTATAAAAAAAAAAAAAAGTGCGTGCCCAAGACTATCTATTTTTTAAATTTTTTAAAAATTTATTAAAAATAATAAAAAAATTGAATAGTATAAGGGCATTTTGAGATATTTGTAGACAAGTTATAAGGGTATTTTGGGATAATTACAAGTATTTATAGGGATAAATTTGATATAATTGTAAGGATATTTCGAGATAGTTGTAGGTAGTTGAAGGAGTTATTTGGAATAATATACTTATAAGATAAATTTGATATTTTTAAAAGACGACAGGAAAGAGAGAATCAGCTTTACAGTAATAGAGATGAGATTCCCAGGAATAACCGCGAACCACGCGAACCCTAAAATAATAGCGTAATGGGTTTCAACACGTGATACCCGAAAGAAAGTCCTACCAGTTTTAATTTCTCTACAACTCCGATTGACTTGAAGCCACTCGCCCCAAATTCACAATTCTTTTAGCAACCACAATCTCACAATTTGTCCAACCAACAGAAATAACAACAATAGAGTTTGCTGCCCATGAAAATACAGCACAATAAACTTCAATGAATTGCGAATTTCAAAATAATCACGTACTACAATCATACAAACACCGTGACTGTCATGATCATATAAGCATCATTATTATCAGATAAAAATTAGGCATTCGCGAGTACCCGACCGCCATCTACATCCCGGAAAGAATCCAACTGGTTTTCAGCTTCGCTCGATTCAAAACGGCCAGCGGAGAAATGGGCTACTGAATTACTGAAAGCTGCACGAGGGCTTCTGTAATTTATGAAGATTGGGGCTGTTAAGGAAGATATATGGCGCTGCGGATGATGAGTTGAAGAAGAAGTCCAAGAACTGTCGCTGGCAACACCCACAAAACCAATATTTGATTTGAGACGACGGATAATGTTCCTTGACCTTGCCAAAGAGATAGCCATGAACCCAGGAAAGCGAGGCTGATTATCTCAAAGTCAAGCCGTCGGATCACCGCAAGCAGACCACAGCCACCACGGGCGATAAAATACGGCGGAAATGCTTATCTGGGAACAGTGGCTCTCTCTAATTCGAAACAAGCAGAACAATACGTGTTTTAAAATTCATATATAAATTCAAATATACGGAAAATTTACTCTAAAGTGGCAAATTGGGATTTGTCTAAGCTTTGAGCATTAATTAAATAGAATAAATTTACAATTTTATAAATCACCAGTTGGAAGCTGCCATGTGGCCTTTGGAACCCACTCTGCTGAGATGGCACTAGCTCAAGAGGACAACTGGCGATTAAATTTTGTTTTTATTGTAAGTAAGATACATTTAAATTTAACAAAGGAGAATTCTATATATGTGGATTTTTCGCGTGGCCAAATGATATTAAATTTATTTTTATTTTTATTTTTTTTAACCTTAAAATTTGAACATGAAAGTAATGTAAATTTAAGCTCTCATTTAATTTAAATTAAGTTTATGTAAAATTAAACTTAAATTTGAAATAATTTGACTAAGATCTTTGGGATGTTAAAGCTTATAATATTTAAAAATAATTAAATTAATATTTACGTAGCATAGTTAATTTAGCGTTACCTTTTTAATAATAATAATAATAATAATTCAATTTGGGCTCCAAAAAAATAAGACCTTATTAATTCAAGATATACAATTATCGTAATAAATTTAATAATGTATATAATATTGATATAGAAAAGCTTATAATTGTTTGCATATGTGGTCATTTTGCATTTGGATGACAAATGGAAAACAATGGTTCACTATATAATCAACCTGCAAGGAATTAACGTGTTGGAATGCCAAAAATTATAGTTGTTGAAGTTCGAATAATTTAAACTTGAATAAAAAGAAATATTAAAGGAAAGAGAAAAACAATTGTAAGATTAATATAATATCTTTACGCTACTAACCGATGATTTGTTGTTAGATGAATAAAATTTTCATTACCATGAGTAGAATATTTATATTTTCTAAATCTTTTTTTCTAGAGCCCGAATAAAGTTTCTAGGCGGGAACTTCCATGTTATGAATCCTTTGGTGGGGGAAGCCTTTTGCCTGGCAGTGAAGAAAGTTACAATTACGCTAGTGCGCCACTCTCAAATTAAAGGGGATGTGAAACTGGTCATTAATGAAATTAATAGCCTGGTTATGAAAAACCCCAAAAGACTTGTCCAATTTTAAAAGAGATCAACAATCTTAAAGATTCTCATTTAGTTTAGTTTGTTTTTGCCTTTAGAGAAGCGAACTCATCAGCTCATAGCCTTACTGTGTGGATAGTTGACAAAAGTCTACATTAGGAATTATCATTCCTTCCTTATCTCCTCCCACCTTTAGTGGAAGCTAAGATAAGATTTGAATATTGCTCGCTAGAGAATGAGGTCACCTAACTTTTCTTTATTTCTCTTGTTAAATTTTCTATCTATGTTGTATTCTCCTTTTTGAGTTTCTTTCATTCTATTTTTGTTGGTTTCTTTGGCTTTTTGTAATCTCTTGCCTAGCCAAAAAAAAAAAAAAACAATTAAATAAAACCCATTTATATATGGTCATCATACCTCTATCATATTTTCCCTTATAATAATGTTTCCCAAGTTTCATATGTCACACTATCATTGGCTTGTCTAAGATTGTTTCAGTTTTAATAGCAAAAAACTATATAAACAATGAACAACACAAAAGAACAATTTGGCATGTAAAGAATAAAGAGTGTTTAGAGATCTAAATAAACAAATTTTAAAAATTGTTATGTTTAATGACTCACTCTAAAAATAAGCAGCTTGAAAGCTATCTCAAGTATAAGAGTTCAGTCATGTATTAATTAGCCCAAGGGTCAGATCGTCTCCTTAGGGAATGCAATTTAATTCCAAACTTTGTATAATTCCGAAAGAAAAGAAAAGTTTACTGAACACAGTTCAGATTTAGTTTCCTAAGATTTTTGAGATTTGTGCAACGAAGCTTAAAAACAGTGGGAAATCTAAACAAGAAACAAGTAACAGTAATTAAATCCTATATTAAATGTTCGGACCGGAAAAGAAACCTTGTGCTTGAACTTCCAGATAAAGGCCAAAAAAAAAACCAATATTGTACTACTTGACTAAAACATTCAATCCAAAAAAAAAAAACTCAATCAAACGCTAACTCAAACAAAAATTAACCTAGTCAATAGTTTAAACAGAGACTAAACCAAACCAAACAATCCACTCAAGAAAACAAACTTAAGATTTAGAAAGAGCAAACCGAGCTTGTCAATGAAACAAAACTCAACCTGAAGAGAAAGATTGTTGCAAACAAAGAAAGGAAAAAAAAATTAACCTTACTTTAAAAAAGAGAACAGAAAATAAACATAAAATAGATTAAAAGAAGAGATGATAGAGAGAAGGGAGAGAAGAAGGGCAAGTCGTGTTACAGTAGTTCGGGGTGTAGCTTTCAGGTTGGAACAACACAACAGGCAGCAGTTGAAGTAGCAAGCAGCAACACTCGGATCCGAGAGGGCTGAGAGAGACGAGAGGAAAGCTGAGAGAGATGAGACAGAGGGACGATGAGAGCCGAGAGGACGAGAGAACTTAGAGAGGACGTGAGCCTGAAAGAAGAATGCCGAGACCACCCTTTGCTGTTGTGTGGCACTTCCCACATAAAAAGAAAACCCCTTGTGAAGCCCTAAGCCAGCCTCTCTTCAAGACCCAGTGCACCCACACTTCACATTGCATGGTCGGGTCACATCATGGGGCCTACGGCCCAGCTGCTCTTAAAGACCTAGCTACCTTCATGATTTTTTTTCACAGCCTTGCATCTTCACACTAGCCACACACACACACATGAACTCACTAAGCCCATGCCACTTTGACGCGGACACACGTTCGTTCACACGGCCTTCAATCCTTCTCATTTTTTCAAATAGGTCCCACGTCAAAAGTATGCATAATACATATGAATTTGCATGCAATACTTCATTAATCTGCGTGCACGCTCACCCACATACACGGCTTCAAGTAAATAATTCCTTGCATGCTCACGTGTTCCAACTTCGGGCTCTCCTCATGTGTGCGGTCCAGCTTCTAGAAATTGTCCTGCAATAATTAAACGCGAGTACCCATAAATTTTTGGCAAAAATAGGATAATTATCTTAAAATATCAAACGAACTCATTGATTAAAGTATTAGACATAATCAGGCATTTAATTAAAATTTTAATCTTTAAATCATGAATTTAAATGCCTAACTACGCATCTTTGATGCGTAATCACACCGCCCCCCCCCCCCCAAACTAACGTTTTGCTAGTTTCTAACAAATAACGTGAATGTAATTCAGGGCGATACCTAGAGATACTAATTCCAATGAATATTAAATGAACACACATGCAACACAAGTATACCATTTCACATACAAGAATATCACCGGATTACACACAAACCCATTCATACACAATTCATGCAACTCCAAAGCAAGTTACTCATGCAAGTTTCATCATTATATAGCCATTAAGAACAATATACTCACATAGGTTCAACTAGCAATACAATTCATAGTTAATGTAACCATATAAATTCGAGTATACATAGGCGAAATCTCGAGACTTATGTAATGTGTATGACTCGTTACACCCAGGATATCCATGGACACCTACAGAACGGTCATTTTGACTCGGCCTAACTTGTATACCCTCAAAAACATTCAAAAAAGATGGGTTCACTCATCATATGTAAGGAGGAGTGTCATGATCAAACACCCCACATATTGCAAAGATCAAATACTAAATGTATGGAGTGGACTAGTCTGAAAAGGATCCAACTTATTTGTGAGGTGTCGAGTCCTTCACCCTAGCATCTTCTCACCTACTCACCATATCTGACCAAGACCACCCTAGATCAACTTATTCACAAACCATATATGAATACATCTGAGACATTAGGTGGTTAAAGAGTCTTTATATGTGGAGAACATGTGTTGTGTCCCTGAATTTTTGTGGTATTTGTGCGGAACAGGTATTAATCTTTCACTTCATTATTGTGCATTTCTGTTTTTTTTTTTTTTTTTCTTCTGCTCATTTTTTAATTTCTTTCTTTTCATGGTCAATTAGGACAATCATTACACTTCTTTTATTGTCTTCATATCACCAATGTGAATTAAGCTCGAACAGTAGTCTATGAACTAAGTTTATCTCTAGGGGTGGCTCAACCTTCATATCTTGAGTAGGCTACAAGACTTAGGTTTCTATCTCCTTACTAGATGTCACCTCTAGGCTAGCAAGTCAAAAACAAATACTAGTGTACAAAGAATTGTCCAGAAGAAAAGAAAACTGAATGTCATGAACTCTGATTTGATGTTAACACTCAAAAGAACAATAAATAGCTCAAGAATACCTCACAAAGTGTCATAGTCGCCACGGGTGTTCTCTTAATGCTCACAAGGAACCCTAAGTGCAACGAATCGCGTGAATGTGTATATTCAGTGTCATGAGATAGCATGTAAATACAAGAATTTATATAACCAGATTAACACAAATGAATTACCAATCAACCTCCATCGAGTTACAAAGTCATATAAAGAGAAACTACACATAAATAACTCGAGTGTGTAACTCTTAGGTTATATGCAAGTATGTGAAGGGTATAAGTCAATGTTTATCATGACATAATCATTCATCTTCAATACTCTTTTTTTTTAATAATAAAAACTTAGCAAGTGGAAGTGCACAGTGTCATATGCAAATTCTCACCCCGCCCAACTAAAGTGGAACATTGTCCTCAATGTGAAAGCATAAAGGAAATTAAAAAAAAAACAGTGCACAAGGGAAACAAGCTGATGGAAAAAAAAATACAGAAAATCACTGCCAACTAATGCAACATAAAAAGAAAAGAAAAATGTAAATAAAGAAACAAATAAAGCAAAAAAGAAAAATAAAAAGGAAAGTAATAGGAGAGAAAGGTCAGAAAACTCCCCTAGGGTCTTGCAGAAGCAAGACCTCTTCATTTGGATCGAAGGGAGTCATGAAAGGTTTGAACCGCTATCCATTGACCGTGAATCCGTTACCATTCTTTGGATCCACAATGTCTACTATACCGTGAGGATGAACATGTATAAAGATGTATGGGCCACCCCATCGGGACTTCAACTTCCCAGGAAAGAGATGTAATCTAGAGTCGTGGAGAAGAACTTGCTGATTTGGGAAAAGGTGTTGGTCCTTGATTTTCTTATCATGCAGCAGCTTCATTCATTCCTTCGCTAAATGAGCATTGCCATAGGCTTGCCTCCTAGATTCCTCAAGCTCACATACCTGCAACTTCCTCAAACCTTTGGCATCATCAACTGAAAAGTTAATCTGTTTAATAACCCATAATGCACGATGTTAAATCTCAACAAGTAAATGACATGTCTTACCGTAAACTAACCTGTAGGGAGACATCCCTAAATTTGTCTTGAAAGCAATTCGGTAGGCCTAGAGTGCATCAACCAGCTTTTTTATTAGGATTAACCATTTTCTCAAGTATGATCTTAATCTCTTTATTGGCTAGCTCGGCTTGACCATTTAGTTTGAGGGTGGTATGGAGCAGAGACCTTATGGGTAACTCCATATGTTTGCATTAGTTTTTCAAATGGTTTGTTGCAAAAGTGCAACCTATCATCACTAATGATCGCTTTAGGCATGCCAAAGCATGCAAATAACTCCTTGAGAAACCGGATAACAACCCTGTTGTTAGTTTTGGTGTATTTCCAAGAGGGGGGGTGAATTGGTTATTTAAAATTTATTCCTAAGTTTAGCTAATTCAACAGCAGTATTTCACAACCTAGGGTCTTTCTATGTACACAAACCCAAATGCACAGATAATATGCGAAAATTAAATCATGCACTATAATATACACGTGCAGAAACATAAAGTGCTAAGAATATAAAGTACACGCACGATATGTTATCAAAGTTCGTCCAACTATGCCTATGTCCCCGCCTCTAACTCGCAAGCCTAAGGATTCCACTAAAGGCTCACTTAATGGGTGGGGTGGCACTGGTTACCATTAGGTCAATTAGCGGGGCTTACCTCAACCAACATGTCTTACCAGGATGGCGCACCTAACTTTCCTAACTGGGTCTAAGCTAGTCCGGGACTATTTACCAAGGCTAGTCTCCCTCTTCAAGCCCGTGCTTGGAATACAACAGATTTGAAATACAATTTTTGTGTACAAGGAAATGCTTCTTACATAAACTAATATGTACCCAATATAAACAATCACATACACCACCAAATGATAAGATACGATAAGCTCAGTGTAGCCTTAGTGTCTACTCTCAAATTAATGTCAATAACGTAATCAGTACGTGAGAGTGTAAGTGACGGGATCTTTGTGTCAAAATAATATTCTCAATCACAGTGCACTAGCAAAGATCACAGTATACTCCAAATATCTCAACATAAGTTTTTATCAAAGTAAACCACAAGAGATATTCAACAATGGTTTGTAAAAATAGTTATTTGATCTTTGTATTAAAATGATGATCTTAATCAAAGGTATAGAAACAAAGATCTTTTGACATTCAAACAAATATTTCAAAATATATATTTTTCAAATATAAGCACAAGAGATATTTTGAGAATGATTTGTAAAATATTTTAGCAATCATAATCCAAAGTGAACTCCTTGAGTATTGCAATGACTATGCAAAACTCAAAGGCTCAATGAAGTATTCCTAGGGAAGACTTATTAACAAAGTCTCCTAGAGAAGCTTCAAGCTTAGCTCTCTAATAAAATAACCTCAATCAACAAGAACAAGAGAGAGCTTAAGCCTAATGAGAAGAACACTCAATCACACTTACAAAGGGATTTAAGCAATAAAATCTGGTAAGAATGAGTGTAGGAGACTCAAAAATGAGTATACGAGATTTTCAAATTTTAGAGGATTTTTCCTAATTAAGCTTGCTAATTCGATGCTAATCATTTTAAATGAGGGGGTATATATAGACTTCCCCTTGATTATAGTCGTCCAACACACATAAGGAATTATTATAAATGTTTTAAAACAATTTATCCAAATTATCCCTATTTTATTATTTTAACCGCGGTAAAAATATTAGGGCAACCCGAGAGCATCGGTCGACCGAAGGCAAGGTTCGGTTGACTGAGTTGTGTAAGTTTGGTCGATCGAGCAAGTTTTGAACTAAAAGTTCAGTCGACCAGCCATAGTGTCCCAAAGGCGATTTTTCTTTTCTGTGTGGTTTGATAGACCATGAGGTTTTGAACTAAGTAGTTCGGTCGACCGGAGCGTTGGATTCTCTCACGTGTGGGTACAGTTGACCAGGTTGTTGGCTTATGATTTGGGCTTGGTCGACCATATGGTCAAATGATTGACTCGGAGGAAGTTCTATTGACCGAGTAGAATGAACTGGGCATGGCTCGGTCGACTGGGCAGTGGTCAAAGTGTTGACCGACCCGGTCACCAATTCGGTCGATCAACATATTTGTACTTGTGTAGTATGGTCGACCGAACATGCATTTTAAGTGCATTTCGGTTCAATTTAATTATATGATCACCCTTTCCACATAACCTATATATATATATATATATATATATATATGTGCATGTATTAATGTCTTATGGTCATTCTAGGTATTTTTTGTTTGAGCTTACCTATCATACCATGTAGGTGATGCATATAATTATTACAACCTAGAACCTATTTACTATTACAGACCCATAATGAATAATGAATTTAAATACAACATAAATAAGGTCTTTAGGGCCTCCAACTTCTACTTCTTGTGCCATCATTTTGAGTTGCCAATTGTATAAATGCACATCTCCTCAAACATCCATTAAATACAACAAGTATTTGTCATTATCAAAATTGGATGTGACCTATAAGGTCAACACCTGTGGTCATTTGTCTTACAAGGTATAACTTCTACCCATTTTGAAACATGATCCATAGCAACTAGAATATAAGAATTCCCAAAAGAGTTTGGAAAAGGTCCCATAAAGTCAATTCCCCAATAGTCAAAGATTTCAAGAGTCAAAATGGGAGACATAGGCATTTTCATTCTTTGTTGTGATTTTCCTAGTTTCTAACAAGCCTCACATTGAACATAGTAGGCAAGTAGAGTCCACTTTACAAAATTTTTAAAACAGTTTTCTTTGAAGCAAAGTGGCCTCCACACGCTCCACTATGACAAAAATGCATCACATAAGTGAATTCATCATCAGACACACATCTATGAACCAACTAATCAAAGCAATATTTAAACAAATATGGGTTGTCAAAATAATAATGGCGTACATCTGCAAGGAACTTACGCTTATCTTGAGTTAACCAATGTTCTAGCATTCGGTCAGTGACAAGGTAGTTCATAATATCAACAAACCACGGAACGCATGACACTGCAAAATGATGCTCATTAGGAAAATTATCATTTAAGGGAGAAAGAGATACAGACACATCAGGTAGCTACAAACAAGAGAGATGGTCAGCTACAACATTTTCTACTCCCTTTTTATCTCGAATGGTGATGTCAAATTCTTGAAAAAGTAGAATCCATCTGATCAACTTGGGTTTAGCATCCTTCTTTGCCAATGAATATTTCAAAGCAGAGTGATCAATAAAAATAATGACAGGTGATCTAATGACATAAGAATGAAATTTTTATAAAGTAAACACAATAGCCAACAATTCCTTCTCAGTGGTGGTATAATTTTTCTGAGCACCATTCAAAGTACGACTCGCATAATAGATGACAAACGGCTTGTTATCAACTTTTTGACCAAAAACGGCACCAAAAGCGAAATCACTAGCATTAGTCATGATTTCAAATGGCAAGTCCCACCGAGGAGGTTGCATAATGGGTGCAATAGTCAAATGTTTTTTCAGTGTTTCAAAAGCTTGTTGACATTCATTACTCCACAAAAATTTAGTCTCATTTTGCAATAAGTACACAGTGGTTTAGCAATACTACTAAAGCTTTGAATGAAATGTCTATAGAAGCCGGAATGACTAAGGAAAAAATGGATATCTCTAACTGCCTTAGGGACAAGCAGCTGGGAAATCAGCTCTACCATGGCCTTGTCAACCTCTATACCATGCTCAAAAACCAAATGACCAAGGACCAAACCACTACTTACCATAAATTGACATTTTCCTCATTCAAAAGAAAATTCTTTTCTTCACATCTTTTCAAAATAGCGGTCAAATTTTTCAGACATATATCAAAGGACTTACCAAACACAAAAAAGTCATCCATGAAAATTGCACACATATCATCTAACATATCAGAGAAAATACTCATCATGCAGCGCTGGAAAGTAGCAGATGCATTATATAAACCGAATGACATTCTACAAAAGGCAAAAGTACCGAAGAGAGAAGTGAAGGTAGTCTTCTCTTGATCCTCAGGTGCTACAACAATTTGATAATAACTAGAAAATCCATCCAAGAAATAGTAAAAGGCATTACCAGCTACTTTTTCGAGTATCTAATCTAGGAAGGGTAACGGGAAGTGATCTTTTTGGCTAACCGAATTCAATTTATGATTATCAATGCACATTCTCCAACTTGTTACTTTCCTTGATGGGATCAACTCTCCATTAGCATTTTCAATGACAGTCAAACCAGACTTTTTGGAACTACCTGTGTCGGGCTTACCCACTTACTGTTGGAGATCAGATAGATGATGTCGGTAGCTAATAATTTCAGCACTTCTTTCTTTACCACCTCCTTCATGTCTGCAATGGTCCATCCTATCGCTCCTTGATGCTTCCTTAGTACCTTCAATAAATCAGTTTCTTGTTTAAAAGTAAGGTGAGAAGAGATTACCACTAGGAATGTGCCCTCTGTTGGACCTAGAAAAACAAACTTCAGCTCTTCAGGTAATGAGTATCGGAACTTCTTCTTCTAATGACTTCATAACTTCTGGTCAATAGCTTCAAAATTTGGCTTACGCCAACTACTCTTGTAACTTGCATCCAACAAGTGAGGGGAACCATCTATCTCTATGAACTACCCCTCTAATTCTGGCAATTCTCTAATCAAGGGAGCTTTTTCATCAAATACATCAAGCTTTTCAAAAGAGTTATTCTCAAATGCACCATCAACATCAAGTAATGAAAATAGCTCTAAAATATCCAAATCATCTATTACATCAACTACATGTGCTTCAGCATCATCACACTCACTCGACATCTTGTGAGCATTGAACGCGTTCATCTCCAATGTCATATTTTTGAGCATGAGCTTAAGTACTCCACTTCGACAATTAATCAATGTATTAGAAGTAGTAAGGAATGGTCACCCAAGTATAACATGGGTCTGGTATATGGTGGAGGCAGACTGCTGCATGTCCAAAATAGCAAAGTCCACTAGGTAGTAAAATTTGTCAACTTGAACCAATACATCCTCAATAACACCTTGTGGAACTTTTATTGATCTGTATGCCAACTGTAGCATCATGGATGTTTTCTTTAGCTCACCTAAACCCAACTGCTCATATACCAAAAATGGGAGCAAGTTCACACTACTCTCCAAATCAAGTAAAGCTCTTTCGATGCAAGATTCACCAATAATGATAGAAATAGTGGGAGAACCAGGATCTCTGAGTTTTTGAGGAGTCTGACTCAATATCAACGCACTAACTTGCTTGATCAAGAAAGCCTTCTTCTTTATGTTTAGTTTTATTTTCACTATGCATAAATCCTTTAGAAATTTTGCATATGCAGGAACTTGCTATATGGCATCCAAAAGCGAGATATTGATCTTTTGTTGACCTTTTGAGTCTGATCCCTGGTTTTGATAATGACAAACTGCGAGTTACTTATATGTGCTTTTAGTGCTTAAGTAGGCTTAATATTTTAGCACACACATAAAGAAGTGATGGAAGCCAGGAGGAACATAAAGATCATATCATCTGGCATACTCTATGACAAATCAGAGGAGCAAAAGAAGAAGGAGAAGACATTTGTGCTATATTGTAAATGCATTTTGTTTTATATTTTGGGTCTGTAATGTTATGGATTGTAATAATTGCATTGCATGCATGATAGGATGTATAAGCTCAAAAGACCATAGAAAAGACTTGGTCGACTGATGCCAGGCTTTTAGACTACATCAACAAGGCCTTAGAAAAGACCCTAGGTCCTTGCACTTGCACTTAGGAAAGTCTCTATTATCATATATGCTTTTAGGGGAAATCAATTTTCAAAAATAGGACTTAGATGTTAAAATATTAAGGTTTCGGGCGACCGACCCTTGGCATTGAAAATGCCTCAGTCGATCGAACATGAGAAAAGTCAGAACATTGACCTGACTTCGGGCAACCGATTCAAAATGAACTTAGTGTTCATGGTTGACTGAACTCCTATTAAGGACTTTTCCAACAACTCGAACGTCCGAACAATTACGTTCAAAATACTCTCGGGCGACCGAAAGTGCAAGTTTAGTAAACCAAACTTGAGGTCAGGTGACCGAACCTCGAGTAGGTTGGAAAATCACCTAGTTCAACCACCCGAACCTGTCCTTGGGCACCCGAACAAGGAAAATTCACTTTTTCTCATGTGTCTGTTCAAGCGATCGAAACTCTCGGGTTGGCTAAATTTTACCGCGGATAATTAAGGGTAAATCAGGGTTATGTTTGTTAAACTCATTTAAAATAATTTTAAATATTTCCCTTGTGTCCTAACGGTCAAAATTTTATGAGTGGCTATATATATGGATTCATTTGCAAAGATTAAGCTAAGATTAGGGCTTTTGATTAAAAAATTTTCTCTGAAATTTTTAGAGCTTTACTTCCACATACAAGCCCATATACTCCACCCTTTTTCATTCCTTTGTTAAAACCAATTTGGTGAAAGTATTTTTGAGATTATCTACAAGCTCATACTCTCATATTGATTGTTGATTTTAGGAGAGTTAAGCTCTAAAGTTCTCCCCATAGATTTAATCTATAAATTCTTTTTGTGGGGAAACTTTTTAAGCTTGTGAGTCTTTGCACTTTATTGCTAGACTCTTGAGCTTGCTTGTGTTTTTTTAAGAACATTTTTTTTTTTTGACAAGCTTATTTTGCAAATATCTCTTGTTCTTAATATTATGAAAATCATTTTGAGATATTTTATTATACTCTTGGAAATCTTTGAAACATTATTTGTGGTTGATATATTTATGTAGATTTTTTCAAAGAAACTTTGCTGGCACACTCTCATACATTGATTGCACATTGACATAATATTGAGAGTAGTTTCACATATCTTCACTGAACTTATATTTTCTATCATCTGGAAGTACATTGATTATTGCATGTGCGTATTGGTACAAATCTACTTGTGTTTAGAAGCTTTAGAATTGTACACCAAAATTTGATACTCACTGTTGTATTCTAGGCGTGGCCTGATGGGGTGTTGATCTAGCCCGTAAGGATGGGTAGGGCCTTCTCCACCGAATAAGGAGAATTTGTAAAGGTTGAGGTCAATCATGGGAATTTGACTTGGTTGTAAATGGTGCCGCTCCACCCGTTAAGGGAGCAATAGTGGTAATCCTCCTGGCTTGCGAGCTGAGGTGATGACATAGGCAGTATTGGCCAAACCCCGATAACATTTCTTGTGCCTGCTTTTAATTTTTACAATTTAAATTTTGGCACTTGAATGTTTGTATTTGTGAATGATTAGGTTTATAATTGCATAGACAAACCCTAGGTTGTGTTATGCTGTTGCTGGATGTTAAACCTAGGAGAAAATTTTTTATACCCAATTCACCCCGCTCTTGGGAATACACCAATTCCAACATGTTCACTTGTTTGAAGATTTCTTGAATCTCAGTGTGATACTTATTCTTCTAACCAAATGTCAACCTCTAAGGATAAGGTACCACAAGTTGATACTCCTTAATAATCTCATCCTCTTTATTACCCTATTTCTTTGAATCTGAGCTTGCTTCATCTAATTTTTCTTTTGATTCATCTATCTCAGTTGCGACTTTAGGTGTTGGAGCAACTGTTTGTTAATCAATGGGTATTTTAGGATGGAAAAGTTCTTTTCTGCTTCTCAAAGTAATGATGGCCCTTGTTGACTCAAAGGAATCCTTTAAAACATTATACACTAGTTGTTGTTGTTGTCAATATACCTGGAGATTAGGCTGAGGTTGTGTTGGAAATTTCATTTTTTATAAGGTATTCAGCTATGTACTTATCTTATTAATAGTTTCTCTCAGTTCATTGATGGTTTGAGTATTCTGACTGTTGGTTATGACATGAATCTGCATGAATTGTTGAAACATATTCACCATCTACGTCATGCTATCATCAGAAGATTTCTTTGATGGTATAAGAGCTAAATTAGATTGAAATTCTAGAGGTACGTAACTTTGAGAGATCTATTGCGGCTGATACTACTGTTAAGGAGTTGCAACTGGATGATATAGCGGCTACGGAGGTGGTGCATATGACTAAGGAAGTTTCTGAAATTGTGAGGAAGATGGACTAGACTGATCATTCCTCCATGAGAAGTTTGGGTGATTCCTCCATCCCAGATTATAAGTGTTCAAGAATGGCCGATTTTGAGATTTGTTAACCTAATTTGCTAATTGCATCTGATCAGATCTACTCTCCAGAAATATTGGTAGAAGCGGACAATCCTCCACCAATTTCGCAGCTTTCACTTTCTTTAACTCCATAACCTTTATTTTCTTAGACAAAGCAGCAACAAGAGCCTGTAGATGAGTCTCCTCTTTGACCTCGTATATACCTCCACCACCGATTGCTCTGAGAGGTTGTACTGCTATTGGTGCCCGATCATATCGTGTGTTCCATTGTTGGACACTTTCAGCTAAGTAATCGAAGAATGATCAAGTCTGATCTAGTTCCTTGCTGAAGAACTCCCGTTGCACATAGTCTGGACAAATTGTTTACATTCAGGGGTAAGGGCAGTATAGAAATAATTGACTAACCTCCAAGATTCGAACTCGTGATGTGGACAGATATTCATCAGATCCTTGAACCTCTCCCAACAAGCTTGGAAGGTCTCGTCACCTTTCTACATAAATTGACTGATCTGCTCCTGCAGAAACTAGGTTCTTTGAAAGGGAAAGAATTTGTGTAAGAATTCACACTGCATTTCAGCCCAACTAGTAATAGAGTTAGGTCTTAGAGAGTTAAACCAGATTTTTGCCTTTGTTGACTCAACGAGTCCAATCTGGTTTTGATAATGACAAATCACTTGGTATTTGATCTGTACATTGAGTTTGTGAACGAGACTTATATTAAGAATGCATGGAAGGATAACGAGTCATGGAAGCCTTAAAGTAAAGCATACATATCTTGGGAAGATCCATGGAACTCAAAAAGTACGAGAATCAATATGCAAGCGGCAAAGTTCAAGCACATCTTGGGAATGGGTACTTAGATCTCATGCATTTACATTTTCATATGATTTAATTTGAGGCTCAACATTTACCTTAGAATGATTTTAGGACTTATGCATTTCGTGAACATCATTAGGGGACATTCATGGACTTAGAATTAATGTCAAAACCCTGAAAAATATTTTTGTAAAAGAGGCAAGAAAGAAAGCAAAACAGATTTTTGAATTGGAAAGTAAATATGCAAAAATTGGGAACTTCATATGACTAAACTTTAAGTTTGATTGACTGAAGAATTTTCTCAGACGTTTGAAGAATAAGCTCAGTCATCTGAAGATTTATGGGTGAAAAATAGAAATTGGCAGAAGCACCTCAAATTACTGAACCTTGACCTCGGTAGTCTGAACTTAACACTTTGGTTGTCTGACCCTTGACCTCAGTCGTCTGACCCTGTGTCCAGACTATTTTTTCGAAGGATAAAATGACTTCGGTCGTCTAGGCTCTTGACCTCAGTCATCTGAACTTGCGAGAAAAATTAAAAATGTAATCTTTATTGAGCATACACACAAGCTATCTTATGATCCAATGGTTGAGATCAATTCTAAGGGTGAGACACCATTTATACTTCATATCTAAACCCTAGTACGCAAGAAAAATAGAAGAAGATCAACGTAAAGAGTAGAACACATCTTGTTGAAAAGAGAACTGTGAAACTTGAGCTGATTGATATACGATTGCCTGCTCTTCACTCTACATTCATCTACTTTGGGCAAATCTACTCAGAATATCTAAGTGGAATTCAGTTACTCATCTGGTTCTTTCATTCTAGTATTGAGGTTTGATAAATCATATTTTTTGTTAAGAGTTAGTTGGATAGATTTTTTCTTATATATGTTGATCTACTTGTTGATATCCATTTTTCATAGAGTATATCATTGCAAAATCTATTTTTGAATTCTTGTTAAGAAGTTGATCTCGTGTGTGCATATAGCAAATCATTTCATTAAGAATATTACCACTTGAGGAGAGCTTTAGGTATTGATTAAACACTTTTAATTCAAGTGAGATTTCATTCAAAGAGTTGATATTTTCAATATAACAAATCTACTTATTTGAAAATCATTTATGTTTGTAACTACATACATACATACATACATATATATATATATATATATTGAAGGATATTTTCAGAAAATCATATAGTAAGAGTGTTGATTTTTGGTATCATCATCTTAGAGATACATATACATATACATCAAGTCAAATATTACCTAGATCACATTGAGATTGAAATATTATTAAGATTAAAACATTTCATGAAATAATTTTTACAAAGTGGGTGTAACATCTTTGCAATCTACGTACAAAGTGGGTGTAACATCTTTGCAATCTACGAAGTTATTTTTATATTCAAAGATCTAACCTAAGTTCTCCAAAGCATTGAGTTATACAAATATTTTTGGGAGATTGGATAAAAAGGAATTTGTGTATTGAAGCATATCATACATAAACGATTGTATCGTTTCATACATTATGAGCTTCAAGTTATATCATATGTTAAATGTATTAGGAATTTGAATTGTACTCACAAGCTTTTGTTTGGAAGCACTTTTGAGTGTCTTTACAGATTCTATTGTATTCACGGTTCGGTGTGTGAATCGGTATTTGAGGAGAGAACTGTATCTTTTGTAAGCAGCGGAGTAGAAGGGAGCTATACCTCTTGTAAGCAATGGATTGTAAGGGAAGCTCTGTCCCAATTTAAGGAGTAGGGATTTTAGTGAAATCCTTGAGTGGTTGCTCAAGGCGAGGACGTATGCTGAGTTGGCTGAATCTCGTAAAAACCGCGTTTGTCTTCTCTCTTCCCTTTACTCTTTACTTTCAACACTACATTTAAATTGTTTGTCTTACATGTGTAGGTTGAATAACATTGCACACAATTAATTGGGTAATAAGAACTCATTGCTAAATATACAAGTAGGGATTAAGTGCTAAATAGATTCAACGAATTTTAAAATACTCAATTCACCCCCCTCTTGGGATTACACCTAATTCAACAACCTTATCTTTCAAAGAAAAAGGAAATAAGCGAAACTTGACATACTCATCAGTTCTAGCCCTATTAATGAAAGTGGTACAGACCAACTCAAAATCTGTCGAATGCTGATATAGACACTCAGAATCCATCTCGTGAAACTGGTGTGTCACAGACAACATACCATACTTAATTGTGAAGTTCGGTGCATCTTGTGGTAAAAAAGCAATGCAAGAAGGTGTAGAAGTGCGTGTAGGCTGCAGAAAATTCTTAAGTGTACATGGTGCAACCATAACTCCCTCAAAAATTTCTTGAAAAAGATCACTTAAATCAATTTCAGAATCACTCATAAAAGTAATAAGAGAACAATCAGATTCTACGCTCTGTGTGTCACTAATGGTGTTAAGTGAAATTTTAGACAGTCTATTTGAAAGATCTCTGACCCAAGGCATCAAACATCAATTCAAACAGGAGAAATTCACCAGCACAACAACAAACAAGCATGATCAAATTTTTCAAAAATTTCAATTTTTATTTATTTTATTTTATTTTGTTGTTTTTTTGTTTTGTTTTTTTTTTAATTAAAAATAAAAAATAATTAAAAAACACACAAATTTTGAAATTAAATCTAACAATCCCTGGCAACGGTGTAAAAAACTTGACTCACTCTAAAAATGACTAGCTCGGAAGCTATCCCAAGTATAGAAGTTTGGTCGTATAATAATTAGCCCAAGGGTCAAATCATCTTCTCAGGGGATGCAGTTTAATTCCAAATTTTGTGTAATTCCCAAAGAAAAGAAAAGTTTACTGAACACAATTCAGATTCGGTTTCCTGGGATTTTTGAGATTTGTGCAAGGAAGCTTAAAAACAGTGTGAAATCTAAACAAGAAACAAGTAACAGTAATTAAATCCTATATTAAATGTTCGGACCAGAAAAGAAACCCTATGTTTGAACTTCCAGATAAAGGGAAAAAAAAAAAAAAAACTTATACTTTACTACTTAACTAAAACATTCAATCCAAAAAAAAAAAAAAAAACTCTCAAAAAAAAAATTAACCCAACCAATAGTTTAAACAGAGGCTAAACCGAACCAAATAATCCACTCAAGAAAAACAAACTTAAGATTTAGAAAGAGCAAACTGAGCTTGTCAATGAATCAAAACTCAACCTGAAATTCATTCCAAAGATAATAAAAACTTGAACTTTAATAATGACCAAATAAAAATTTAAAATTCCAAGATTTTAACACAACTCCAACACAATTTATTTAAAAGAAAAGAGAAAAAAAAAAGAGAAGAGAAAAACTATTGCAAACAATGATAGGAAAAAAAAAATTAACCTTACTTCAAAAGAGAGAATCGAAAATAAACATAAAATAGATTAAAAGAAGAGAAGAGAGAGAGAGAGAGAACAGCACAGCAGGCAGTAGTGGAAGCAACAGGCAGCAACACTCGGATCCAATAGGACTGAGAGAGACGAGAGGAAAGCTGAGAGAGACGAGATAGAGGGACGATGAGAGCCAAGAGAACGAGAGAACTTAGAGAGGATGTGAGCCTGAGAGAGGAATGCCGATACCCCCCTCTGCTGTTGTGCGGCGCTTCCCACATAAAAAGAAGACCCCCTGTGAAGCCCTAAGCCAACCTCTCTTCAAGACCCAATGCACCCACCCTTCACCTTGCATGGTCAGGTCACATCATGGGCCTACAACCCAGCTGCTCTCAAAGACCCTGCTACCTTCATGATTTTTTTTTTGTCACAGCCTTGCATCTTCACACTAGCCACACACACACACACGAACTCACTAAGCCCAAGCCACTTTGACACAGACACGCATTCGTTCACACGGCCTTCAATCCTTCTCTTTTCTTCAAACACATTCCACGTTAAAAGTATGCATGACACATATGAATTTGCATGCAATACTTCATTAATGAACGGTAGCGTTTGTGTGCAAGCTCACCCACGTACACGACTTCAAGTAAATAATTCCTTGCATGCTCACGTGTTCCAACTCCGGGCTCTCCTCATGTGTGCAGTCCGACTTCCAGAAATTTTCCTGCAAAAATTAAACACGAGTACCCAAAAATTTTCGGCAAAATAGGATTATTATCTTAAATCATCAAACGAGCTCACTGATTAAAATATTAGACATAATCGGGCATTTAATTAAAATTTTAATCTTTAATGTATGAATTTAAACGCCCAACTACGCATCTTTTATGCGTAATTATTTAATTATTCAATGAAATTTTAACTGAAATTTTTGGGTTTATTCTCTCTTCCTAATTTGGTTTTTTTTTTTTTTTTTGTCCATTAGGTGCCTTGAGTCGTGTCGTAATGTTTAACAATCTTTGGCCTAGAATTTACCATTACAAATGGAAAAAACAAAGTTAATGGTTGTGGCCTTTGTGCAAGTTGGATGTGAAATAGAGATGGTGGACATCTTGACTTCTGATGAATTAATGAGTTGGTTGAAGTTTTTTAACTGAAGATATTTTGAGGATTTTATCAAATTTTATTATTTCTTTATATAGAGGTTATTTTATGTTCTCATGTTGTCTCTAATTCTTACTTTTCATATTACTTAATTGTGATTTTATGTTTTCTGTCTTTGGGTTATTGCTATTATTGCATTTGTTAGTCACCACATTTGATTTGATCAACTGTTTCCACCCTAAACTACAAAAAATAGAAATAAAAAGCATCAACTTGCATTTTCGTTTGCATTACATATGCATATTTGGGATGGCAAGAGGCTTATGAAGCAATAAAACCATTACTTTTCAAATGTAATGATGTCACTTTAAGACACTTTCATTTTTGCACATTGTTCTCAATTATACTATTAAAAAGAGTAAAGAAGGAATTAACTTGATAATTTATGTCATTTACAAGTAAACTTTATTCTCCTAGTTTATAGTCATTCTTTTTTTAGGGAAAAAACATTAATTACTTAATTATTCCAAATCACCCTCCTTTTTGAAAGAGATCATCTAGTTTTGGGTAGAATTTAAGATAATAGAAGTGAACTGACTCTACTTTAGAAAAAAGTTGAAAATTTTTTGGGTGAAATAAAAGTTTGATGCTTGGAATTTGATTAAGCTATTTGAGTTTTATCTCTTATGTAGACAAGTTTTCGGAATTTTATTGCACATAGACTTTTAGGATTTCTTGCTCGTAAGTTATGAGCATATTATTTTTTAAGCATTTGTGTTTAGTTGGGAGGAAAGCTCAAAAGGGTTCGTTTTTTGTCCTTTTTAAGGAAATTTTATGGGGTTGGAAAGGGTAAGTATAGGCTAGTAATAAAATATATAATTGAAAAAATGGAGATAAAGTCCACTAGATTGATTTGGGGGAGGGGGTTATGAAGTTAAAGCTACTTGACTTTGGAGTGATCTTAAAATCCAATAACACTCACGATAGCACATGCTCTTCTTTGCCCACTATGAAGGCTTTCCCATTGATGCAGTTAAGGTTTGGGGCTCCACTACTAAATTTCATATATATAAAAGCTTCATTTTACTAAACTTCATTACATCAATATTAGTGTTCTATTCCATTCCTACTTCATATAGCAATAATGATTATAACTGTTACTGTAAAAAATCGAATGATCTTCATAAATTGTTCCTTGATCACGACCACTTGAAAAGAGACAATCAAAAATGGTATGGATGACCTGGGGTGCACTTCGGGCTGAGGGATCACTCTGACGCCTAAGTAAAGGACTAATGGAAGGCTTTGAATTGCAACAATAGAAAGAAGTAGAAATGAGTGTGATGCATACCTCTTCTCCAAGTCCCTTTTTTATAGTGGTGGAGGTTGACCCTCCATCAATTGGACATTGATGGGCATTATTGTGCTTGTGGGGGTTACAGAGGTTTCATAGGCATTTATGTGGAGGTTTTAAGTGTAGTTTTATAACTATCCCCTCTCATAAATGTGTGTACATTAAAGCTAGCACGTTGGTTATGTAAAAAGGTTTAATGGTAGTTTCGAAACCGTTCTTCCTTTTGAGTAAGAATATTTTGGGTATATCAGTTGCCCCCCTCTGGTTTCTAATTTTTGAAATGAGTTTCAAAGTTCAAATGATTTAGAAACTGGCGATCCTTTTTTTTATTATTATTTTTATTGTACCCGAGCTATTTTTGGCTCTATCTGAGCCGCTCTTGCCTCAATCTAAGCCGAATGGCTCCTTTTCGAACATTGTTTTCATTTAATCATAGTCGATATTGACTTATTTTAGCCGTTTCTAGCTTACTCCAAGTCGTTACTCAACCGAACAGGGCTAGATTTGATTCTATTCAAGCCACTTTTGGCTCAAGTCGAGTCAAATGGCTCCCTTTCGATACGTTGTTTTTGTTGAATTGTAGCCGATTTTAGCTCATCTAAGATGTTTTTAGCTCACTCTGAGCTAATACTTAGCTGGACCAGGGTTGGTTTTGATTCCATCGGAGCTGCACCTGGCTTGATCTGAGCGGTGCTCGGCTCAATCTAAGCCGATTTGCCTCCCTCCGAACTGTTTTTCGATTGGATCTGAGCTGCTTGTTCAGGTGAATTCGAGCTTTTACGACTTAATCTGAGCTGAATTTTTCCTATGTATGAGCTGATCGGTGCTTTTACCTATTCTATTTTATACTTCTACTCAATCCGAGTAGGATGCTATATGGCTGAATTCGAGCTGCTGTTTGGGTGGATTTGAGCTATTTTGGCTCAATCTAAGCCGATTTTTTCCTATATTGGCTTAGTCGGAGCTTATTAGTATTTTTATTTGATCTACTTTATACATCTACTCAATCTGAGTAGGATGTCATGGGCTGAATCCGAGCTGCTATTTGGGTGGATTTAAGCTAATTTGGCTTAATTCGAGCCGAATTTTTCTTATCTTTGCTTAGTTCAAGCTAATAAGTGTTTTTGCCATATCCATTTTATACCTCTGCTCAATCCGAGCAGGATGCCATAAGGCTGAATTCGAGCTGCTATTCGGGTGGATTTGAGATGTTTTTATCTCAATTCAAGTTGAATTTTACTTGTATTAGCTCAGTTTGAACCGATTCCATCGTTTTTTTACCTGATCTTGAGTTGAATGTTTTACACCTCTACTCAATCTAAGCTGGATGCTTCATGATTTTTTAGATTGAACTTTATATGCCTTATAAGTTGTGCTCACCAGTTTTGGCTAGTCTTCAAACCTTGTGAGTTGTGCTTATCAGTTGGGAAATTTGGTGAGTAGTGATTATTTGTTTACCTTATGAGCTATACCCATTAGTAGTGCTAATTTGTTTGTCTCATGAGTTGTGCTAATTAGTTGGGTTGGTCTTTGGGCCTCATGAGTCGTGCTCATTAGTTGGGTCAATTCTTTGGGTCTCACGAGTTATGCTCATTAGTTGGGTTGGTCTTCAAGCCTTATGAGTTGTACTCATCAGTTAGGCCAGTTCTTCAGACTTCATGAGGTATGCTTATCAGTTGGGCCAATTCTTGAGGCTCACTCTTCATCGGTAGTTAGTATAAGCAGTGCTAGGTCTTGCCTTACCTTAGCAGATCTATTGAGCTTATGTCGTTTGTATTTTATTCCATACACCATTCATCTCAGGGTGCCTGGCAGCTCAGAATCAGCCTTTCATCCAAACGAGCTATGTTTGTATGTTGATTACTTCGAGATTGGGCTCAAGCTACCCTTTCATACCTTTATATCTGATGTCCTGCGATTCTACAATCTGACACCTTGCCAACTGCCCCCCAATTCATACCTTACCCTGATATGCTTCGCGGCACTTCTCAAAGTACTCTTAGAAATTTTTTGAATAATTACCTCACTTTTTTTTCCTATATGTGCACACAATTTTTGACTGCAATTGCAAATGATTTTCATGAACACATCAACTCGTTTTCTTATATATGTTGTACTTTTATATGAAAAAAAAATATCTATCAATTCCTTCTTTCATTATTTTTTTTATAAGGGCACCAAAATAACTTTCCAAATGGTGAAGGAAACTTATCATTTTCCACCCAACACAGTTGTATTTATAGTTATAATGGGTAGTGTCTTTGCCTGCATTTCATGTAACGACCCCAAAAGAAAAATATGCATGAAAGTGTAAAAAAATAATATTAATAAATAAATAAATTAATAATAATTGTTAATTAAATAATATAATAATATAATATATATAAGCAAACCTCATGATACTTCCTAAGATTTCTTGAGAATTGAAGAACCCTTCTCTCTCTCTTCACTCTCTCTCTCTCTCTCTCTCTCTCTCTCTCTCTCTCTCTCTCTCTCAATTTTTCTTGCATTTTTTTTGTGAAATTGAAGAAGGGACATCATTCTCCGGTCCCAGCTCCGCTCTTTAAAGAATTAATCAGAGATATTTCATTTTCTGCACGCCATAGACACCACTTCAGAGTTAAGGTAAGTGAACTAGATTATGTAAGGGTTTATTTTAAATATATTCTTGATTTAAATTAAATATGTGAATTCAATTATTTTCATATGCCTAGGCTAAACTATATTGCAGGGATTTGATTATTTTGGGTTTTGGGAATATATTTGAATTGAATTAAACTGCGGGGATTTGATCAAATTGGGTTTTGGGAATATATTTGAATCAAATTAAACTGCGGGGATTTGACTAAATCGGGCTTTTGGAAATATAATTGAATTAAATTAAATTGAGGGGATTTGATCAAATTGGGTTTTGAGAATATATTAAACTGCGGGGATTTGATCATATTTGGGTTTTTCAAAATATATTGGGGATTAAATTTAAATATGGGAAGGTGATCATACCCACATTTTTATTAAAATATACCCGAATATATTTTTAAACATTCTCTCCGATATTTTGTGAAATTATAATTATTATACAAATCATGTGGCATGAGTTTATTTTATTTCATTTCATAATTGAACAAATTTGAGATTTTTGCAGTAATATATTTATTACGTGTTTTATTGGGAATAATGATGAGAGTTTGTTAACAATGATATGTTGAGAAAATGATGAGATTATGTTGGGAAAATGATGAGATTTTTACGGTGATATATTTATTACGTGTTTGATTGTGAATAATGAGTAAGTTTGGGAGTTTTATGTGGGATTATGCATATGAGATTATGATAATGTTTTTATTATATAAATTATATTTACATGTTTGAAGAACCCTGATGGTTTGAATGTGGTAAATGTTCGGTACCATAACTAGAGATGGATATAAGTACAATCATACTGTTGTGGAAGTGTTGGCAGGAGATAGTCTATTTGGCCTGAGTAGAGATGGAGTACCCACCTGTTTCCGGATTAGGATGTAGTAGGCAAATCGATCTTACAGACATTTGATATTTGGCTTAGTTTAGTTGGTTGGCCGGCCAATGGACTAAATCTAGTTTTCGGACCACACAACCCAGTCATGGGGGTTAACATGACAGAGTAACGTAACGGAAGTGTGAGTGAGATAGTAAGAGTTATTTAAAATAGATCTTAGATTAGTTGTATTTTTAATGTTTTAGAATTTTACGAATGATAATATTTGATATCGAAGATATTGTTGTAATTTAAGGTTTCTAGTACATTGGTATAAATGAATTTGAGGTTTTCTGTTGTGTAAAATTAATTGTGGGTTCGGGGTACTACATTGCATTTTCTACACTTCCAAATTTGCACTTTGTTAGATTTTTGTTATTTTTAAATTTCATATTGCCTGACTCATTTATCTTATATATATATATATATATATATATATATATATATATGTATGTATGTGTGTGTGTGTATGTGCGCGCGTGCGTGTTATGTAAGAATACTAATTCAAAGAAGAATGGATGACTCAAGTAATATGAAGATAATGTAATTTTTACCTTTTTTTTTCTTTTTCTTGGAATGTAATTAAAATTTGAACTATTTATGTATAAAAAGACTTATGTATTGCTTTATTATCGTTCTTCTCTTTTATGTATGCTTGTTCAGAAAGCACCTAATGGACACCCCCATGGCCTTCCCTAGAAAAGACCGTAGGTAATAAAAAATAGAAAAAAAATATCTGACCCCTTCGGACAAAATGGGATAACATTATTCCTTATGGTGAGATTGAATTAGAATTAATATTGTTCTCTAATTTGCCAATAATATAAAAAAAAATTGAACAATTTTCTTGTGACATCAATGATAGTTTAAGGCCATGTTACAACAATGTATTTTATGATGAGATGAAACCATATAAAAGTAATTGAACTTATGCTTAGTTTTATAAAAAAGAAACAAAGTAAAATAAAAAAAATTAAAATATTCTAATAAATAAGAAATAATAATATTTTTAAGCTCACTTTTTTTATTTTTAATTTTCAAGAATTAAATATATTGTACATAACAATTGAAAATAGTAAAATAATTTGTTGAGTGACTTTTATTCTTTCCAATTTTTTATAAATTTTATTAATATTTTTAAAATTATATTTTAAAATTCATATGACCATTTTATTTCAGCTACCATTAAAATTTTTGTATAAATTAAATGATTTAACGCATAAAAGTTAGGACACATACAATTAAAATAAAAAACTATCAACATAAAAATATGCATGTCATAATTAAGTCTTTTTTGTTGTACAGTAATAAAACAAAATATAAAAATATATATATTGATAACAAACAACCTCTAACATCATCAAAATAATTGTTTAGAAGTTGTTTAGTATCACGTTAAAAAATTACAAAAACAAAAACTAGAAATGAAAACCAAAAGTCAAAAGCAAAAAATCAAAAACTAGAAACTAGCGGTTGATATTTATAAAACTAAAATAAATTTAAAACTAAATTAAAAATTAATATTATAAAAATATTATTAAAATTTATGTATTTTTTATTTTAATTATGTTTAAATTCATATGATCATTTTTTAATTTTAATTTAAAGTGTATAAAAATAAATGATTTAATACAAAAGAACTATTTCAGAATGTTAAAATTTTTTACAATAGGTTGTCATGTCAAAACAACTAAAAAATGTAAAATATGATTTTCAATTTTTTTTGGCAAATAGTTAAAAATCAAGAGAAAAAGAAAATTGACAATAAAAATAAATACGTTTTTATAATATGTTTATTCACTATGTAGAAATAAAAACAAAAAACATTAATTTTACCATCCTTAATGAAGTGGTTAGAAATTCATTCTAAAACCAAAATGGAAAGAAATTTTTGGCAATAGTTTTCTTTTATTGTTTTAAAGACCACGTAACCCCAAAAAAAAAAAAACCAATTTACTCCTAAGGTAGTTGATGATTATTAAGAATAAAATAAATAAATATTAAACATAACCATGTGCATATGGCATCTAGAATTTTTAATTGGAAAACAATATTTGCCGATACAAATAAAAAATTTGGAGTTTTTTTTTTAATTTAAATTTATTTTAATTAAAATTATTTGACAAAAATTCGGGTGGAACTTTATTTCGAAAATTGATGCGTTAAAAAAAGCGGTGGATGGTACAACATTTTTTAAATAAAAGACACTGGATCATTCAACATTTTTTAAATAAAAAGTATTGGATCGTTCAACGTTTTTTCAAATAAAAAATGCTAGATCGTCCTATGTCTTTTGTTTTGGGCGAGGGTCACCACCATCTGCTGACGTGTGGCGGTTAAAAAACGCTATCCCAAGTAACATTTTTTTGCTCGCTTAAATCATTTCTTCCTCCTTCCTCTTTGTCTGCAATTTGAAGAAGAGGCCGGGGGGGGGGGGGGGGGGATAGACCTAGGTGATTTCTTGCAGGTGAACGTTAAGTTTAAATTATACAATCTGAACGTTTTGTCACGAAGTACAATCCGAATGTTGGAAAGTAGTATATAAGGAATGGAAATGAAGTATGTTTTCTCACATCAAGTTGTGTAAATTTAGTTTTTGTTTTTGCAATTTGAGCTGGGATTTTGAAATATGAGTTGAAATTTGTATTAATTTGTAGTAGAAATTTGTATTTTATATCTTGAATTTGGTTATATTTAAGTCAATTTGGTGATTTGAAGCATCCCTGTGGAACCTCCAAATTGAGGTAAGGATTTTTTTTTCATGTCTGAATTTTTCATATATAAATGATGAATACATATTAAATTTATTTGAATAAATGATGAATGCATATGAAATTTTATAATTGATAGGAGCTACACATAATTTATCGCAAATATGTTCATTCCTTAATTATCTTTCAATGTTATACCACTCATCCATCTAAGAATTCTCATCTCGACAACTTTTACTTTTTGGATATTATATTTCTTCGTCACCCAACATTTTATATAGCATAACTGGTCTTATAGCTGTCCTAAAACTTCACTTTTAATTTTAAGAGTATTCTACGATCACATTACATACTCGAAGCACTTCTTCATTTTACCCAACCTGCTTTAACTCTATGCATTACATCATCTTCAATTTCCCCTTCATCTTGCATAATAGACATAATAGATCCAAGGTATTGAAATCTACAAGTGCTATTTATTTCTTCATCATCAAGTTTCACTTTGTTTTCAATATTCCTCCTATCATTACTAAAAATTTTATTTCATATATTCTGTCTTATTTATACTTATCCTCAAGCCTCTAGATTCCAAAACTTCTCTCCATAATTCTAACTCAGCCTGTACTCCGTTCCTAGTTTCATTAATTAATACGATATCACCTGCAAACAACATATACCATGGAACCTCCTTTTGAATACTCATTCTCAGTTGGTCAATCATTGAAGCAAAAAGATAATGACTCAAAGAAGATCCTTGATGTACACCAATGGTGATTGGAAATTCTCTAGTTTCTCCATCTATGGTTCTTACAATGGTCAGTACTCCATCATATATGTAACGCCCCGACCCGCCATGTGGGCCCAGGGTGCTATTTCAGTGATGTCTGTGTACCTGATTCCATAATCACTAGTATAAATGCAGCAAAAATAAATAAAATAATCTCCATAATCCATTACCAGATATGATACTGATATACATCATAGTCTCCCGATACTCATAATACAAATCGTAATACAATACCAAAACTAATTCAGTCCATAAACTCATAATACATACTTAGGGCTTCAAACCCAACTTAAATACAGAAGAGTTCTTACTGAAACTCATAAAAACTAACTAGCTATCAACTCGCCCCGGAGTTTGCTAAAATCGACCTTGAGATGGTCCTGAAAAAATAATTTGTATATTAGGGTGAGACACTTCTCAGTAAGGAATATTAAATTAACATCAATGTATAGTCAACATGCATTTAGAGTTTGTTGAAAACATTCATCCTTCATTTAACCAAAAATAGTTATTTTACTTTGTACCCACTTTATATAGTTGAAAATATTCATATTGTTTCCTAGTATAAACAGTTTAGTAAATAAATAACATCATTTACATAAATCTATAGATATGCATAAAAGACACTCCCTGGAACTAAACACCATTTACTTCCCCCATGGTACATGTTGTGCGGTCCGAAGGCTGGACTAAGCCCTGGGGGATCAACCTAGACAAAGTCAAATCATTCGTCTGCAGCTAACTTCGACTGCAAGCATCCGCAACTTGCTTTCGGGTCCAATTGCCTTACCACTTCCTGGTTTGGATTGCCAAGGAAGGTACACCCTTTATTGAGGCCAATCGGCTCATATTACCCTACACTTCTATCCAGAACAGTGTTGGTGCACATGGTCAATTACAAAATCTTTAGCAACGGTACCATGGTCATAACATAACTGGTCCTCAGGGTTCTTAAAGCATATCACGCAATTTAAGTAATAAAAACAATATTTCAAACTCATTCCGTATAAAAATTTGTCATATTATAAAACTCAATCCTCGGTTGTCATATACATCTCGGCTCATAGCCACCGAACATAATCCCAGCCCTTAGTCGTTATTTAAAACTTGGCTCAAAGCCACCAAACATAATCCTAGCCCTTGGTCTCATATAAAACTCAGCTCATAGCCGCTATATCCAATCCTGGTCCCCGGTCGTCATATAAAACTCAGCTCACATCCGCTATATCAAATCCTTGCATTTTCACAAACAGTTCCAGTATTTCGCAAACAGTTCCTGTAAATTTCGCAATCATTCCCAAATTCGGTTTAACGATAAACCATAAAATCAATCACCTGCCACACATTTTCAGTATTTTAAACATAACCCGTAGGCAACTGAGAAACACAATATGTTTAGTTTATAATGTCAAACCAACTTTCCACCTTTCATTTTTACTCAGAATACCATATCATATTTCCTAGGTTTGAAAAGTCCATTTTGAACGGTTGGTTTTTGAAATAACAACTGAAAACATAAATATACATATATAGCATTTTAATCGGTTCAACTTTAGTAAAACTCCTGACTTAACTTAATCCCCTTATGTTTTTACTGAGAGAGAATTCCTACAACACTCCTATAGCCCACCCAGTGATACGGGCTCCAAAACCCTGAAACACATTTTCCCAAAATATCAATCACTAACCATCCCCAAGCCTACACACGCCTTTTTAATTAGTTAAATGCTAAATAAAAAACCCATTTATACCCTTACCTCAACTTTAGGGTGATTCCTGGAAAGACCCCGTTCAAGAATCCACTCCACTAGACTTGTAGAGAATTTCCCCTAGATCCTCATGGTAACTTCTGATCGTCGATTCGGGTGATGAACGATGAAGAATCGTAGAGAGAAAGTGGGGGGGCGCTGGTAGAGAGAGAGAGAGAGAGAGAGAGAGAGGAAAGAGAGAAATGTGATTTCTTAATGAAGAAGAAATGAAAAATCCTATTTATAAACTGTTGACCCGGTCGCATTTGTCGACGAAATGGTGCCTTTGTCGACAAACTGCAAAAGGATGTTCGTTGACGAAAGGAGGGGTTCGTCAACGAAAGACGAACCCTAAGCCTGAAATTCCTTTTGGCATTTCCTCGCCGATGATGCTTGAACTTCGTCAACGAATTGCAGAAGGGACTTCGTCAATGAAAACAGGGAGTTTGTCGACGAATCCTGCTATTTGCCCTTAAAAATTTTCCTTACTTCATTTCTTAATTATTTTCCTTATTTTTTGGGTTCGGGTCAATCTCTCCCCCTTATAAAAATTTCTTCCTCGAAATTTGCTAACCGCCACCAATCACATCCTTATCTCACAATCCATCTTTACAGAAGAGTCGGTAGCCACTCACATAGTGGCCCCATCTCAAGTTTATTAAATATCCTCACTTATGGTGGAGGAATACTGTAGTTACATATAATGTTTTGGGAGATTACAATATCATACCAAACTCCCCTAAGACCATTCATATACAGAATCATTAAACAACTAACAAACTAAGCAAACCTACCTTACCCGACTTGCAAACAAACTAACTCTTACCTATGCTGCTTACTGATCTGTCTGGGGTCAAACTTCTCTAAAAAGTTGTGGGTATTTCTAGCGTATCTCTATCTCTAACTCCCAAGAAGCCTCCTCAACTGCATAATTCCTCTACATCACTTTCACTAACGGTATATCCTTAGTACGCAGTTCCTAAATTTTCCAATGCAGAATCTGAACTGGTACTTCCTCGTATGCCAAAGCATCCCTAATCTCTAAAGGCTCATAACTTATCATGTGCGAAGGATTTGGCACATACTTCCTCAACACTAATACGTGGAAAACAATATGAACTCTAGACAACGCTGGGGGTAACGCCACTCAATAGGCAACTGAACCAATCCTTTCCAAGATCCCAAATGGTCCAATGTACCGAGGGCTCCGCTTGCCTTTCTTCTCGAATCTCATCACCCCCTTCATCGGAGCAATCCTCAAGAATATCATATCACCGATCTCGAACTCTAACTCCCATCGGCGAGTATCCATGTAGTTTTTCTGCTGACTTTGCACTGCCTTAATAATTTCTCTGATAAATTGAACCTTCTCAGAGGTCCGCTGAACTAATTTCGGCCCCAAAATCTACTGCTCACCTACCTTATCCCAGTACAACAGAGATCGGCGCTGGCGACCATACAAAGCCTCATATGGTGCCATCTCGATACTGGCCTGATAACTATTATTATACGCAAAATCAACGATCGGTAGATACTGAATCCAACTATCCCCAAAATCCAACATACACGTCCACAACATATCTTCTAGAATCTGAATGGTCCTTTTGGACCGCCCATCCTTTTGTGAGTGAAACGTTGTAGTGAAAGTGAGTTGAGATCCCAAGGCATCCTGCAAGCTCTTCCAGAACCGAGAGGTGAACTGTGGATCTCGATATGAAACAATGGAAACTAGAACGCCATGAATTCATACAATCTCCTACACATAAAAGATATGCCAGCCTATTCATAGAATAACTGACTTTTACTGGGATGAAATGAGCAGTCTTCGTCAGCTTATCAACTACTACCCAGATAGCATTCTGTCCTTAAGGTGCCGATGGCAGTCCCATGACAAAGTACATGGAAATGTGCTCCCATTTCCACTTAGGAATGAGAAGTGGTTGCAACGGTCTTTTTGGCCTCTAGTGCTTGGATTTCACCCGTTGACATGTCAGGCACTACTAAACAAAACAAGTGATCTCTCTTTTCATGTTAGACCATGAGAATGATTCCCGCAGATCCCTGGATGCACTATATATAAAGAGCGATGTGCCTCTTCCAGGATGGTTCGTTTAATCTCAGCATCATTCGGTACGCTTATCTTGGTGTGAAATCTCAACACCCCGTCACCTGAGATATTGAAATCTGCATTCAACCCATCTTGTATTGCACTCACAATCTTTGTCAGCTCTGCATCTTTCATCTGAGCTGATCTGATCCTTTCTTGTAAGGTCATTTGTACTACCAAGCTAGCAATGAGCGCTTGGTGATTTTCTTCCACTGATTCCACACCCAACCTTTCTAGGTCAATCCCAATCTCATGTTGAACCCCAATTGCTAAGACTGACACGGGTATCGACTTCCGACTCAACACATCAGCTACCACATTAGCTTTTCCTAGGTGGTAATTAATGGTACAGTTGTAATCCTTTATCAACTCAAGCCATCTTCGCCGCCTCATATTCAACTCCTTCTGAGTGAAAAAGAACTTAAGACTTTTTTGGTCGATAAAGATTTCGCACTTTTCACTGTATAAGTAGTGCCGCCAGATCTTTAATGCAAACATTACTGTTGGTAGCTCCAAGTCATGCGCAGGGTAGTTATTCTCGTATTCCTTAAGTTGGCGAGAAGCATATGCGATAACCTTTCTCTATTACTTTAAGACACATCCAAGTCCTTTTAGAGATGCATCATCGTAAATCACAAAAACACCATCCCCTAATGGAATGGTCAATACTGGGGCTGTGACTAGTCGCTGCTTCAATTCTTGGAAGCTCTACTTGCACTCCCCAGTCCACACAAACTTACTATTCTTTCTCATACGCTGTGTCAAAGGACCTGACAGCCTAGAGAAACCCTCGACGAACTGACGATAACACCCTGCCAGACCCAAGAAACTTCTAATTTCATGCACGTTCTTCAGCCTCACCCAATCAACTACCACCTTTACCTTGCTCCAATCCACTGAGATTCCTTCCCTGGACACTACATGTCCAAGAAATGCAACCTGTTCCAGTCGGAACTTGCACTTCTTGAATTTAGCAAATAACCTCTTCTCTCTAAGTACTTGTAGCACCTACCTTAAGTGAGCTTCATGCTCTACAGGAATCCTCAATTAAACCAGGATTTCATCGATGAACACCACTATGAACTGATCTAAGTACTCGTGGAACACCTTGTTCATTAGGTCCATGAATGCTGCAGGCGCATTAGTCAAACCGAACGGCATAACAGAAACTCGTAATGGCCATACTGGGTTCAGAAAGTTGTCTTCAATACATTCTTTGATTTCACCTTCAACTAATGATGTCTGAATCGCAAATCAATCTTAGAGAAAACCTGTGTGCCCTTTAGTTGGTCAAACAGATCGTCAATACGAGGTAATAGGTACTTATTTTTCACTGCCACCTAATTAATCTCCTTGTAGCTGATGCACATCCTCATCGACCCATCATTCTTCTTTACAAACAACACCAGCGCTCCCCAAGGTGATACGCTCGGTTTGATGAACTCCTTATCAAAAAGTTCATGTAGCTACTCCTTTAGCTCCTTTAGTTCAGCCATAGCCATTCAATATGGAGCCTTAGAAATTGGTGCCATCACTAGAGTTAACTCAATGGAGAATTCCACCTCGCGATCGAAGGCAATCCTGGTAAGTCTTCAAGAAACACATTTAAGAAATTCCTTATCACCGATATATCCTCCTGCTTCAGTCCTTCCTTTGGTGCCTCTTTCACACATGCCAAGTACCCCTGGCAACCCTCTAGAAGTACCTTCTTGCTTGAATCGCCGAAAGGATCTGTGGTGCAGAGTGCACACACAACCCAACAAATTTAAACTCCTGCTCCCCTGGAGGTCTGAACACCACTTCCTTTCTATGGCAGTCTATGCTTGCGTAGCTGGATGCTAGCCAATCCATCCCTAGAATAATGTCGAATCCATGCATATCAAAGAAGATTAGACTAGCAAGTAGCCTCCTCCCCTGAATCTCCACTGGGTAGTCTCTAATCACCTTGTTACACACTACCACTAACTTTTTCGGTGTGACCACAGCTAACTCACCATCTAACGACTGTGCTTCTACCCTGCACAGTTTAATAAATCCTCAAGACACAAAAGAGTGTATCACATCTGAATCAAAGAGTACAACAACTTTATTTGAAAGTACATAAATGTTACCTGTAACTACATCTCCTGCATGCTCGGCGTCACCTGGAGTTTTAGAATGCACCCGTGCTTGGGTGGTGCCCCTCTAGTGACCACCTTAGGGTGCCTGGTTACCTCCCTGATACTGAGGCTGTGGAGGTGTGTAATTTAGTGTTGCGTGATAGTCTTGCGCCAGATGTCCCGCCCTACTGTACCGATAGCAGCTAGCTGATCCAACCCTACACTCGCCGCAATGCCTCTTATGGCACTGGGGATAGGTAGAATGCTGATAATTCCCCTGAGGGGCTCGAGATCCCATCTTCTGTGGTTGGCCCTTAAAATTACTAGGTTGCCATCATGAACCCCATTGGTGCTGGACTGAAAACCTTGAGGCAAGGGTCTTTTATTTTGGTTTGCTGCTCTCTCCCCCTCCTGAATATTGGCCTCGATTGCTATAGCCCTATCCACCAACTCAATAAAACTATGCATCAATAATGCCACTACTTGTGATTGTATACCCTACCTTAGACCTCTCTCAAACATCTGAGCCTTCTTTGGCTCATTTGGGACCATATGCGGAGTGAAACAAGAAAGCTCCACAAACCTGGCCGCATACTGTTGCACAATCATGGGCCCCTGGGTCGGATGCAGGAAATCCTCTGCCTTTGCCTCTCGGGTAGCAACAAGAAAGTATCTGCCAAAGAAATCCTCCCTGAAATGGCTCCAGCTAATAGATACATGTCCTGGCGCTGTTCCTCCACCAGCTTTGCCGATCTCCACCACCTCTTTGCTCTCCCCACCAATTTAAAGGTGGCAAACCGCACCTTTTGTTCCTGTATGCACTTTAGTACACCTAACATCTTCTCCATCTCCTGAATCCAATCTTCAGCTGTAGTCGAGTTCGCTCCTCCTGAAAACACCAGTGGATTCACCCGGGTAAACTTCTAGAACGTGTAGCCCCTATCAACTGATAGCTGACTCTGCTATTGGGAATCCCTCTGATTTTCCTTCCTAACTTGTCGTGCTATATTGCGTAACACTATTGAGGCATCAGTGTCATCTTCACTGGAGGTATCCACATGATTATCTCCTCTAGCCATGATCTCCTTTCCCTTCGGATCCATCCTAAAGATATGATAGAAGCTATCTTAGAAATTGTACATCTATCATGGTTGATGCAAGTATGGAATGACTAATGATAAAACATATGAGTTAACAAAAATCATTTACACCATTGTACTACAAAACCATCAAGGTACTAGCCTCTAACCATAACACTGACACTACGCACATATTCAACCATCCTAACGTTCTCACTTCAATTTCTAAGTTCCAGTCTCTCCACCCAGAAACGAAACCATCGATGGATTTACCATGATTTTCCTGAAATCGTCATTCTAGGAAAAACATAGAAGACAGTAGCCCTCTAAGCTTCCAGACCAAGACTCGCCTAATCTACCCATTCCTACCCTTAACTTATCTCAACCTATACTATGGTAATTATCAACTGTCAAAGTCTACAGAACCTAGAAAACCTAGGCTCTAATACAACTTGTAACGCTCCGACCCACCACGTGGGCCTTGGGTGCTACTTTAGTGACGTCTATGTACCTGATACCATAATCAATAGTATAAATGTAGTGAAAATAAATAAAATAATATCCATAATCCATTACCAGAGTTCTATGATACTAATACATGCTAGAGTCTCCCGATACTCATAATACAAATCGTAATACAATACCAAAACTAATTCAGTCCATACACCAATAATACATACTCAGGGCTTCAAACCCAACTTAAATATAGAAATGTTCTTACTGACACTAAAAAAAACTAACTAGCTATCAACCCGCCCTGGAGTTCGCTAAACTCGACCTCAAGATGGTTTTGAAAAGATAAATTTGTACATTGGGGCGAGACACTTCTCAGTAAGGAAGATTAAGTTAACATCAGTGTGTGGTCAGCATGCATTTAGTATGTACTGAAAACATTCATCCTTCATTTAACTGAAAATAGTTGTTTTACTTTGTACTCACTTTATATAGTTGAAAATACTTATCTCGTTTCCATAGTATAAATAGTTCAGTAAATAAATAACATCATTTGCATAAATCTACAGATATGCATAAAAGACACTCCCTGGGACTAAATACCATTTACTTCCTCCATGGTACGGGTTGTGTGGTGCGAAGGCTGGACTAAGCCTTGGGTGATCAACCCAGACAAAGTCAAATCATTCATTGGTCGCTAATTCTGATTGTAGGCATCTGCAACTTGCTTGTGGGTCCGATTTCCTGGTCCGGATTGCGAAGGAAGGTACATCCTCTGCTAAGGCCAATCAGTTGAGACCACCCTACACTTCTATCCAGAACAGTGTGGGCGCACATGGTCAAATACTAAATCTCTAGCAACGGTACTGTGCTCATAACATAACTGATCCTCAGGGTTCCTAAAGCATATCGTGCAATTTAAGTAATAAAAACTGTATTTCAAACTCATTTCGTATAAAAATCTATCATATTATTAAACTTGCCCCCCGACCGTCATATACATATCGACTCATAGCCACTGAACATAATCCCAGCCCTCGACTGTCATTTAAAACTCGGCTCAAAGCCGCTAAACATAATCCTAGCCTTTGGTCAACATATAAAACTCGGCTCATAGCCGCTATATCAAATCCCGACCCCTGACCATCATATAAAACTTGGCTCACAGCCTCTATATCAAATCCCTGCATTTTCAAAAACAGTTCCAGTATTTCCCAAACAATTCTAGTATATTTCATAATCAATCCCAAATTTGGTTTCACGATAAACCATAAAATCAATCATCTGCCACACATCTTTAGTATTTTAAACATAGCCCGTAGGCAACCGAGAAACACAATATATTTAGTTTGTAATGTCAAACCAACTTTCCACCATTCATTTTTACTCAAAATACCATATCATATATCCTAGGTTTGGAAAGTCCATTTTGAAGGGTTAGTTTTCGACTGAAAACATAAATATACATATATAGCATTTTAATTGGTTCAACTTTAGTAAAACTTCTGACTTAACTTAATCCCCTTACTTGTTTACTAAGAGAGAATTCCAACAACAATCCTGTAGCCCACCCTACAGCAATACGGGCTCCAAAACCCTGAAACACATTTTCCCAAAATATCAATCACTAGCCATCCCTAGTCCTATACACCCCTTTTTAATCAATTAAATGCTAAATAAATAACCCAAAATATCAATCACTAGCCATCCCTAGTCCTATACACCCCTTTTTAATCAATTAAATGCTAAATAAATAACCCATTTCTACCCTTACCTCAACTTTGGGGGGATGCCTAGAAGGACCCCGATCAAAAATCCACTCTGCTAGACTTGTAGAGAAATTCCCTAGATCCTTGTGGTAACTTCCGATCGTCGATTCGGGCAACGAACGGCGAAAATCGTAGAGAGAGAGTGAGGGGCGCCGGTAAAGAGAGAGAGAGAGAAATCTGATTTCTTAATGAAGAAGAAATGAAAAAACCTATTTATAAACCGTTGACTCGGTAGCATTCATCGACGAAATGGTGCCTTCATCGACGAACTGTTGATGGATTTTCATCGACGAAAAGTAGGGTTCGTCAATGAACCCTAAAACTAAAATTCCTCTCGGAATTTCCTCATCCACGATGCCTAAACTTCGTCGATGGATTGTAGAAGAGACTTTCTTGATGAAAACAGGGAGTTCGTTGACGAATCCTACTGTTTGCACTTAAAAATTTTCCTTACTTCTTTTCTTATTTATTTTCCTTATTTTTTGGGTTTGGGTTTCTACAGTACATATATATCCTTAATGACATTAGTATACCTACTACATACACCTTTTTTTTTTCTTTCTAAAACCCACCATAGAACTTCCCTAGGTATCTTATCATATATATGCTTTCTCAAGGTCAAAAAATATCATATGCAAGTCCCTCTTCTTTTCCCTAAACTTTTCCATTAATTTTCATAAAAGATATATTGGTTTTGTGGTATATCTCCTATGCATAAAATCAGATTGATTTTCTGAGATCTTCGTTTCTAACCTTAATCTTTGTTCAACTATCCGTTCCCATAGTTTCATCGTATGACTCATAAGTTTAATTCTACGATAGTTATTACAATTTTGAATGTATTATTTATTTTTGTATATAGGTATTAAAGTACTTTTCTTCCATTCATCTGACATTTTCTTAGTTTTTATAATTGTATTAAATAAATTAGTTAACCATATAATTTTGTTATCACATAGGCATTTCCAAACTTCAATTGGGACGTTATTTGGTCCCACAACTTTCCCATTTTTCATCTTTTTTAGTGCAAAGTTATCTTTGTTAACTCTAATTTTGCGAATAAATCTCATATTTTTAGTTTTTTTTTTCTCATTTGACAATTTTAAGTTTAAGCCTTCTATTTGGTTTTCATAAAACAACTTACTAAAGTAACTTCGCCATTTTTCTTTAATGTCTTCATTCTTAAACAAGACAATATTATCCTCACTTTTTATACATTTTACATTTCATAAGTCCTTACTCTTCCTTTCTCAAGCTTTAGCAAGTTTAAATATATCTCTTTCCCTTTCTTTTGTATCTAATCTATCATACAAACTATTAAATGATCTATATTTATCTTCACTAACGACCTTTTTTGCATCTTTTCTTACCTCCTTATACTTTTCATAGTCATCCTTGTTTCTATATTTTTGTCACGTTTTATACCAAATTCTTTTCATCTTTATAGCTTTTTGTACATCTTTATCCCACTACCAACTTTCTTTGCTATTTGAAAATCTTCTCCTTGATTAACCTAAAATATCTTTTGCTATCTTTCTAATTGACCTAGCTAATCTACTCCAAAGAGTATTTGTATCTATCTCATCCTCTATAGTCCAATCTCAATCTTTGATCATTTTATCTTTAAATTTTATTATATTTTCTCCTTTTAGGTTCTACCGCCTAGTTCTCTTACATTAGTTTATTTTATCATTTTTCTTTCATTTTTTAATACATATATCTAACACCAAGACTCTATGTTATGTGGTTAGGCTTTCACTTGGAATAACTTTCCAATCCTTGCATGATAAATGATCTACCCTCTTAGTTAAATATATATATATATATATATATATATATATATATATATTTGACTTCTATTTTATTCAGTTTTAAAGGTTAAGTATTCTTCTCTCTTCTTAAAGCAAGTATTCATTATACTAAAATCATATGACATAGCGAAGTCTAATATCATCTCCCTAGGCTCTTTTTTGTCTCCATATCCATATCCTCTATGTATCCTCTCATAATTTTTATTATCCCTTCCAACGTGTCCATTCAGATCTCCTCCTATAAATAATTTTTCAGTGCCTGGTATGTCTTGTATAATACGATCCATATCTTCCCAAAATTGTCTCTTAAGATTTTCTACTAAGCCGACTTGAGGAGCATAAACATTAATGATATTCATTATCTCTTGTCCTAATACCATCTTGTTTTTTATAATTCTATCCCCTACTTTATTTACATTAAGAACACTATCTTTTAAGTTTTTGTCTATAATAATTCCTACTCCATTCTTATATTTTTATTTTTGAGTGCACCAAATTTTAAATCCTGATTTATCAATTTTTCTTACTTTCTCTCCCACCCACTTAGTTTCTTGAAGGCAAATTATATTAATTCTTATTTTGATCATTGTGTCCACAATTTCCATACTTTTACCAATAAGTGTCCCTATATTCCAAGTTACTAATCTAATCCTAGTTTCTTGAACTAACGTCTTTATGCCCACGTCCATAATGATGTAGGAACCCTCGCATATTTGATACTATACTTAGGAACCGACATGATGTCTCACTTCGGGGTGACGACCTAGCCCACCCTCACCCACTTTTTGCTGCACCCGGGTTGGTACAAATACAACGCGTTGCTTGTAGTGGATGCCCCAAGAAATATTTGGTAAGGATTCATATCACGGCGATCTGAGAAATTTTAAGCTGGCTATCAGCTACCAAACGCAACCCTCCTCCTTTACTCGGGCTTTTGGTCAAATTTGTAATAAGAATAAAAATTTATTAAAAAAAATTGATTAATTAAATTGGCTATGGAAAACATCTTTCACTTCTCATTTATTAGTTTTTCAAAAACTCATAAAATTTTTTCGGCTTATTGTTTAGGTTTTTAAGATTCGTATTGAAAATATAAAAATAGAAAAAATGTTTAAGTGTGCAAAATAGTTTGTTATTTTCTTTATAAATTTCAAAGTTATACAAAAAATTTATTTTCCAATTTTTAGGTAATATAATTTTAAAAGCACATTTTTAATTTTGTATTTTTATTAATAACAGAGCATAAATTTTAAGACTTAGATTTAACTTCATTTGGATTTGAAATTCAATACAATTTTATAGTATATCTTATTCAAATTCAAAAACCCGCAAATTCAAAGTCTCAATTTATATGCTTTCAAATGTAGGATAAATATAAATTCATGTAATTTGGGTTAAACTTAATTTTGAAATAAAGTTTTTGTGTTATTTTTAAAATGTAGAAGCATTTTTTTTAGAAAATTTAATTTTATCTCCATAATGTTTAATTATTTTAAACATTTTCAAATACTTTATTAACTTTTGGACCAATCATTCTAAACAAATTGAGACCTATGATATGCACCATAAGAATTTCAAAAATAAACCAATTAAAATAAAATAGGAACGAGGTAAGAATGATATTTAAATTTGTAACTAGATATAGGATATCAAAGTTTTGAAAATAGACATTGTATGATTTTTAAATTCATAAGATACAACCTTGTATAAGTATTATTATGTATATTTTGTCTTATAATAGATCATTGTGACCTCAAAAGCCTCATAATTCCAAATGGTTGCATAGCCAAAGCCATACTTTATTATTTAAGTTTAAATCAATCATCCAAAATCCCTAATTTTTTACCGCATATATCAAGGTTAATTTTTAATTAAATTTTTCCAAATTACCGGCCATGTCCCTAACGGTAATATTTTTTGGGAAACTTATATATACTCTTTCATTTCCCCTGAATAGCAAGGAGATTAGCAAAAAACTCTCTCTGAAATTATTTTGTGCTTTCATTGCTTAGATATTCAATTTTCAAGCATATCATATATACTCTCTCTCATTCTTACTTGCTGAAATCTTTTTTAAAGAGAGCTTTAATTTTAGACTCCTCATTTGCAAATCAATTGCAACTTGAAGATAGTTTGTTGATTATTGTTGTAAGCATATTTGTAGAGACCTGAAAAATTTAATTTATGAAAATAATAAAGGAAATGGGAAAAAGAGAAGGAAAAGAAATTTGAAAAAGGGGAATCAGCAAGGACTCATCGACGAGCGCCCTGTGTTCATCGATGAGAAGATCCTGAGAGGGGGAATTTCAGACCATTAAGGATTTGTCAGCGAACGTCCTTCTTTGACTCGTCGACGAGTACACGTGTCTTGTCGATGAGTACACGTGGCCAACAGTCTATATATAGGCAAAAATTAGATTTCAGCGATAAATTTTCACTCTTCCTCACTTTCTCTCTCTAAGTTCAGACCTTCCTCCTTCTCTCTTCATTTTCGGCCCAGTTTTAACCCGATTTGACAATCAGGAACCACCACGAGGATCTAGGGATGATTCTCTACATGTTAATTTGAGCAGATTGTTGATTTGGGGTACTTGGGTATCACTCCAAAATCAAGGTAAGAAAGTTATTTTTGAGTTTTGTTAATTATTTAAGGAATATGGGTTAAGGAATGTTAAATGGAGAATGTTTTTAGGGTTAATGTGACTAGAGTAGGGTTTATAAATATAGGGGTTTTGTGCATATGTCGCAGGCGTAGATTAGGATCCCTGGAGGCTTATTTTCAAGAATCGGGTAAGGGAAATATGTTATGCCAGTTATTTTAGAAATTTTTACTAGTCAAATATAATATATATATATATATATATATATATAGTTATATGCTTTCAGAATATGATTTTTGGATAATTTAGAAGTATGACATTGTGGGTATGAAAATTATGTATTTTTAGAAAAATTCAAAAATTTGGATTTCAAGAAAAATTCTATAAATTATATATATATTTCTTATACAGCGGAAAAATACAGGTTATAGTATATGAGTTTTATTTAATTGTGTGGCATGAGAAATATCAGTTTAGTATAGTGTTACATAGCTTTTATAGTACCATGACTATACAGTTTTTACAAAACCATGATTACTCAGATATTACAGAACCATGAAATATAGATATTATAGAATCATGGTATTACAAACATTATAGAATCATGATATTTCAGCTTATACAGAGTCATGGTTACTTCAGTTTATATAGAATCATGGTAAAACAGTAATATATAGACATTGTATTATATAGTATCAGATCACAGATGGATTAAGAACATATTACAGAGCACGATATCGTAGCTAATACAATATAGATAGTGCAACCACATATCTTAGATAAAGTGTGGAATGACAGTCGATTGTGCCTTAGAGGAGAGACGAAGAGCTCCCTAGTAGTTAGGACTAGGTTAAGCGGGTCAATTGTACTACAGAGGTTTACAGTTTGACTTAGCTTGATAGGCCAATGAGAGATAAGTCCAGCCCACGGGCCACACAACTTGAATCATGCGGGGTTAATTCATGATAAACAATTATCCATTTAGAGAAATTTTTATAGTTATATATGTATGTAGATTTACAAAAAACATAAACTATAAATATTATAGGTAAAAGTATGATTAAATAGAAAATTCAGAAACACTTGTATTTTAAGTGACATAGGTGTAAGTTATGATATGTCTTACCCTAAAATGTTATCTCAGTTACAGTTTGATTAGTAAATGTATTATTCATGTAAACTCATTTTTCACACACTGGTAATAACATATTTTGTCTTACTGAGAGGTGTCCCACCCTAGAAATTCAAGCATTTCAAGAAATCCAGATTGATGTGCAAAGCGATCTTTGAGATAGAGGGGACTTTAGTACTACCCTAGCTGCAAGGTAAGTGTTTTGTTGGGAGATGTTGAGTAGTCCCTAGGAGTTCTTGTGGATTTTTGGGAGATGTATATGTATATTTTTGGAAAATATTGAAACTCTGGTATTGTAAATAAGGTTTAAGTATTTTATGTTTTTCGCTGTATAGATGGTATGATTTATGAACAGGTATCCTCGGTACCACTTTGGGTCTGGGACGTTATAGTGAAGATTATTATGGGTATTAGAGTAATAAATGTTGTTGCAAAAAGAATATATAAATGAAAAAAAAATGGTAGAAATTTGGGGTTCATCACAAGTTTGGTATCAGAGCCTATGTTGCTAGGTTCTGTAGACTTTGGTGTACAATGAAAAATAATACTAGAGTATAGGAATGGATTTTGATAAGGGTAGAAATGGGTAGACTGAGATTTGGCAAGTCAATGTGGGATATTAGGATGAGAGTTTAGGGTTTTGTCTCACAGTTTGGAGGTAGAAACTTTGTGGTGGTTTCTGTGATTTTCCTAGAATGACGATTTCAGGAAAACGATGGTAAACTATCATCGAGTTTGTTTCTAAATTGTAGGATTGAATCTTAAATTGAGAATGAGGACGTTAGGTTAATTAATGATATGATATTTTAGTTATGTTATGAAGATAGGGTCCTCGGATTATGTTTGTTCTCTTTTCAGGATGGACCCTGGGAATAGCAGTGCTCATGCTAGTGGTGATGATGGTGTAAGGCCATCTTGTATGGGTGGAAGTGATTTAGATGTAGTCTTGCACAGTGTAGCTCAGCAAGTTATGATTGAGATAGCACAGACTTTTAGGGAGCAGGGATGTCCGTTAGGGGATCAGGGATGCACAATCTAGCAGTTCACTGGCATGTATCCTTTGGAATTCTTATGGGGAGCCAACCCCGCAGTTACGGAAAATTGGATACAAAAAATTGAGAAAATACTGATGGTGTTGCACTGCACTGATGAACAGAGGGTCTTTTATGCCACGTATAGGTTGACAGGAGAGGCTGAGAGGTGGTGGATAGTTGTGAAATTACTAGAGGAGCAGAGGCCGGTGTCAGTAGTCATGATATAGGGCTGATTTAAAAAAATTTTCTTTGATTGCTAATTTCCTGCCACCATCAAAGAAGCCAAGGTGGAAGAGTTCCTGAATTTGACTCGGGGGTATCTTACGGTTCAGCAGTACGCGGTGAAATTTGTTGAGCTGTCGCATTTTGCCCTATATATTGTCCTAGACGAGGCTAAGAAGGCAAGGAAGTTAGAGAGGGGCTTAAGGCAAGAAATCTATGAACAGGTGGCCTTTTTAAAAGTGCAAGATTTTTCATAATTGGTGGACAGGGCCACTATAGCAAAGGAGAGTAGGCAGAGGGGTACTGGGACACAGACCTAGGGAAAGAGGCCCAAGCCTCTTAAATTTCAGGCAGGTTCCAGCTGGAGCCCATGGAGGGGAGATCGGTATGGCAGAGGTTAGAGGCAGTTGATGGGGAACCATGGGTATTAGGGTAAGCAAACTTATCCCATTTGTCCTAGATGTGGTAGGAGACATGTGGGAGAATGCCATGCATGAGAAAATGTTTGTTATCAGTATAGGAGACCTGGACATGTCGCACGGGTATGTCATGGACCATTGATCAACGCACTTGCTCATGGACCGTTCCGGGGGAATAACCAAGCACCCCGAGGAGGCCAGCAGAGGAACACAACCCCAGTGAGGGCTTATGCATTGACCTCGCGAGATGCTGGGGCTGCGGGCGATGTCATGACAGGTACTATTATTGTTTTATCATATAAAGTTGTTGTTTTATTTGACTCAGGGGCCACACACTTTTTCGTATCATGGGGGTATATCAAGTTATCTGGGGTAGAAACACAGTTGCTAGATATTGAATTATCAGTTGCCACACCGACGGGATCAGTAATGAGGTGAAGAAGGGTGTTTAAAAGTTATCCAGTAGAAATTTAGGGAAGAGTGTTACCACCTGATCTCGTTGTATTAGAAATGTAGGGGTTTGACATGATTTTGGGTATGGAATGGCTAGCAGCAAATTATGCCAATATTGATTGTCATTAGAAAGAGGTGATATTTAGACCTCCTGGAAAGCAGGAGTTCAGTTTTTTGGGGTTGTGCGTGCATTCCTCACCACAGTTAGTGTTAGCCATACAAGCGAGGAGACTACGCCGGGATGGTTGTCAGGGGTATATAGCTTGTATAAAGGAAATGCTAAAGGGAGAATTGAAACTTGTTGATATTCCAGTAGTTAGGGAATTTTCAGATATTTTTCCAAAGGAGTTACCTGGTTTACCACCGGATTGTGAAATTGAGTTTGCTATAGATTTACTTCCAGGGACAACACCGATTTCTAAAGCACCCTACAGAATGGCTCTAGTCGAATTGAAAGAACTGAAAGACCAGTTGCAAGAATTATTAGACAAAGGATTTATCAGATCTAGTGTATCACCCTGGAGAGCGCCAATTTTATTTTTTTAAGAAGAAGGACGGGATGATGAGGATGTGCATCGATTATAGAGAGATAAATAAAGTAACTGTTTAGAATAAGTATCCTTTATGCCGTATAGTTGACTTGTTCGATCAACTCAAGGGTACACGAGTTTATTCAAAGATTGATCTACACTCTGGGTACCATCAAGTGAAGGTCAATGCAAAGGATATCTCCAAGACAGCATTCCGAACCTGGTATGGCCACAATGAGTTTTTGGTCATGCCATTCAAACTGACGAATGCTCCTGTTGTATTTATGGATCTAATGAACAGAGTTTTCCATTAGTACTTGGACCAGTTTGTAGTGGTTTTCATTGATGATATACTAGTTTGTTCGAGGAGTTTCGGGGAGCTTGAGACACACTTGAGGCTGGTACTTTAGATACTCAGAGAAAGGAGATTGTATGCCAAATTCAAGAAGTGTGAATCCTGGTTAGAGAAAGTTGCATTCCTTGGGCACGTGATATCTGGGGATGAAATCTCTGTAGATCCTAGCAAGATAGAGGTAGTGGTGAATTGGATGAGACCGAAGAATGTTCAAGAAATCAAAAGTTTCTTGGGATTGGTGGGATATTATCGCCGGTTCGTAGAGGGATTTTATAGACTATCAAGCCCTCTGACATGCCTAACCAAGAAGAATGCTAAGTTTGAATGGAATGATGATTGTGAGCAGAGCTTTCAGCAGTTGAAACAATGACTAGTCACCACACCAGTTTTGACCATTCCATCATGGGATGGAGATTTTGTGATCTACATGACGCGTCCCTAAAAGGACTTGGGTGTGTATTGATGCAGTAAGGAAAGGTTATGTCATATGCTTCTTGGCAACTCAAGGAATATGAAAAGAAATATCCAATGCATGATTTAGAGTTGGTTGCAGTGGTGTACGCCTTAAAGATCTGGAGGCACTATCTGTATGGTGGGAAATGTGAGATCTTTACAGATCGTAAGAGTTTTAAATATTTCTTAACACAGAAAGAGTTGAATATAAGGCAGAGGAGATGGTTAGAGCTAATTAAATACTATGATTGCACCATCAGTTACCACCTAGGAAAAACAAATGTGGTAGCTGATGTGTTAAGTAGTAAATCAGGGAGCGCATATGTATTAGCGATAGTAACTACACATCAAATCAGAATGGATTTGGAAAGACTTAGGGTGGAGCTTGTAGAGGGTAATCACCAAGAATTTATTGCTAGTTTGGTACTTCAGTTGACTTTGTTGAAGAAAATTAAGATCGCTCAGATGCACGACGCAGATTTAATAAAGATCAGAGATAAAGTACAGAGTGGACATGGGGTTGATTTTAATATTTCTGATGATGGTGCTCTGAGGTTTTGTACCAGACTGTGCATACTTGCATATGCTGAAATTAAAATAACTATCTTAGAGGAAGCACATAGATCCTTGTATGTCGTACACCTTGGAAGTACTAAAATGTATATGGATCTTTGCGAGTCCTTTTGGTGGAGCAATATGAAGAAAGAGATAGCTGAGTATGTAGAGTAGTGTTTGACATGCTAGTAGGTAAAGGCTAAGCACCAAAGATCGGCGGGACAATTGCAGCCACACCACATTCCTAAGTGGAAGTGGGAACATATTTCTATGGATTTTGTTACAGGGTTACTGCCAGCATTAGATGGACAGGACGTCATTAGGGTGGTCATGGACTAATTAATGAAAACTACCTATTTCCTCCCCATTAGAGTTAACTATTCCTTGAGTAGACTGGCAAAGTTGTACATACAGGAGATAGTTAGACTGCATGGCGTGCCAGTGTCCATTGTATCGGATAGAGACCCATGGTTCACATCGCAATTTTGGAGGAGTTTGTTGAGGGCCATGGGTTCTTGGTTGACGCTCAGCACAACATTTCATTATCAGACAGATGGGAAGTTAGAGAGGACAATACAGATTCTGGAGGATATGCTACGAGCATGTGTGCTGGACTTCGGGTGCAGTTGGATACAGTTTATACCACTGGTTGAGTTTGGTTATAATAATAGCTATCAGACCAGCATTGGGATGACACCATATGAGGCGTTATATGGCAGGAGGTGCCAATCCCCGTTATGCTGGGATAAGATTGGAGTAAGACATATTTTGGGGCCAGAGCTAGTATAACAGACTTATGATAAAGTCAAACTTATCAGAGATAGAATTAGGGCGACACAGAGTCAGCAAAAGAGCTATGCAAATACTTGCTGACGAAAGTTGGAGTTTGATGTAAGGGGATCATGTATTCCTTAAAGTGGCACCAATGAAAGGAGTTATGAGATTTGGAAGGAAGGGTAAGCTAAGCCCTAGGTATATTGGACCATTTGAGATTCTTAAAAGAGTGGGTCCAATTGCCTGCAGGTTAGCTTTACCATCGGTTCTGTCTAGAATCCATGACGTATTCCATGTATCCATGTTGAGGAAATATGTCCTAGATTCCTTCCATATGATTAGTTATGAGACACTGGAGTTTGGTGATGCCTTGTCATACGAAGAAAAGCTAGTGCAGATTTTGGATTGGAAAGAAGGAGAATTGCACACGAAGAAAATTCCACTTGTGAAAGTACTCTAGAGGAACCATGCAATGGAGGAAGCCTCATGCGAGTTAGAGGAGGAAATTCTTTAGAAGTACCCACATTTGTTTTAATGGGATTCAGCATCAGCCAAAGGAAGGTAGTGATTCAGGTAAGAAATCATGTATGTATGTAATTTTGTGCAGGTTAATTAGTGAAATGTAATAGTTTTCTATTTTGATGGTTTTGGAAGAGTTTTGTTTGGATATTGTAATCTCACAGATTCCTCCCTTGTAACCACGGTATTTCTTCGCCATAAGTGAGGGTAATTAATAAAAATTGCAATGTTTTCCTTTAAGTTGGAAATGTGATAGATAGCAAATTTCGAGGATGAAATTTTATAAAGAGGGGAGAATGTAAAGACTCAGAAAATTTAATTTATGAAAATAATAAAGGAAAAGGGAAAAAAAGAAGGAAAAGAAATTTGGAAAAGGGGCATCAGCAAGGACTCGTCGATGAGTGCCTTGCGCTCGTTGACGAGGAGATCTCGAGAGGGGAAATTTCATACCATTAAGGGTTCATCGATGAATGTCCTTCTTTGACTCGTAAACGAGTACACGTGTCTTGTCGATGAGTACACGTGACCAGCAGTCTATATATAGGCAAAAATTGTATTTCAATGAGAAATTTTCACTCTTAGGTATGATTCTCTACCAGTTAATTAGAGTAGATTGTTGATTTAGGGTACTTAGGTATCACTCCAAAATCAGGATAAGGAAGCTATTTTTGATTTTTGTTAATTATTTAAGGAATATGGGTTAAGGAATGTTAAATAGAGAATGTTTTGGGGTTAATGTGACAGGATTAGGGTTTATAAATACAAGGATTTTTGTGTGTACGCCGCAAGCGCAGATTAGGATCCCTGCGGGCTTATTTTCAAGAATCAGGTAAGAGAAATATGTTAGCTAGTTATTTTAGAAATTTTTACCAGTAAAATATAATATATATAGACACACACACACACACACACTTTCAGAATATGATTTTTGGATAATTTAGAAGTATGGCATTGTGGGTAAGAAATTATGTATTTTTAGAAAAATTCAGAAATCTGGATTTCAAGAAAAATTCGACAGATTATATATATATATATATATATATATGTATTTTTATATAGTGAAAAAATACAGGTTATAGTATATGAGTTTTATTTAATTGTGTGGCATGAGAAATATTAGTTTAGTATAGAGTTTTACACAACTTTTATAGTACCATAATTATACAATTTTTACAGAACCATGATTTCTCAGATATTGTAGAACCATGAAATACTGATATTACAGAATCATGATATTTCAACTTATATAGAATCATGGTAAAACAGTAATATACAAACATAGTATTATAGAGTATCAGATCCCTAATGGACCAAAAAAGATTACGGAGCACGACACCGTAGGTAATACAGTATAGATAGTGCAACCACACATCTTAGATAGAGTGTGGAATGATAGTCGATGTGCCTCAGAGGAGAGACGAAGAGCTCCCTGGCAGTCAAGACCAGGTTGAGTAAGCCAATCGTACTACAGAGGTTTACAGTTTGACTTAGCTTGGTAGGCCAACCAGAGTTAAGTCCAACCCATGGGTCACACAACCCGAATCATGTGGGGTTAATTCATGATATACAATTATCCATCTAGGTAAATTTTTACAGTTACATATGTATGTAGATTTATATAAAATAGAAACTATAAATATTATAGTTAAAAGTATGATTAAATAGAGAATTCAGAAACACTTGTATTTTAAGTGACATAGGTGTGAGTTATGATATGTCTTACCCTAAAATGTTATCTCAGTTACAGTTTGATTAGTAAATGTATTATTCATGTAAACTCATTTTTCACACACTGGTAATAACATATTGTCTTACTGAGAGGTGTCCCACCCTAGAAATTCAAGCATTTCAAGAAATCCAGACCGACGTGCGAAGCGAGCTTTGAGATAGAGGGGACTTTAGTACTACCCTAGCTGCAAGGTAAGTGTTTTGTTGGGAGATGTTGAGTAGTCCCTAGGAGTTCTTGTGGATTTTTGGGATATCTATATGTATATTTTTGGGAAATACTGAAACTCTGGTATTGTAAATAAGGTTTAAGTATTTTATGTTTTTCGCTGCATAGATGGTATGATTTATGAACAGGTATTCTCGGTACCACTTTGGGTCCAGGATGTTATAGTGAAGATCATTATGGGTATCAGAGTAATAAATGTTGCAATAAGAATATATAAATGAAAAAAAAATGGTAGAAATTTGGGGGTTGTCACAATATTCATATATCATCTCTTGGCTTATACTCTCACATATCCATATACATTTGAAAATCCTTCTTGAGAGTTAGCTATTGTGATTTTTCCCATATTATTTCATATTGATAAATATTGATTGGGAAAGTCTCATCTTTGCTCGTGAGTCTTTTTGCATTATCATTGCAAGATTCAAAAGCTTGCTTCGGGCTTTTTGCTAAATATATTTTTTAAGCAAGATATCTGATATCTCCTGCACTTAAATATTTTTGGAGATATTATTTGTGAATTAAGATCTTTGAAGAGTTCTTAAAATAAAATTTCTTTCAACTCAAAGATCATTATTTGTCACATATCTCTTTTAAGAGATATATTCACGTAGACTCTAGTGAGCATAAATGTTTATCATACTAGAGTGCATTAGTTGAATTGTTGTACATATCTACTAGTGTAAGACATTACAAGAAAACTAATTTTTAGCGACAAAAGTTTTTGTGATGGTTTCAATTTCATTACTAAAAGTGACTTATTAGTAACGATTTTTGAAAACAGTCACTACTAGTCTAAGTACTAGTGACGGTTTTGACAACCGTCACTAATAAGCCCCCTTTAGTGACGAAATTGGAATTGTCACTAATAGTTTCATCTCTAAAAACAAGTTTTCCTGCTCTTACCATCGCGGGAAACCACATTTTTGCATGAAAACTATCCTAGGAAAATATTAGCGACATTTCTAAAGGTATTAGTGACGATTTCAAGGCGTCACTAAAAGGCAATTATTAGTGACAGTTTCTTAACCGTCACTAATAGTATAATATTAGCACGGTTATCTTAGCTGTTACTAATAATGCATGTTGATTGAGAAAAGTCAACAATTTTTGTGACGGTTCTTTTAAACTATCACTAATAATTGCCTTTTAGTAACGGTTCTTCTAAATTGTCACTATTTGTCTTGTATTAGTTACAATTTATTAAACTGTCTTTAATAATGAATTTGTTGGCTAGGAAAAAATCAAATGTATTAGTGATGATTTATGCAAACTGTCAGTACTAGTATATTATTAGCGATGAAGTTATTATTAAACCGTCACTAATATAGTTTTTATTTAAAAAATATAAAAAAAATTATTTAACTATATTAGTGACGGTTTATGAAAACTGTCACTAATAGTCTTCCCTGTTTTGCTTCCTCACCAATATCAGTAACTGTCCACTACTATGAAGAAAGTCTCCTACTGGTCCATCTAAATTGTAAACATCTTCTTGTGCAACCCACCTATGTATAAATATTTGAACCAAACTCTTTCTTTTGCGTGCATCCCATTCTTTTATAGTACTATGACAATGAAAAACTTCAAAAGATTGCTCAAAATCTATGGTATTTAAAAAATTAGTTCATCATTGCAAAACTTGACCACAACATCCTTGGTTTGCCCACGGTCATTTTAAAGGTATCAAATTCAACATGTTTAATTAAATTAAGAGAATCTTGGAAAAATACTTCGAAAGTGACCTAACTGATAAGTTAGACCCCTCTCAAACTTGAAAGCGGAATGATCTATATTTTGCCAATTCGGAACTGGGATTGTTTTTAACATAGTGGACAAAAAAGTTGGAAGAGCTATCATTTATATAATATTAGTGAATATTGGTTGAAAAGATTGATGATCTCTAAATTTAAACCTTTTGAATTAAAGTTCATACCCTTTGGAACAACCATGTACGAATTAGGGAAGATCGATGTGGGGTGAAGTTCTACAATGATTGGAATGGTTTTTGAAATGCAGTAGAGTTTGAGAGATGGGATACACGAAATTAAGAATAGTTGCTGATATTGTCCAGTAAGCAACTTGACACACCACAAATGAGAATCTGGATGAGTTGAAGATAAAATACAACAAGAAAACGATGTATTATAGGTTTAATGGGACCAGAGCCGTTACACATCATATTATTATATAGCTTTTCCCCTAGGGAAGTTCAACTTTCATCATCTGTGGAAGATTTTTCCAGGTTCTTTAAGACAGACTTTGTAGTATTATGCAAAGACTTCACGAAAGCATTACTCATTTTTAGCTTTTTAAGTGAATCAGGCCTTGAAGATCTTTTCTCACTTTTCCTAATAGAAGCAACCTCTTTCAAATATGAATAAGAAAAGACATGTCTAGCCATGGACTATGATTATTGTTCTTAACATAGTGGACTGAAAATAATGGAAGAGGGAAAATTGACACTACTCTTTTTATAAAAACTAAAAATTAGGACATGCTTATGGTTCAAATATATGTAGATGAGATTATATTTGGTGCAACCAATAAGGATATGTGCAATGACTTTTCCAAATAATGCATGCAAGAAGAATTTGAAATGAGCATGATGAGGGAGTTCACTTTCTTTCTTGGACTTCGAATCAAACAAGAAGAAAATGGCGCATTCATTAACTAATCAAAATACGTGAAAGAATTGCTATAAAAAAATTTAACCTAGAAGATGGCAAGGTATTGGCTGGGGACCCCTATGAGCACTTCTACTAAGCTTAACAAGGATGAGCAAAGTATATCGGTAGATGTTAATTAAACTCTACCGAGGCATGATTCACAATCTGCTCTATTTAATAGCTAGCAAACCATAAATAATGTTTAGTGTACTATATAGCTTTTCCCCCAAGGAAGTTCCACTTTCATCATTCACGGAAGATTTTTCCAATTTCCTTGAGACGGACTTTGTAGTATTGTGCAAAGATTTCACAGAAGCATTACTCATTTTTAGCTTTTTGAGTGAATCAGGCCCTGAAGATCTTTTCTCACTTTTCCTAATAGAAGCAACCTCTTTCAAATCTGAATAAGGAAAGATCTATATGTTTGGTCATTGACTGAGATTATTGTTCTTAACGGTGGATGGAAAATAATGGAAGAGTTTTCATTGATAGTGAATATTGGTTGAAAAGATTCTCTAAATTTAAATCTTTTCTAGTTCATACCTTTTGGAATGATTGTGTATAGACCAGGGAATTAAGGTGTGGTGAAATGATGCAATGATTTGACTGATTATTTAATTATGCAATAGAGCTATAATTTGAGATATTTTTTAAAACTGTTCATCACGTACAGTACTAACAAGGAATAGGATGCATGAAAGAGAAATAATGTGCTTTCTTCAAATGTCTATGCATGCATAGGTGGGTTGCTTGTGGAATTAAGATGATTACAATTCAGAGCTTGTCCTAGGTTTATTGGACCAGAGCCCTCATTATATTAATTATATAGATTTTTCCCCAAAGATGTTTCACTTTCACTATTTTTAATTTTAATTTTAAATGACAGACTAAACCATCACTAATAGTAGACTATTAGTGATGATTTTAAGAGTTTTAGTGACTGTTTTAAAACCATCACTAATAGTTTAGTTAACATCCCCAGTTCCCCGAGCGAACCCTCCATCCTTTCCTTCCCCCTTTTCCCCTCCCCTTTCCTTCCTTCCCTCCTTTCCCTCCCTCAGTTGCTCTCTGTTGCTTACTGAACCTCCTCCCACCATCACCACTCACCAAAGCTCGCTGCCGAAGCTCATCGAATCTCGCCGCCATTGTTCGCCTAAGATCCAGGTACGTACGGTTCTTCTTCATTTTCTTCTTCTTCTTCTTTTGCTTCTTCTTCTTCTTCTTCTTCTGCAGGTTGACCATATGTGTATGCGTGGTGCCTACATGTGTGTGTGTGTGTGTGTGTCTGCGTGTGGGTGTGTGAGTGTGTGTGTGGGTCTGACTGTGTGTGGGTGTGTCTGCATGGGTGTGTGAGTGTGTGTGGATGTGTCTGTGTAGATGTGTGAGTGTGTGTGTGGGTTTGACTGTGTGTGGCTCTGAGTACTTGTCTGCATACTACAATCTAATTCCCAATCCCCATAAATTGTTACATATAATTTAAATGTTGTTTGAATGTGTTGTATAATTCTATTAGAAATTCAAGATTAAAGGATATTAAAGGATAGAATTAAATTAGTTATTTTGTAAGTAGTCTAAATTTCAGTTTTATTTGATTCTTATTTATGTTGTATTTGTTTATGTAAATTTTTGATTTATTCGATTCTTGTTTTGGGTATTATTATTTGTCATCGTATTTGTATACTATTATAGTTATTGTATATTCATTATTATTGTATTATTATTGTTTGTATGTTTTAGATTATTGTTATTGTAAATTTCAGTATTATTTAGTATTCCTTGTGAGTTTCGAAACAATTATAGATGGTGAGAGGCAATTTTTTTTAAACAATGAAAATACATTTAATTATCATCTTTTTATCCCTAGTTTAGCTAATATATTAGAATGGGTAAAACAGAATTAAATCAACCACATGTTCTTGTCCTCTCAATACATGCCTCCTTCCATATATAGGAAATAAGAACAAATAAACCAAAACCCAACTAAAATTAAAGGGATTTCTTCATATGCTTTTAGAGTTAAAAATTTCAATATTTCTATGCTCTATGCATACTTGAAGTTATAAATAGTTAAAGACTCAATCTCAAGTCTCTTGTCACCTAGCCAATTGTTGACACCAAATTCGAATGGCCTATTTATAACCAACGATTTTGATGATCATTTTGAGAAGATGAGTAAAGTATAGAAAATTGAATTACCGATTCTCTAACTCACTTTGTACTTTGAAAACAGAATCACCACTATTTTATTTGTTTGAAAAGATAAAAATAAAGGAAAATGTTTTTAAATAGACCATTAATTCTTCAAATAATAAATTAATTGGTTAACATTCTATAATACTTGCTCGTAGAATGATTATTGCGCTTACATTGTGTATGTGTCTCTCATGAAAAAAATATAAATTTCTAATTTTAGATTTTTAAAAAACTTACAAGAAGTGATAAAAGGCAATGATCAGTTGATTGACTAGGATAGATGACTAGAATATTGCTTGCTGGTTGAGTTGACATATTAGTTATGTTGATGCATAAATTGTGAAATGCATGCTATTTAGTTGACTAGGATGTTGCATGCCGGTTAATTGAACAAATTGAGAACTGCATTTCATGAGTTCATTGAAGCTTAGACCCATTCAAGAATGGTTACTATATGTTCATGCCTCATCATACATGTGAGAAAAATCAAGTAATGAAATTCAATTGATTATTAGTCATGCTATGTAGACTAATAATCAATTGACCATGTTCATTATTTGTTTCATTTACAATTAGTGATGTTTGTATTTTAACCATTCTTGAATTGTCCAATGTGGATAGTTTAAAAAGTTGTATTTACATTGTTGTCATCGTTCACGTTTTGTTCGTTGTCATTATATATTTCAAGAACATCTCTACTTGTGTTCTCTAGGTGCATAGTGGGGTGTCGTGACAATTTGTTAGTGATGGAACACTAGCAACATGTTCACTTCCCCCATCTCGTGTACTTGGAGAATCATGGGGAGATGTTGTCGAAATTTAGAATGACTATGATGAAAGAGTTTAAGAGATTCATTGCAATGCAAATGCAATATTCCTGAATGGAATAGGATCCGTATCCTTTAGACGAAAGGTCGTTGATTTTAGGATTCATGATGTATAGGGCGTAAACATTATTTTGAGAATGTAATCAGCACCATTTACTTGAACATGTTGTAGGGTAGTTAAGGGACATGGATAAGAGTTGGATGAATGCTCGGTGTAGGTTTTTGGACGAATATGTGAAAGTGATACATGATTTCATAGAGTTCGCACGTCCTCATGTAGACAAAGCTAGTAGAATACGATGTCCTTGCAAGGAATGCCAAAACATAACATTCAAACACCATGATATGGTTCGTAGACATCTATTATGCTTCGAAATGGAGAAAAGCTACACAACATGGGTGTTCCATGGTGAAGATTACATAGTTCAGAGCGATAATGATGAAGATGAAGCCGAGGGGGAAAATATAGAAGGTGGTGATACACGTTCGGAGGGGTTGATCAAAATGTTAGGTGACTTGCAAAGGGGGATTGTAGTGGACAAGGAGGACGTCAGTGTCTCACATAATGGTGATGAATCTACTTCAGTAGGTACCATACCTTGCGATCCTAGTATGTTAAATCGACTCGGTAAACCATTTTCTAATCTTGTGAGGGATGCACGGGTGCCTCTATATGTAAATTGTACAAAGTACTCCAAATTGGAGTTCTTGATTAAGTTGCTTCATGCAATGACAATGCATGACTTATCTCAGAGCACATTCAACATGCATTTGAATCTCATTAAGGTGGCATTGCCTGATGGTGAAACACTTCCAAAGTCCTTTTATGAGGCAAAGACATACATGCGTGAATTGGGTTTCGGTTACACTCCAATACATGCGTCTAGGTATGATTGTGCACTCTTTTATGGTGAACATGAAAATGCGAATGAGTGCCTAGAATGTGGTGAACTGAAGTTTAAAACTAATTAGAAGAAGGTAAAAAGATCCCCCAAAATTTTTTGTGATATTGTCCATTAATACTGCATCTACAACGACTGTATATGTGCAAAAAGACTATTGTAGATATGAGATTACATAAAACGAAACGTATTCAAGATGAAAACACCCTTAGCCATCCAGTGGAATCGGAAGCTTGGGCCAAGTTTGATAAAATGCATCCGTGGTTTTCTAGTGATCCTCGCAACATCAGACTTGACCTTGCTTCAGATGGGTTCAATCCTTTTAGTAACATGAACAACTCATATAGCATGTGGCTAGTTATGATGATGTCATACAATATGCCGCCATGATGATGTATGAAAGAACCCTTCTTTTATATGACTCTGCTTATTCTCGGACCAAGGGCACCTGGTAATGATATTGATGTTTACTTGCATCCATTAATTGACTAGTTGAAAGAACTATGGGAAAAAGAAGTGGAGACATTCGATGTCGAAATCGGGACAACATTTTGGATGCATGTTGCACTATTGTGGACAATTAATGATTTTCCTGCTTACGGCAACCTATCGGGTTGGAGTACAAAAAGTTACTTAGCATGCCCATTGTGTAATAAGGATGCTGGGTCCTTAGCCTTGAAGTATGGATGCAAGTTATGCTTTATGTGTCATCTTCGTTTTCTACAACCTAGACATCCTTCGAGGACTCGTGGTGTCAGAAGCTTTAATGGAAAACCTAAACGAAGGTTGTAGCTAAACCAACTAAGTGGGGAAGAGATATTAAACCAACTTAGGTTGATCAGAGATATGAAATTTGGGAAACCACCGAGCAATAAAAAAAGGAAACGTGCTAAGTGGGAGTTGAATTAGACAAAGAGAAGCATCTTCTTCAAGTTGCCATATTGGAAAGATCTTCTACTACACCACAACTTGGACGTCATGCACATTGGGAAGAACATTTGTGAGAATGTCATTTGTACATTGCTAGATATAAATAGGAAGACAAAGGACATCGCAAATGCTCACAAGAATATGGAAGATATAGGAATTTGGCCTGAGTTGCATCTAATTCATGATGGGGACAAACTTCTCATGTCATTAGCCTGTTATACATTTTCGAAGGATGAGACGAATAATTTCTTCAAATAGTTGAAATCAATAAGTTTCCTGATGGATATGCATCGGACATAGCTCGATGCATAAGCACGAATGAAGGGAAGATGTTAGGAATGAAAAGTCATGACCGTCACATCCTTTTACAACGGGTTCTACCCATTTTCCCTCGTGGACACTTGATTGAAGATGTTCGCTCAGTACTAATTGAGTTAGGGATCTTCTTCCGATAGTTGTGCTCTAAAAAATTGAGTGTAAATGTACTTGCACCGTTAGAGGAGGACATCGTGATCATACTCTACAAGTTGGAGAAAATATTTCAACTAGCATTCTTCGATGTGATGGTCCACCTAACCATCCATTTACCAAGGGAGGCCATAATTGGAGGATCGGTGTAATATCGTTGGATGTATCCTATTGAGAGGTAAATTATAAAGTCCTTCTACAATGTTCACATGATTTTCTCTTTTTTTTTTTGTACATATAAGTCACTAATGCTATGTAAAATGCACAAGTTCTTTTCCATTTTGAAGGGGTATGTGCGCAATAAGGCACAACTAGAAGGTTGAATCATTAAGGCATACATTGATAGTGAATGTATTTAATTTTGCTTAATGTATCTACATGATATTGATACAAGGTTCACTCGTGAGGAGTGAAATGCAAACGTTTATGCTATTAGTGCCGAAGATGAAGAACCGAGGAGCTCTATATTTCGAGGAATTGTTTGACCGTTCGATACACGGTGAAATTAAGATAGCTTCCTAAGAGGGGGTGAATTGGGCTTTTAAAAAATATTTCCTTTTTAATGTTTTTGTTTTATAACAACAAGCATAACAAGTATACCTCCAACACAATCACCAAATTAAATCAAGTCAACCACAACCAAACAACAAAGTAATCAATATCTTGATCTTTGTAGCAATAGCCCTGTATCAAAGTGTAAAGCACACTGAATTTATATTAGCCTCGTGTTATTTCACAATCACACTTCTTCCTAGTGTTCAGTTTAATAACTTTAGGATGATCAACTAATGTAGTCCCTTTCAATTCTCGCAATCAATGTTGATTAAGCCCAAACGAATTATCTTCCGGTCTATTTAACAACCATACACTTAGAATTTATCAATTTTAAAGCATCCACGCAGGTTGTAAATTTTTCTAAACAATAAAGAGTAAGGAAAAAAGAGAGAGCCACAAGGTTTTACGAGGTTCGAGTTATACCTAGCCTACGTCCTCACCTTTGGCAAACCACCAAATGATTCACTAGTTCAGTTCCGTTGACGGGTGGAACAATACCGATTACAACCACTCCTTCCTTTAGGCTAGAGCCCGCCTCTCCAAATGATATTCCTTTGTTCGGTCTAACAATTCTACAACCTTGAATCTTCTATAAACAAGAAACAAGATAGAGAAAGTTTTGTGTACAAGAGACACTCTCATAGTAGAGTTGATTAGTACAAGATTCAGCACAAATATACTTCAAAGTAAATCAATATAAAATGATTGAAGCTCAAACTAAATTTTGATCACCAAATATATCTTCCAAGTATGGAAAGATTCAAACTTTGAAGGCTCTATTTTGGAATTTGTATCAGCAGCAATTCAGTAGTTGAAGTAGGATGAACACAAGAGAGTTTGAGAGCTTTTAGAGAACTTTGATTACTGGAAAATTTCTTAGTGTCTCAAATCTTTGAAGTTTGGGGCTATTTATAGATGTTTAAAAGTAATTCCTTGCCCCCCCCAAGTTTACTTGGAGTATTCCTCAAGTTTTTCAAAAGTAGTGCCCAAGAAATCTATTTAAAAAATCTTCCCTTTAAGAATTTTAAAAATCTGTTCGAGTGGCAGTCGCCTGCCAGAACCCAGGCAGTCGCTTGGCTTGACCACCCAAGCACCTGGCTGTGCTCAGGTAGTCACTTGGCACCCTACTGCCTCTTTAAAAATTCCTTTTCTAATTTGGGTAGTTGCCTGCCACATGGAGGCAGTCGCCTGGTCCTTCTGCTTCACTAAAAAAAACTTTTCTTCTTTTAAACCCTTATTTTCTTTGATTTGAAAAACTTACTTTAGGGTTTTTCTAAAAATACATTTCTAAGTTTCTTTTGATTTCTAAGAGCTTCAATTCAATTTATATTTTAAGTTTACTTGAAGTACATACATACAAACATCCTTAAAACTATATTCTTTTGATCTTCATGTAAGTCCTTGTTCTTCTATCATCTTTGAACTTTCGATCATCTTTCTCTCTTGATCTTTTTTTAATAGTATTTTCACCATAAGCTTTATCATCCTTTTGAGCTTTGAACTATCTTTAAGCTTTGCTTTCTTCCTGAAAGAATTTCACTTGAAACAAACCATATTAAACATATCATGATTTGTTATTATCAAAATAACAATTGTAAGCCTTGTTAGGCCAACAATCTCCCCCTTTTTGATGATGACAAATCTAGAGCAAAAGGTAATAAAATAACACTTACATACTTTCCTATTAAAAGAGTTTACGGCTCAAGGCTCCCCCTTTCAACAAGCATGGAGTTTTCATACATAATGATCAGGTTGTGAAGCATACACCAAATGTATTCATACAAGCATATCAAATACATTCATACAGTCATATTCAAAGTGCATTCATACAAGCCATGTCATATTCAAAATGTATTCATGCAAGCAATCCATTTATATGCACTCATATTTCTTTTTGCTCTTCTCTGTCTCAAACTCTTTCCCCCTTTGGACATCAATGAAAAAGGAAAAGAAAGTGATATAACAAAAAGTATAGGAAAGAACTGAAATACAAAGTACTTTTAGGTCTTACAAACACAAAAGAAATGTTGTTCGGTGAAGTACATAAAAATACTAATATGTAAGAAAAAGATTTAAAATATCTCAAGGATGAAGCAAATCAATCGGAGGCTTCCATAGACGCACTTTCATCTTCCTCTTCTTCTTGTTCATCAGAATTTTCAGCAGATTCATCATTACTAGATGGAACAGAGCTAATATCCATCGCAGTTTTGCCTTTGGAAGAACTAGCTAAGTGTTTCTCAATCTTGTCAACACATTGAATAAGGCTTGAACAATGAGTTTTCACAGTGGAAACGTTCTCTCGAAGCGTACGAAGACCAGTTTGCATTCCATTGCTGAAGGTCATATAGTGATTATAAAATGGAATGAACCAAGAAGGAGTTTCTGGGTCAAGCTGTACTAGAGGGGCTGGCATGGAAGTTTAAGAAGGTGGAGCAGATGTGGTATGACGATGTCCCTTGTGAAACCATCCTTGAGTAGTTTTCTTAAATCCCATATGCTTAAGAATTGTGTCAGAAAAGATATCGTAATGGGTTTTTCTTGTAAAGTTGAATGATGGTGTGAGAACATTAAAATGTGCAAAAACCATATTCAATATCCTAGCATATGGTAGAATGATACGAGGGGCATCAACTTTCATATTTATCCATTTGAGAAGTAAACTTGGAAGATCTAGCTTTTTCCCTTTAAGAATACACCACATAATGAAACAATCTAAGAAAGAAACATAGTCATGGGAACCAGAGCGAGGTAGGATATTATATGTAATAAGCTTATGCAGGATTATAGCTTGGAGATTGAGCTTTTTGTAAAGAGGTGGATGCGCAAAGGATATAGGTGTATCAGTTATGACTAGAGGTAAAAATTCCTCTGGAGTGAATCCTTGGGCCATTATCTATTGCTTTTCAGCAGTTTGAACCTCAAAATCTCCTGGCTGGACTTGAAGAATTTTTCCCAAATATATGGGAGTAAGATGAATATTTTGCCCTAGAAGATTTGTTTTTATCCCATTATCAAATTTCTCCATGTTAGCATAGAAAATCCGCACTACGTTTGGATAGTATCCTTTTGCTTAATATGTGATAAATCGTTCCCATCCAATTTCCTTAAAAAATTCTATGATTTCAAAGAAATCAGAATTAAAGAATGTAACATCAAGTACTTTTCCTAGAATCGGTTCTGCTGAAGCTATTTGATTTCTATAGAGAGTTTTGGAGTGAGGAGTTACTAACCACTTCTCTACTTCATCGTTGTTGATTCATGTTGAGAAGAGGTACCTTTGTTACCAACTGATTTGATCCGAGGGATGTTTGTTTTGAAGAATGAAACTGATAAACCCTAGAACTTTATATGAGATGATGTAAAGGTTGGGTTTGAATCAGGATTTCAGATGGATTTGGAAGAGAAATTTGTTTGAAAAAGAGTAGGAATGAAGGATTTTGCAGTGAGAGGAGAAGGGGCAGGCACCTGAGAGTAGTTAAAAGGACACATAATAGGGTTTTAAACCCTTACTCGTCGCGAGGCAGTCGCCTGCTATGAGGAGGCAAGCGCCTGTCAATCAAGAAAATATCAAGTCAGTAGCATGGTAGTCGCCTGCCAAGCAAAAATTTTGTTTAAGAGGCTTCTCATATATGCATCATTCCTAATTCTCGTCTAATGAATAGGAACTGCTCCTCAGAGAGTGGTTTTGTGAATATGTTTGCTAATTGATCGTTTGTATTGACAAATTTTAGTATTATATCCTTGTTTTGCATATGATCTCTCAAGAAGTGATGTATTATGTCAATATGTTTTGTTCTTGAGTGAGATACCGGATTTTTTGAAATATTTATGGAACTTGTGTTGTCACACTTCATTGGAATAGATTGATATTGAATTTTGAAATCTATTAATTGTTGTTTCATGTGCAATGTTTGGGGATAGCAACTCCCAGCTGCTATGTATTCTACTTCTGCTGTGGATAATGCCACAAAGTTTTGTTTCTTTGAGAACCAGGAGACTAATGAGTGTCCTAGAAAGTGACAAGGTCAACTAATGCTCTTTCTATCTATTTTGCATCTAGCAAAGTCTGCATCTGAATAGCTTATCATTTCAAACTCAGTTCCCTTTGGATACCACAAGCCTAGTTCAAGTGTGCCTAGTAGATATCTAAGGATTCGTTTAACTGCTATTTGATGTGATTCCTTAGGAGCTGATTGGAACCTAGCACACATGCATACACTAAACATGATATTATATCTACTTGTTGTTAAGTAAAGTAAGCTTGCTATCATGCCTCGGTAATGCTTGGTGTCTACTTGTTTCCCTTTTTTCATCCTTGTCAAGACTAGTTGAGGTGCTCATGGGAGTTCCTATAGGTTTACTTTCTTTCATATCAAACTTCTTTAACATGTCTTTAATATACTTAGTTTGATTTATAAAAGTTCCATTTTTAGCTTGTTTGATTTTTAACCCTAGGAAGTAATTTAACTCTCCTATTATGCTCATCTCAAATTCTTTTTGCATAGACTTAGCAAATTCATTACATAAATCCCCATGAGTTGCTCCAAAAAATATTTTCATCAACATAAAATTGTACTATAAGCATGTCTTTATTTTTGGTTTTTATAAATAAAGTGCTATCTATCTTTTCTCTTGAAGAATTGTTTTGAAGTAGGAACTTGCTTAGTCTTTCATACCAAGCTCTAGGAGCTTGTTTTAATCCATATAAAGCTTTTGTTAACTTAAATAAATGATTTGGATTTTTTGAATTTTCAAAGCTTGGAGGTTGTTTAACATACACTTTTTCATTTATATATCCATTTAAGAATGCACTCTTTACGTCCATTTGGTATAATTTAAACTCTTTATGGGCTGCATAAGCTAGGAGCATCCTAATTGCTTCCATTCTAACTGCGGGAGCAAAGGTTTCATCGTAATCAATACCTTCTTCTTGATTATGACCTTGTGCTACTAACCTAGCTTTATTTCTTATAACTACCACATTTTCATCCTTTTTATTTCTAAACACCCATTTAGTTCCTATGATTGACTTATCTTTGGGTTTAGGTATAAGTTCCCAAACTTGACTTCTTTCAAATTGATTTAGTTCCTCATACATAGCTATAATCAAAGAATCATCTTTTAAGGCTTCTTCAATGTTCTTGGGTTCATCTTGAGATAAAAAGGCATAATGGTTGCAAATATTTTTCAATGAGGCTCTAGTTGTTATTCCTTTTAATGTTTCACCAAGAATTTGTTCTTTTGGGTGACTTTTAGTATATCTCCATTCTTTAGGTAGTTCTGGATTTTCTATAATGTCTTCATTTGAAGTTTCATTATTGTTTTCTTTTTTCATTTCAAGATCTTCTTCTTTTTGTGGAATATCTTCTTTTTCATCAATCTTAACTTTATTGTCATAATTGTTTGATTCATCAAATGTTATGTGTATTGATTTAATAATAATAAGAGTTCTTCTATTATAAACCCTATAGGCTTTGCTATTTGTAGAGTAGCCTAAGAAGATACCTTCATCAGATTTTGCATCAAACTTTCCTAAATCATCTTTAGTGTTAAGGATAAAACATTTACATCCGAATACATGAAAGTAGGAGATATTAGGTTTTCTACCTTTCCATAGTTCATACGGTATTTTGTCTATACTTGATCTTATAGATACCCAATTTACAATATAACAAGATGTATTTTCAGCTTCTGCACAAAAGTATTTAGGTAGGTTATTTTCGTTTATCATTGTTCTTGCCATTTCTTGTAGGGTTCTACTTTTTCTTTCTACAACTCCATTTTGTTGTGGAGTTCTAGGTACTGAAAAATTATAATTTATTCCATATTCATTGCAGAACTTATTAACCTCTTCGTTTCTAAACTCCCTATCTTGATCACTTCTAAAGCTTGTTACATTATAGCCCTTTTCATTTTGCAATTTCTTGCATAAGGTGATTAGCATGTCACAAGCTTCATCTTTGTTTGCTAGAAATAATACCCAAGTGAATCTTGAATAATCATCAACTATTACAAAAGCATATTGTTTACCTCCCAGGCTTAAGGTTTTAGTTGGACCAAATAAGTCTAAGTGCAGTAGTTCTAGGGGTCTTTTAGTAGATATGTATTTTTTCTTTTTAAAACTTGTTTTAACTTGCTTTCCTTTTTGGCATGTATCACACATCTTGTCTTTTATGAATATAGTATTTGGTAATCCTTTTACAAGATTTTTTTTTGATAATTTGGATAATAGGTCCATGCTAACATGTCCTAATTTCCTATGCCACAGCCAACTTATTTCATTCATTGCTGCCAAACAAGTTACGTTTTGATTCACTAGATTCTCAAGGTTTATACAATAAACATTATTTATCCTATGAGCTATAAACAAGGTTTTATTTTCCTTAGGATTTTGGATAACACATTTTTCTTTCTTAAAGGTTATTTCAAACCCTTTATCACTTAATTGGCTAATGCTTAAAAGGTTGTATTTTAATCCTTCTACTAATAACACATTATCAATGATAAGAGAAGGTTCTTCACCTATTTTCCCGATGCCAATAATTTTACTTTTGGCATTGTCACCGAAGGTGACATATCCTCCATCCTTTTGTCTTAGAGAGGTAAATTTGGTCTTATTTCCGGTCACGTGTCTTGAACACCTTTTGTCCAAGTACCACTTATCCGTTGACGATGTTGTCCTAAAATATACCTACAATGGAGGATTCATTGTGTTAGTCTTTGGAACCCAAATTCTTTTAACTTTCTTTGTTTTGTTGTTAGTTCCATTATTAACTTTCCATTCTCCTTCCACTTTAACATACTTTCTTTTTAGTGGGCAAATTACGTGACCTTTAGTCTTGCACATATAGCAAGTGGTATGTTTATGTTTGTTGTTTGAGGAAGTGCTAGCATAGTGCTTGGCTTCCTTGACAAAGTATCCCATGTATAATTTCTTATTCTTTATATTTGTTTTACCATTATAACCTATCCCTTCTTTATTTTCATGTAGCCTTTGCTATCAAATCATCTTTTTAAATTTTTTTTTACCTTTGGTAAAGTTATATATAATTTTCTCCTTATCCTCTACAGATTTCTTAAGTTCATTTACTTCTAAATCCTTTTTATTCAAGTCATCTTTATGAGTTTTGCCTAACTTTTGAGTTACTTTATTTACTTCCTCTTCTAACTTCTTAATACAAGAGTCCTTTTCTTTTTCAATGGTTTTGAATGATTCAAGTTGCTTCAATCGTTCTTTATTTTGATCTTTCAAAATTTTATTTCTTTTGGAAATTTTTATGAACCTTTTATGTAGAGAAAACAATTCAGCTTATAATTCCTTGTATGAAGGCGTATCACATGACTCATCACAAGACTCATTGTATGACTCTGTTGAAGAGTAGTAGGAATTTACCGCTTTGTCATTCGCCATGAAGCATATGTTTGCCATCTCTTGTCCACTTGATTCATTTTCCATCTCGCTGGAGCTTGAGTCATCCTAAGTGGCCTTCATAGCTTCCTTCTTTTCCGTCTTGTCTTTCTTGAGCAACGGGTAGTTCGGTTTGATATGCCCTGGTTTCTTACAGTGATAGCATATTGGAGGTTCATTCTTTCTTTTATTTTATTTTCTACTTGTCTCTCCCTTTTCGGTTTTCCTTTTATTGAACTTTCTAGGAAATCTTTTATTCCTTCTACAGAACTTACCTAATCTTTTAGTGATGAATGCTAATTCATCTTGATCTAAGTCACTTGTTTCACTTTCCTCTTCACTTGAGCTGTGGCTAGATGCTTTCAGTGCAATGGATCTCTTATGCTTTGGTTCAGGATTCCTTTCTTTTAAAGTCATTTCATAGGTAAGGAGTGAACCTATGAGTTCATCTAAGGAAGTGGTCTTAAGGTTTCTACCTTCTGTAATTACTGTAGCCTTTGGTTCCCATATAGAGGGAAGGCCTCTTAAAATTTTTCTAATCATTTCGTAGGTGGTATAAGTTTTTCCGAAGGCACTTAAGGAATTGATTATGTGGGTGAATCTTGTGTACATACTTTTTATGGTTTCATCTGAATTCATCTTGAATGCTACATACTCGCTTGTTAACATGTCTATCCTATTGTCCATAACATCAATAGTTCCTTCATATGTAACTTCTAATTTGTCCCATATTTCTTTAACCGTCTTGCAGTCATTGACCCTATTAAATTCATTAGCATCTAAAGCACAGTATAAAGCATTTATAACACTCAAATTGATTTGAAGCATTTTATAATCTGAATCGGTCATATCCTTTTTCTCTTTTGTAATCTGTTTTCCATCTACTAGTTTAGCGGGAATAAGGTCTCCATCCATAACAACTTCCCACGCTTTCCAATCCATGTGTTGGAGATAGATTTGCATTCTCTTTTTCCAAAAGGTGTAGTTGTGTTCACAAAAGATTGGTGGACGAGTTGAGGATTGGTCCTCTCCAAAAGGAGCTACTCCTATGTTTGCCATTTAGATATTTTTATAGCTTCTTGTTAGGAATTTGCTATAACTAGGTTCTGATGCCAATTGAAATTAGGATAGCTTCCCAAGAGGGGGTGAATTGGGTTTTTAAAAAATATTTCCTTTTTAATGTTTTTGTTTTATAACAACAAGCATAACAAGCATACCTCCAACACAATCACCAAATTAAATTAAGTCAACCATAGCCAAACGACAAAGTAATCAATATTTTGATCTTTGTAGCAATAGCCCTGTATCAAAGTGTAAAGCACACTGAATTTATATTAGCCTTGGGTTATTTCACAATCACACTTCTTCCTAGTGTTCAATTTTTAAATAAACTTTCAGTTTAATAAGTTTAGGATGATCAACCAACGTAGTCCCTTTCGATATTCGCAATCAATGCTGATCAAGCCAAAACGAATTATCTTCCGGTCTATTTAACAACCATACACTCAGAATTTATCAATTTTAAAGCATCCACACAGGTTGTAAATTTTTTTGAAAAATAAAGAGTAAGGAAGAAAGAGAGAGACACAAGGTTTTACGAGGTTTGGCTTATACCTAGCCTACATCCTCGCCTTTGGCAAACCACCAAAGGATTCACTAGTTCAGTTCCGTTGACGGGTGGAACAATACCGATTACAACCACTCCTTCCTTTAGGCTAGAGCCCGCCTCTCCAAATGATATTCCCTCATTCGGTCCAACGATTCTACAACCTTGAATCGTCTATAAACAAGAAACAAGATAGAGAAAGATTTGTGTACAAGAGACACTCTCACAGCAGAGTTGATTAGTACAAGATTCAGCACAAATATACTTCAAAGTAAATCAATATAAAAAGATTGAAGCTCAAACTAAATTTTGATCACCAAATATATCTTCCAAGTATTGAAAGATTCAGACTTTGAAGGCTCTAGTTTGGAATTTGTATTAACAACAATTTAGTAGTTGAAGTAGGATGAACACAAGAGAGTTTGAGAGTTTTTAGAGAACTTTGATTGCTAGAAAATTTCTTGGTATCTCAAATCTTTGAAGTATGGGGCTATTTATAGAAGCTTAAAAGTAATTCCTTGCCTCCCAAGTTTACTTGGAGTATTCCTCAAGTTTTTCAAAAGAGTAGTGCCCAAGAAATCCATTTAAAAAATCTTCCCGTTAAGAAAATTAAAATTCTGTTCAAGTGGCAGTCGCTTGCCATAAAAGAAACTGAACACTCAAAATACTAGCAATCGCCTGCCAAAACCCAAGTGGTCCCCTGGCTTGACCACCCAGGCTCCTGGCTGTGCTCAGGCAGTCGCCTGGCACCCTATTGCATCTTTTAAAATTCCTTTTCTAATTTGGGCAGTCGCCTGCCACATGGAGGCAGTCGCCTGCCACATGGAGGCAGTCGCCTGGTCCTTCTACTTCACTAAAAAAACTTTTCTTCTTTCAAACCCTTATTTTCTTTGATTTAAAAAACATACTTTAGGGTTTTTCTAAAAATACATTTCTAAGTTTCTTTTGATTTATAAGAGCTTCAATTCAGTTTATATTTGAAGTTTACTTGAAGTACTTACATACAAACATCCTTAAAACTATATTCTTTTGATCTTTAAGTAAGTCCTTGTTCTTCTATCATCTTTGAGCTTCTGATCATCTTTCTTTCTTGATCTTTTTTTAATAGTATTTTCACCATAAGCTTTATCATCCTCTTGAGTTTTGAACTATCTTTAAGCTTTGCCTTCTTCCTGAAAGAATTTCACTTGAAACAAACCATATTAAACATATCGTGATTTGTTACCATCAAAATAAGAATTGTAAGCCTTTTTAGGCCAACACACGGGTTTACAATTTCATTTATATGGACGACTTACAAAAGACCCATTTTTACATCCTCAATAATTGTGATGAAACAGTTCCATATATCAAGTACGTGGTTCCAAACTCCTTACTTTGCATTGTATTTACATATGCATATATATATATATATATATATACATATATATGTATATATTCTTAGTTGACATTAACATGTACTATTGTTAAATATAATGAACATAAAGCTGAACTTCTGACCCAAAATGAAAGAAATGTTGATGAAAGACATAAGAAGGAATTTGTCAATTAGTTTGGGAGCCGTGTAAGTAACAAATTTTACGTGAGTTCGAAGCAATGTACATTTTCAATATTAACAGTTTACTCATTTAAACTCCTCTTTAATTAATAGATGAAAGTCATGTATTAAAATAAAGAACCAACGGCAAGTAAAGATTTGTACGCGTTGGCATGTGGCCCCGATCAATGAGTTAACCGCTACAATGGTTGCATTGTCAATGACTTAAGATTTCATACGAAGTCCCTCGAACTGCATAGAAGAACCCATAATTGTGGGGTTGCGGTGCTAGTTGTTGAAGGAGATGAGAAAATTGACTACTTTGGTGTCTTGGATGACATTATAGAGCTTCACTATGAATCTAATAGACTCGTCCACATGTTCAAGTGTACCAGGTGGGACATTAGCAATAAAAAGATTGAGATAAACACAGATGCCTACTTTACCAAAGTCAATTTTAGCAAGACATGGTATCAAAATGACCCTTTTGTGTTAGTGACACAGGCAGAACAAGTGTTCTACCTTAAGGACACAAAATTGAAGGGTGAATGGCATGTGACCCAAAAAATTCCTCCCCGAAGTTTGTATGATATTACAGAAGTTGCAGATGTAGAGAATAGTGTCAACGAGGATGCTTTCCAGGATGATGAGCCACTTTTCAGTGCAGCAACACAATCCGCTGTCAATGTCGCTAGGGAAGGAGCCGATCTTGTACTATTGAATAGGGTTGGTGCCACGGCAGAACTCGTAGGGACTGCTGACAATGGAATTGAACTTTATGAAGACATTAACTTCATCGATAATGATGAAACTGATGGGGAAGATGAAACTATGGTCGAGTACTGTAGTGAAGAGGAAGACATATTAGAAAGTGTGGATGATATTGATTGACTCACTTCTAAAAATGAGTAGCTCGGAAGCTATCCCAAGTATAGGAGTACGTCATGTAATACTTAGGTCAAAAAGGTCAAATCAACTCCTCAGGGAATGCAGTTCGGTTTCAAACTCATGTAAAAACTAAAAAAAGAAAATAAGAAAACAATTTCACTAAACATGGTTCAGATTCAAAATCTTGGAGTTTTTGAGATTTTATGATGAAATTAAATGATGTAAAACCTAAAATGTGAATCTAACATGCATAAACCAATCAACAACTCACTAATTAAACACTCAAATAGTAAACCAAAAGCAAGAACCTCCCTAATTAGATTTAAAAAAAGACAAACTAAACCTAAACCTCAACTATAATGTAAGAATAATAAGCCAACTCAACATAATGCTATGAATAAACTAAATGAACGTAAACTATGACTCAACTAGATGAATGCAAACTAACTTAAACAATAAATAAAGCTCAACTGAATAAATAAACTAATCCTAACAATAGATAAACTCAAACAACTCTTAAATAAAAATGACTAAATTTAAACTAATGAAATGCTCCAGCAAGATATTTAAAATGATTTAGAATAAAATAATAAATTAAACTCAAGGTAATAGAAAACTCCAACAAAATATTTAAAATGATATCAAAGTGAAAAAGAAATTAAATAGCAAGGTTCCAACAGAATATTTAAAAATGATACTAAAGTAAAAAAAATGCAACTAAAATAACAGTAAGGTATTTTAAAAAATTACAATGAAGTAAACTAATGCCACTAAATGATAACAAAGGAGAGAGAGAGAGAGAAAAAAAATAAACTCAACAATACTTATTCAATGGATTAATCAACATGAACTCAACATTAAACTATTCATTAAAATAACAATAAAGTGTACAAGTAACTAAAAAAATTAAAATAAAGAGAGAGAGAGAGAGAGAGAGAGAGAGAGAGAGAGAGAGAGAGAGAGAGAGAGAGAGAGAGAATGGAGGGCTTCCATGAGCTCCACATAGTAGTGCTGCTGTGCTCTCCTATTTGCAGCCACACAAAAACCAAGGAGAAGCCCCTTAAACTCCCCAAAAAACCTCATCCTTTTCCCACATGCCAAACCCCTACATAAAACCCTAGCTCCCCTCTTTTCCTCTCTTTCTTTTGTCTTTTTCTTTTTCTTTTCCTGCCACACTGCCAACACCTCCTTCCTTCACGTGCCAGCCCAAAGAAACAAACTCCCCCAGTGCCTCACTCTTCTTGCACACACACACACGACTGTTTGTTTTTTTTTTTAGTTTGCATGGCCAGGTCACATTAAGGACTTGGCCCACACCCTTTTATTCTTTTGTTTAACTTTTCTTACTTTGTTTGAACTGGTCTGCTCCTAGTTTTTTTTTTCCAATTCAAGCCCAAACCTTTATTTGCAACCCGCGCCTCTTGCATGCAGCCCAGCCACACACATACATGGGCCTCTTGCATGTTGAAGCCCAGTGTGTACACGACCAATACTCTCCTGTAGTTGGCTAAAAATCTCACACAGATTAAGGTTCACTCACACAGCTCGTTTGCTTCCTTTGAAGCCCAACGCATGCAACTTCTGTATAATTGTCGGATAATATTTTTGGAAGCCCTGTCCATTATTGGTTTGGGATAGTCTTCTCACTTTCCAATTTTCTTCATATGTAGAGTTTAACCATCAAACGAATATGGGTACACAAACAAAAGGCTCTTGGCTTATAATCACCCCCTATGCGGCGTCTTCTTGTCACGTGCATGCCTTGGTGTCTTTCATTTTTATCTTGACTTTAGTTTCCAAAAATTATCCTGTAACAATAAAACACGAATATACGTAAATTCACGGTAAAATAGGATAATTCACTAAAATGAGCTTAATGTTGAAATACTGAACATAACTAGGCATTTAATTTAAAATTATGATCTCTAATGCATGGTTTTAAACGCCTAATTACGCAACTTTGACACATAATCACACCCCCAACTAACGTTTTGTTAGTCTTTAACAAATAACGTGAATGCAATCAGACCAAGGGAGTAGCAACCAAAATTCGAAAACTTATGAAAATCATATGCCATGAAAATATGTTCAATGAGTTTAGGAACACAGGACACAGATTAACCCAAGTTATGTATCAACCGAGAGATTTATACACCATTTAGTAAAACAACCAAGGTAATGGAGTGTAACAAAACTCAAGTGTACAAGAGAAAATCAGAATTCCAAGATTGACCACTAGCAAATATTAACAATTTCAAACACACTAATTAATCTGAGACAACCGCACAGTCTTACTCTAATTCAAAACCATTGTATTGGCGACTTTCATACTATTATACTTTAGAAGGCACCCACTTTCTTGATTAGTTAGGACCTCAGTAGTAGGTCACGCTACTACAAGGTACCCGCCTTTTGTTTAGTTAGGACCCCAGTAATAGGTAGCCTTTTCTAATACACAATTGCTCCCTTTTTTTTACTCTGTTTTTTTTTTCTCCTTTTTTCTTCTTTTGCAACTGTTCCCTGGCTTGTTTCTTGTTTCCATTTGCTTCAAACTTTTTATATTTTTTTTTCTAAGCCATTAGGATATAATTTATTAGAGTCCCAAACAATTGAAGTGTATATCAACTAGAAATGATCTAAGGTAGTCTTTCTAAGTCTTCTAATCTATGTAGTGTGTGTAGCAAGACTTCCAACATCCTTCTCTTGGTTACAACTAAGGGAAATGGATAAAGCTCTCTTTTGATTCAAACTTTGATTTCACTACATCCTACATGTTCCATATCCTAAAAAAAAAAAAAAATTGGCCATGTAACGTTCACAAATAAGGAATTCAACATGCTCTGAGCTCAATAACAGTATTTCCCAAAAAGAGGACCTAATTAACATGCAAACACCATATGCAATTTTCACATTGAAATTCTATTACATGAAAGCACACAATTGCACATGCAATTTCTCTCCCCCCAACTAAAATGAGACATTGTCCTCAATGTGAAAGCATAAGAGAGATGGAAAAGATATGCATGGGGGAAACAAACTAATAGGAAAAAAGAACAATAGAGAGTCACAACCAACAAAAAAAGTAGAAAAAGAAAATAAAGATGCAAATAAGAACAAATAAAATGAAAAGAAAAAGAAAAAGAAAGATAGTAAGAGAGAAAGGTCAGAGGACTCCCTTGGGGTCTTACAGAAGTAAGACCTCTTCATGTGGATCGAATGGAGTCATAAAAGGCTTGAGATGCTGGCCATTGACTGTGAAGCTATTTCCATTCTTTGGATCTAAAATTTTTACCATGCCATGAGAATGAACTTTTTCAATGATGTACAAGCCACCTCATCGGGACTTCAGTTTCCTAGGAAACAGATGCAATCTGAAGTCATAGAGAAGCACTTGCTGAGTAGGGAAAAGTTGTTTGTATTTGATCTTCATATTATGCAGCAACTTCATCCGCTCCTTTGCTAAGCTGGCATTGTCGTAAGCTTCCCTCCTAAACTCTTCAAGATCACATACCTACAATTTTCTTAAACCTTTGGCACCATCATGTGAAAAGTTAATCTATTTTATAGCCCATTAAGCACGATGCTGAATCTCAACAGGTAAATGACATGCCTTACCATAAACTAACCTGTAGGGAGACATCCCAAAGTTTGTCTTGAAAGCAGTTCGGTAGGCTTAGAGTGCATCAACAAGTTTTTCTGACCAGTCTTTTCGATTGGGACATACCGTTTTCTCAAGTATGATTTTGATCTCTTTATTGGCCAACTCAGCTTGACCATTAGTTTGAGGGTGGTATGGAGCAAAGACCTTATGGGTCACTCCATACTTTTGCATGAGTTTTTGAAAAGGTTTGTTACAAAAGGGCAAACCTCCATCATTAATGATTGCCTTGGGCATGCCAAAACGTGCAAATAACTCATTAAGAAAATGGATGACAACCCTGTGGTCATTTATTCTACAAGGTATAGCTTCCACCCATTTTGAGACATAATCCATAGCAACTAAAATGTAAGAATGCCCAAAAGAGTTTGGGAATGGTCCCATAAAGTCAATCCCCTAACAGTCAAAAATTTCAAGAGTCAAAATGGGAGACATGCATTTCATTATTTGTTGTGTTTTTTCCTAATTTCTGACAAGCCTCACATGGTTTTACAAAAATTCTCAACATATTTGAACATATTAGGTCAGTAGAGTCCACTTTGCAAAATTTTTGAAACAGTTTTCTTTGCAACAAAGTGGCCTCCACATGCTCCACTATGACAAAAATGCATCACAAAAGTAAATTCATCATCGGGCACACATCTGCGAACCAATTGATCAGAATAATATTTAAACAGATATGGATTATCAAAATAGTAGTGCCATACCTCTACAAGGAACTTACGCTTGCCTTGAGTTACCCAATGGTTTAGCATTCGGTCGGTGACAAGGTAGTTCACAATATTAGCAAACCAAGGAGTGCGCGATACTGCAAAAAGATGCTCATAAGGAAAATCATCATTTAAGGGAGAAAAGGGATACAAATATATCAGGTAGCTGTAAATGAGAAAGATGATCAGTTACAACATTTTCTACTCCCTTTTTATCTCGAATGGTGATGTCAAACTCCTGAAGAAGTAGAATCCATCTGATCAACCTAGGCTTAACATCTTTTTGCCAACAAATATTTCAACGCAGAATGATCAGTAAAAATATTAGCAAGATATCCAATGACATAAGAGCGAAATTTTTCCAAGGCAAACACAACAGCCAACAACTCCTTCTCAGTGGTGGTATAATTTTTTTAAGCATCATTCAAGGTTCGACTTGCATAATAGATGACAGAAGGCTTGTTATCAACTCTTTGACCAAGAATGACACTAAGAGCGAAATCACTAGCATTAGTCATAATCTCAAATGACAAGTCCCACCAAGGGGGTTGCATAATAGGTGCCCTGGTCAAATATTTCTTCAGCATCTCAAAAGCCCACTTGCTGTTGGAGATGGGATAAATGATGTCGGCAGCTAATAGTTTTATCACTTCTTTCTTTACCACTTCTTTCATGGTTGGATTCAATCTCCGTTGCGTATCACAAACTAGTCTTGCATCTCCCTATAAAAAAGACGTTGTGAGTACAGATTGCTGGATCAATACCCTTGATGTCTGGAATAGTCCAGCCTATTGCTCCTCGATGCTGCGTCAATACCTACAATAACTCAGTTTCCTACTTCAAAGTAAGATGAGAAGATATTACCATCGGGAATGTGCCCTCAGCTGGGCCCAGGAAAACATATTTCAAGTGCTCAGGTAGTGGCTTCAACTCAAGTGTAGGGAGTTCTTCCTCCGATGACTTCATGATTTCTGGTAAGTTAGGAGCTTCAAAAGTTGGCTTATGCCAACTACTCATATAACTTGCATCTAACAAATGAGGGGAATCATCTATCTCTGTGCATTGCCTCTCTGATTTTGTCAACTCTTTAGACAAAGAAACTGTCTCAACAAAAACATCAGGTTGCTCGGGAGAGTCATTCTCAAATGCACTGTCAGAATCAAACACTGATAACAACTCTGAAATATCAAAATCATCTATCACATTAGCTGCACATACCTTAGAGTCATCACAACCACTCGTCATCTTGCAAGCATTGAACACATTCATCTCCAATGTCATATTCCCGAATGTGAGCTTCAACACTCCACTTCGACAATTGATCAACACATTGGAGGTAGCAAGGATTGGGCATCCAAGTATGACAGGTGCCTGGGAAATGGTAGAGATAAGTTGATGCATATCCAAAACCACAAAATCCACCGGGTAGTAAAATTTGTCGATTTGAACCAATACATCCTCAATAACACCCCGTGCTACCTTCACTGATCTGCCAGCCAACTGTAGCACAATGGAGGTCTTCTTCAACACACCTGACCCCAGCTGCTCATATATCAAGAATGGTAGCAAGTTCACACTACTCCCCAATTCAAGTAAAGCTCTCTTAATTCGAGATTTACCGATTATATTGGAGATGGTGGGAGAACCAGGATCTCTGAGTTTCTGAGGAGTTTCACCCAATATCAATGCAATAACCTGCTCTATCAAGAAAGCCTTCTTCTTTACATTCTATTTCCTATTCACTGTGCACAAGTCCTTTAAAAAATTTTGCATATGAAGGAACGTGCTGAATGGCATTTAGAAGTGGGATATTGATCGTCACCTGCTTGAAGATCTCCTGGATCTCAGTATGGTATTTGTTCTTCTAACCACCTGTCAACCTCTGAGGATAGGGTACCACAAGTTGGTACTCCTTACTAGTCTCGGCCTCCAAATCAACTAACTTCTTCAATTATGGACTTACTTTCTCTAATTTCTCTTGGGCCTCATCTGCCTTAATTGCTACTTCCGGTGTCGGGGCAACTGTTTGTGTAACGCCCCGAACCCTTAAACTCGGGTCTGACGCGTTATACCTGATAAAATCCTGATAATCCATAACCCATAATATATGCAGTGGAAAACATAACCATAATCTCCATATAACTAATACCAGAGTTTACTAATTCTAACTACCAACCATAATAAATTAATCATCCACCTGTATTCAAATATATACACGTCTCCAAAACATTATCCACTAATACCAGTATGTTTCACAACCATCCATATCTTATAAAACTTAAAACATAAATCATAAAACATAAAATATACATATCAAAATTACATAAAAATATACCATTTTCTCTTTCTATTTATCAAAAATGCTATAAAATGTTGAGCTCTCTAAGCTCGATCTCGAGGAACTCCTGAAAAAGATAATTTCATATTCGGGTGAGACACATCTCAGTAAGGGAAGAAACAATATATTAAACTCAGCATGTGGCCATCATGAGATTATACATATCATTTTATATATTTGGAAGTCATTAACATAATACTGAAAGTCATTTATTGAACTTAGCAATCACATGCAAAGGTTTACCCACGAGATTACCCAAGGATAGGGGTGATTACCCACCCATACAAGTAGCACCCCTCTGCTCTGATACTTAGGTAACCCGAAGGTCCCTACTAAAGCATATCAGAGCACTCACCTTACTTAGTAAGCCCTCAAGTGTTAACTTGATCTCGTACTCATGCATTTGACAACAGTTTAGGGGCAAAGGCCCTAAGGATAGGGAATTCTACCTGCCCATACAAGTAGGTTCCCTCTGCCCTAGTGCGTTATGCAGCTACTGCCACATATGAAGCTACTAGTGCACTCGCCTTACTCAGCAAGCCCTCAGGCGAAGAGTATGCCTTGCCCAATCGTAACATGTTTTACATTCATAGATACTTCTAATATCATAATACATCATTCTTTCCATCGTTATTCAACCATTCACATTCTTTCATGTTCATAACTTAACATTTCCTTGTGTTTCACTTTAAGTGACTCTCTCCCATTTGTATCATTCACATTTCACATTTCATTTCATTGCATTGTCATTCCTTGTCATTTCATTTCATAACATTTTCATTTCATTCCTTTGTATTACAACTACTCTTTAGCTGTCATTTTTTAGTCCACATAAAAATGCGTTAGAATCTGCTAACCCGACTTTCAGTTGTCGTACCTTTACATGGTTGCATTTAACATGCACAGGCAACATTGTGCATATCATATTTTATTCTTATTGCTTTACTTACTTAGCCTGCATCTTATACATTTAATAATTATTTGCACAGAATCTCATGCCACACAATTTAACAGTAAAATTTGTACATATTTCTGTAAAATAGGCCAACCCACATTTAACATCTATATGCTCAAAATACATTTCATTTCTTATTTAATTCATCAGAAAATTCTTTTCACTTTCATTCGTTCACTTTCACATATACATAACTATATCGACAATCATAGGCTCAAAAAACATAAATTTCATGGTTAACATTTTAAACCCTCATAAAAACATATATACATAAATAACACACAATCATTTCTAATTCATGAAAAAACCTGATTTAGTATATAAATTTCCTCCTTACCTGATTTCTTAAACTACGCCAACAGAGATCTCGAAAAATATTTGTGGCGCTCACCCGGACCCTAAATAAAAAATCCTAGTTCTATTAAATTAACCCTAAATAAAATATTATTTTAATACTTCATAGGCTCTTAAATACCCAATACATAATTATACCCTTAAATTTAGCCAAATTACCAAATTTCCCAAATCCCACTTTCGCTTTGGAGTGGGGTCTAGAAAATCTCAATTGAAAAATTACCTATGCCAAAATGATGATATCGACAACTAGGACTCGGTGGTAGTGCCTAATCGTTGATTTAATAGCAGATTTAAAGCAAAATTGAGAAAATGAGAAAAAAATTTCCTTTCCTCAGGAGCAGTGCCTAAGCCGTTCTCACGACAAATATGCTCGAGTAGAAATGTTGGCAGCGGAACCAGGAATCCAATGGTACCTTTCGTTTCCTGATCCGCTGCAAATCCGCCAAAAAATTGAGAAAGAGAGAGAGACGAAGGAGACGGAGGCTGGCCGCAGGAAATAAGTTCAGGGGGGGGGGGTGTGAACCTTCTATGCCTCTTCTTCTTCTTCTTCTTCTTATTTTTTAACTTTACAAATGTATATATATGTATATATAAAACTTTAACTTATACATATATATATATATATATATATATATCTTATTTCAATTAGTTTATATACTTTTAAATCCAATGTAATAATGTTTAATTTAATAACTAATTATTTAATTATTTAATTTATCTTAATTTAATTTAATTTCTTTAATTTAATTTTTTTTCTTTTCTTTTTCCGACACCATTCTTTTTATTTATTTATTTCTTATTTTATCTATTTTTTTATTATTTCAATCATTTTAATTTTTTGGGTCTTTATAGTTTGCCTTTCACTGGATATCTCGGGTCGAGGGACTTCCTTCCCACTTCTCAAAGTAATGATGACCTTTACCGTCTCAATACAATCCCCTGAAACATTATGCATTGGCTATTGTTGCTGTCAATATAATTGAGAATTAGGCTAAGGCTATGCTGGAAATTTCCTCTTCTCCAAGGTACTAAACTGTGTACTGATCTTATTAATGGCGCCTCATAGTTCATTGTTAGTTGTGGTTTGAATTTGCATGAACTTTTGAAGAGTATTCTCAAGAAACCTTTTTGATGGAACGAGTGCAACATTAGATGGGAATCCTAGAGGTGAGTAGTGCTGAGAAATCGGATGTGGCAGATACAGGTGCTAAGGCGGTGGTGCATAAGACTGAGAAGGCTGTTGAAACTGATAAAAAGATTGACCAGCTTGATCATTCCTCCATGAAAAATTTGGTGATTGTTCCATCCCAGATTGTAAGTATTTGAGAAAGGTTGACTGGGAGCTCTGTTAACCCAATTTGTTGATTGAATCTGATCAGTCCTACTCTCCTATACTACTGTCATGATCAGATAATCCTGGGCCATATGGCTAGAGTCGATGCATAGAGAACACACTTCAACTGATTTCACCGCTTTCACCTTCTCTAACTCCATAACCTCTACCCTCCTATCTAATGCAGCAATATGAGCTTGGATATCAGTTTCCTCCTTTATCTCATATTTACCTCCACCACCGATTACTCTGAGAGGTTGCACCGTGTATTCCACTGTTGTGCACTTTCAGCTAAGTAATCAAAGAATGCTAGTGCCTCATCTACTTCTTTGCTGAAGAATTCCCCATTACACATAGTCTGAACAAACTGCTTGCAATCAGGAGTAAGGGCAGTGTAAAAATAATTTACCAGCCTCCAAGACTCAAATCTATGATGCGGACATATATTTATCAGCTCTTTGAACCTTTGCCAACAAATCTGGAGGGTCTCATCACTTCTCTGCATAAACTAACTGATTTACTCCTATAGGAATTGGGTTCTTTGAAAAAGGAAAAAAATTATGTAAGAACTCACACGGCATGTCAATCCAATCAGAAATAGAGTTAGGTCTTAGAGAATTAAACTAGATCTTCGTTGTATCCTTCAAGGAAAAAGGAAATAAACGAAGCTTAATGTATTCATTAGTTTCCGCTCTAGTAATGAAGGTAGTACATGCCAACTCAAAATCTGTCAAATGCTGATAAGGACTCTCAGAATCCATCCCATGGAACTAATGTATTATTGACAACATACCATGCTTAATTTTGAAATTTGGTGCATTATTTGGCAAAGCAATACAGGATGGTGTGGTGGTGCGTGTACGCTGCAAAAAGTCTTTCAAAGTACGTGGTGTAGGTGGAGGTGCAGGTGGATGTTCAACCATAGTTCCCTCAAAATTCTCTTAAAAAAGATCACTCAAATAAATTTCAGTGTCCTCACTTACAATAGAAACGGGAAGCCTACTACTTGTGCTAGTTGACAGTTTGTATAACCTGTTAGCTTTACCGTGATCCCAAGAGGGGGGGTGAATTGGTATTTTTAAAATTTAACCCCTAGATGTTCCTCCTAACATCAGTATGTTCACAACCCTATGGTCAATCTAATGCGAATAATGTAAATATATCAGAAATTAAATGAAGTAGTTTAATTAATCGCACAAGCACCAGAAAGCAGTAAATAAAGGGTGACACGCAGATATGTTATCGAGGTTTGGCCAACTGCCTACGTCCCCGCCTTGGCTAACCAGCACAAGGATTATCAACTAACTTGCTCACTTGAATGGGTGGAGCGGCACCTATACAAACCAGGTCAAATTATCACAGGGCTGACCTCAACCTTTACACCAATCCTTACCGGGTTAGATTACCGCCCCCTCAGGCCACACCTGGAATCTCTCAAATATACAATCAAATGGTACAATATATGGGTGCTTTCACGTAAAGTAGATTTGTACCACAAATGCGCACAAACACAAACACCACAGATGATTTAAAATGTAAGCTCTGTGTGGTTTAAATATTTCAACTCTCAACTATGTTTTCTATCAGTGTAGTAAGTATGTGAGAGTGTCAAACAAGCAATCTGTGTATCTCAAGGTATTTCAATCAAATGTGTTCACACAGAATATCAGATAAGCCTCAAGAATATCAATCAATAGAATATCTCAATCATGGAAGTATGTGTATGCTTGGATTGCAAAATATAGGATCTTTGTTTTCAGCAAAAATATTTAAGTGAATAAATATTGCAACAAAGATGTTTCACCTCAAACACAAATGTCTCCTCAAAGGATTTTCAAAATAAAGAGCAATAGATATTTGTAAATGATTTTGAAAATATTTCGCAACCAAAAGCAAAAATGGGCTTCTTAAGATATTGAAACAAATATGCAATCTCAGAAGACCTAGTAAAGTCTTCTTAGGATGAACTTATTGGCTAAGTACCCTAAGAATCCTTTTGGTTTAGCTCTGCATAAAAATATATCAATCTCACAACCAAGAGAGAGTAAACCTACCTATCTAAGCACTCAAGAATACTTACAAATGATTTTACGAGTATTGAATGTAAGCTAGAGTGTATTTGGAAGAGTATGAGCAAATGGGAATCAAAAGAAAGTATTTTTGCTTGAGAGAGATTTTCTTAATCTTTTTGCTAATCGATGCTTAATCCACCAAATGAAAGAGTATATATAGACATACTGAAAATTTTGACCGTTGGGGACCTATTAGGGATTGTTAGAAAAGATTAATGACATTTAAATCAATTTAACCCTGTTTAAAAATATTTAATCCGCGGTAAAAATGATAACAACCCGAGAGGTCCGGTCAACCAAAAATGTTTCAGTCGACCAAGTCTCAAATGGTTCGGTCGACTAGGAAATATTGAACTAAGGGCACGGTCAACTAGGAGAAGGCGATTTCCCAATTTTTCGAGTTTCAGTTAACCAGGGCATTTTGAACTGCCTGGTTTGGTAGACCAGACCACTGGGAATTCTCCCGAGAACCCTCCGGTCGACCAGGTAGTTGTAGTACAAAAGTGGTTGGTCGACCAGATGGTCAAACTTTTGACTCCAGGGGGTTTCGGTCGACCACGGCCTTTTGAATTACCTAGTTCGGTCGACCAGGTGGTCAAACTTTTGACCCCAGGGAGTTTCGGTCAACTAGGGCCTTTTGAACTACCTGGTTCGGTCGACCAGGTGGTCAAACTTTTGACCCCAGGGAGTTTCGGTCGACCAGGGCCTTTTGAACTACCTGGTTCGGTCGACCAGGTGGTCAAACTTTTGACCTAGGGTGTTTCGGTCGACCAGGCCAAAATGAACTGGCTTGGCTGGTCGACCGAAAGTGTATCGTGTGTGCATTTCGATCCTGTATCAAAACAAACAAGCCCTATTCAAGTGCCTAATAGATATATGTGAAAGTGTGTGTATCCTAGGGGCACTTGGGTTCCAATTTGAAGACACCGAAAAAGTCTGGTGTTAGTCGACCGAAGGTCAACCGAAAGGAATACCCTAAGGTCTTTCTAAGGTCATTTTTGATTTGTATATGGTTTGAGCTTACAAAATAAATCATGCATGTGATGTGTGTGCTTATTACAAACCGAATACCCTAATTACTATTACAGACAAATTCACTAAAAAATATTACAATTAGGAGCATGAATTTGTCTTCAAGCTTTGAGCTTTCGCGTGCCATTTGATGATATGCTAATATGAACCTGCACATGGACTAGATATTTATTAAATACAGCAGTATTTGTCATTATCAAAACCGGGTGTGACCTATAAGGTCAACATAACCTATGTGAAATGTCTTTAACCCAAGGCATCAAACATCAACCCAAACAGTAGACAATCACCAACATAACAACAGACAAGCATGATCAAAATTTTTTCTTTGTTTTTTTTTTTTGAAAATATTGTATATATATATTTTTGTCTTTTTAAGTTATGATAAAAATCAAAATAAATAGGAAAAACATTAGATTGAAACTAATTCTAGAACTCCCCGGCAACGACACCAAAAACTTGACTTACTTCTAAAAATGAGTAGCACTATGGTTATCCCAAGTATATGAGTTACGTCATATAATAATTAGCCCAAATGGGCTAGATCGTCTCCACTGGGAATACATATTAGTTTTAAACTAGCACGAAATAGGAAAATAAAATAAGAACACAATGAACTGAACATAGTTCAAATTCGAAATCTTGGGTTTTTGGAGAATTTGTGATGGAATTAAAATGACGCAAAACTTGAACTATGAACCTAACATGCATAAAATCAACCAAACAACTCACTAATTAGACATTCAAATAACAAAGCAAAGATAACTAAAATCAAACTTCAACAATGACTTAAGGATAATGAACCGACTCTACACAATAGTGACTTAGACAAAATAGATACATCCTACGATATCTAGATATAAACTGAACCTAACAATGACTCAACTAAATGAAAATAGACTAATCTAGACAATAAATAAGGCTCAACTAAATAAATAAAATAAACCTAACAATAGATAAACTCAAACAACTCTTAAATAAAGATAACTAGATTTAAACTAATTAAAGCTCCAACAAGATATTCAACATGACATTAACTAGAACAAAACAACAACTAAGTTTTTCAACCTTGAAGCTTCTAAAATAACAAAATAAAAGACAAGAATTTAATTTAATCTAATGAACATACTCAACAATAAAGTAACATTTAATACTCAGTCTAACATTAAACTACTCCAACAATCCATTAAAACAAGTATTCAAACAAATAAACATGTTGAGAGAGAAAGAAAAAATTAAAAAAAATTAAACCCACCAATACAATATTCAACATTAACTTTAAATAAAGTGCTCAATATAGTAAATAACTCAACCAACACAAAAAAAAATCTATTGAAAAGTCAAAGAACAATAAATAGCAATTTAACAAAACATTTAATTAAAGAGAAGAAGAGAGAGAGAGTAAAAGAGGAAAGAGAGAGAGAGAGAGATAAGGAAGGAATGGAGAGCCGCGAATAGCCCCCACACAGCAGCTGCGACTACTGTGTTTTCTCCTTGCTGCAGCGTAGAGCCCAAGATGAGTCCCTCCCAAAAACCCTAGCTAAAACCCTACTAACCCACTTTTTCTCCTTTTCTTTGCTAACCTCCCTTTTCCTTTCTTGCCCTCCAAAACACACATACTTGGTTTCCAAATTGCTCCCTGCCCAGCGCCTCACCAGCTCTCGCACACACACACACATGGGCTAATGCTTTAGTTTGCATGGTCGGGTCACATCAAGGATCCGGCCCACACCATTTTTTTTTTAATGTTTTATTTGCTTTTGTTCCTTCTTCCAGCACAAAACCTTCCTTTGCTTCAACTGAACTCGCATACCCGAGCTCAGCAATCCCACTTTCATCCATTTGGCCCTCAACTCACGGTCCTCTTGACTTATGCACGTACACGCCAAGCCTCCAATGCCTAGCCCATCCTTGTTGAAGTCCAGTGCACACACGACCTTTATTTAAAGCTCCAATCCCCACACGGCCAGATCCTCCTCACATGGCTTGCATGGGTCTCATCTTCACATACACGTAGCGTTTCCTTGTCACGTACATGGCCCGATTTTACATGCTTCAACTTTTAATTTTTTTTTAAAATTATCCTGCAATAACAAAGAATGAAGGTCCATAAATTTTTCAACAAAAATGGAATAATTATCTTAAATTATCAAACAAGCTCATTGATTAAAATATGGGACATAATTAAGCATTTAATTAAATTATGACCTTTAATGTATGAATTTAAATGCCGAATTACCCTATTTTTGATGCGTAATCGCCGATATTGAGGACGTGTAGGGGGGTAAGCATGTTTTGTTGTCACCATGTATGTGACATGTGTAAATAACTGAGAATATATTTACTATGCATCCATCTAATATCCAATCTTCTTATATTTACTTATGTATTATTTTCCAGACATGGCACCAGGAGGTCGTCGTGACTGAGTTCAGTCCAGGCTCTCAACTACATCGTCCCTCGAGGATGATCCGACGCCCTCAAGACCGGAGGAGGACAACCCACCTGATGTGGCACCATCTGAGCCCTCTGGACCCCTGCCCGAGGATGTTGATCCATCAGCTGGGCATCAGACCCAGGGTGAGTTGCCCGCCATAATGAGCAGCGTTGGTAAGGTTACGAGTATTTGATTTATAATAATATATTGATGATCGTACACATGCATGATTGTCTTTAATTAACTCTTCTTGTAGCATCGACCTCATCGGGGACATAGATGTTGAGGACACGTTGTGGTGCAGCAAAGAACACGGTCCTCAAAAAACACCTGGAGAGGAATGGGGGGCGAAGGATTCGGATTGATATTCCTCTAGGCTTCACAGCCCCTCTAAACGATTGGTGCATGACATGGATACGGGATCTCGACATCATATGTCGATAATATGCTCCAGTCACCTGCTTCAGATGGCTAGATGTGATAAAGGATCAGCGCTTGGTTCTCTACGAGCGCATCTTTGTCAGTAACTCTAAACCATTTATTTTATTTTAAATATGCTACATGAAATTAGGATAGCTTTCCCAAGAGGGGGGTGAATTGGTTTATTTTAAAATTTTAACCTCTTACTTACTTGTTTTAATATAACAACAAGAAAATAAAACAATCAACTAATAATCACAACCACACCACAAAATATTGAAATTTAAACACACAATCCAATCAACCAAAGTATAGAATTCAAACAAACATGCAAGATTTGTTAAGCCTTTTGTTAGCTGCCCTGTGGATGTTTGCAACTTGCTTTGAATGAAATTTTTGTTTGTGCTTCTCTTGATTAAGATTTCTGCAAATTAACCAACATACTCCCTTTAGGGTTTTCGCAAATTAACCAACATACTCCCTTAAGGGTTTCCGCAAACGGTTAATTAAATCGTACTTTCTAAATATCAAGAGTCTTCCTTAAAATATGATTGTTAAGCCCTGCAACTTGCACTTTAGCATACACAAGAATATGTTGTGCAGAAAATAAAGAGTAAGGAAGAGAGAGACACAAAGATTTTATGAGGTTCAGCTTCAACACAGCCTATGTCCTCGCCCTTGGCAAACCACCAAAGGGTTCCACTATCATAATTCCTTTGCTGGGCAGAACAATACCAATTACAATATTGCTTTGTTAAGGCTAGAGCCTGCCTTCTCCAAACGATGTACTTTCGTTAGGTCAACGATCCAACAACCTGGAATCATCCAAAATCTACAAGAGAAACAATAAGAGAATGTGTACAAAGAGTGCTCACACAAAGAGCAAGTTAGTACAATTCAAATCTATGTACTTAAAAAGTTAAAGATCAAGAAAGAAATACACTTTTGAAGCTTAAGAATAGAATTTACCAAACTCCCCTTTTTCCATATGAGAAATCAGCAAGTATAACTTAGGGATTGATGATCAATGATCTCAAAACACCAGCACTTTCAATTTGCAAAAGATAAGCAAGTTGGAACTTTAAGAGCAAGAGAGCCTATGGAAGATTTTTCAATACTTGGTGAGTTTTGAGTTGGAAAACCATGTATTTATAGGCATTTAAAAGAGTTTTCTTGTTGCCCAAGTTTACTTGGAGTATTTCCCAAGTTTTTAGAAAGTTTGAAGCCTAAGCAACTAATATTTAAAAAATAAATTTTTTGAAAAATATGCCCGTTAACAGTGTTCAAACGACTGAACACTTGAGTTTAGTAATCTGAAGTTCCTCAGCCTTTTAAACTGGATATAGGGTTAGACGATCAAGGTCAAGGGTTAGACGACCGAAGAGTCGAGTTCAGACGACCGAGGTCAAGGGTCAGACGTCTGAAGTGCTTCTGCCAGTTACTGTCTTTCACGAATAATTCTTCAGACGACTGAGCTTATTCTTCAGAAGTCTGAAGTAATTCTTTAGACGACCTAACTTGGAGTTTAGTCATTTGAAGTTGCCACTTCAGGCTTTTGAGTAGAAACTTCAGTCTTTTGAGGTTCTATTTTTCTGATTTTTCAAACTCAATTCAAAATATGATTTGCTCTCTTTATTTATCCTTTTATAAAACTTTTTCTGGGGTTTTTAAATAGGTCTCTAAGTCCATATAATTCTCCTAAAAAGCTTCAAAAGATATTTCAATAGATATTTTGACTTTGAAGTATTTACATTTTTTTTTCCTAAAACCTTATATGCTAAGCTTGAAATCATCCTCTTTATATTTGCTTTGAGATCCCTTGGATGTTTGCTTGAGCTGGTTTTAGCTTCCCATGTTTTGTTCAGTATAGTGCTACTTTAAGCTTCCTTTTGGATCACTTGATAGTTTATGTAGCTAGATGGTCCACAATGATCCTTGTTTTCTTGTCAAACCTGAAACACCAAAACTCAACCATTCCAAGTTAAAATGTCCTCTGTTTGTTATCACCAAAACTGATTGAAAAGCCTAGTTAGGCCAACATTACACAATTAACTGTTTGACATGCTATATGTATTTCATATGCAGGTAAAGTTTGATATGGACATTTTCACTGCCGACCATGTAAAAAAGGCGGTGAACACTCAGCTGTACGCTTGGTTTAAGAGCTATCGCACTGAAATGCTCAAGCATTTTAGGACAATGGGTGATCAGGCTGAGGCTCACCCATTTGATACGATCTCCTTGGAGGATTAGGAGGTGGGGTGTCACCATTTTCGCGACCCGATTTATCAGGTGATGTGTTTGTATTGTTATAATTGCTTTGTTGTATTGATGTCGCTAATTAATAAAAAGTCATTTCATTTTTTGATTTTCATAGGCTATGTGTGTAAAAAATGCTGAGAACAGTTGTTTGTCAGGCATTGAAAGGTAATTTCTATATTTATATGTCTGATCATTACTGAAAAAGTGTTATTTATGTTTACACCTCCGAATTAATATTAATTACATTTTACATGATAATGTAGTGTGATGCCGAGATTGGCGACCTGGAGCCGATGTCGGATTTGTGTCAGAGAACACATCAAAGGCCATCGGGGGAGTGGTGCCCGGGTGTGGAGAGCAAACATGTACGTCAAATATATTATTTAGTTCATTTTTTTATTCATAACATCAAAGTTGTATTCTTATTTCTTCATTTTCTACATTTTCATGATTGAAAATAGGCGAGGATGGTCGAGCTGAGGAATGTACCGGTTCCAGAGGGTAGTGAGCCAAGTTCAGATGATGACATCTATAGGAAGGTGCTTGGGGAACGCGTGCGTGGGGGCTAGTTGAATGAACTTGGTAGTGGATACATCGCCCCAACATCATCATCTACTTTGATCGCGGTGTCTTGTGCTGAGCTTGACTGAGCACGTAGGGAAGCTAAATCTCAAAGGGAGGATATGGTTCTCCAGATGCATACGATGGAAATGGTGAGCCAGCAGCTTAAAGAAGAGGTGTCCACTTGGCAAGAGAAGGTCTCCACCGTTGTAGTTGAGAAGGAAGCCATGAAGAACTGGAAAGCGCAGATGGAACAAATGTTGCGCCAATCTCGTCTAAATGATGCGGGTGGCTCCTCCTCTTATTCAAAGGTATACTTAATATGCAGTAGGAAAATTTGTGTAGGGAGTTTTGAAATTGAGTTGGCCTACATTATACAATGTAATTATGCAGTTATATTTTCATATTTTATTATATGTATTGTGTATGCAATGAATTAATAGATCCAATTTCTGTAGGAATTCACATAACAATATTTTTATTGTTAAAACCGAGTTTGGTTAGTCCCAACACATCCATCACATCAAACTGGACATGCTGGATCTGACGGTCCCTAAAAACTCCTGCCTGAGAGCTTTTTACCCATTTAGAAGCGAAGTTATAATAGAAAAAAACTTAGTAAACTTAGTTCATTTTAACCACCCAAGTGTCCAAATCAGGCATACAAGGTCCAAACTGAGCTTGGTTAGTCCCGACATGTCCATCACATCGAACTAGACGTGTCGCATCTGACGGTGCCTAAAAACTCCATACAAATTGAAAATTATATGCTTAGAGGTAAACTTAGTACACTTAGTTGAATTTAACCACCCAAGGGTCCAAATCGGGCATACGAGGTCCAAATCGAGTTCGATCAGTCCCGACGCGTCTATCACATCAAACTGGACATGTCAGATCTGACGATCCCCAAAAACTCCTCCCCGAGAGCTTTTTACTCACTTAGAAGAGAAGTTATAATAGAAAAAAACTTAATAAACTTGATTCATTTTAACCACCCAAGTGTCCAAATGAGGCATACGAGGTCCAAACCGAGCTCGATCAGTCTCAACACATCTATCACATCGAATTGGACTTGTCAAATCTTACGGTGCCCAAAAACTCCATGCCAATTGAAAATTATACGCTTAGAGGCAAACTTAGTATACTTTGTTGAATTTAACCACCCAAGTATCCAATTCGGGCATACGAGGTCCAAACCAAGCTCGGTCAATCTCGACATGTCCGTCACATCGAATTGGATGTGTTGGATCTGACGGCCCCCAAAAAATCCTCCTTGAGAGCTTTTCCCCCCCTTAGAAGCGAAGTTATAATAGAACAAAACTTAGTAAATTTAGTTCATTTTAACCACCCAAGTGTCTAAATCGGGCATACGACATCTAAAACGAGCTCGGTCAGTCCCGAAACGTCCGTTACATCGAACTGGATGTGTTGGATCTAACAATCCCCAAAAAGTCCATACCAATTGAAAATTATATGCTTAGAGGAAAATTTAGTACACTTAATTGAATTTAACCACCCAAGTGTCCAATTCGAGCATACGAGGTCCAAACCAAGCTTGGTCAGTCCCGACATGTCCGTCACATCAAAGTAGACATGCCGGATCTGACGATCCCCAAAAAGTCCTCCCCGAGAGCTTTTTCCCCACTTAGGAGTGAAGTTATAATAGAAAGAAACTTAGTAAACTTAGTTCATTTTAACCATCCAAGTTTCCAATTCAGGCATACAAGGTCCAAACCAAGCTTGGTCAGTCCCAATACATTTGTCACATTGAACTAGACGTGCCGGATCTGATGGTGCCCAAAAACTCTATGCCAATTCAAAATTATACTTTTAGAGGCGAACTTAGTACACTTAGTTGAATTTAACCACCCAAGTGTTCAAATTGGGCATATGAGGTCCAAATCGAGCTCGGTCAATCCGAACACGTCCGTCACATCGAACTGGACGTGTCGGATCTGACGGTGCCGAAAAACTCCTCCTCGAGAGCTTTTTCCCCACTTAGAAGTGAAGTTATAATAGAAAAAAACATAGTAAACTTAGTTCATTTTAACTTAAGTGTCCAAATCGGGCATACGAGGTCCAAACCGAGCTTGGTCAGTCCTGACACGTTCTTCACATCAAACTGGATGTGTTGGATTTGACGTTCCCCAAAAACTCCTCCTCGAAAGTTTTTCCGCACTTAGAAGCAAAGTTAGAATACAAACAAACTAATTAGTATGTAAACTTAGCTTACAATTCAGTTATACGAGGTCCGAACCGGTGGGGCGACTTTCGACTGATCAAATTTAGTTATTTACAATTGTATCATGCTTTTACACTATGTCCGAATGTCCGATCATTTTTCTATCAAATCATATTTAATTATAGTATATATATACTATAACGTACATTGTATACTAATTTTATGTATAATTATTATTTTGTAGGGTTTGTGGCTGTCACACCACTGCGACGATGATAGGCACTACAGTCGGGTCGGATGCGCGCAACTTTAATTTTGCCTTTTCCTATATACTTTGTTACCTGAACAAAACTATTTTTTATTTTTTATTTGTGTATATGTATTTGAAATTTGAATAATTTGTATTTTAATTTTGAATAATTTATGAATGTTTTATTAATTTTGGTTTAATTTTATGTATGCCACAATGTAATTACAAATTTTTACAGGAATTAAAAATTTTTATTTATTTATTTCACAGTATTAGTGATGGTTTGCAAAATCGTTACAAATAATATCAAGATGAACTTTTAGTGATGATTTTTTTGAATAATTTATGAATGTTTTATTGATTATGGTTTAATTTTATGTATGCCACAATGTAATTACAGGTTTTTATAGGAATTAAAAAAAATTATCTATTTCACAGCATTAGTGACGGTTTGCAAAACCATTACGAATAATATCAGGATGAACTTTTAGTGACAATTTATAAACCGTCACTAAAAGTCTAAAATCGTAACTATAATCAATATTTTCTACGTTCAAATTTGTCACTAAAGACATGATATTAGTAACGGTTTTAAAACCATGACTAATAGTATATTATTAGTGATGATTTTAATAACTATCACTAAAAGCGTAACATTAGTGACGATTTAATTACCATCACTAATAATTTGGCTTTAGTAATGAATTTGAGTAGAGAATATGCATGATTTATAGTGACGGTTTGTTAGCTTTGGTGCAACCCCAAGAGGGGGGGTGAATTGGGTATTTAAAATTTATCGCCTAGGTTAACTGGTTTTATCAACAGTGTAATATAGCCTAGGGTCAGTCTACACAATCAACAAATAAACATACACGTGCAGTAAAGGTAAAGTGCGAAAATGTAAAGAACACGCTTGATTTGTTATCGGAGTTTAGCCAACTGTGCTTACATCCCCGCCTTGGCCACACCAGCATAAGGATTACCACTATAATGCTCACTTAAATGGGTAGAGCGGCACCTATATAAACTAGGTCAATTAAAGGGGCCGACCTCAACCAACACGCCTTAATAGGATGTCGCACCTGGCTTTCCTAATTGGGTTTAAGCCAATCTGGGACTATTCTAGAGGGCTAGTGTAATGCCCCGAACCCTTAAGCCCGGGTCTGACGCATTATACCAGATAAAATCCCTGATAATCCATGATCCATGATATACGCAGCGAAAAACATAAACATAATCTCCATATGATATAAAAACCATAATCAATAATACCAGAGTTTACTACCCCTATATAACATCCATACTATCCATCCAACACCTGCATTACCATACATACACAAATCTCCAAAACATTTTAGTATGTTCACAACCATTCCGTTCTCAATAGACTTAAAACATAAATATTTACATTCCCCAAAATTAACATAGAAATATACCCTTTTCTTTTTCTATTTCCCAATAATACTATAAAAACCTCGAGCTCTCAAAGCTCGATCTCGAAGAAATCCTGAAAATGATAAATTCATATTCGGGTGAGACACATCTCAATAAGGGAAGAAATAATATATTAAACACAGTGCGTGGCTAACATGAGGTATATAAATATCATTTTAATAACATTTACAAATCATTATCATAACACCGAAATCATTTTCTGAATCTAATCAATCACATGCAGAGATTTAACCCATGAGATTATCCAATGATAGGGGTGATTACCCGCCCATACAAGTAGCACCCCTCTGCTATGATATTTAGGTAACCCTAAGGTCACTACTAAAGCATACCAGGGCACTCACCTTACTCAGTAAGCCCTTAAGTGTTAGATTGATCTCATACTCACACAATTCAACAATAGCTTACCGCCAAAGGCCCTAAGGATAGGGAAATCTATCCGTCTATACAAGTAGGTTCCCTCTGCCCTAGTACGTTATGCGGCTACTGCCACATCTGAAGCTACTAGTGCATTTGTCTTTCTCAGCAAGCCCTCAGGCGAAGAGTACGCCCCGCCCAATCACATCATGTTCTACGTACATAGGTACTTCTAATATCATAATACTTTATTCCTTTATGTCATTATTCAATCATACACATATGTTCATGTTCATAATTTAAGCATTGCATTTCATTTCACTTTAAGTGACCCTTTCCCATTTACATCATTCACATTTGTCATTTCATTCTATGGTCATTCCATTGTCATTTCATTTCATAACGTTTTCATTTCATTCCTTTGTACTATAGCTAGTCTTTAGTCATCATCAATTAGTCCACATAGAAATGCGCTAGAATCTGCTAACAATTAGTCCACATAGAAATGCACTATAATTTGCTAACATTGCTGTCTTTCAGTTGTCTTACATTTACATGGTTGTATTTAACATACACAGGTGACATTGTCTATATCATATTTTATTCTCAATACTTTATTTACTTAGTCTGCATCTCATACATTTAACATATATTTGCACAGAATCTCATGCCACACAATTTAACGGTAAAATTCATACATATTCCTGTAAAATTGGCCAACCCACATTTAACATTTAATTACTGAAAATACAATTTCCATTTCTTACATAATTATCTAGAAAATTCCTTCCACTTTCTTCAGTTCATTTCCATAAATACATAACTAAATAAGTGGTCTTAGGCTCAGAAATCACAGTTTTACATGGTTGACATTTTAATAATTCACACCAAAACATACATATAATATAACGTAAATTATTACCTTTAATTTCATAAAAGATGATTTAATATATAATTTTCCCTTACCTGAATTCTCGAACTACACCAATAGGAATCCCACACAGATGCCCATGACGCTCACCTGGACCCTGATTCAAAAACCCTAGTTCCATTAAATTATTCTTAAATAAAATACTATTTAAATATTTCTTAGGGTCATAATTTTCAAATAAATAATTATACCTGCAAATATAACCAATTTGCCAAATTTTCCAAATCTCACTCTCGCTTTGGAGTGGGGCCTAGAAAACCTCGATTGAAAATTTACCTACGTCAAAATGATGACAATCGTGACTAGGATCACATGGTGGTACCTGATCGTCGATTTAACAACATATTTAAAGAGAAATTGGGAAAATGGGGAAAAGTTACCTTTCCCTAGGAGTAGTGCCTAAGCTGTTCCCACGACAAATCTGCTTCAATAGAAATGTTGCTGGCGGAGCTAGGAATCCAGCAACACCCTCTGTTTTCCGATCCGCTGCAAACTCGTTAAGAAATTAAGAAAGAGAGAGAGAGACGGAGACGGAGCGAGTGCTTAGACGAATTCTGGGGAGGGGGGCGCAGCCTCTCTCTATTGAAGTTATGAAATTCAATCTAGATGCTGAGAAGCATCTAGATTCATAACTTAACATATAATATAATATACTATATTATAATATTATAATATTATATCTTATTTTAAATATATATATATTGGAAGTAGTATTGGCTATAAAATGATTTTTGGATTTGAGAGAATTTTGGCCTTAATGATCTTTCTAATCTTTTACTAATTATTCTAAATGAAGGGGTATATATAGACTTCCCTAAAAATATGACCGTTAAGGACACAAATGGAATAATTATAAAAATTTTAATACTATTTAAGTAAATTAACCCCGTTTAAAAATATTAACTGTGGTAAAAATGAGGGGCAACCCGAGAGCATCGGTCTACCAGGACAAGTTCGGTCAACCCAATTTCTTGGGGTTCGGTTGACCGGGACTAAAATGAACTGTGAGCTCGGTTGACCGGACTTGTAAGTCCAAAGCCTTTTTGCGAGGTTCGGTCGATTGAGACTAAAATGAACTACACGTTCGGCCGACCGGGCTTGTAAGTCCAAAGGCGATTTTCCCTTTTTGCGAGATTCAGTCGATCGGGAAGATTTTGAACTAACTCGGTCGGTCGAATAGACCGTTGGGTTCCCACACATGGGAACTCGGTCAACCAGAGTGTTGTAATGCAATTTGGGCTCGGTCGACCAGATGGTCAAGATGTTGACTCTTGGGGAGTTCAGTCGACCGGGGTCAAATGAACTGTGTGAGTTCGGTCGATCGGGCTATGGTCAACCTGTTGACTCAGTCCTGGTTTAGTCGACTGGGGGAATTTTGTACTATGGAGTACGGTCGATCGAAAATGCATATATTGTGCATTTTGGTCCAATTTGATCATGCAAACACCCTATTCTCTTAGTCATACATATGTGAGTGTTCTAGGGTCATTTCGAGGTTTTTTTCTTTTCATTTTAAGGACATCGAAAAATTCGGTGTTGGTTGATCGAAGGTCGACCGAAGTGTGTTCCTTAAGGTCTTTCTATGGTCTCTGTAGGTACCTAAAGTCCAACTAGGGTTGATTTGAGCATACCTACCTACCATGCATGATGCAAAATATTATAGGCCATAGGGTGTATAGTCCATAATAAATATTACATCCTATAATGAAGAAATGAAATAATGAAGACAAATACACAACGCAATTCTTCATTCTTTGGTACGAACACTGTAGCCATCATGATATGTCTTTCAGTCCAAATACACGTGCACAGTGAACTTGCATGCAAGTCTTAGTACAATCATCAGTGCCAAGAGTATTTGTTATAATCAAAACTGGGTGTGACCTATCAGGTTAACACGATTTTATGATATTAGTGACGGAAGACGTTCGTCACTAATACTGCATTATTAGTGACGATTTGAATTGTTTGTCACTAATAATTATTAGTATCCGTAGATATGTTGACAAAGTTGTAACCGTCACTAATACTAATATAACCATAACTAATAGTATTAGTGATGATTTAATTTATTATTGGTGACGGTTTAAAACCATCACTAATAACTAGTTTGCTTGTAGTGAGAAGCATCTCAATTTTACACATTTGTTATTAACTATTGTATTCTTGGTGTGTGATCATTGGAAGAGGATTTCTGTGACACTCTGATTTTTCTACCATTTTTTTCTTTATTCCCAATAAATAATAAATATTAATCAATCATTTGCCACATCACAACCTCTGATACCATATCAACAAGACCTGACCCGAAGTGGGGTACCTGGTAATCAGTTCATCATACAAACAAACCTAACAGTGGAAGTCAATATTTACAACCTATCTAGAATACGAATAACCAGAGTTCTATACATCCATACATATCCCAAAAATCAAAAAAACACTATAGGGAATCATACATCCCTAGCTCACAATACTCACCCTATCTATTAGGGTACCAGCTCCCTTTTATCTTAGAGCTTTATCAACTCATCTGTCACGGTTTTCTAAAATGTTTAGATATTTGGGTGAGACACCTCTCAGTAAGACGGAATAAATTATTTACAGTGTGTGATAGTATGAGTTTAGTTATGTAAAAATATACTCACTCTAGTGATTACATCATCTGATAAGATATACATATATGAACTCATAATCATATAGATATATAACATAATATTTTATAAGCTTTAATTCCATTTCTCAAACTCATACACATGCAACCAATATTTATCAGTGAAAGTTCCTGAGGATAGGAGAGATTACACATCCATACATGCAGTGCCCTTCTACTTTGATATCATTTGTAACCTCACTCGAATAGTTCTGATGCGGCTACAACTGATACTTATTAGGGCACTCACCTTACTCAGTAAGCCTTCAGGCAGAGAGTTTTACTTCGCCTTAATCATTTATGTAATTAAACTCACACTCTTTCATTTCTCATATTCATTTCACATTCTAGCTCATGAGTGTCCACGGTATCCCATCCCTGTGATGTCTGCAACTCATGGCTGCCTTGAGGATATTCTCCATATCATGCTTCCCTCCATGATCAAGGTTGTGTGGCCCGAAGGCTGGATCTAAACCATGGTTGGCCTACCTAGTTAGATCAAAACAATGAAACTATCCTTCTGTAGTATGATTGGCCTACCCACTCCTAGTTCAGATGCTAGGTGGCAAAACTACCTTTCTCACTAACACAATTGACTGTCATGCCACACTCTCCACGAGACCATGTGGTTGCACTTATCATCCCACTAACAACGGTACCATGCTTTTAGAAATACTCCAGTCCATCAGGGTTCTCATTTCCACATTTTCATATTCACATTTCCGTATTTACATTTTTGTATTCACATTGCAGTATTCACATTACAATATTCACATTTCAGTATACGCATTGCAGAATTCACATTGCAATATTCACATTTCAGTGTTCACATTTCAATATGTTGGTACATTTCATCACATCAGTAATATTCTCATCATTTTCTGCTTCATTTCATCATTCCAGTTCATATTTCAACTCATGTCAGTATATAGCTCAAGTCAATATTTTGGTACCAACATATCTTATATCACATATAACATTGTTTCAAATAAAACACATCTGTATTTCACATTTTATCATATCACTGTAAAAACATATCGGTATAACATGTTTCATCATTTCCAATAAAAACCATTTTTGCATATCATGTTTCATCATTTCTATAAAAACATATCTTTATTTCTCATATTTTCATTTCAGTATCATCATATCAATATATATCATATTCTCATTTCTTTCCATTCCAAAACGTATGTATATTTATTCCATTTTATCACAATTCCAGTATAAAATAGTATTCACGTTCCTCATGCCACACAATTTTGTCTGATATTCACGATACAATATTCATAGGGAAAATATCATAATTTCCTTTCCACATAATTACTCAACCAATAATTTCAAAAATAACGGCTATAATTTACTCTCCTTACCTGGCTTACTGAGAAGCCTGCTAAAATACCCAATCCCACACCCGCAGAGTTCAAAACTCAAAACCTTGAAATTCACTTTTCCCCTAAATCAATCAATTCAATTCCCAGAATAATAATTATTTTAATATTTCCCAGGCCCACACACTCCTAATACTAATTAAACTTTAAAAATAATTAACGGATATAATTCCACTATCCTCACCCTAGCCCAGGAGTGGTGCATAGGAAATCCAAATTAAAAATTTGCTTCGATTAAAATGATGAGGATTAGAGTTAGGACCCCATGGTGGTGTTCGATTGTCGATTTGGCTATAGATATAAGGAAAAATTGAGAAGAGAGTGCGAGTTTACCTTATCCTAGGAGTGGTGCCTACGACACCTTAATTACGAATCCACTCCAGTTAAAGTGTTGATGACCGAGATAAGAACCCAGTGGTATTTTCTAATTTTCGATCGGTCAATTATTAGAGAAGAAATTGAGGAGAAAGGGAGGGGAGGCGAAGGAGAGAGAATGGCGAGAGAGTGCGCTGGGGGGGGGGGTTCTATTTGCAGGAATTGAGATTTCAATTTGAAATCTTAGGAAGCTTCAAGCTTCCTATATAAATATATATATATATATATATATATATTAAAATGATGAGGATCGGAGTTAGGACCCCGTGGTGGTGTCTGATCGTTGATTTGGCTAAAGATTTAAGGAAAAAATGAGGAGAGAGTGAGAGTTTACCTTACCTTAGGAGTGGTGCCTACGACGCCTCAATTACGAATCCACTCCAGTTAAAGTGTTGGTGGCCGAGATAAGAACCCAGTGGTATTTCTTGTTTTTCGATCAGCTAATTATTGAAGAAGAAATAGAGGAGAGAGGGAGGGAAGGCGAAGGAGAGAGAGTGGGGAGAGAGTGTGCTTGGGAGGGGGGGTTCTGTTTGCAAGAATTGAGGTTTCAATTTGAAATCTCAGGAAGCTTCAAGCTTCCTATATGTGTGTGTGTGTGTGTATATATATATATATAACCATCAATTACTTAATTTAATTAATTCAATTTAATAAAGTTTAATTAATTAATTAATTAATAATTAATCCTTTTTTTTTTTTTACATTCCCAAGCATATTATTTTCTAGGGCGTTATAATTGCACTAGCTTGTAACGTGCACCAAATAGACTTAGACCCGGTTAAGAAAGTCCCATACTGGTTCAGACCCAATTAGGAGAACTAAGAGCACCGTTATGTAAGGTGTGATAGTAGGTTGGGGTCAGTCTTGTAATGTAACTTGGGGTATTTCTCGCCCAATAAGGAGAGGAGGTTGTAATCGGTGATGCTCCACTTGTTAAGTGAGCATCTAGTGGAATCCTCTTTCATGTTAGCTTGAGGCGGGGACGTAGGTAAGTTTGGCTGAACCCCAATAACATTTTATGTGTCTGCTCTTTATTTCTCGCACTTAAAATTTTTGCACTTGAATGTCATATTCAAACTACCATGTATAATTTGTATATCTTTATATCTGTTGAATTGGAATTGTTTAGAAAAGACCATAAGTTGTGTTATACTGAGAGTGGATTTAAAATAGGAAACTCGACCTAGACATTTTTAAGTCTCCAATTCACCCCCTCTTGGGATTACACCAATTATATCATCATTCTATAATTGAAATAAAATGACAAAGTAGGGAAATAGTATTTTTTTATAATGCATTTGAAAAATGGTTTAGGAAAACATCCTTACTCTATTGAGCACATTTCATATCATTAGAGAGTGCATTTGTTTGAGCTTTATTGTGTACATTTATGCTTGTATTTTTCAGAAGCATTTTCATGTATAAAAATGATTTCATTGTAATGGTGGGGTTCATCCTGTTAATTGAACTGGTGAGTCTCAGCCCCATAAGTGAGACCAGTTCGATTCAGCTCAAAAATTGGACTGGGGAGTCTTAGCGCCGTAAGTGAGACTAGTTCGGCTCAGCCTAGTAATTGAGCTGGAGTTTTCGTCGCCCCATAAGGAGAGGATGTAAATGGTTTTTTCTCCACCCGTAAGTTAGCAAGTTTAGTGGAATACTTGGGGGAGATGCCCAAGGTGGGGATGTAGGCTGGTTTGACCGAACCTCGATAACAAATCTGGTGTTGCTCTCTCCATCTTATTTAAATTCCTGCACTTAAATTTCAACATGTGCATGAATGTTTGTTTAATGTTATAATTATTTGCATACACGCATTTGATTTAAATAAGATATACTGCACACGTGTATGTTTACTTTCACTGTTAAAATCATTTTGTATACACGCGTGTACATTGAATGGGATTTGATACATGGTGAATCGGCAAAATGTTTAAATTAGTTGAGAAGTTTTTAAAACCCAATTCACCCCATCTCTTGGGATCACACCAATTCCAACAGATGCAGTACCTCAGGGCGGAGATGGTAGAGGTACAAGATGACGACAAGGCAGAAGACCCGATGGGGATGACTAGTGAGGAGAGGGCAGACGTAGACAGTAGCCACCTCGACAAAGGAGACCACGTACATGTGGCACTTGAGCAACAACATTGTTGTATATGTACTTATTTGTATATTGTGTTGTATATTAATTTCATTCTTTTGTGTTATCTTTCATGTCTCCTTACATTATTTCTGTATAATTGAGAATGTTTATTTGTTGTTCCCTAATATGTAGATGTAAATGGGAAATACTATTGACTTAGTATGAATGTAAAAAGTTGTGCATGAAAGTTGTGAAAATACTATGACTGTTTGCCCGTGGAAGTTATTTTCTTTGAACAGGTTCAAGCATGGATGGGTATACTCGATTTTAAGAGAAGATTTAGCCGAATTTTTTACACACGTTCGATGTAGCATAAATGTATAAATTTTTGTATGAAAGTAGTGGAAAAACTATGATTGTTTGCCGATGGAAGTTATTTTTTTCCAAAAGGTGCAGTAAAAAACCTATGTATGTTGGTGTCTTTTTTTTTTTTTTTTCGCATCTCATTGCCCACGAGCAATAGTTTGTTTTTTCGTGTTTGGCCCATTGGGCTTGTTTTTTCTTTTTTAAATTGTGTGTTTTGTTTGCTCACTTGACTGAGCAAAAATTCTCCTTGGGTTGGGGGTTGTTTGGTTTGAGTTCATAAATATGTACAACTAATTTTCCATAATTTTGAAGTCCATATGCATTAAGAATTTTTTAATTCAGAAAAAAACAAGTAAATTGAAGAAGAAATGTCCTTTAATCCAATCTAGCCAAATATTGTTTCATATTATCTAATTTCTGCTTTTACAACTAGATGTCTAGTTTTAAACGTACATATTGTTCTATTTCAATGTGGGTCCTTCCATAATCAAATAATTAGATATAGCCAAATATCTATGCTAACTAGGATACTTTATTTTCTGAACAAGAAGTTTGATGCTTGGTTGATGAGAACTTATATAATGCTAAGAAATCATGGAAAGTGGACTCCTCTACTTTGGAAAGTTGCTTTGGGATGGTATGCTAGTTGTCCAACTCGCATTCTTCTTTGGGGGTAACATAGTGGTGCTTCATAGGTTTAACAAATCCCACAAAAAAAAAAAAGTTATGTAAATAATGTAGGAAAAATAATTACTGCTTAGAGTATATTTAGGGTTGGTTGCCCTATATCCATTTTCTAATCCCCCAAAAAAAAAAAAAAAAAAAAAACCTAGCCAGGGGCAGGATGTAGATGAGAGAAATACATTAAAGGCTTTTTAACCCCCTACTAGATATCGTAGTTTAAAGGCTTGCTTAATGTGAAGAACATTTATGTTGCCACTTGCTCATCTTATATACCATGGTGGAGTCCCATATAACTGGGTTGGAACATAGCTTAGGTCATAAGATGCAAAGCAAGAAGCTTTGGTAACTAGGGAAGATGCCTAGAGAGAGAGAGAGAAGATTGCCATAGAAAGATCATGAAATTGTCCTTCTCATGAGCTTCATGTGGTTGCTAGTTTTTTTAATTTATACTAAACTCAGATGTGATGATTTTATGCCCCCATGGAATAAGGTAAAAAAAAAAAATTAACTTTTTGAAACTTTCTTGAAGTGGTGTTGTGTGGTGATTCCTTTTTGTTACATATTTTGACTATTGAAATCAATATGCAAAAAGCCTAACATGTGAATGTTTGATGGAGGATGATTTTAGGGATGCTCTTTTAGAGTTTCCTTTAGGTAAGCTTACCTCATAGCATCACATTCTTTGGGTAATTTCTCTTGTTTCCAATACTATGTAACAAATTAATCATATGCTACTAGATTTTACTTATGAAGTGTTTTGTTTAAAGGTTGATTTCGACAAAGTTGACGAAAAACAGTTTTCAAAACAATAGGAGTTGGAATTTATGGACTGCATTTTGGAAGAAGGTAAAATATTTTAGATCCCACCAAAATGGTGACGCTGTGTGTGATCTCTTACTTATCTCGTATCGCTAATGAAATATTACCTCCTAATTTAAATAAAATAAAATAAAATAAAATTTATTTTAACAATATAACAAACTATTTCATCATGCAAAAATTGCTACTCCAAATAGCATTTTTTAATTAAAAAACTATTTGGTGTGTGACCTATTTTATGAAAAAGACATTAGATTGTCCAATATCTTTTTTTTTTTGTTTTGTTTTTTAAACACTAGACCATCTATTTGTTTTTTTCGTATGCATTAATTTTGAAAATAAAGTTTCTTATTAATTAAAGCAAATTTAAACTCGAAAAAACTCAAAAGATTTGGCTGACTCTTTTTGGAAAAAGTGGGACGATCCGTGACAAATCAAACGTACGTACTCAGGGGTTGTAGATTAAAAGATGACATTATTATTATGGACATGACAAAAAATCCCTCAACTTTAAAGCTTTACAGGTTGTCTTTACTAAATTCCAAAAACATGCGCGTAGAGAGAGAGAGAGAGAGAGAGAGATGGTACTGTTGATTCATTCACTAAACAAGGGCACCCTCGCGCTGGATGATGCTCCTGTGAGAGCATCTGAATCTGAGAATGACATAAGAAATGAACCTGTAAAACAAGCTGAAGCACACCATTATCGCCACATTCCTCCACCAGCTCTGCTCGTCTCCGTACCCTTCCTCCCTAAGCACGTCTTCTCCCCTCACCACGCAGCTCCCAAACATGAACTCCAAGCACTTCCCCGAACCCCCGGAGAACTCGTTTACCAGGAACCCTTCAAACGGGTACTTGAACAGCGAAATGTAATGCATGAATATCCAATACCTTGGAATCCCGTGCTTGGATATGAAGTACCCAGAAAACAGAAAGTAGGATCCCATCACCCCCGATATCACCGAGTTCCCCACGATGAAGTTTGGGACCAGAGCGCTGAAACACACCACGATGGAATTCGCCGTGTACAGAATCAACCAAATTAACAACAAGAAGTGCATAAAAGCCGCATAACTCCGGTTGAGTCCGACCAGCCAATACAATGGCATCGAAAACAAAACGGCCAGAATCAGAGAGAACGGGAGATAAACGACGCCGTTTGCTATGGCGTACGACGAGACCCTGTAGCTTCCGCAAGAGGTCTCCTTCGTCAGAATCTCCCTCTCTTGCAGGAAGATTGGAAGAGCCTCGATGGTGGTAGATAACAGAAATGTTAGTACGAACGCGAACAGGCCCACTCGTTCCTCCGCACCCACCAAATCGTCTTTGAGGCCGTAAAAAATGGAGCCCAGCACTAGGCCGGCGATCAGCATTTGCAGCGTCCGGAACGCGAACAGCTCTTTCGCCCGAAAGATGTTTTTGGAGAATCTATGAGTGAGAATGACCGTTTCTCGAAATCTGGAGTTGGCGAAATCGCTGCTCAAATCCATTAGCTGATCAGCATCACCATCATCTTCGTCTTTGATGATTTCTTCGTCGATAACCTTAGACTGTTGAAATAACTGTTGCAGAGTGAACTTACCTTCGGTAGCATTACCACTGCTCTGCAGTAGTACCTTTCTCGGTCGCTGATTTTCTAACAGTTGAAAATACTTAGGGGTTTCCGTGCATGTTTCGATGGCGAATTCTACCACATTCACATGAAGCGGAAGCTCTAAGCCCACCATCGTCCTCAGACGAACGCCCAGCTGATCCACCGTCCCCTGATGCAAAACAGAACCATTTGCCAGCAAAAGAATGGAATTGAAGAGCTTCACGATTCGGAACCCAGGCTGGTGGATACTTAGAATTACGGTTCTGCCCCGGGTTTCCGCCATGATCTTTAGCATGTCAATGATTTGAAGTGCGGAATTACTGTCGAGTCCCGAAGTGGGTTCGTCCAGGATCAGAACTTCCGGGTCGTGTATGGCGTTGACGCCAATTGAGACTCTCCGCCTTTCTCCACCGGATATTCCCCGGACTCTTTCGTCCCCTACTCGGGCGCCGGCCACGTGGTCCAGGCCAAGCTCCCGGAGCAATGCCTTTACCCGGCAACTCAGTTCCGTCGGCGGCAGCCTCAGCCGGAGCTTTGCGCTGAACATTAGTGTTTCTTCTACGGTGAGAAGAGGGAAGAGGGTGTCCTTTTGGGCGACGTAGCCGGAGATCTTCTTGAACCGAGCTTTGTCCATTGCTTTCTGGTTCACCAAGATTGAAGCGCCGTGGGGTGCGATTTTTCCGGCGAGGATTTCGAGTAGAGAGGACTTGCCCGCGCCGCTGGGGCCGACAATGGCGAGGATTTCCCATGGCTTTGCACGGCAGTTTACGTTCTTGAGGACATGCCGTACTCCGGCCGCGTTTGTTTCTTCAGATTTTACCTCCCCTGCTATCATCTGTTTTGTGAAGATCTTAAAAGGGTGTTCTCTATTTTGGATGCTGATCTTGTAATTGATTCCTATTGCTTCGATCTCACAGCCCCGTTTCTTCATTGAAGAAGAGCTCTCTCTCTTTCTCTCTCTGAACTCGTCTCTTTTTCTGTTTTCACTCAGCTTGACTTGCAGAACTAGTACTACTACTTTTTTATCCAATATTTTTAGCCTTCTTCGAATTGAAGTTGTAATGCGGGCCGCCTCACCGCAATCCCTTGCTGGCTGGCTGTGTGCCTGTGACGAAGTCTCGAGGCTGTCACGTACAAGGTTCACGTGCCTTTGTTCCTCCCTTGCTCTTCTGTAAATTTTTTCCTTTTTCTTTTTTCTTGAGGAAGAAAAAGCACAAAAGAACAAGGAAAACCATGCACGTGAATTGATATAAGACAACCTATATACGTATGTGTTTATATAATTTAATGTATTATTATTTTAATGATAAATTGCATCAGTGGTTGATACTGTAATATGGTGTAATTACAAAACTAATTATTAGAAGGATTTTGGGTTTTTTCTTACCATAAACACATTTTACTCCAAGTTAATATTCAGAACTATGTCATATCCTAGGTCTCGTCGAATGGACAATTCGTGGATCATATCAATATTGTTATACTTTATTAAAGTTGCTTTATTAAAATTGCTTTTATTTTAAGTTACTTTTGATAAAGATGTCGGTATTTTGTTTTTTTTAGCAACTTAGTCAAAAGGTAGATAATCATTTTGATGTCATCTATCTTTTCTTTTTCTTCATGTCTATCAAGGAGAAAGCAAAGTGATTGTGCTTATCCCTTGAAGTCTATTTAAAGGAACCTCCAATCCTTTGTTCGAGGAAGAAAAATTAAGACACATTAATAGAAGTTTTATTCAGTTTCAAACTTCTCTCTTTTTAAGTCTTTTATTCCACTTAAATACTATTGTGTGAAGGTTGAAGTTTTAAGGAAACCCAAAGAAGCTCGTTAAGAAGTGTTCATAAAGGTTTCATCTAGACTGTAATGCCCCGGCCCGTTTTACAGCCCCAAAGTGTTACTACACTTGTTTAATACACCTGCCCCAGATAACACACATATACAACCCGCCCTGAATAGGGACATACGAGTATTTCATATTGATATGCAATTTCATGCATAGTGGAAAACTTAAACATCCACATGGAAATCTAAAAGACATACCAAAGTTTTCTAACTATATCCTCAAATACATACATCCATACTTAAAACATAATCAGTTCTTACAACCCCAAAAACGTTCCGAAATAGTCTGTAGCATATACAAAATAACTTACGTAAGCTAAAGACAAAATGACCCCTTTAGGTTCCTTTAGCAACTAAGACTGACGTCCTGTAGGACCTGAAACAAAAGTTGTACGGTGGGGTGAGACACTTCTCATTAAGGTGGAAAATATTACATCAGTGTGTGACTACATGCATTTAATTCAAATGAAAGCAGATACATATAAGGAATATTCTCAATACTATATTATAGGAGATATATAGACATAAACCCTATGATAGATGGTTTAGCATCATAACAAGTGAGACATCCCGAGGTTAGAGTAGGGTATAGGTTCATACACTATACGATCTCTCCGCCCGGTACTTAAATCTGTGACTTTACCTATTTTATTTTTCAAATCATAAATATGCATATTTAGAACACTATCCAACTTAGATACAATAATAACAACTGCCAACACATTACCCTTGGCCTATGGGTTATGCAATTTACTATAGTCTGACTGGTACCACTGGGTCCATTAATTCACTAGTGGCCACTCCAATATCTAGCCAACTATCTTGATACCCACACTGAAAATTATATGTGTGATTGCACTGTATCCAATATATATAAAGCAACGGAACCGCACTTAACGTTGATCTTTTTAAGGCTCTCTTATAACGGTGAGCTTTTTAGGGCTCTCATATAACGTTGAACTTTTTGGGGCTTTGATATAATGGTGAGCTTTTTAGGGCTCTAATAGTAACAAGCTGTGGTTTCCAAATTTCATATATATGATTTACTATAAAATGAATTAACTTGTTTCAAATTCACAAATCACCTGTACAGTTCCAGTATTTTTACAAACTTATATAATCGTACTATGGCATAAACCGGCACACAACCTCTCGGTTTAACCCTTTTTATGTTATAGCTCGGTATATAATCAACACCTCTTTTCCATATTTTTCACATAGTAAAATGCAACTCCAGTTCCCATAGTTCATATACGTATTTAAATAGATTTACATATTCTATTTCATATCATATGCCACACTCATTTAATAAAAAATCCGCTATATAGTATATAACTTAATAAATATCATTTAAATGGAAAATAAATAGTTCAAACATCTCCTACATTAAGATTTATGCAAATAAATAAGTTTTGGAAAGTTTGGAGATCATACGTAAAAGCCCTCATTTTTACCACAATCGTGAAATCATAAAATCGGCATTTTTATATGGTGAAACTTTACAAATAAGCAGTCATATCATATGCATAAACATAAGCTAACTTTTTAGCGGTTTAGTTTTATAAAAATACTGATGTAAATAAATCCCCTTACCTAAATTTTGAAAGAACAAACACGAACGGTCCAAAACAACGACCCGGGATCCCTGAAACCTAAAAATCGAAGAACGATATTTTACTATAATCTGGACTGCTACATAACTACCGAATAAGAAATGAAATCAGATCCTTACCTTGATTTTAGGGACAATCCGAAAAATCTTCAAAACAATGATCTAATTCTCTATAATTGTAGAGTTTCTTCCCCTGATCCACGCAGAAACTTTCGATCATAGAAACAAACGATGAACAACGAAGGATCGTAGAGAGAGAGAGAACTCGTTGGTTCTAAAGAGAGTGTAACGACCTACCTATTTTACCATTTTTTTCCTTAATAATAATAAAATCCAGAATAATAAATCTTGCAGATCATAATCCACATGTACCCGTGGGTACCAGGGACATAAAAAAATACAATGCGGAAGCCTAGGCAGTAGAAAAACATAAAATCATATATATCCTGGAATATCATTAGATAAAAAATCAGAGTTTACTATATCCATAATACAACTCCCAAAATCTCCAAAGACTAGTCCTAAAGTCGTTTCCCACAACATCCATTTGACCCCTACCAAAAAGACTTACCCTTCAAAAAAGGGTAGACCAATGATATCTATCTTAGCGGAGCTTTATCTATTCTCCTATCCGGGACTCCTGAAATAATCAAATAATTTGGGGTGAGACACCTCTTAGAAAGGGAAAATAAACTAATACCAGTGTATGACAACATGAGTATTTTGTGTTATACATAAGAGCATACATAAACATATTTAGTAAAACTGTCAATATTATTTTTGAGAAAATCTGTATAATCATAGCATAACCGAAAATACTGAGTTTCTATAAACATAATCCGTTTTTATAATGATAATAATACGGAAAAAACTCTGGTAGGTTAACTGGCTAATGTCATGGATTACCCCCACATGACTAGGTTGTGTGGCCCGAAGGCGGGACCTGACAATGGTTGGCCGACCACTGCCAAATCAAATTATATGTCTATAAGTACGATGGGTCTGCCAGATTGGTCCGCACACCAAGGCACCAACACTTTAATAACCACATCGACTATCCATCCTCACGCTACCTCGTACGACAACTATAACACAAATATCAAGATCAACGTGACGACATAGCTACGATACCATGTCTAGTGTAAGCCTAAACCAAGCCAACCATATCATATTCCAAACCACAATACATCATTATTCCATAGTAATAATTGTTAGTAGTTCACTATCATCATATCGCATTTCATTTACAAAGTGAAAAATCATTGGCCTGTATGTCGACATTTCATATTTTATCAATCATAGTCCGTACGCCACATTACATAACAAATAAGATACTCGGCCTATGCGCCGGCTCATTCACCTCATTAGCTCGGCCCGTACGCCGGCATATCATATCAGTAGCTCGGCTCGTACGCCGGCATAGCATAACAGTAGCTTGACCCGTATGCCAGCATATCAAATAAAAATATTCTCAGAAAATAGTATTTCACAATAAATCTTACTCATGCCACACAGAATGGGTATTAGGTATATTTAAACACATCACCATTTATCACAGTATTTCCCAACATAAAATACACATATATATTCATTTTCTTGAAACCAAATATTGTAATATCATACATACATTTTCATAAAATTATTGGCTTAGTTTATTCCCTTACCTAATTCCTGAAAAAGCCCTTAAAACATTCAATCAACCCCCGTTGGGTTCCCTGGTCAATACCCTGAAAACGACATTTCCCAAAACTAAACTTCAATATTTCATCATATATAACATTTCTTACAAATAAACTTCAGTATTTCATCATATATAACATTTCTTACAACTATAGTAAAGCCAAATACTGAGTAGAAAATCTTACCTTGAATTTGGGATGGTTTCCAACTCAGCCCCATTGATGATCCACTCCAACAGATTTGAAGAGAATTCTCCTAGGAGTGTCGTGATGGCTTTAGATCGTCGAACTGGCGAAAATCCGGCCCAGAAACTAAGAGAGAAGAGTGGAAAACCGAAGGGAGGAGAGAGGGAGAGTCTGCTCGAGTGAATTTTGCCAAAAATTAGCATTTAAAACTATTTATACTGTGGCCTTCGTCGACGAGCCATATCACCTTGTCATCGAGGTCATGAAGACAACTCGTTAACGAACTCTCTCCTCGTCGATGAAATTCAGAGTTACCCAAAACCGTTTCTCAGTATTTTCTCGTCGACGAGACACATCCTCGTCGACAAACCCAATTGTAACTTCGTTAACGAACGCTTTGCGTTCGTTGATGAGGCTTGCTGCCCTTTTCTTTTCCCTTCCATTTTTATTTTCCCCTTTTTATCATCATTTAAAATACAATAATTTCTTAGGGTCATTACATTCTCCCATTCTTATAAAAATTTCGTCCTCGAAATTTGCTCTTCACGTAGTTCATTATCCCTTAAAAAAAAATGGTCTACTTATTTATTACCTACCCTCACTTATGGCAGAGGAATACCATGGTTACATTCCAAGTCTTGGGAGATTACATAAACAAAATAAAATTCTCCCAAAACTAAAATATCACTTACTAATTAAACTATTACATGTACCTACAAAAAGAAATATTACCTAACTACTTAAGTTTCTTGAAAATGGATACTTCTGCTTTATTTGATTTTTGGACTCCCAAGAAGCCTCTTCTACCACATGATTTCTCCACAAAACTTTTATCAGAGGAATCTCTTCGTTACGAAACTCCTGCACTTTCTTAGCCAGAATCTGTACTAGTACCTCCTCATACACCAGTGAATCACTAAGCTTTAATTCACTATAGCTGATGATATGAGAAAGATCTGGGATGTATTTCCTCAACATAGAAATATGGAATACGTTGTGAATTCTAGATAACACAGGTGGCAAAGCTACCCTGTAGACCACCAAACCCACTTTATCTAAAATCTCAAATGGACCGAGAAACCTAGGACTAAGTTTACCCTTCTTCCCAAATCGCATAATCCCTTTCAACGGAACTATTTTCAAAAATACATGATCGCCAACTTTGAACTCCAAATTCTTGTGGCGATTATCGGCATAAATTTTCTGTCGGCTCTAAGCTACACTGATTCTCTTTCTAATGAGTCGACCCTTATCATATGCCTACTGAACAAGTTCTGGTCCCATAACTACCCGCTCACCCACTTCATCCCAAAATAAAGGAGAATGACATCTCCTACCATAAAGAGCCTCAAATGGTGTCATGCCAATGCTGGTCTGATAACTCTTATTATACGCAAATTCCACCAGCGGCATGAACTAAGTCCAACTACCCCCAAAATCTAATACACACACTCGGAGCATATCCTCTAATATCTATATCGTCCTCTCAGTCTGCCCGTCTGATTGAGGATGGAATGCCGTACTAAAAGACAATTGAGACCCTAGTGCTTCCTACAGATTCTTCCAAAAATGTGACGTGAAACGCGGTTCTTGATCTGACACAATAGATACTGGCACCCCATGAGGATGAACTATCTTCTGAATGTAGACCTCTGCCAAATGATTGAGGGATTAGTTAATCTTGATAGGCAAGAAGTGGGTAGTCTTAGTCAAATGATCAACAATCACCTAGATGACATTCTGACCATGTAACGCTGTCGGCAGTCCTGTCACGAAATCCATAGATATATGATCCCACTTCCACTCTAGAATAAATAATGGCTGCAACTTCCCTGCCAGTCTTTGGTGCTCAGCTTTTATCTGCTGGCACATCAAACACTGGGCCACATACTTGGCAATCTCTTTTTCTTCATACCACTCCACCAGAACGACTCCCGTAGATCCTTATACATCTTCGTACTGCTGGGATGGACTGTGTATAAAGATTTGTGACCCTCCTCTAAAATAGTCTTTCTGATCTCAGTATCGGTAGGAACACATAATCTGGAACAGAACCGCAAAGCCCCATCATCTGCAATATTGAATTCCTCCCCCTAACCACTCTCTACTCTGTTTATCACCTCTGCTAACTCTAGGTCTTCCTTCTGGGCGGCTTTAATCTTCTCCTGCAAAGTAGGTTGTACCACAAAACTGGCAATGTGAGCCTGAGAACCACTTTCAACTAATTCAATGCCGAGTCTCTCCAGATCCATCATGATCGGATACTGGATCTCTATAGCCGCCAATACTAGTTCCCTGGACTTCCTGCTCAACGCATCAGCTACTACGTTTGCTTTCCTTGGGTGATAATTGATAGTGCAGTCAAAGTCTTTAATAATTTCCAACCATCTTCTCTGTCTCATATTCAATTCCTTCTGAGTGAAAAAGTACTTTAAATTCTTGTGATCGGAAAAGATTTCACACCACTCGCTACACAGGTAATGCCTCCAAATCTTCAATGCGTGTACAACTGTAGCCAATTCAAGATCATTGGTAGGATAGTTCTTCTCATACTCCTTCAATTGTGTGGAAGCATACGCCACCACCCTACCATGCTGGATCAATACACAACCAAGTCCCTTCAAGGATGCATCACTATAGATAGTATAACCCTTACCTCTGACGGGATGATCAATACTGGTGTTGTGACTAACTTCTGCTTCAATTCTTGGAAACAATGCTCACAGCTGTCTTCCCACTCAAATATGACATTCTTCCTCGTTAGTTGTGTCAAAGGCCCTAATAATGCTAGGAATCCCTGAACAAAATGACAGTAATACCCAGCTAGTCCCAAGAAACTCCTGATCTCTTAGATGTCCTTGGTCTAGCCTAATTCACTACTGCCTCAATTTTGCTAGGATCTAAAGAAATTCCATCTCCAGAAATAACATGCCCCAAAAACACGACCTTCTCAAGCCAGAATTCACATTTACTGAACTTGGCATACAACTACTTTTCCCGTAGTGTCTGCAGAACCTGCCTTAAGTGCGTCTCATACTCCTCATAGCTCCTCGAACAGACCAATACATCATCAATAAACACAACAACAAACTGATCTAAATATGGATGAAAAATCCTATTCATCAAATCCATAAATATAGCAGGAGCATTTGTCAGACCAAATGGCATAACAAGGAACTCGTAAAGCCCGTATCGGGTCCTGAAGGCTGTTTTCAAGACATCTTATGCTTTCACTTTTACCTAATGGTAGCCGGATCTGAGGTCAATCTTCGAATACACCCGTGTACCCTAGAGCTGGTCAAACAAATCGTCTATACGGGGTAGTGGATATTTGTTCTTGATTGTCACTTTATTAATCTCTCTATAATCTATACGCATCCTCATCGACTTGTATTTCTTCTTTAAAAATAGAATTGGAGCTCCCCACAGAGATACACTGGGTCGTATAAAGCCCTTATCACGCAGATCTTGCAACTGATCCTATAATTCTGCCAAATTTGTCGACGCCATCTAGTAAGGTACTTTAGAAATCGGCGCTGTACCTGGAAGTAGATCAATAGGGAAATCTACCTCATGATTAAGTGGCAAGCCTGCTAACTCATGTGGGAAAACATCTATAAACTTTTTTACCGCTGGCATGCTAGCAAGTTTCAATTCATTCTCTGACATTTCCTTCACTACTACCACAAACCCTTGATAACCACTCAGCAGTAGTCTCCTAGCTGAAACTAGCTGAGGCAGAGATTGTACTCATGACCCTACGAACTTAAACTCTGCTCGTCCTGGAGGTCTGAATATCATTTCTCATGCATGACAATCTATGCTGAAAAAATTAGCTGCTAGCCAATCCATACCAAATATGACATCAAACCCGTGTATGTCCAGCACTATTAAATCATCAAACACAGTCTTCTCTTAGATATCAACTGGATAGTTTTGAAGCACCCTACTACACCTCACCGCTGACCCGGTCGGTGTAGATACCAACAACCCCATATCTAATAATAGTGTTTCTGCCCCACTTAATCTAATGCACTCCAAGGATACAAACGAATGTGTAGCCTCAGAATCAAATAATGCAATAACTTTAAAGGAAAATATGCTAACCATACCTGTCACCACATCGCCAGCTGTCTCAGCATCACTCGGCATAAAAGTAAAAATTCTGGCTGGAGCCGTATTCCTCTGCTGGCCCCCACATGGTGCCTGATAGCCCCCTTAGTGTGGTCTGGGAGCTAGAGCACCATCTGGTGGTGTAGGGAAATCACGCATCAAATGCCCCTATCTATCGCAGTGATCGCAGACAACTCATCCCAGTCGACACTCTCCCCAGTGCCTCCTCCCACAAGTTTGACAGATAGGAGGATTTTGTACTACCTGCACCTCATGACCCCCAACCACCTACCTATGTCCTCTACCATAGTTTTCTCTCCTTTATTGACCCTGCCTAGGACCTTGCTGAAAACCTGATGACGCAGATCTCTTCTTTTGTCCCTGCTCCTTTACATCCATACGCTCACTAATCTCAACCAAAGCTACTCTATCGACCAACTCAGCAAAGTCATGTATCTTCTGCACTACCACCTTCTTGAATATACCTCGCTTAAAACCTCTCTCAAACTGTCCCGCCTTCTTAATCTCATCAGGAACAATATACGGAGCGAATCATAAGAGCTTTATAAACCGCGATGTATACTGCTGTACCGACAACTATCCCTCTTTCAGATTTAAGAACTCTTCCACTTTAGCTTCCCTGATCATGGCTGGGAAATACCTATCAAAGAATAACTCTTTAAAATGGGACCAAGTCATGGCTATCAGCGTTGTCCTCTGCTGCTCTAGAAGCCTCACTGCACTCCACTACCTTTTAGCCTCTCCTGCTAGTTTATAGGTGGGGAAGATGATCCTTCGTTCTTTCGTACAATGCAACACAACCAAGATCTTCTTAATCTCCTGCATCTGATTCTCAGTGGCTGCATGATCGACCCCTCATGAAAATTTCGGAGGATTCATCTTCGTAAACTTCTCTATAGTGTACCCATGCCCTGCAGACAGACCTACCTGCTCTCTAGAGCTCCTAGTGATCTTAGCCATAACCTGCTGAGCCACGCTACGTAAAACTGTGTCAGAATCAGCCCTATATGCAGTTAAGGGCCCTGCTCCATCACTACCACTCGTGTGGGCACTACCTTCTCCAGGGTCCATCCTGAAAAACGATAAACATGATTTAAATACCTATTCCCCATATTTCGCTCACCCTACATAGTCCCTTATCTTAATAACCCTATCATATTCCTAAATCCAGTTCTACATTCTAAGAACACAACCCGATAATAACTTACTATGGTTTTCCTGAAATAGTCACCCTAGGAAAAGCATAGAAACTACCATGGAAGTCTTATCTCCAGACTGTAGAACAAAACCTCAAATCTTTTTCCTATACTCTGGTATTGTTTCCGATGCATTATAAAGTCTACAAAACCTATCAACCTAGGCTCTGATATAAAACTTTAACGATTTGCCTGTTTTACCATTTTTTTTCCTTAATAATAATAAAACCAAAAATAATAAATCTTGAAGATCATAATCCACCTATATTCATGGGTACCAGGGACAGATCAAAAATACAATGCGGAAGCCTAGGCAGCAGGAAAACATAAAATCATATATATATATATATATATATATATATATATCCTAAAATATCATTAAATACAAAACTAAAGTTTACTATATCCATAATACAACTCCAAAAATCTCCAAAGACCAGTCCTAGGGTCATTTCCCACAACATCCATTTGACCCTACCAAAAAGACTTACCCTTCAAAAAAAGGTAGACCAGCGATATCTATCTCAGTGGAGCTTTATTCGCTCTCCTATCCGGGGCTACTGAAATAATCAAATAATTAGGGGTGAGAAACCTCTTAGTAAGGGAAAATAAACTAATACCAGTGTGTGCCAACATGAGTATTTCATGTTATACATAAGAGCATACATAAACATATTTAGTAAAACTGTCAATATTATTTCTGGGAAAGCCTGTATAATCATAGCATAACCGAACATACTGAGTTTCCATAAACATAATCTGTCTTTTATAATGATAATAATATGAAAAAAAAACCTTGGTAGATTAGCTGGCTAATGTCATGTATTACCTCCACATGACTGGGTTGTGTGGCTCGAAGGCGGGACCTGAAAATGACTGGCCGACCACTGTCAAGTCAAAATAAATGTCCGTAAGTACGATGGGTCTGCCAAACTGGTCTGTACACCAGGGCACCAACACCTCAATAACTACATCGACTATCCATCCTCACGTTGCCCTATATGACATCGATAACACAAATATCACGATCAACGTGACCACATAACTACAGTTCCATGTCTAGTGTAAGCTTAAACCAAGCTAACCAGGTTCTGAAACTATATATCATATTCCAAACCATGACACATCATTATTCCATGGTGATAATTATCAGTTCACTATCATCATATCACATTTCATATACAAAGTGAAAAATCATCTGCACGTACGCTAGCATTTCATATTTTATCAATCACGGCCTGTACGCCACATTACATAACAAATAAGAGACTCAGCCCGTACGCTGGCTCAATCACCTCATTAGCTTGGCCCGTACGCCGGCATATCATAACAGTAGTTCGGCCCGTACACTGGCATATCATATAAAAATATTCTCATAAAATAATATTTCACAATAAATCTTACTCGTGCCACACAGAATGGGTATTAGGTATATTTAAACACATTTCCATTTATCATAGTACTTCCCAACATAAAATACACACACACACACACACACACACACACACACACACATATATATATATATATATATTCATTTTCCTAAAACCAAATATTGTAAGATCATACATACATTTATCATAGTACTTCCCAACATAAAATACACACACACACACACACACACACACACACACACACACACACATATATATATATATATATTCATTTTCCTAAAACCAAATATTGTAAGATCATACATACATTTATCATAGTACTTCCCAACATAAAATACACACACACACACACACACACACACACACACACACACACACACACACATATATATATATATATATATATTCATTTTCCTAAAACCAAATATTGTAAGATCATACATACATTTTCATAAAATTACTGGCTTAGTTTATTCCCTTACCTGATTCCTGAAAAAGCCCCTAAAACACTCAACTCAACCCTCGCTGGATTCCTTTGTCAATACCCTGAAAACGACATTTCCCAGAACTAAGCTTCAGTATTTCATCATATATAACATTTCTTACAACTATAGTAAAGCTAAATACTGAGTAGAAAGCCTTACCCTGAATTTGAGATGGTTTCCAACTCAGCCCCACTGATGATCCACTCCGATAGATTTGAAGAGAATTCTCCTAGGAGTGTCTTGGTGGCTTTAGATCATCGAACCTGCAGAAATCCAGCCCAGAAACTAAGAGAGAAGAGTGGAAAACCGAAGGGAGGAGAGAGGGAGAGTCTGTTTGCGTGAATTCTGTCGAAAATTGGTGTTTAACACTATTTATACTGTGGCCTTTGTCGATGATCCACATCACCTCATCGACGAGGTCATGAAGACAACTTGTCGATGAACTCTCTCCTCGTCGACGAAATTCAGAGTCACCCAAAACCCTCTCTCGGTATTTTCTTGTCGACGAGACATGTCCTCGTCGACAAGGCCTATTGCCCTTTTCTTTTCCCTTCCATTTCTATTTTTCCCCTTTTTATCATCATTTGAAATACCATAATTTCTCCGGGTCATTACAGAGAGAGAGAGAGAGAGAGAGAGAGAGAGAGAGAGAGAGAGAGAGTTTTTGGGTTTTCTTAACCCTTAAGCAAGAAAAAATGATATTTATAGAGCCTTTAACTGAGTCAAATTCATCGACAAGGCGGCGCCTTTATCAATGAACCAACCTCTTAGTTTGTGGATGAAGCTCTACCTTCGTCGACGAACCCCATCCGGATATTTTCTTTGGCTTGTTCGGTATTTCTTCATCGACAACTCTCTGATTTTCAGTGACAAAGAACTGAAGGGATTTCATCGATGAACATACTGCCTTTGTCGACGAACCCTAATGTAATTCCTTTTTTACCCTTTTCTATTATTTATTTTATGGGTTTGGGTCTCTACAATCTCCCCTCCTTATAAGAATTTCGTCCTTGAAATTTATTAACCATTTTTAAGCATAATCTTATCTTTTAACTCCGTTCTACGGAAGAGTCGGAAGCCACGCACATAGCGGCTCCGACCCAAATTTATTACGTACCCTCTCATATGGCGGAGGAATACCATTGTTACAACATGATGTTTCAGAATATTACATCCACATAAAAAACTATCCTGAAGACCATACTATTTAATCTACACCATATATATTGCTATACATATGTACCATAAAATAACTATGGGTACTTCTGGCGTATTTCTTACTCTAGTTCCCATGAAACTTCCTCTACTGCATGGTTAGGCCATAATACCTTCACTATCGGTATTTCCTTAGTCTGTAACTACTGAACTTTCCAATCTAATACCTATACCGGAATCTCTTCGTATGCTAATGCATCATTGATCTCTAGAGGCTTGAAAATGAGCACGTGCGAAGGATCTAGCTCGTATTTCCTCAGCACTAATACGTGAAACACGTTGTGAACTCTAGATAGTGCTGGGGGTAATGCCACTCGATAAGCGACCAAACCTACCCTTTCTAGGATCTTGAAAGGCCCGATATAGCGAGAACTTAGCTTCCCTTCTTTTCGAACCTCATCACCCCTTTCATCGGAGCAATCCTTAGAAACACCATATCTCCTACCTCAAATTCCAGCTCTCGTCGACAAGTATCAGCATAACTCTTCTTTCGACTTTAAGTTGCCTTGATTCTCACCTTGATCAACTCGACCTTTGTAGAGGCCTACTGAATCAGTTTCGGGTCCAGTATGTGCCGCTCACCTACCTAATCCCAATACAATGGAGATCGAAATCGATGACCACATAATGCCTCGTAAGGTGCCATCTCTATGTTGGTATGGTAATTGTTATATGCAAACTCAACAAGCGATAGATACCGTATCCAACTATCACCAAAATCCAATACACAAGCCCGCAACATATCCTCTAGTGTCTGTATAGTCATCTCAGACTACCCATCCATCTGTGGGTGGAAAGATGTACTGAATGTGAGCTACAATTCTAAAGCATCCTCTAGACTCTTCTAGAAACGAGACGTAAAACATGGATCTCAATTTGAAACAACAGAAACAGGAATATCATGGAGTCGTACAATCTCCTGCACATATAGCTCTGCCAGCCTGTTTAGAGAATAACTGACTCTAATTAGAATGAAATGCGTAGTCTTTATCATTCAATCAACTACAACACATATAGCATTCTGCCCATGCATTGCCGTTGGTAATCCTATCACAAAATTCATAGAGATATGCTCCCACTTCCACTTGGGGATGTCAAGTGGCTAAAGTGGTCCTACTGGTCTCTGATGCTTTGCCTTGACCTACTGACATGTCAAGCACTGCTCTACAAAATGGGCGATCTCTCTTTTCATGTTAGACCACTAGAAAGATTCCCTTAGATTCTTATACATCTTCGTACTGCCAGGATGTATAGTGTAGAGCAAACGGTGTGCCTCCTCCAGAATGACTTGTTTAATTCTGGCGTCATTCAGTACACATACTTTGTTATGGAATCTCAAAATCCTATCACTAGAGATATAGAAATCTAGCTTTAGCCCACTCTAAACTCCTTCCATAACCTCAACTAGCTTTGAATCCTCCTTCTGCACTGCTCGGATCCGCTTTTGTAAGGTCGGCTGTACCACCAAACTAGTAAGAACAGCCTGATGATTTCATTCCACTACCTCCAAGCCCAACCTTTCCAGGTCCATACAGATCTGATGCTAAACTCCCACTACAGAGACTGACGTATCAATTGACTTCTAACTCAAAGCATTAGCTACCACATTTTCTTTTTCTGTGTGATAGCTAATGGTACATTTGTAGCCCTTTATCAACTCAAGCCACCTACACTGTCTCATGTTTAGCTCTTTCTGGGTGAAAACGTACCTAAGAATTTTATGATCAGTAAAAATCTCGCACCTTTCACCAAGCAAGTAGTGCCTCCATATTTTCAATGCAAACACTACAGTTGTCAATTTTATATCATGTGTCAGGTAATTCTTCTCATACTCTTTGATTTGACGAGAAATGTAAGCAACTACTCTACCTTGATGCATTAGAACATAGCCAAGACCCTTCTTAGAGGCGTCACTGTAGATAACAAATCCGCCATCCCCAGATGGAATGGTTAGAACTAGAGTAGTAATCAGTCGCCATTTTCAGCTTTTGGAAACTCAGCTCACACTCATTAGTCCAATCATACCACACATTCTTCTTTGTGAGTCACATCAAATGACCTATTAAACAAGAGAACCTTTCTACGAACCGTCTGTAGTAACCTGCAAGACCTAGAAAACTTCCGATCTCTTGAATATTCTTCGGTCTTACCCAGTCCACTACTACCTCTATCTTACTCGGATCCACTGATACTTCTTCTTTGGACACTACATGCCCTAGAAATGCAATTTGTTCCAACCAAAAATTGCACTTCTTTAGTTTAGAAAATAACTTCTTATTCCTAAGCATTTACAGTTCAGTCTCAGATGAACTTCATGTTCTACAGCACTCATAGAATACACCAAGATATCATCTATAAATCCCACGATGAACCAGTCTAAGTATTCATGAAAAGCTCTGTTCATCAGATCCATAAATGCTACAGGTGCATTAGTCAAACCAAAAGGCATAACCATAAATTCGTGATGGCCATACTGGGTTTGAAATGTTGTCTTCAGAATGTCCTCCACTTTCACCTTCAGCTGGGGATACCCAGATCGCAGGTTGATCTTAGAGAAAATCTATGTGACCTATAGCTAGTCAAACAAATCATCAAACCTGGATAGCGGGTACTTGTTTTTTACCGTCACCTTGTCAAGTTCTCTATAGTCGATGCACATTCTCATTGATCCATCCTTCTTCTTCACAAATAACACTGATGCTCCCCAAGGTGAAACACTCGGTCGAATATACCCCTTGTCCAGTAGCTCTTGAAACTGTTCTTTTAACTCTCTTAGTTTAGCTGAAGCCATACGATATAGAGCTTTTGATATAGGCACTGTACCTGGAGCCAACTCTATCATGAATTCCACTTCATGGTTTTGAGGTAATCCTGGAAAGTCCTCTGGAAACACATTAGGGAACTCGCACACTACAAGTATCATCTCTAGTTTACGCTCCTCTTTCGGCGTGTCTTTTGCAAACACCAAGTACCCTTGGCATCCTTCTAGGTGTAATCTCCTAGCCTGCATAGCTGAAAGGATCCGTGGTGTAGAACGCACACTCGACCCTAGGAACTTGAATTTTTGCTCCCTTGGCGGTCTAAGCATCACCTCCCTCCTATGGGAATCGATACTGGCATAACTGGTAGACAACCAGTCCATCCCTAGGATGATATTGAAGTCATACATGTCAAACACAATAAAGCTAACTGGTAGTAACCTCCCCTAGATTTCTACTTGGAAGTCACAGACTACTTTGCTACATACCACTATAGACCCAAATGGCGTAGCCACTACTAGTTCATAATATAACAGTTGTACCTCTAATCCACATAGTCTAATGAGTCCTCAGGAAATAAAGGAATGTGTTACCCCAAATCAAATAGTATAATAGCTTTATGAGAAAGCATGTAAATGATACCTGTGACTACATCACTAGCATTCTTTGTGTCGCCTGGAGTCAGAGAATACACCCTAGCCTGGGTTGTACTCCCTGTTGACCATCACGTTGTGCTTGTGTATTTCCTCTGTATGGATGTTGTGGGGCTCCGCTATTTCCCTGCATATGACATTCTCTCGCCTGATGTCCCTACTTACCACACTGCATACAAGCTGATGTAATCTTCTAACACTTTTCCAGAGTGCCTTTTACCACATGTAGGGCAACCACGATAGGATGTGGTGCTCTGAGATGTACCACTACTGTTCTTCTTCCAATTACCCTACCTTGCCCCAGAAGAAGAACTGTGAGGTGCTGGCCTTTTCTTTGGGACCTGGACCTTTGCGTCCTCTAGATGACTCTCCTATGCTACAGTGGATTTATCTACCAGTGTAGCAAAGTCTTGCAATTGCAAGATTGCTATTTGTCTTATGATCTCCTTCCTCAGACCCCTCTGAAACTTCCAGGCCTTCATCACCTAATCTAGTATCATGAATGGAGCAAATTGAGATAGATCCTGGAATCTAGCAGCATATTGCTGCACTGTCAGTGACTCCTGCGTTAGGCACATGAATTTCTCCATCTTCACGTTTCTGACCGTGGCTGGAAAGTACCATTCAAAGAATAGTTCTATGAAATGGGCCCACGTCATCGCTACTAGTATCGGTCAGTGCTCTTCCATCTTCTTTATCGACACCCACTATCTTTTTGCCTCCCCTGACAACTTGAATGTTACAAAGGTTACCGCCTACTTTTGTGTAGTTTATAGCATCCAAGATCTTCTCGATCTCCTTGATCCAATTCTCAGCTTGAATTGGATCTACACTTCCTATGAAAACCAGAGGCTTCAGTCTAGTGAATGGATCAATAGAGCATCTTTTCTCAATTGTGGGACGGTCCTACCCCCTATTCATTTGCACCACCTCACCATGAGTTGCTGTGCGAAATCCTGAAATACACTCATAGAGTCGCTGCCAGCCTCATGGCCGACACCCTCGCTACTACTACCTGCCATGTTGGTAGTATTGTCCCTGGATTCCATCCTGAAAAGCAATTATGAACATCCATTAGAGGGGTAATAGCCTAAGTATCAGTTAATACTATCATACTATCGACTCAATTCCCTTAAATCCAAATTCTTAATATTGACGTACTCCATTAATTTAACCTTCTCATTCTAACTGAAGTTACACCCTTACACTTGGAAACAAAACCGTCAATGAATTGCTGTGATTTTCTGAACCTTTCGATTGATCTAGAAAAACACAGAAATCTATCAATGGATTTCTGTCTCCAAGTATACAAATCAAAAATCAAATGTTTTATCCATATCCTAAACTCTAGTAAAGTCTATTCTATAGAACCTAGCAATCTAAGTTCTGAGCATTTCCATAACCAGGCAGTGTGAACCATATCACACTTTCGGCTGATTAACGCTCTGATACCATACTGTAATGCCCTGGCTCGTTATACAACCCCAAAGTGCTACTACACCTGTTTAATACACCTGTACCTGATAACATATATATACAACCCATCCTGAATAGGGACATACAAGTATTTCATACTGATCTGCAATTTCATGCACAGCGGAAAACTTAAACATCCATATGGAAATCTAAAAGACATACTAGAGTTTTCTAACTGTATCCTAAAATACATACGTCCATACTTAAAACATAATAAGTTCTTACAACCCCAAAAATGTTCCGAACTAGTCTGTCGCATATACAAAATAGCTTATGTAAGCTAAAGACAAAACAACCCTTTCAGGTTCCTCTAGCAACTAGGACCGACATCCTGTAGGACCTGAAACAAAGGTTGTGTGTTGGGGTGAGACCCTTCTTAGTAAGGTGGAAGATATTACATCAATGTGTGACCATATGCATTTATTTCAATTGAAAATAGATACATATAAGGAATATTCTAAATACTGTATTATAGGAGATATATAGACATAAACCCTATGAGAGATGGTTTAGCATCATAACAAGTGAGACTTCCCGAGGTTAGAGTAAGTACAAGCTTATACACTATATGATCTCTTCACCTGGTACTCAAACATGTGACTTTGCCCATTTTAGTTTTCAAATCATAAATATGCATATTTAGAACACTGTCCAGCTTAGATACAATAATAACAATAGCCAAGATATTACCCTTGGCCTACGGGTTATGCAATTTACTATAGTCCAACTGGTACCACCTAATCCATTAATTCACTAGTGGCCACTCTAATATCCAACCAACTATCTCGATACCCACACTGAAAATCATATGTGTGGTTGCACTATATCCAATATATATAAAGTAACGAAACTGTGCTTAACATTGAGCTTTTTAAGGCTCTTATATAACGGTGAGCTTTTTAAGGCTTTGATATAATGGTGAGCTTTTTAGGGCTTTAATAGTAACAAGCTGCGGTTTCCAAATATCATATATACAATTATTGTAAAATGAATTAATTTGTTTCACATTCACAAATCACCTGTACAATTCCAATATTTTCACAAACTCATTCAATCATATTATGGCATAAACCGGAACACAACCTCTCAGTTTAACCCTTTTTACATTTATAGCTCAATATATATAACCGACACCTATTTTCCACATTTTTCACATACTAAAATGGAACTCTAGTTCCCATAGTTCATATACGTATTTAAACAAATTTACATATTCCATTTTATATCATATGTCACACTTGTTTAATAAAAAATCCACTATATAGTATATAACTCAATAAATATCATTTAAATGGAAAATAAAGAGTTCAAACATCTCCTAAAATTAGGATAGCTTCCCAAGAGGGGGGTGAATTAGGATTTTAAAAACTTTCTTTTAATTTTTTTTAAGAATACTTAACTTCTTTTATTGTTTAACCAATTCTTTGACTTGTTTGTTTAATTTGTCAAACACACAATAACTTAGTTTCTTTTATACAATCAACAACACAACTATTTAAACATCCAATCTTCAACCACACTATCCAAAAAAATCAAACACAATTGGAAAGCAAAACAACCAAGTCAAGATTAAGATAACTTCAACACTATTAGGATTGATGAAAGCATTCAAGATTCAGTACTCTTGGAACGTAAACACACTCCAATCAATATCATACTTTAAATAATTTAACTTTCAGTTTTTGTTCGGTTTGCAGCCTTGTAGTGAATTTGAGTCAAATCCTGTATTAATGAATTTGCTTCTTCAATATGATGTTCAATATAAAATTCAATCACTCTTTCCAAATATTTAGAATTTAAATAAACTCTTGGTAAATTTATCTTTGGGTGCTTAACCAAGTAACGTACTCCCGTATGGTTTTCGCAAAGTAAGGTTTAACCAATATACTCCCCTTCGGTTTCCACAATCCCAAATCAAAATTGAACCTTAAATTTATTTAACTTCCAAATTATGTAGTTTGTATGTTTATCAATTAAACCATCCACGCAATTTTATATGTACTGAAAGTAAAAAGTAGGGAAAGAAAGAGTGAGATGGAGATTTTTACGAGGTTCGGCTTATTCCCAGCCTACGTCCTCGCCTTTGGCAAACCACCAAAGGATTCACTAAACCTATTCCTTTGATGGGCGAAACAATACCTTTACAACACTCCTTGGTTAAGGCTAGAGCCCGCCTTCTCCAAACGATATCCCCTCATCCGGTCACTCTTTAACTAGGCTAGAGCCCGCCTCTCTAAGCAATATCCCCTTACTTAGCCAATGATCCAAACAATCCTTGGAATTGTCAATCTACAAGAAATAAATCAAATAGATGCGTACATATAATGCTCACACAAAGAGCTAATTAGTACACTTTAGAAACTAATATACTTCAAATTCAAAATACCAAAAGAATGAAGTAAGAAGCTTAATGTAAATATCACCAGTTTACTTCTCTTTGATATGGATCAAGAACTTAAATCAAATACTTCATAGAAGATGTAAAAGCTCATAAATTTCCCAAGAAATTCTTAGCAATTCAACACTTAGAGCAGATAGCAAAAGCTTTGAATGAGAGAGATTTTGAAAGAATGTTCAATGCTTGGTATTTTTGTGAGGACCATAAAACATGTATTTGTAGACTTGAGAAACATTCACTTTCGTGTTGCGCAAGTTTACTTGGAGTGCCCTTCAAGTTTCCAAAAAGATTGGGGCGCAAGTCTATTAGATTTGAAATTTAGAAGTTTAAAAATCTGCCCGTTGCTATATTTTAGTTGCCTGAAGTGCAACCTCGATTGCCTGAAGTGACAAGAGCCTGAAGTTACAGAGTCAGGTGCCTGAAGACACACTTTCTGTTTTAAGTTTCTTCAGCAAAAATCCTCGTTCGCTTGAGGATTACACCTCGGTTGCTTGGACAGAACAAAATCAGTTTCCTTCTTTCTTTTTCAAAGATATTTGGCTTCCTTGCTTTCTTTATTTTGAAATATATTTTTTGGGGTTTTAATATAAAGTTTTTAAGTCCATTTATGTCCCATAATGAGCTTCATTTCATTCATAATAATATTTTTACCTTTGAAGTATTTATATGAAGATTTTGTTAGAATTGGTGCAATCCAAAGGGGGGGGGGTGAATTGGTATTTAAAAATTTATCCCCTAAGTTAATTCACTAGCAACAGTATTACATAAGCCTAGGGACAATCTATGTAATCAATGAATAAACATACACGTGCAATAATAGTAAGATGCGGAAAGGTAAATAGTACACACGATATGTTAATGAGGTTCGGCCAAATTGCCTACGTCCCCACCTTGGCTAACAAGTACAAGGATTCCACTAATGCTCACTTAAAGGGTGGAGCGGCATTGATTACAACCAGGTCAATTACCACAGGGCTAACCTCAACCTTAACCAGGTCAATTAGAGGGGCTGACCTCAACCTACATGCCTTAACAGGACGGCGCACCTAGCTTTCCTAAACAGGTCTAAGCCAATCTGAGACTATTCTAGGGCTAGTCTCCCTCTTTAGGCCCATGCCCGGAAATACAACAGATGTGTATATAACTTTGCGTACAAGGAAATGCTTTTTACACTAAGCTGATTATGTACTACTAAGTAAAATGTAATTAATACACTACCAAGAGATAGGATTTGATAAGCTCAGTGTAGTCTAAATGTCTACTCTCAAATAATTATGCAAATATTTCAATTAGTGCATGAGAGTGCAAATAATGTTATCTTTGTATCACACAATATTTTCAATCACAATGCTCAAGTAAAGATGATAGCAATTTTCAGATATCTCAAATGGTATTTCTCAATATATAAGGCTTAAGAGATATTCAGATTTAATTTATAAAATAATTTGATCTTTGTGTTCAAGAAGATAAAATCAATCAAAGGATATTTTAACAAAGATATTTTTGCGTATGCACAAATATCTCAATAAAATATTTCTCAAAGTAAATCACACAAGATATTTGAAGTCAATTTGCAAAAATTTATTTCACAAATAAAAAGCATTACGAACTCTTGAGTATTGCAATGATGATGCAAAACTCACAACCTCTATGAAATTTTCCTATGGAAGACTTATTAATGAAGTCTCCTAGAAAAACTTCAAGCTTACTCTCGGATAAAAATATATATATCAATCAACTAGAACAAACGAGAGAGTAAGATAAACTAGATACTCACAATAGCACTCTTACTTAGTAAGATTTGCAATGAGGATTAGTCAGAATCGAAAAATGAAGCTTGGATGTAAGAAATAGAGCTTTTGAGAATCAGAAGATATTTGCTAATTTTTTTTTTTTCTAATCTTCTTGCTAATTATTCCAAATGAAGGGCTATTTATAGACAACCCCTAAATTATAACCGTTAAGGACACATATGGAATTATTAGGAAAGTTCTAATACATTTTAACCAAGTTAACCCCGTTTAAAAATATTAACTGTGGTAAAAAATGAGGGGCAACTCGAGAGGTCCGGTCAACCGAAGTTCATATGGTTTGGTCAACTGAGCCATTTTTCTATTGTTCGGTCGGTCGACCAGGGGAAGGCGAATTTTTCATTTTGCGTGGTTCGATCGACCATGGGAAAATGAACTGAGTTTCTCGATCGACCAGGTAGTTGGGATTTCTCCCAAGGACCCTCGATCGACCAGGTAGTTGGTATGCAATTTTGGCTCGGTTGACTAGATGGTCAATTTGTTGACCTCAGGAGATTTCGGTTGACCGGGGGTAATTGAACTGTAATGATTCGGTCAACCGGGACATGGTCAACCATTGACTTGGACCTGGGTTCGGTCGACCGGGTTATAAATGAACTATCTAGTTCGGTCGATCGAGCTGAAGTTATATTGTTGACCCAGGCCGAATTCGATCGACCGGAGGAAAATGAACTGCCTTGGCCGATCGATCGAAAGTGCACAATGTGTGCATTTCAGTCCTTTTTCCCTATGCAATCACTCGAATCAAATAATCAATCATATGTATACCTGAATGAGTGTCCTAGGGTCTCTTCTAAGCCTTTTTCAAAACACCGAAAAAATTTGGTGTCGATCGACCGAAGGGTGTTCCCTAAGGTCCATCTATGGTCTTGAGCTTATTGATCATACCATGTAGGTAAGACATTAATTATTATAGACCATATTCTTCTAATTACTATTACAGACCCAAATAATGATTAAATTACAATACGACATAAACAAAGGCCAGATCCAGTGCCAGTATCTTGGAGTCAGTTCAAGGAGTTATTCTTCAAGCGATATTTCCCTACTATTGTTCGGAGCGCGAAGGCAGCCGAATTCCTGTATTTGGCTCAAGGGCAGATGACAGTATCCCAGTATGCTGCCAGATTTATTGAGTTATCACGTTTTGCCCCACACATTTAGCACCAGATGAAGAAAAGAAAGTCAGAAAGTCTGAAGAAGGCCTGAGACAAAATTTGTTTGAGCAAGTTATTGGCTTCCGAGCTCAGATGTTTGCTGAGGTGGTGGATAGAGCTGTTATCATTGAGAGTGGTATGTAGAGAGGTGCTACAGCTCAGGACCAGAGGAAGAGGTCTGCACCTCAGGATTTACAGGCGAGCTCTAGCCGAGGGCCATGGAGAGGAAATCGTTATAGAGGTGGTCAGGGACGGATGACGGGCCGTGGTAGTTTTCAGGGTGGATGGGCTGCTCCTATCTGTCCTAGATGTGGCTGTAGACATCCAGGTTAATGCAGGATGGGTGAGGACGTCTGCTATAGATGCGAGAGACCTAGGCACAGATCTTGGTCATGTCAGGGATTAATAGCTCATGCACCAGCTCTCAGACCATATTGGGGTGGTTATCAAGTGCCTTGTGGAGGACAACAGAGGAACACGGAATTGGTGAGAGTGTACGCATGACGTCGGGTGACACCGATGCATGTGGAGATGTAGTTATAGGTACCCTTACTACTTTTTCATTTATAGCTGTTGTTTTATTTGATACAGGTGCCACCCACTCTTTTGTTTCTGCGGTATATGCTAAGTTAACGGGGTATAAGGCACAGTTGCTAGATATTGGGTTCGCTGTAGCAACGCCGACTAGGTCAGTGGTGAGATGTAGAAGGGTACTTAGGAGATTTCCAATAACTATTCAAGGAAAGATATTGCTAGTTGATTTAGTGATATTAGATATGTAGGGGTTTGACATCATTCTGGGTATGGATTAGTTTGCAGATAATCATGCTAGTATTGGCTGTCATTTAAAGAAAGTGATTTTTAGACCTCTAGGCGAGCCAGAATATAGATTTATTGGTTTGCGGCTATGTTCTTTGCCACAACTTGCATCAGCTGTTCAGGTGAGAAAATTTATCCAAGAAGGCTGCCAGGGATTTGTTGCATACATTAAGGAATCGCCGAAAGAAGAATTAAAACAAGCTGAAGTCCCTGTAGTTAGAGAATTCTCATATGTATTCCAGAGGAATTACCTAGTTTGCCACCAGATTTTGAAATTGAGTTTACAGTGGATCTTCTACTGGGGTCAGCGCCAGTATCTAAAGCTGCATACCGAATGGCCCCAGCCGAGTTAAAAGTGTTAAAAGATCAATTGCAAGAATTACTAGATAAAGGATTCATCAGGCTCAGTGTGTTGCCCTGGGGAGCACTAGTCTTATTTGTGAAAAAGAAAGATGGAACCTTGAGGATGTGTATAGATTACAGGGAAATAAATAAATTGACAGTTAAGAATAAATATCTTCTTCCCAGGATCAAAGATTTATTTGATCAGCTCTAGGGGACCCATTTTTATTTTCAAATCGACCTGCGGTCAGGTTACCATCAAGTGAAAGTGAACGCAGAGGATGTCTCAAAAATCGCATTTCAAACCAGATATGGGTATTATGAATTCCTGGTAATGCCGTTTGGGTTGACTAATGCACTAGTGGTATTTATGGATTTAATTAACTGAGTGTTTCATTAGTACTTAGACCAGTTCGTAGTTGCATTTATTGATGATATACTGGTCTACTCGAGGAGTTTTGAGGAGCACGAGTATCATTTGAGGCTGGTATTGTAGACATTGAGAGAGAGAAAGTTATATGCAAAGTTCAAGAAATCTGAATTCTGGTTGGAACAAGTTTCTTTTCTTGGCCATGTGATCTTTGAGGCAGGTGTATCTGTAGATCCAAGTAAGATAGAGGCAATGGTAAATTGGATGAGGCCTAGAAATATTCAAGTGGTTAGGAGTTTTCTAGGTTTAGTAGGCTATTATCGGTGCTTTGTGAATGGTTTCTCCAGCTTGTCAAGTCCGTTGATGCGACTTACGAGGAAAAAGGTAAGGTTTGAATGGACTGATGACTGTGAGTGGAGCTTCCAGGAGTTGAAGCAGAGGTTGGTTACAGCCCCAGTATTGGCTATCCCATCAGGAGAGGATGGGTTTGTAATATATAGTGATGTGCCTCTAAAGGGGCTTGGGTGCATATTGATGCAGCATAGTAGGGTCTTTACATATGCTTCTAGACAGTTTAAAGAATATGAGAAGAATTACCCTGTGCATGATTTAGAGTTAGCTGCAGTGGTATACGCTCTTAAGATCTGGAGACATTATCTGTATGGTGGGAAATGCGAAATCTTTACGGATCATAAGAGTTTGAAATATTTCTTCACCTAGAGAGAAATGAACATGAGGCAAAGAAGGTAGAACTTATTAAAGATTATGACTACACTATTAATTACCACCCAGGAAAAGCGAATATAGTGGCAGATGCTCTGAGCAAGAAATCAAGGGGACCCATACTGCAAGTTATGGAGATTCAGCACTCAACTCTAATGGATTTGGAGAGGCTTAGCATAGAATTGGTATAGAAGAGTCCTCAGGCAGTTATTGCCAGTCTAGTGGTTCAACCTATACTATACGAGAGGATTAAAGCAGCTCAGGCTGATGATGTAAAGTTGGCAGAGGTTGTGGCTAGAGTGAGGGATGATTAGAGAGAGGATTTCAGCATATCAGATGATGGAGCCTTGCGGTTCTGTACTAGGCTTTATGTTCCTGCCGATACCGAGATTAGAAGAACTAAATTGGAGGAAGCTCACAGATCCCTACACACTATTCATCCGGGTAGTACTAAAATGTATAGGGATCTGCGAAAGTACTTTTGATGGAGTGGGATGAAAAGAGAAATTCTTGAATTTGTACAGAAGTGCTTGATGTGCTAGCAGGTTAAGGCTGAGCACCAGAGATCAGCAAGACAGTTGCAGCCGTTATTTATTCTAGAGTGGAAGTGGGACCACGTGTCTATGGATTTCGTTACGGGGCTACCACCAGTGCGGTAGGAATTGAATGCAATTTGGGTAGTTGTAGATCATTTAATGAAGACTGCCCATTTTATCCCTATTAAAGTCGTCTATTCCATGGACATACTGGTAGAGATATATGTTCATGAGATACTTCGCGTCCATGGTGTACCAGTATCCATAGTCTCAGACCAGGATCCTTGGTTTACTACACGGTTTTGAAAAAGTTTTCAAGAGGATATGAGTACATAGTTAGCATTTAGCACTGCTTTCCATCTTCAAATAGATGGTCAGACTGAGAGGACAATTCAGACCTTAGAAGATATGCTTCGTGCTTGCGTACTGGATTTTGGGGGTAGCTAGACTCAGTTTCTACCGCTAGTTGAATTTGCTTATAATAATAGCTACAAGTCTAGTATTGGCATGGCTCCCTACGAGGCATTGTATGGCAGGAGATGTCATTTTCCTCTCTTCTAGGATGAGTTAGGTGAGAGGCGAGTTTTGGGTCCAGAGATTGTGCAGCAAGCTTCTGACAAGGTCCGACTAATTAAAGAAAAAATTAGTACCACACAGAGTCGACAGAAAAGTTATACAGACACTCGCCACCGGGAATTAGAGTTAGAAGTGGGAGATTGAGTATTCTTGAAAGTAACTCCTATAAGAGGAATTATGAGATTTGGGAAGAAGGTCAAGTTGAGCCCTAGGTATATTGGCCCTTTTGAGATACTAGAAAGAATAGGGGCAGTTGCCTACATGCTAGCTTTGCTGCCAACGCTATCCATAATACATGACGTGTTTCATGTTGCTATGTTGCGGAAATACGTCCTAGACGCATCCCACATTATTAGCTATACAGAGATAGAGCTTAAGGATTCATTAGCTTATGAAGAAGTACCAATACGAATCCTAGACAGAAAGACACAAGAATTATGCACAAAAGAAATTTAGTTAGTGAAAGTTTTGTGGAAGAATCATGCTATAGAGGAAGTTTCTTGGGAACTCAAGGAGCAGATCAGATAGAGATACCCGCACTTATTCCAAGAGGTATAGAGGTAATTAGGTAAAGTATAATAGTTAGATAAGTTTCTTTTGCAGGTACATGTATGGATTTAGTTCGTAGATAGTTTTAGTTTTATATATGTTATCTCCTAGAACATAGTGTGTAACCACGATATTCCTCTGCCATAAATGAGAGTAAGTAATAAAATAAGTAGACCTTTTTCTTTTATGGGATAACAAAAGATATTACAGATAGTAAATTTCGAGGACTAAATTTTATAAGAAGGGGAAAATGTAATAACCCAAATAATTTTTCAGCATCTCGTCGATGAACACAGGGGATTCGTTGACGAGGATATAAGAGGAGCTCATCGATGAGGACAGTCTCATCAACGAGAAGATACCGAGAGAGGGTTTAAAACAGACTGAAACTCGCCGACGAGGGTATATGATTGTTGACAAAATTTCAATAGGACTCGTCGATGAGGTGACGTGTCTCGTCGATGAATCCAGCCCTATAAATAGCTGAAACTCGATTTTTAATCAAATTTTCAGTGCAAAATCCTTCTATCTCTCTATCCTACGACCCCCTCCCATTTTCTCTTCTATTCTGGCCCCATTTCTCGCTAGATTGAATATTTGAGGCCACCACGATGCTTCTCTGCGAGTTTATCAGAGCAGATCGCGGGGAAAGTTGATTTGAAATCCATCCCAAATCTAGGGTAAGGTATTTTATTCAAGTTATGCCTTTCTTGTAGTTATAATAAGTGTTGTAGGTAAGAAAATACTGATGTTTTGTTCTGGGGGATACTGTTTTCAGGATGTTGAGTTAGGAACCCTACGGGTATAGAGCCAGAATTTTATAGGGGCTTTTCAGATTTAAGGTAAGGGAAATATGCTATGCTTGCAATTTTAATATGTATACAGAATATTATGAATGAGTATTTACAAGGATGTATATCATATTATTTTCCTGAGAATTATGAATATTATTTTTATAACAGAATTATAGAAATTAAGCATGACACTACGTTTATTCAAATGTGTGGCATGAGTTTATTACTTTACAATACGTATAGATTTTATAGTATTATAGATATACAGATACTCAAATATTTCAGAATATTATAAATGAATGAGACTTACAATATTTTCAGAGAAAAACATGATTTCTAGACCATAACACTTAGACAAATTATACAGTGATAGCATCAAGATGCTATAGCAGATATAAAGAATACACAGACAGTATATACAGAGCATACAAATATTATACACAGAGTATACAGATATTATATATAAAGCTTACAGATATTATATATATATATATATATATATATGTATGCATATTTCAGTGAGATATATCAGATATTATAGCTCAGAAATATAGTGTTATGGTTGTTTTTTGAAATCATGTTAAAAGCAGCAAGATTATTATATATTTATATATGTATCCAGCATTACACAGTTACAAAATCCTGTGGAAATTACAGATAGATAGATATACAGTAGAGCATGGTACCGTTGCTAGTTTTATACATGTGTAACCACATGACTCAAATAGCATGTGGATTCCGTCTAACCGTGCTAGGAGAGATTGCAGTCTCCCTAGCATGCTGGGTTGAGGTAGTCGGTTAGACGATGATAGAGGTTTGAGATAGCTCGAAGTGATTGGAGTGGGCCAGGATCTTCATAGATCATTACAAATTGGTGGATGAAATAGATTGACTTACCTGGAGGGCTGACCAGAGTAAGTCCAGCCTACGGGCTGCACAACCCTATCATGTGGGGATATATCATGATATACAGACCCCAAGGTATAGCAGAAGTTCCTATGTACAGATATATCACACAACATCAATTTATATTATTGTACTAGCAGTACTTCAGATAGCAAACTCAGATACACAATCATATTTTAAAGATTACATGATAGATAGATGTATTTTGTACAGTTTATCAATTTTCTCAAGTTACAGTATTATTTCAGTATTTTAAATATTTAACTCAGCCGCCACACACTAGTAATAGCATATTTCCACCTACTGAGCGTTGTCTCATCCCAGTGACTTGTCATTTTTAAGGAGATCCAGTTAGGCGAGCAAATCAAGCTCGTGGGTAGGGGTTGATTTGTGTTGCCCTTATAGAAAAGGGTAGGTATTTGAGATACCAGAGTTTTGGGGTAGTTTTTAGATCATAGAAACATCATTGGGTATTTTTCTTTGTAAATATATTTCAGAACACTATAGTTTTCTGGTGTTGTATTATATATAGCAGTTTCCAGTTTTGTTTATCGCTACCTAGTGTTTATGATGTATAGACTATTCCCCAGTGCTCCTTTGGGCCTGGGATGTTACTAGTAGTATTTCAAACAGATGATATTATGATTTACAGAAAAAAAAAATTGAATAAATAGCAGGTCGTTACATAGCTCCTCTGGAAATACATCGGGAAATTCTCGCACGACTGGTGTACTGCCAAAGTACGATTCATTTTCTGTCACTTCTTTTACAAATTCTACAAACCTTTGACTTCCATCTGGGAGCAATCTGCTCACCTGCACAACGAATACCAACTGCGGTGGTGCACGAACACGTGAACCCGTAAACCTAAATTCTTTCTCACTAGGGGGTCTGAAGACTACTTCTTTCTGATGGCAATCAATATTGGCATAATTAATTGCCAGCCAATTCATACCAAGTATTACATCAAACCCGCACATCTCTAACACGATCAGGTTAGCTGGTAGCACTCTCCCCTGAATTTCTATAGGATAGCCTATGAGTACCCTTTTACACCTCATCATTGACCTAGATGGTGTAGCTACTGATAGTTCTCTATCTAATAACTGAGTCTCATTTCCAGATAATTTAACATAGGTTACAGAGACAAAGGAATGGGTAGCACCTGAATCAAATACAATAATAACGGGATGTGATAAAAAAGTAAATGTACCTGTCACCACATCCGTAGCAGCCTCAGCATCACCCGATGTCAATGCGTAAACCCTCGCCGAGGCTACATTCCTCTACTGACCTCCACGAGGTGCCAGATATCCTCCCTGATAAGGCCTGGGAGCTGGAACTTGTTCTGGCTATCCTGGGCATGCACGTGCCACATGGCCGAGTCTCCCACAATGATAGCAAACATCTCTCCCAACCCAGCACTCCCCCAAATGTTGTCTCCCATATGTCTGACATAGCGGGAAAGTTGGCGTACGCTAATTCTCACGAGGTCTTGTCATCTGCCACTGATCTCCCCTATCATGACCTCCTCTCCATGAACTCCTACTGGAGCCAACCTGAAAATCCTGAAGATTAGGCCTCTTCCTCTAACTCTGAGTTGCTATACCCCTCTGTATACCACTCTAAATTATTGCAGCCCTATCTACAATCTCCATAAATGTCTGAGCCCTGAAACCAATCACCTGCTCAAACAAGTTATGCCGTATACCCTCTTTAAATTTCCTTGCTTATTTTTCTTCATCAGGTGCTAGATGTGGAGCAAAACACAGCAACTCGATAAACCAAGCCGCTTACTGAGATACATTCATCTGCCCTTGTACCAGGTGCATAAACTTTGTTGCCTTCACACTCCAAATGATAGCAGGGAAATATCGCTCGAAGAACAGCTCCTTAAATCTCTCTCACGTCACCGGCACTAGAACTAGCCTCTGCTCCTCTATTAATCGTGCTGATCTCCACCAGCGCTTTGCCTCTCCTATCAATTTAAATGCTGCAAGTACCACCTTCTGCTCATTTGTACAAGGAAGCACAACCAACATCTCTTCTATGTCCTAGACCCAATTCTCAGCTACAACCTGGTCATCTCCTCCAACAAAGGATGGGGGCTTCATCCGCGTAAATTGTTCAATTACGCAGCTATGCTCCCTTGAGCCCCTAGTCATCTTAGCTATCATCTGTTGGGTGACGCTGTGCAATACAACATCAATATCTCCACCCCCCATACTAGAAGGTCCTAGCCTGTCCTCACCAGCATTCATGCCACTGCTCTCTAGGTCCATCTTAAAAACAGAGAACACACTTTAAAACCTTATTTCTCCTGCAACCCTACTCTATTCCAATTCTTAATTAACTACTTTCCTTGGGCTTAATTCAAAATCCAATTTTGCAACCTAGACACACAACTCGACGATAGTTTACTATGATTTTCTTGAAATCATCACCCCAAGAAAAATATAAAAACCACCACGAAAATCCTGTACCCAGACTACAGAACAATCTCAAATCATTTCTTGTACTCTGGTATTGCTTTTGCTACATTATAAAGTCTATAGAACCTAGCAACCTAGGCTCTGATACCAAATTGTAAAGACCTGCTATATTTTATGACTTTACAATAATAAATACTATGAAATTCCATATCTTGGATACCTTCTGATATATATAAAATTATCAACCTATGCAGCAGGAAGCCAATTCCATATAACCATAAGCACGTAATTACACGATACTAGAGTGCTAAGATGTTCCCCAAATATACATATACAACTGTACCTCATAAACACCCTCATTAGTACTAGAGCTATACAAAAATCAATCTCCCACAAATACTCACTCTACTGACAAGGCAAGAATGAAGCCCCTCTACCTGTGAGCCAAATCTGCTCGCCTAACTGGATCACCTGAAAAATGTTAAACTAATGGGATGAGATAATGCTCAGTAAAAAAAATATATGTTATTACTAGTGTGTGGAAAGTGAATTACATTTCTATAAAAATCTGATTCTATAAAATCATGAATAACTGAAACTAGGAATACATGTACAGATAATATATAATACCACCTTGTTCATGTTGCTTAATATAACCGTCTTTATAAGTTTTCTATTCACAATACTTCTAATATACATAAGTACATCCTCTATTTCTGTAAACTGTATATACATATAAATACTGAAAAACTCCCTTATGGATAACTGTATGTCATGATTTAACCCCTCACGATAGGATTGTGTAGCCTGTAGGAGGGATTTATCACTAGCTGGCCTACCAGGATAAACCACTATACTCCGTCAGTCAAATTGGCCCTTCTCAACCCATATATGATGGGGAACCTATCCACAACATAGGCATGGTTGAATTATCTACCATGTATTATTTGAATAGGCGGTTGCACTCTGAACTGTATATAACTACGGTACCGTGCTCTGTAAGTTGTATCTATAATGGTCCATCAAGGTCTGATACTATATAATACATCTCTATATACAACTATCTATTTTATCATGATTTTGTAATAACTAATGGGATGAGATAATGCTCAATAAGACGAAATATGCTATTACTAGTGTGTGGCAAGTGAATTACATTTCTATAAAAATCTAATTCTATAAAATCATGAATAGCTAAAATTGGGAGTACATGTACAAATAATATATAATACCACCTTGTTCATGTTGCTTAACATAAATGTCTTTATAGGTTTTCTATTCACAATACTTCTAATATACATAAGTATATCCTCTATTTCTGTAAACTATATATACATATAAATACTAAAAAACTTCCCTGTGGATAATTGTATGTCATGATTTAACCCCTCATGACAGGGTTGTGCGGTCTACAGACGGGATTTATCACTAGCTAGCCTACCAGGATAAACCACTATACTCTGTCAGTCATATCGGCCCTCCTCAACCCATATCTGATGGGGAGCCTATCCACAACATAGGCACGGTGGACTTATTTACCACATATTATCTGAATAAGTGGTTGCCTTCCTAATTGTATATAGTTACGGAATCGTGCTTTGTAAACTGTATCTGTAATGGTCCATCAGGGTTTGATACTATATAATATATCTCTATATACAACTATCTATTTTACCATGATTCTGTAATAACTGTATTAATTATGACGTTGTAGTAAACTGTAACCATATTTGCTTTATTTTTGAGATTAACTATAAATTTGTATGTCATGGTACTGTAAAACTATATAATCATGGTATACTATCAAGCATATTCCCTGTCTGTATATTTTGTAAAACATAATCTTAAAAATATTGTAAAACATGTTTCTGTATAAATACTGTAAAACATGATTTTGTATAGTATCCATATTCTCATTCCACACGTTAATTTAAAACATCTTAAACATAACTGATAAAATGTATAAATTTCAGCTCTGAATAATAACCTAGTAAAAACATATAAATTATACTGAAATCATACTAAAGTTACTTAGCATAGCATATTTCCCTTACATGATTCCTGCTAAAACTCCCTTACTGTAATGGCCATTACACCCGCAGGGCTCCCCACTCAGTTCCTCTAAACAATATTTTCCAGAACATAATATTTCTATTTCTTCACCTACTACATTTCCTACAATTGCTAGAAAGCCAAATTTTGACAAAAAAGACCTTACCCTTAATCTGGTATGAAATCCAATTTCGTCCCACTGACGATCCGCTTCAGCAGACTTAGGGAGAACTTCCTCACGAGTGTTTTGGTGGCCTCAGATCGTCAATCTAACAAACAACGGGGCCGAAATCGAAGAGAGAAGAGGGAGGAATTGTAGAAGAGAGAGAGAACAAGTTTTTATTGAAATTTCTATGTAAAAATCTGAGTTTAACACTATTTATACTATGGGATTCGTTGACGAGTCACGTCACCTCGTCGACGAGGCCAAGAGGAAATTTGTCGATGAACTCTTCCTTTCATCGATGAAATTCAGAGTCGCCCAAAACATCCTTTTGGTATCCTCTTGTCGACGAAACATGTCCTCGTCATCCTCTCAGTATCCTCTTATCGATGAAACATGTCCTCATTGACGAGGCCCTCTTATTCCGTCATCGACAAATCCTATGTGTTCGTCAACAAGGCCCTGATAAAATTTCTTGGGTTATTACATGTACGGTTTGCTGTCCCTGCTTCAAATTCAAGAACTTCTCAATTTTAGCTTCCCTAGACGAGACTGGAAAATACCTGTCAAAGAATGTCTCCTTAAATAGCTCACAATGTCTCCTTAAACAGCTCACATGTCATCTCCACAGGTACTGTCCTTTGCTGCTCTAAAAGTTTCACCATCGTCTACCATCTCTCGGCCTCTTGAGTAAGTTTATATTTAGCAAATAGTACCCTTTGCTTCTCTGATCACTGTAACACTACAAACACTTTTTCTATCTTCTACACCCAGTTTTCAGCCACTGCAGGGTCAGTTCCTCCTGAGAATGCTGAGGATTCATCTTAATGAATTTCTCGATCGAACTACCGTGGCCTGCAGATGAACCACCCAGCCCCCTGGAATTCCTAGTGATTTCCGCCATAACCTGCTGTGCCACCCTGCATAAAACTGTATCTGAATCACCACCCATAGCGCCTGAGGGCCCAGCACCCTTATTTCCACTGGCATGGGCACTACTACCACCATGGTCCATCTTAACAAACAAATAACTTAACTTAAAACCCTATCACCATAACATATCATCCAACTAGTACAATATTTCCTTAATTAATTCATCACTCTTGATCTTAATTCAAGGTTCAATCCTACAATCTAGATACCCAACCCGACGATAGTGTACCATGACTTTCCTAAAATCGTCACCCTAGGAAAATCATACAAACCACCACGGAAGTCCTGCATCTAGACTACAAAACCATACCTCAAATCCCTTTATCCTATACTCTAGTGTTATTACTACTGCATTCTAGAGTTTACAAAACCCAGTATCCTAAACTCTAATACCAAACTGTAACGATCTACTTATCTTATAATAAAATAAAACATAATAAATAAAATAGTCAACCTAAACCCGAAGGTAACGGGGACACATCTGACATTCAAAGTGGAAACCTAAGCAGCAGTAAATGCAAATTACATTCTTAACCACACATTACACAATACCAGAGTCAACTATAATCCCAAAACATTGTGTTTATATACAATATTCCAAAAAAAAAAAAAAAAAAAAACTCTAGGATCCCACATCACAATCTCTTGATCCTAGTTCAAAATTATCCTTCTAGTAGGGTAGTTCCACACTATCTCAACGGCGGCCTCGATCCGCCGGTCTTTCTAGGTTTCTTGAAAATTATTTAAGTTCGGGGGTAAGACACTTCTCAGTAAGGGATAAAAAACTAAATACAGCTGTCTAGCAACATGAATATTTGATGCAATTATACATATACAGTGCATTTTGTATACCTAAAAACATTCATCATAACATATTGAATAATCATATAGTTTCATATTTTCTAATAAATCATACAGTTCATAAAATGTCTGATATAACTGGTAATATTGAAAATTCACCTAGGATGTATAACTAGCTGATGTCATTTATTACCCCCATGATGGGTTGTGCAGCCTGAAGGCGGAACCCAATAATGGCTGGCCGACCACTTCCGAGTCAAAAATGTCTATAAGTACGATGGGCTCACCACAACTTGGTCCAGACCACCAGGTGGACGTCTACAACTCTATACTGAAAGCCACATCGACTATCCATCTCCCACCCCCTTGTGGGGCAGTTAGCACAAGTTTGAACATAATATCTGATATGTATAGCAACGGTACCGTGCTCCTGTAACTGAACTAAACTATCATCCGCGTCATGATAATACATAATACATGATAATATATAGTTTAGTGTAAATAGATTGATAGCATGTTCTGTAATAATATAAAAACATACAGCCTTGTGCCGTTTACTTTCATATCTGTGGCCTTGTGCCAAAATCATATATATGACCTTGCGCCGAAATCATATATCATACACGGCCTTGTGCCAAACATTTCATAAATATCGTTCGGAATAAATATTCATTTCTCATGTATCTTGAAACCATAATGTACTACATAGTCTCATAATTTGTAAAAACATACTTTATTCGTAAAATTTCCATAACATAATACTTTTTTAGGTAAAACAATACTCATGCTACACAATGCTGAATAAAATGTACATTCCATTATAAAAATCATATTTCCTAGCATATCATACTAATATATATACATTTCAAAATAATAGCAGTATTTTCCCAAACATGCATTATTACCCATCTCTTCATATATATTATACATGCTTCCTGAAAATAAATTTGTTGAAAGTAATAATAATATAATTTTCATGGAAAATAACTGCTTTAGTTTATTCCTTTACCTGACTTCTGAGAAGAAACCCCCTAAAACACACTCGTCTTGCATCCGTAGGGTTCCCCGTTCAACACCCTAAATTCAACAACTCCCAGAACTAAACTTCAGTATTTTTTCGTGAATATCATTTCCTATAACTATGGTAAGACCAAATTTTACATAAAAATTCTCACATTAAACCAGGGATGAATTTCAACTCAATCCCACCAATGATCCGCTCTAGCAAATTTAGAGAGAACTTCCCCAGGAGCGTCGTGGTGGCCTCAGATCATCGATCCAAATAACGACGGAGCCAAAATCGAAGAGAAAGGAGAAAGAAATTGGAGGGAGGAGGGAGAGAGAGATTTCTACTGATTTTTCTACGTAAAATATGAGGTTTACACTATTTATAACATGGGCTTTGTTGATGAGCCACGTCACCTCATCGATGAGGTTAAAAGGCAATTCGTTGATGAACTCTCCCATTCATTGATAAAATTTAGAGGCCCAAAATCCTCTCGGTATCTTCTCATCGTTGAAACACACCTTCATCGATGAGCTCATAATGCAACGTTCGCGTTCGCGGACGAAGCCTACTACGTCCTTCTATTACTATTTCTTATTTCCTTTTCTCTTATTATTTAAAGACCATTATTCTTCGGGTCATTACATACCCGTTACTCCATATTAATGAACTATTTGACCAAATTTAGGGCACACAGGTCTTCTCCAAGATCAATCTTCGATCTGGGTATCATCAGGTGAAAGTTAAATCAGAGGATGTACCAAAAACTAAGTTCCGAACTGGGTATGACCACTATGAATTTCTTGTTATGCCTTTCGGATTGACGAATGCCCTGGCTGCATTCTTGGATCTGATGAATAAGGTTATCCACCATTATTTGGATCAGTTTATAGTGGTGTTCATTGATGACATATGGGTCTATTTAAGGACTCCTAAGGAGTACGAGACACATTTGAGGCTGGTACTTCAGGTACTTAGAGAAAGGAAACTTTATGCTAAATTCAAGAAATGCGAATTCTGGTTGGAACAAGTTGCATCTTTGGGACACCTTGTATCTAGGGAAGGTGTTTCAGTGGACCCGAGCAATATAGAGGCGGTAGTTGATTAGGGAGACTAAAAAATGAGCATAAGGTTAGAAGTTTCTTAGGTCTGGTAGAATACTATCGCCGGTTCATGGAAGGATTTTCTAGGTTGTTAAGTTTTTTGACACAACTAATGAAGAAGGATATAAAGTTTGAGTGGACTGGAGAGTGCGAGCAGAGCTTTTAGGAATTGAAATAGTGACTGATCACTGCCCCAGTTTTGAGCATTCCATTAGGAGATGGTGGATTTGTGATCTACAGTGATGCATCTTAGAAGGGACTCGTGTGTTTTTTTATGAAGAAGGGAAAGGTCATTGCATATGCTTCTCGGTAGCTCAAGGAATATAAAAAAAACTATCCCAAACATGACATGAAATTGACAGCAGTAGTGTATGCATTAAAAATCTCGAGGCACTACTTGTATGGTGAAAGATGCGAGATCTTTATAGACCACAAGAGCTTTAAATACTTCTTCACGCAAAAAAGAACTAAATATAAGATAGAGAAGGTGGCTAAAGCTAATAAAGGACTATGGTTGTGCTATTAGTTACCACCTAGGAAAGGCTAATGTGGTATCTGATGCACTGAGTCAAAAGACAGTGAATGTGTTGGTATCACTAGTGGTAGTTCAGCATCAGATCAGGATGGGCCTAGAATGGCTTGGTGTGGAGATAGTGAAAGGAAATCACTAAGAATTCATTGCTAGCCTAGTAATTCATCCAACCTTACTAGAAAATATCATGGTTGCTTAAATGAGGGATGCAGAGCTAGTGAAAATGGTTGGTAAAGTACAGAGTGGGTTGGAGGTAGAGTTCAATGCATCAGATGACAGGGTGTTGAGGTTTCATACTAGGATATGTGTATTAAATGACGCTGAGATTAAATGAACAATTCGGGAGGACGCATATTGCCCTCTCTATATAGTGCATCCAGGGAGTACTAAGATGTATAAGGATCTGCAGGAATTTTTCTGGTGGAATAACATGAGGAGGGAGATTGCCTGATTTGTAGAGCAATGCTTGACATGTCAGCAAGTAAAGGTTGAGCATTAAAGACCAGCAAGACTGTTGCAACCATTTCCCATTCCTGAGTGGAAGTGGACTTTGTCATGGGATTACCACCGGCACTTCATGGGCAAAACGCTATATGGGTGGTAGTTGGCCATCTAACAAAGACTACCCACTTTGTTCTTATTAGAATCAACTACTCCATGAATCGATTGGTAGAGTTATATGTTCAGGTGATAATGAGACTGCATGGTATACTAGTGTCCATTGTTTCAGAACAGGGACCCTCGGTTCACCTTCCAGTTTTAGAAAAGCCTACAAAGAGCTTTGGGAACTTAACTTAATTTTAGCATAGTGTTTCACCCTCAGATAGATGGACACTCAAAAAGGACGATCCACATATTAGAAAATATGTTGAGGTCATGTGTGCTGGATTTCGGAGGTGGTTGGCTTCAGTATTTACCGCTAGTGGAGTTCGTCTACATTAATAGCTATTAGGCTAGTATCAAGATGGCACCATATGAAGCATTGTATGGTCAAAGGTACCGATCTTTGTTGCACTGGGATGAGGTTGGTGAACGGCAAATTTTTGGACCAAAGATCATTTAGCAGATTTCTATAAAGATCAAACTCATTAGGGATCGAATTAAAGCAACTCAGAGTCGACAGAAGAGCTATGCTGATTCACGCCAGCGAGAGCTAGAGTTTTTGATAGGGTATAAGATATTCCTGAGGGTTGTTTCGATGAAAGGGGTTATGAGTTTTGGAAATAAAGATAAGCTAAGCCCTAGGTACATTGGGTCATTTGAAGTACAAGAGAGAATTGGTCTGGTGTTCCATACAGAATAGCGTTACCCCCAGTATTGTCTAGAATGTATGATGTCTTCCATATGTCGATGTTAAGGAAGTAAATCCTAGATCCCTCACACATGATCAGTTATGAATTCTTAGAAATCAGCAATACCTTATCCTACGAGGAAGTGCCAGTTCAGATTTTGGACCATAAGGAAAATGAATTGCATACTAAGAAGATTTTGTTAGTAAAGGTGCTTTGGCATAATAACACAGTGGAAGAAGTTTCATGGGAGTTAGAAGAGGAAATACGTCAGAAGTACCAGCAACTATTCAGCGAAACCCAACACCAGGTAGGTAGGTAGGTACAATGGCTCGAGTAAGAATTTGATTGTATATATATTGTGTTTTGTATAGGTTGTCTAGTTAAGTTTGAGTGTTTGTAAATCCATAGATATCTGGTTTAGTGTTTTGAGTGGCATTGGGATAATTTTTTTGATCTACTTGTAATCTTTCAAGGACCGTTATTGTAACCATGGTATTCTCCCACTATAAGTGAGGGTAATTAATAGACTTTGGACAGGATTGATTACGCGCCGAAACTGCGTAATTGGACGCTTAACTCGGGCTTTACGATTTATATTTTTAATTAAATGTCAAAAATTATCCAATATTTTAATAAAGTGCCAAAATCATCATTCTTGAACTTTATTTCACTATTTATGAAGTTTTGGTAATTTTTTGTCGCAGGAAAATTCCAGGGAATCAAAACCGATACCTGTTCGTATTTTGTGCATAACTTTTTCATCCAATCTCCGATCGAGACGATTCAAATTTTTGGAGAAAGAGGAAAGGATCATATACAACTTTTGTGTTTTGCGTTTTGTGAGATAAGGGCTCTAGAAGAGCAGAATTTGTGATGAACAGAGAATGAAAAAAATGAAAAAAATCAAGTTGACGGGTCAACCCTTTCCCATCCGGGTCAATCCTTTCCATCTGGGTCTAGGGCACCCAATGCCTCCTATTTAAGCTCCTCTATTTCTTCCCCCTATGGAGGCAGCCCCCATGGCTCCCCATTCTCCTCTTCTCCTTCCTCTTCTTTTTCTTCTTCTTCTTTAGTTTGTTTTATTTGTTCTTTTCAATTCTGCTTTGCTCTTTGTCTCTTCTCTCTTATTCTTCCCTGCTCTCCTTCTTCTCTTCTCTCCAATTTCTTTGCTTTCTCTTACCCAACCTCTAGCCTCTCTGCTGTATGTGAATCAACAAACCACCCGTGAGCCTCCACGAGTTGCTGCACAGTCCATAGCACAGCACCCTGCTGCCACGGCCTAAAGCTTTCATGGCTTTTCTTTTTCTCTTTCTCTCATCTTTTCTTTCTTTTTATATATATTGTGTTAGTCGGATAATTGTTAAGTATTAATTTTTTATTGGGTTATTTGAAATTTTGAATTGCGAATGTTTTTAATTTTTGGTTCTTTTTGAAGCTCAGCTTAATTAGGGTCAGATTTATCAAAGTTTGCATTTTTATTGTGTTTCGATAGCATTTAAATTTAGGTTTTTGTTTGTGTTTTTTTTATTTTGGTTCGAGTTCTTGATTTTTGTTAAAGTTTCAATTTTTAATGTGTGTGTGTGTGATTGAGTTTCCATTATGTGCTTTAATTCCATGATTAATGTTACCATTTTTAATTAGTGCGTGTTTCGATGTTTCCTTAGGTAGATTAGAGTTTCCATTCTTGCATGTTTTAGTTCCATGTTTTAGGTTTCCAGTTTTTATTAACGCGTGTCCTAATGTTTCTTTAAGTAGACGTAGGGTTTCTATTCTTGTTTTCTTTTATTTAGTGAATGTTAGTTTAGAGTTTTAAATTACGTGTCATTTAATTCATCAAAAGTGAAATTGAACCATCTTGAAAACTCGAATCTGAACTGAGTTCAGTGCAATTTAATTTTGATTGGAAGAACGTAAAATCTGAGATTAAACGCATTCCCTGAGGAGACGATCTAGCCCTTGGGCTTAATATTACACGACAGAACTCCTATACTTGGGATAGCTTTCGAGCTGCTCATTTTTCGAGTGAGTCAAGTTTTTGGCGCTGTTGCCGGGGAATGTTGTTCTTAGTCTCAAATTTGCGTTTTTCCCGTCATCTTTATTAGTTTTAAGAAAAAAAAAAAAAATCAGAAAACAAAAAAAGAAAAAATTTCGAGTTTTGAAAAATGGCTGCACCTGCACCGCGCACGATAATAGATTTTATGCAGCTTGAATATGCCACTGCATCCTCTTCTACTATTTTGCCTTATGATGAGCTTAATTTCATGATGCAGCGCGGGAGGACGTCACTGCTACCCGAGTTCTACGGGACGGAATCTGAGTGCCCATATCAGCACTTTGCAAAATTTGAATTAACTTGCAATATGTTTTTCTCTCATGCTAAAACTGATGAATCTATTCGATTGAATTTATTTCTTGCTACTTTGCAGGATAGGGCATTAATCTGGTTTCATTCCTTGAGACCTCACTCTATCATTAATTGGGTTGATATGGAGCGTGAATTTCTACATGCATTTTGTCCCTCACAGAAAACTCAATTTTTGCAGGAACAGATTCTTAATTTTGTGCAGCAAGATGACGAGACATTTCGGGCTTGCTGGGAGCGATTCAAGGATCTACTAAGCACTTGTCCACATCATGGGTTCGACTCATGGAGGTTAGTTGACTGTTTTTATACTGCTCTTACCCCTGATTGCAAGTGTTTTGTCCAGACTATGTCTAATGGAGAGCCCGTCAGCGAGGATCCAGATCAGGTATTATCATTCTTTGATTACTTAGCTGACAATGTCCCACAGTGCAACACACGATACACTCAGGCACCCATGACTGCACATCCTATCAGCACAATTAGTGGTGGTGATGCATATGAACCACCAAACTACCCGGATATTCCTCCGCCTCAATACCAGCCACCACAGATCTCTCCGAGCTGTACGTCGTCAGAAGTTCTGGAGGATAGCATAACTCAGATGGCGAGCATGCTCTAGCAGTTCATGCAAACTCAAGTCAATCATAATAATGAATTGCGGGACACCATTAATGCGATAAGCAAGCAGTTGGACATCTTAGAAAATGAGGAAACACTCGCAGAACCTCAGCCTAGTTCTCAAGAGTACCAGCAACCGCAACAACAAATACATGATGTTTCTCTTGAGACAGCAGAGGCCACCATCACCTTCAGTAGTGAGAAAGACGACCCCCAATCTGACATGCTCATCGTCGGACAAATAGTTGTCCCAGCACTGGAAGTTACGGCTGAAATAGATGAATTCAAAGAAAAATCAGAGGAAACGAGCCCAAAAGCGGAGCATTTAGTTGATGAGGAGACTAATACCCATACGGAGTACCAACCTGTGGTACCTCATACTCCGAGCTCAGAAACCGTGGAACCGTCACTCCCACCTAAATCAGATGTTAAGGAGCCTAATGTGGAGGTAGACTCTTGCAGTGGTATGATGATATGTACACCCGATAAAGAGGGTGACCAGTCTGGTGAGCATATAATTTTCAAAGAACCAGGTAAAACCTTTAATGTTAATGCTTCTGAAGAACTGCAGGTAATTATTCCGATCATTTTCTCTCAACCGTTAGTTCGTAAAGAAGTACATTTCCTGGACACAATGTTGAATAAAGACCCTTTCTTGTCCACACACGAGGGTCAACCTGCACACATATTGTTTGGTATTTTGACACGCATTTATTCATTTGAGGTTGGTTTTCATGCAGGTATGAAGACTGATCCACTGTGGCGGCTTAAATTTGGAGAATCGTCGGTGCAATTTATAGACCTGCGGCCACAAGAAGAAATTCCTCCAGAGCCTCCGCCAAGACAATTGTGATGTTTTTCTTTCCCTTATTTTCCTTTTATTTTATTTTATTTTATTTTTAGTTAGTTTTTAGGTCTATTTTCTCATAGTTCGATCTTTGTTTTCCATTATTTCGCCACTTAGGTACGCCTTACTTTTCTCGTGCACAGTATTTTCTATTTCCCCTATGCTTTCACATTGAGGACAATGTTCCACTTTAGTTGGGGGGGGATGAGCATTCACATGTGACACTGTGCACGTACACGTACTGGGTTTAAAAAAAAACAAAAAAACAAAAAAACAAAAAAAAAAAATCAAAAAGAGAGAGAAAGAAAGGAGGAGCACTGATGAATTACATTGCATTATGCCATGCTTAACACTGACTCATACCTTTTGCATACTTGCGTATAACTTAAGAATGACATACTTGAGTCAATCATGCATAGTTTCTCTTTATATGACTTTATGACTCCATGAAGAATCGATTGGTAGTACATTCGTGTTAATTTGACTATATAATTTCCTGTATTTACACGGCATCTCACGAGGCTGAATAAACACATTCACGTGATTCATTGCACTTAGGGTTTCTTGTGAGCACTGAGAGAGCACCCGTGGAGACTATGACACCTTATGAGATATCCTTGAGCTATTTATCATCCTTTTGAGCGTTAATATCAAATCAGAGTTCATGGAACTCAATTCTTTTTTCTAGATGATTCCTTTGTACACTAGTCTATGTTTTGATTTGCTAGCCTAGAGGTGACACCTAGTGGGTAGATAGAAACCTAGGTCTTGTAGCCTACTCAAAATGTGAAGGCTGACCCACCCTTAGAGATAGACTTAATTCATGAACTCCTATTCGAGCTTAATTCCCATTGATTGTTTGAAGATTACAAAAGAAGTGTTATATTGTCCTTATTGCTCAAGAAAAGACAGAAAATAAAGAATGAGCAGAAAAAAAAGAACAAGCAATACACATGCGCATGAAATGAAATGTCAATGCCGGCCCAATTACATATCACAAAAAGTCAAGGACGACACATATTTTCTACATATGAAGATGCTTTAACCGGTTAATGCCTCAGATGTATTCACAACAAGTTTGTGAGTAAGTTGATCTAGGGTGGTCTCGGTTGGATATGGCGAGTAGGTGAGAAGATACTAGGGTGAAGGACCCGACACCTCATAGATAGGCTAGATCCTTTCAAGACTAGTTCACTCCATATACCTAGCGTTTGTTCCTTTTTAATATGTGGGATGTTTGATCGTGACATTCTTCCTCACATATGATGAGTGAACCTATTTTCTTAGAGTGTTCTTGAGGGTATACCAGTTAGGCCGAGTTAAAGCGACCGTTCTGTAGGTGTCCACTGGCGTCCTAGGTGTACTGAGTCACACACATCACACACACCTCGAGAGTTTACCTGTTTATACTCGAACTTATATGATTGCATTAACTCTGAATGTGCCACTGACTAATTTCATGAGAGTATATTACTCTTAAATGACATATAAATGATGAAACTTGCATGAGTGACGTGCTTTGGAGTCGTGTGCATTGAATATGAACGAGCTTGTGTGAAATTCAGTATGTTCTTGTATGTGAAGTGGTATAGTTATATTGCATGTGCATTGATTTCATGATTATTGGAGTATGTAGTTGTAGATACCACCCTGAGATTCATTCACGTCATTTGCTAGAGACTAGCAAAACGTTAGTTGGGGGGTGTGATTACGCGCCGAAACTGCGTAATTGGACGCTTAACTCGGGCTTTACGGTTTATATTTTTAATTAAATGTCAAAAATTATCCAATATTTTAATAAAGTGCCAAAATAATCATTCTTGAACTTTATTGCACTATTTATGAAGTTTTGGTAATTTTTTGTCACAAGAAAATTCCCGGGAATCAAAACCAACACCTGTTCGTATTTTGTGCATAACTTTTTCATCCAATCTCCGATCGAGACGATTCAAATTTTTGGAGAAAGAGGAAAGGATCATCTACAACTTTTGTGTTTTGAGTTTTGTGAGATAAGGGCTCCAGAAGAGCAGAATTTGCAATAAACAGAGAATGAAAAAAATGAAAAAAATCAAGTTGACGGGTCAACCCTTTCCCATCCGGGTCAATCCTTTCCATCTGGGTCTAGGGCACCCAATGCCTCCTATTTAAGCTCCTCTATTTCTTCCCCCTAGGGAGGCAGCCCCCATGGCTCCCCATTCTCCTCTTCTCCTTCCTCTTCTTTTTCTTCTTCTTCTTTAGTTTGTTTTATTTGTTCTTTTCAATTCTGCTTTGCTCTTTGTCTCTTCTCTCTTATTCTTCCCTGCTCTCCTTCTTCTCTTCTCTCCAATTTCTTTGCTTTCTCTTACCCAACCTCCAGCCTCTCTGCTGTACGTGAATCAACAAACCACCCGTGAGCCTCCACGAGCTGCTGCACAGTCCATAGCACAGCACCCTGCTGCCACGGCCTAAAGCTTTCATGGCTTTTCTTTCTCTCTTTCTCTCATCTTTTCTTTCTTTTTATATATATTGTGTTAGTCGGATAATTGTTAAGTATTAATTTTTTATTGGGTTATTTGAAATTTTGAATTGCGAATGTTTTTAATTTTTGGTTCTTTTTGAAGCTCAGCTTAATTAGGGTCAGATTTATCAAAGTTTGCATTTTTATTGTGTTTCGATAGCATTTAAATTTAGGTTTTTTTTTGTGTTTTTTTTATTTTGGTTCGAGTTCTTGATTTTTGTTAAAGTTTCGATTTTTAATGTGTGTGTGTGTGATTGAGTTTCCATTATGTGCTTTAATTCCATGATTAATGTTACCATTTTTAATTAGTGCGTGTTTCGATGTTTCCTTAGGTAGATTAGAGTTTCCATTCTTACATGTTTTAGTTCCATGTTTTAGGTTTCCAGTTTTTATTAACGCGTGTCCTAATGTTTCTTTAAGTAGACGTAGGGTTTCTATTCTTGTTTTCTTTTATTTAGTGAATGTTAGTTTAGAGTTTTAAATTACGTGTCATTTAATTCATCAAAAGTGAAATTGAACCATCTTGAAAACTCGAATCTGAACCGAGTTCAGTGCAATTTAATTTTGATTGGAAGAACGTAAAATCTGAGATTAAATGCATTCCCTGAGGAGACGATCTAGCCCTTGGGCTTAATATTACACGACAGAACTCCTATACTTGGGATAGCTTTCGAGCTGCTCATTTTTTGAGTAAGTCAAGGATGCTATGTGGGTGGCTACTGGCTCTTCCTAGAGTCGGATGATCGATTCGGTAATTCTAGAAGTGATGATAAGAATGAGTTAAAAAATTTTGAGGATGAAATTTTTGTAAAGTGGGGAGGATGTAGTAACTCAAATATCCCTCTCTCTCTCTCTCTCTCTCTCTCTCTCTCTCTCTCTCTCTCTCTCCCTCTCTCTCCCTCTCTCTCTCTTTTTCTAAATTAGAATTTTGGACTCTCTGTCTCTCTTCTCTCACTTTCTCATGTGACTCTCACTCCCGTAAGCTCACTTGGGCCTCAATCTCGCTCCTTGATCATCTCTCCCTCTCCTCTTTCGACTTGCCTAGTTATTTCCGAGGCGGGTCAACGAAGCTAGGGTTTTCATTTTTAGAATGTAATTTGCATATTTTTAGGAAGAGGTAAGGGGATTAGATTATGTTAATTTAGGTGTAATCCCAAGAAGGGGGCGAATTGGGTATTTTAAAATTCTTTAAAACTTATTTACTTCTTAGTCTCTCTTTCTAAATTTAACAAATTACTTATCAAGTTCGTGTGAGATTATTCAACATACATACATGCGATATAAGTAATGAAGTGCGTTACGAAAATTAAAAAGATAAAGGAAGAGAGAATGCAAACGCAATTTTACGAGGTTCAGCCAATTAGGCCTTTATCCTTGCCTTAAGCAACCCACTCAAGGATTCTACTATAATCCCTACTTCTTAAATTGGGACGGAGCTTCCCTTACATCCGCTGCTTACAAGAGGTACAACTTCCTCCTAATTCATTGCTTACAAGAGATACAACTCTCTCCTCAAACCCAGTTCACAACCCGAACCGTGATTACAATACAATATCAAATATGCAAAACACTAAATGCTGCTTCTAAAAAATCTAGTGAGTATAATTGAAATTCTTAATACATAATCATATGATGAAACTTGAAGCTCAGAATGTATGTAACGATATAATCGTTATATACAAGAATATGATTCACTAAATTTCTCTTTTATCAAATCTTCCAAAATATTTGTATGAGTAATAGCTTTGAAGACAAGATGCTCAAATATCAAATACGATCTTATTAAAAAAATTGTCTTGAATATCGTAAAGATCTAAATCAATAAGCTTTCTCCCAGCTTTTCAACCACAATATGATCTTTGTAATATGCAAATTAATATATGTATATATATGATGAGATTACCAATGATAAAAAACTAACATAAGATTTTTCAGAAAAATATTCCTAAATATATACATATATATATATATATATATATATATATATATATTCTAAGGATATTTAATCAAATGGTTTTGAAGTATCAAAAATATCAAGTCTTTAACAAGACACACTCTTGAATAAAAAACTATTCAACCAATGGCAAAAATCTTTCTCAAGTAATGATCTTGTTAAAAAACAATCTTTATATGTATATGGATACTCAAGATCAATCTCTCTAATAATATTCAATAACATATTATGAGATGAGAAATGCTTGAAAATAATAAATAGATCTACCAAACCTCAATACCAAGTTGAAATCAATATGTGTAAATGAATTCCCTTTGATTTTCTGATTTGATTTGCCTAATCTTGATGAGTATGAGCTGGAGTCCAAGCAATCATATAGCTATATGTTCAAGTTTCTCAATTCTCTTTCAAAAAGACATTCTCTTCTCTTCTCATTGATCTTAGCTAACGCACTAGGGTTTATATATTCAATATATAGGGATCTTGCCCTTTGTATAGATCTCAACCATTGGATCAAAAAATATCTCGCGAGTTCTCTCATTAAAAATTAGATTTTTAAGTTTTTTCGCAAGTTCAAATGATTGAGGTTAAAGGCCCAGACGACTAAAATTCCTTAGAGCTTCAAAAAATTAACTTTGACACAGGGTTAGACGACTGAAGTTGGGGTTCAGACAACTAAAGTGTCAGGTCCAAACGTCTGAAGTATGAGTTCAGTCTTCTAAGGTGCTTCTGCCAGGTTCTGTGTTTCACTATTAATTCTTCGGGCGACTGAACTTAATCTTCGGTCTTCTGAAGAAATTCTTAAGATGACTGAGGTTAACTTCGGTCCTCTGAAGTTGCAACTTCAAGATATTGACCGTTGAGTTCATTCTACTGAAGTTCCCAATTCCTGGATTTTTTCTTTTCAATTCAAAAATATGTTTTGCTTTCTTTCTTGGCTCTTTTATAAAAATATTTTTTGGGGTTTTAAAAATATTTCTATGTCCATGAACGTCCCTAATGATGTTCATGAGATGCATGAGTCCGATGGTCATTCTAGGTTATGATTTGAGCCTCAAATTAAATCATATGAAAATGTAAATACATTAGTTCTATGTACCCATTCCCATGACGTTCTTGAACTTGTCACTTGTATCTTCATTCTCAAACTCTTTTAGATCCTTGAATTGTGCCAAGATATGTATGCTTTAATCTCCATGGCTTCCGTGACTTGTTATCCTTTCGTGCATGCTTAATACAGTTCTTGTTCACAATGTTAATACACAAATCAAATACCAAGTGATTTGTCATTATCAAAACTGGATTGGACTCATAGAGTCAACAATCTTCCCTTTTTGATGATGAAAAATACACAAGCAAAAATATAGAATAAAATGGGTTGCGCCTAACAAGGCTCCCCCTCAATTAATGCATCAAATATTCAGTAAGTAAAATATGCTTATGCCAAATGAAATATGCTTATATTCATACATATGTTGTTTAGCCTGATTCGAATTGAAATATGCTCATGTTCATACAAAAGTTGTTTAGCCTGATTTTTCTCCCCCATTGCACAATTAGTATTGCCAACAATTTTTGCTATTATTGTTCTGCCCCTTTGCACAATTAGTTGTGTCTACAATTTTTGCTCCTAATTTTTCTCCCCATTTTGACATCAATAGAAAGGTGTATAATAATAATGCATGAGTGGAAATAACCTTATTTTCTTCTCCCATTTGAAATCTTAAAGTTTTAAACTTGTTCAACCATCATATTTGACAAAAATAAAATTAACTTCTCCCCCTTTTGACATCAACCATCCCCCTTGCTAATGCATAAATCTGTGTTGTGGAATGTAAATTGCATTGTGAACATACACAGTGTGCCAAATTTCAAAGATTATGTGAGGATACCAAATATTGATTAATGTGATAATGATTAGGCAACCTCTCGACTATGCATCAGGCCTAATTCACACCTAATTTGGATAAACCTATCCTCTGCAAGTGGTTTCGTGAATATGTCTGCACATTATTCATCTGTGTATACAAACTCAAGTGTCACATCTCGTTTTTGTACATGATCAAGAAGAAAGTGATGTCATATTTCTATATGCTTAGTTCATGAATGTAGTATTGGATTCTTTGAGATGTTTATTGCACTTGTATTGTCGCATCTTAGAGAAATTATTTCATAGCTTAATCCAAAATTCATTAATTGTTGCTTCATGTATAGCATTTGAGCTCAACAACTACTTGCCGTTATGTGTTCTTCCAAAAGAGCAACTGAATTTTGCTTCTTGGAAAACCAAAAGACTAACAAATGTCCTAAGAAATGATAAGCACCATTCATGCATTTCCTATCCACTTTGCTACCAGCAAAATTAGCATCTGAATAGCTAATAATCTCAAAAGATCTATACTTAGGATACCATAACCCAAGTTCAACGGTTCCTATCAGGTATCTAAGTGTTCGTTTGATAGCTAACAAATGTGACTCTTTTGGCGTAGCCTGAAATCTTGCACACAAACATATGCTAAACATTATGTCAGGTCTAAAGGCAGTTAGATATAGTAAGCTACCAATCATTCAACAATAAAGCTTAACATCTACTAGTATACCTTGTTCATCTTTGTCTAATTTCAATGAAGCGCTCATACGTGTACCTAGTAATTTTCCATCTTCCATATAAACATTTTTTAGTAGATCTCTAATGTACTTTGATTGATTTATAAATATTCCATATTTTTCTTGTTTGATCTGAAGTCCTAGGAAGAAATTTAATTCACCCATCATGCTCATCTCAAATTCATTTTGCATAGTATTAGCAAATTCATTACACAATTCTTTATTTGTAGCTCTAAATATAATATCATCTACATATACTTGGACTAGCAGAATGTCATCTTTCTTAGACTTTATGAACAGAGTTGTGTCTATCCCTCCTATGATAAATCCATTTTCTATTAGAAAACTGCTTAACCTTTCATACCAAGCTTTGGGAGCTTGCTTTAAACCGTACAAGGCTTTTGTCTGTCAATACATGTGATATGGATTCTTATAGTTTTCAAAGCCTAGGGGTTGTTCTACATACACTTCTTCACTTATGTAACCATTTAGAAAAAAAGCTCTTGACATTCGTTTGATATCGTTTGAGGTCTTTATAAGCAGCATAGGCTAAAAGCATTTGAATGGCTTCCATTATAGCAACAGGTGCAAAGGTTTCTTCAAAATCTATTCCTTCTTCCTAGTTATATCTCTGAGCTACTAGTTTAGCCTTATTTTTAACAACTATCCCATGTCCATCTTTCTTGTGCTTATATATCCATTTTGTCCCAATGATTGACTTATCCTCAAGTCTAGGAACTCATGTCCATTGTTTCTCTAAAATTGGTTTAACTCCTCTTGTATGGACAACACCCACGAGTCATCCTCAATTGCTTCACCCACATTCCTAGGTTCTTCTTGAGATACAAAGGCAAAATGACTCATCATATTCCTAAGTGAGGATTGTGTAGCTACTCCACGTAATGGTTCACCTATTATTTGATCAATGGGATGATTCTTTATATACTTCCATTCTCTAGGTGGTTCATTAACCTCATTTTCAATTTGATTAGTTTCAGTGGATGGTTCCTTAATTTCATTTTTATTTTCTGAATCCTTCTCAATGGATAGTTTCTCGAATTCCCTATTTATCTCAATTTCATCTTCATCAGTTCTTTTGGAGAACGAATTTGACTCATCGAACACTACATGAATAGATTCTATAACCGTTAATGTTTTTTTGTTATAAACTCTGTACGCTTTACTATCTAAGGCATACCCTAGGAAGATACCTTCATCTGATTTCACATCAAATCTTCTTAAATGTTCATTGTCTCTAAGCACAAAACATTTACAGCCAAAGACATGAAAATATGATATGTTTGATCTATGGCCATTCAATAACTTGTATGGGGTCTTGTTTAGAGATGGTCTAATCAAAACTCTATTTAGAACATAGTAGGCGGCATTCACCGCCTTAGCCCAGAAGTACTTAGGTAGTTTATGTTCGTTAAGCATATTTTTGGCCATTTCTTGTATATACTTATTCTTCCTTTCAACTACACCATTCTGTTGTGGTGTTCTAGGGGCCAAAAAAATATGAGATATTCCTAATGAATTGTAGTAGTCTTCCATGCCTTGATTTTTAAATTCTCTACCTCTATCACTTCGAATTTTAGTGATAGTATATCCTTTTTCATTTTGGATTTTCTTGCACAGGTTTATGAATTATTCACACGCTTCATCTTTGTGACCTAATAATAGTACCCATGTATATCTTGAAAAATCATCAACAATGACGAATGCGTATGATTTTCGTCCTAAACATCGAATTGGGTTTGTACTAAATAAGTCTAAGTGTAGCATTTGGAGTGGCCTTGTAGTGGAGATTTCTTTCTTTTTCTTAAAGCTTGTTCTTGCTTGTTCTCCTAGTTGACAAGCCTCACAAATTTTATCTTTGACGAATTTTGTTTGAGGCAATCCCTTAACTAAGTCTCCTTTAACTAGTTTAGATATTAAGTCCATGTTTGCGTGTCATAGTATCCTATGCCAAATCCAACTAATTTCGTTCATAGAAGAGAAGATGTCACACTTTGTGAGGTTAAGTTATCAAAACTGGTGGTATATACGTTTTCATGACGTTCAGCAGTGAACAATATCTTATTATCAGTTTTGTATTCAATGATGCACTTGTCATGTTCAAAAGACACTTTGTAACCTTTATCACACAGTTGACTTATACTCAATAAGTTGTGTTTTAAACCATCAACGAGAAAAACATCATCTATAATTAGTGATGAATCATTACCAACTTTACCTACACTTGTGATCTTTCCCTTAGCATTATCTCCAAAAGTGACAAATCCTTCATCCTTGGGTATGATGGATGTGAACTTCACTTTATCCCTGGTCATGTGACGTGAACATCTGCTATCCATATTGTTGGCCTAATTGGGATTTTCAATATTGTTTTGATGATAACAAAATGAAGGATGCTTTAACATGTTGTGTTAAGTGATTTGATTTAGGTAAAAGGGCACTCACGATTGATAAGCTCAAGTTCAATGTCAATCTAGTCCTCAAAATATAGAGGTCAATGAAGAACAAATGAAGAGGTTAAAGGCGAAACAGTTCTTAAAGTCAAAAGTGAATCTTGAGAAGCTGAAGGAGGCTGAAGAACTTAGTGTTTTAGGAAAACCATGATTAGAAGGATTGTTGTAAGTATTTCAAAGCCCCATACTATCTAGATACATGTGAAGCTCTTATAAATCAAAACAAACTAAGAAACACATTTTTGAAAGACCTTAAAAAATGTCTTTGATTAAAAGGTCTCAAAGGAAGAAAGTTTTCAAAGTAAAAAAAAAAAAAAAAAATTGAGAGCTAGGCGACTGTCTTATATAGGCAGGTGACTGCCATAATTTAAAAGAAATAATTTAGGAGGCAGTAGGGTTCCAGGCGACTACCTTAGCACTGACAGGCATCTGGCTGGTCAAGTTAGACTACTGCCAAGTCTTATCAAGCGACTGCCAACCTTCTGGGTTTTCAAAATTGTTCTTTGGAAAAATTTTGAATTTCAAAATTAATTCAATAATTTAATTAAATGAGGATATTGTTCATTGCAAAAATTTTGAATTTTCAAATTAATTAAATAATTTAATTAAATGAGGAAATTGCTCTTTGGAAAAAATTTGAATTTCAAAATTAATTCAATAATTTAATGCTACCTAATTAATGAGGAAATTGTTCCTTGGAAAAATTTTGAATTTCAAAATTAATTCAATAATTTAACGTTACCTAATTAAATAAGGAAATTGTTCTTTGGAACAATTTTTAATTTCGAAATTAATTCAATAATTTTATGCTACCTAATTAAATAAGAAAATTATTTTTTAAAAAATTTTGAATTTCAAAATTATTTCAATAATTTAATGCTACCTAATTAAATGAGGAAATTGTTCTTTGGAAAAATCTATGAATACCTCCTTCGGAAAGTGAAAAACTGAAAAATAGACAAGCAAGATAAGCCTAAGAGATCAAACAGTCAATACACTGAAATTCTTCCTGCACTGAAATTCTCCTTAAGTTCCTTTACTCACATCATTTTGCTGGAGAAACACTCTAAGTTTTTGGTGGATTGAAAAATCAAAAGCTTGGTTCCGAGTTGCACTCAATTCTTTTTAAAGAATCATCGGTGACTTCTAAAACTTTAAAACTTCTCATATTCTATTTAGCTTTGGTATTTTGAAGTATAATTTAGAACTCAATTTGTACAACCTGCTCTGAGTTTTGAGAGAATTTTTTGTACGCAGATCTACTTTTATCTTCTTGTACTTTGAATGATTCAAAGGTTTGTTGGATCGTTGGACTAAGAACAAGTCGGTGCTTGGAGTGGTTTCTCTTCCAGAAAAAGAGGGTAAATTGTGTAAGGTTTTTGTTCCACCCGGAAGGAACAAGATATAGTAAATTCCTTGGGTGCTTGACCTAAGGCGAGGACGTAGGCTGGGTATAAGTCAAACCTCTTTAAAGTGGTGGTGTCACTCTCTTATCCTTACTCTCTTTTAATTTCAGCAACGATATACCCTGCGTGGATGTTTAATACTTTTAATTATAAAGCAAACACATATTAGAAATTAAGTAAACCCAAAAACTAATTTGTTCTTGGATTTGCGGAAATGGAAAGGGAGTATGTTGGTTAATCGATCTTTTGCGGAAACCGAAAGGAAATGCATTGATTGGTTAACATCCAAAAACATATTTGTTGAAGGTTTAATAAAGTTATGATGTTGAAAAAGTGTTTGAATGTCGTTGTAATATTCAAAATCAAAAGACAAGAACGGGAGTTGTATATTTATATACAGGGACTCTAAAGATTCAAATTGATTTTTGTTGGGTGGTTGTTGTGTTTGAATAGTAAGTTAATTCATTATATTAGTTGATTGTGGATTAATTAGAAAATAGGAATTTCTATGGATTGTCTCATTAAGAAAAATACAAGTAATCCTTAAGACATTGTGAAATGGGACAAGAGTTCTCAAAAAGAATCAAAGAAATTTTAAGTAACCCAATTCGCCCCCCCTCTTGGGACTACACCTTAGGTTTCAATTGGTATCAGAACCCGGTTATAGCAAAACCTAGCAAGTAGCTATACAAAGATCAAAATGACACAAATTGGAGTAGCTCCCTTTGGTGAGGGTTAATCCTCAACTAGGCCACGCATCATTTGTGGATTAAATTACACCTTTTGGAAGCAACGAATGAGATTCTACCTTCAAACAATGGACTGGAAAGCATGAAATGTTGTCACAAATGGAAATTTATTCCTACTAAGCTTGTTGATGGAAAAGAAGTACCTAAAGAAGATAAAGAACTAAATGACTCAGATTACAAAATGTTGCAAATTAACTCAAGTGCAATAAATGTCTTATACTGTGCACTTGATGCAAATGAATTTAATAGAGTAATGGCATGTAAAATAGCCAAAGAGATTTAGGATAAATTGGAAGTAACCTATGAAGGCACGGTAGATGTTAGGGAAAGTAGAATCGATATGTTGACCAGTGAATATGAAGCTTTTAGGATGAACTCCGAAGAAAGTATAATAAGCAGGTACACTAGGTTCACCCATATCATAAGCTCCCTAAGTGCTTCAGGAAAAACTTATTCCACCCATGAGTTGATCCGTAAAATTCTAAGAGCACTTCCACCTATTTGGGAACCAAAAGCCACAGCCATTATGGAAGGAAAAAATCTTAAAACAACCTCCTTAGATGAACTCATAGGATCTCTTCTAACCTATGAAATGATGTTAAAAGAAAGAAGCACTAAAAAAAAAAAAAAAAAAGAAGTCCATAGCTCTAAAAGCTTTGAAAGAATATTCAAGTGAGGAAGATAATGAATCTAGTGAATTAAAAGATGAGGACTTAGCTTTCATAACTAAAAGACTTGGAAAATTCTTAAGAAGAAACAAAAAAATTGCTATAAAATTTAATGGATCAAAAGCTAAAAACGGAGAAAGCAATAAAAAAGAATACGAAAACAAAAATGATCCTCCCACTTGCTATCATTGAAAAAAGGTTGGACACATCAAACCAGAATGCCCGCAACTCAAGAAGGAAAAGAAGAAAAAGAAGTCTGCAACGAAGGCAACCTGGGATGACACTAGTTCGAGTGAATCGGAATGTGAGCCAAGTGATCGAGAAGTAGCAAACATGTGCTTCATGGCGCATAATGAAGAGGTAAACTCTTATTATTATCTCTCTGAAGATTTGTGTAATGAATCTTGTAGTAATTTGTGTGATAGTATGCCTTCTTACAAAGAACTTCAAGCTGAATTACTCTTTCTACATAACAAGTTTATTAAAATCTCAAAGAGGAACACAAGCTTGAAACAACAAAATAAAGCACTTAGAAATCAACTTGAATCTTCAAAACTTGTTGAAGAAGAAAAAGACTTAATGGTTGAAGAACTTGAGAAGAAAGTAGATAACTTATCTCAAGAATTAGCTAAGTCTAAAGTAAATGAAGATTGTAAGAAAGTGCAAGAAATAAATGATCTTAAAAATCAAATTCAAGAGAAAGAAAAGATCATCTACAACTTTACCAAAGGTAAGGATAAATTTGAAAAGATGGTAGGACAACAAAGAATGGCAAACAACAAAGAAGGAATTGGTTATAATGAAGCACCAAACAAAAGAAAGAAAAACTTGTTTATGGATATTTTGTAAATCAATCTTGACATTATGCAAGCACTTCATCAAAAAATATTCATGAGCACACCACTTGCTACATGTATAAAAATAAAGGACACATAATGTTTAATTGTCCACTTAGGAAAAAGTACATTAGAGTAAAAGATAAGTGGAAGATAAATGCCAAAACTAGACAAGATTTAAAGAAAGCTAAGAAGGTTTGGGTTCCAAAAGTAACAACTTAAATCCTTTCTTGTAGGTTTGCTTTAGGACCACACCGTCTAAGGATAAATGGTACTTGGACAGCGGATGTTTAAGGCATATGACAGGAGATAAATCTAAGTTCACCTCTCTTACACAAAAGGATGGACGATTTGTTACCTTCAGTGACAATGCAAAAGGCAAGATCATCGGAATAGGTAAAATCAGTAAAGACTCTTCACTTACTATAGATGATGTCTTGTTGGTAGATGGTCTAAAGCATAATTTACTAAGCATTAATCAACTTAGAGACAAAGGATTTGAAATAATATTTAGGAAAGAAAAATGTGTAATTCAAGATTCTAAGGATCAAAAGACACTATTCACTGCACTTAGAATGAACAATGTATATTGCATAAACCTTGATAGCTTAGTCTCTCAAGACATAACTTGCTTAGTAGCCATGAGCAAGAATAGTATGCTTTGGAATAGGAGGTTAGGACATGCAAGCATGGATCTTATATCCATGCTCTCTAAAAAGAATTTAGTTAAAGGCTTGCCTAACACCAAATTTGTTAAAAATAAAGTGTGTGATGCTTGTCAATTAGGAAAACAAATCAAGAAAAGCTTCAAAACGAAGAATCATATATAAACTAGTAGACCCCTAAAACTCATACACTTAGACTTGTTTGGTCCTACTAGAACCCAAAGTTGAGGAGGAAAACAATACGCCTTTATAATCATTGATGATTACTCAAGATACTCATAGGTGTTGTTCCTAGATAACAAAGAAGAAGCTTGCAACTCATTAATCACTTCATGTAAGGAGCTTCAAAATGAGAAATGGTATAATGTCTCAAATATTAGAAGTGATCAAGGAAGACAATTTAAGAATCAAAGTGTTGAACAATTTTGTAATGAACATGGTATAAATCACAATTTTTTAGAACCTAGAACCCTGCAACAAAATGGAGTTGTTGAAAGGAAAAATAGAACCCTCAAAGAAATGGCAAGGACTATGCTTAATGAAAATGACCTACCCAAATATTTTTGGGCCGAAGCTATAAATACATCTAGCTATATAATTAAGAGGGTTTCCATTAGATCAAACTTAAACAAGACACCCTATGAATTGTGGAAAGGAAGAAGGCCTAGCATAAATTACTTTCATGTCTTTGGATGTAAGTGTTTCGCTCTAAATAACAAAGACAACTTAGGAAAATTTGATGCTAAATTGGATGAAAACATTTTCCTAGGATACTCCACAAATAATAAAGCCTATAGAGTCTACAACAAAAGAACACTCACCATAGTTGAATCAATTCACGTAGACTTTGATGAATCTAACCCTTTTTCAAGAGAAGTAAAAAATGAAGAAAAAGATTATATGTTCAAAAAGGAGGATGAGATAGAGATCAAGGAAGAAAAGGAAATAAATGAAGAAAAATCAAAAGATGAACTCATAGAAAATATAGAATTACAAAGAGAATGGAAGTATAAGAAATATCACCCTCAAGAACAAATTATAGGTGAACCATCTAGAGGTGTGACTACTAGATCTTCACTAAAGAACCTTTGCAATCATTATGCATTCCTATCTTAAAATGAACCTAAATATGTTGAAGAAGCCCATAAGGACGAATCTTGGATAGTTGCAATGCAAGAAGAATTAAACCAATTTGAAAGAAGCCAAGTATGTAAATTAGTACCCAAATCGGAAAATCATTCGATCATAGGAACTAAATGAGTATTTAGAAATAAAAAGGATGAAAATGGTATAATCACTAGAAACAAAGCTGGACTTGTAGCAAAGGGGTACAATCAAGAAGAAGGAATATACTGTGATGAAACCTTTGCCCCTGTAGCTAGAATGGAAGCCATTAGAATCTTGTTAGCCTACGCTTCCTACAAAGAATTTAAGTTATACCAATTGGATGTCAAAAGTGCATTCTTGAATGGGTATATTAATGAAAAAGTATATGTTGATCAACCCTCTAGTTTTGAGGATATTGAAAATCTTAACCATGTATTTAGACTAACTAAGGCTTTATATGGACTAAAACAGGGCCCTAGGGCTTGGTATGAAAGACTCGGTGGATTTCTAATTGAGAAGGGATTTTCAAGAGGAAAAAATGATAGTACCTTGTTCATTAAAAATAAGGAAGATGACATACTTTTAGTTCAAATCTACATAGATGATATAATATTTGGTGCTACAAATGAACATCTATGTAAAGAGTTTACAAAATGTATGCAAGAAGAATTTGAAATGAGCATGATGGGAGAGTTAAACTATTTCCTTGGCCTGCAAATTAAACAAGCAAAGAATGAAACTTTTATAAGTCAATCCAAATGCATAAAAGATATGATACAAAAATTTGGTATGGAAAATAGTAAACCTATAGGCACACCTATGAGTACCAACATCAGCCTAGACAAAGATGAAAAGGGAAAATCTATAGACACAAAGCACTATAGAGGCATGATTAGAAGTTTACTATATCTAACATCTTGTAGACCCAATATAATATTTAATGTGTATATGTGTGCATGTTTTCAATCAGCACCTAAGGAATCACACCAATTAGCTGTTAAAAGAATCCTAAGATACTTAATAAGCACAATGGACTTAGGACTATGGTGCCCTAAAGACACCGATTTTGAAATGAACAGCTATTCAGATGCGGACTATGCTGGTTGTAAGATAGTTAGAAAAAGCACAAGTGACACATGCCACTTCTTAGGAAGATATTTAGTTTCTTGGTTTTCTAAGAAACAAAATTCTGTGGCATAGTTAACTACTAAGGCCGAATATGTGACAGTTGGTAGCTGTTGTGCATAAACTCTTTATATGAAAGAATAATTAAGAGATTTCAATTTAAAATACACAACTGTACCAATTAAGTGTGATAATACGAGTACGATTAACATATCTAAAAATCCTATTTCACACTCAAGAACAAACCACATTGAACAAAACACACCACTTCCTAAGAGATCGTGTTAAAAAAGAAGACATTATTCTAGAATTCATTAGTACAAATGACCAATGGACTGATATCTTTACTAAACCACTCTCAGAAGATAGATTTATAACCATTATACGAGAGCTTGGTCTACTACATAGTAGAGAAGCAAACTTAAAGGACAAGGCTCGATCTAAGTTTGTTTTGGGCATTTACTTTGATGTGTTGGATAATACAACACTTCGCTTGGATTGCTTTCCTTGCCGGCTTAAAAAAATAGGCTCATGATGATATGTAGCATGCTACATGTGGATGTTTGAAAAATTGGCATTCTGAAATTGGTATTTTGAAAATTTAAGTTATTAAGTATAAAACATGTTTTTTTTTTTAAAGATCTTGACCATGTATGCTTATGATCACATGAATAAATGAAAAATAAGCATCTATGAGAAGTGCATAATAAAACTTTAACATGAATATTGACTCACTCGAAAAATGAGCATCTCAGAGGCTATCCCAAGGGTAGGAGTTCTGTCGTGTAATATTCAGCCCAAGGGCTAGACCATCTCCTTAAGGAATGCGTTTTAATATCAAATTTTACATTCGTCCAATTGAAAATAAAAATGTACTGAACTCAGTTCAGAATCGGGATTTTCAAGATTTTTTAATTTCACTTTTGACAAATTAAATAACACGCAAATTAAAATACTAAAACTAACACGCACTGAAATAAAGAGCAACAACGGAAACCCTACACTAACATCCGAACAAGAACTGGAACACATAATGAATTTTGTAAAAAAGACTAACTAGAGTAATTTCCCTGACTAAATAAAACATGCAATTAAAAGAAACACACTCAAATACAAAAGAAATACATTTGAATACAAACTAGAATAAAATTAGCTTCCTAACACTTAATGATAACCGGAAGCACATTAAAATTACAAACTTTAACTAAGCTACTCTTATCTTGAAGAAGACTAACCAGGAGCTAAACTGAACCTTACTAAATTAATTAAACAACTCAGATCATTAAATTAATCTATGACAAAAATTTAATTGAAAGAGAATCATTAAACAATTAAAATTCAATAATAATAAAATACCCTAAATAATACTCGAAATCTAGAAATTCCAATAAAACTCAAGTAAAAAGTTAACAACATCCAACTGATTAAAGAAAAATAATAAAAGAAAAAGAAAAGATGAAAAAGAGAGAGAGAGAGAGAGAGAGAGAGAGAGAGAGAGAGAGAGAGAGAGAGAGAGAGAGAGAGAGAGAGAAAAAACTACTATAGGGAAAACTATGGTCTTCGGTGTTTCCGTGGACTGTTGCAATAGATGAAGGAGCTGGAACTGGATAAGAGGATCTCTTGGTGGTTCATGATAGCTGGGAAGATCTGCAAGAGGTCTGGCTTGGGAAGAGGTTGTCCAAGAGCTGCTCGGAGGAATCTGGTACTGTTGCTCGGAGGAAAACCTGCAGGGTTGGAGGTTGGAGGAGTTCTATGGTGTAACTGCTGTTGCTGGATGGCCGAGAAACTACTGGAATAGGGTTGTGGAGGAGTTCTATGGCAAATAAGAGGAGCATTGGTGGTTCTCAACTGTGAAGGAGCAGATGGCTGCTCGCGGGTTGTTCTGATGGCGGCCAGATGAAAGGGAGATTAAGAGAGTTGAGATCAGGAGATAAGGAAGAGGGGGAGAGAGAGAAGAGAACAGAGGAGAGAGGGCGAGAGAGATGAGAGAAAGAGAAAGAAAGATAGAAACAGAGAGAGAAAAGACGAGAATAGGGCAAGGTAAAGAGAAGGAGAAAAAGAGGGTCGGGGGTTTAGCTGGGGGCAGCGCCCAACAGCACAAAAGGAGGAGAAATAAACTATTTAAAGGGAAGAAGAGCTATTGCCATAGGATTTGGGTGTCCTGGCCCGATTGGAAAAAGCTTACTCAGCCTACATGGCCAGGTCACATCAACAACCCAACTATTATATATATATATATATATATATATATTCATTTTTTTGTTCTATGTTCATAGCCTGTTTTGACCCTTTTGGAGCCTATTTCTCGCAAAACTCAAAACACAGAAGTTGTAGATAATCCTTTTATATTTTTCTAGAAGTTTGAATCGTCTCAATTAGAACTTGGACAAAAAAGTTATGCATGAATTACAAACAAGTGCTGGTTTTGATTCCTAGGAATTTTTGTGTGATAAAAAATTGCCAAAAATTCATAAATTGTACAATAAAACTCAAGAATGATAAATTCAGAACTTTGTTAAAATATTAGATATAATTGGACATTTAATTAAAAATAGAAGTAGTAAAGTCCGGGTTAAGATGCCCAATTACGCAGTTTTGGCGCATAATCATACCCCCAACTAACGTTTTGCTAGTCTCTAACAAATGATGTGAATGAGTCTTAGGGTGGTTCCTACAACTACAAACTCTAATGATCATGAAATCAATGCACATGCAACACAAGTATACCATTTCACATACAAGAACATAATTGAATTTTACACAAGCTTGTTCCTATTCAATACACACAACTTTAAGCACGTCACTCGTGCAAGTTTGATCATTTATATTTCAATTAAGAACAATTTACTCACATGAAGTTAATTAGTGGCACATTTCAGAGTTAATGCAGTCATATAAGTTCGAGTATAAACAGGTGAACTCTCAAGGTGTGTGTGATGTGTGTGACTCAGTACACCTAAGATACCACTGGACACCTACAGAACGGTTGCTTTGACTCGGCCTAACTAGTATACCCTCAAAAACACTCAAAGAAGATGGGTTCACTCATCATATGTGAGGAGGAGTGTCGTGATCAAACATCTCACATACTGTAAGGAACAATGGTAAGTGTATGAAGTGGACTAGTCTGAGAAGGATCCTGCCTATCTATGAGGTGTCGGGTCCTTCACCCTAGCATCTTCTCACCTACTCACTATATCCAACCAAGACCACCCTAGATCAACTTATTCACAAACTTGTCGAGAATCCATTTGAAGCATTAACCGGTTGAAGCATCTTTATACATGGAAAACATGTGTCGTGTCCTTGACTTTTTTGTGATATTTATGTGGAGCTGGCATTAGCATTTCATTTTATGCGCATGTTTATTTCGTATTCTTCCTTCTGCTCATTCTTCACTTTTTTGTCTTTTCTTGATCAATTAGGACAATCTTTACACTTCTTTTGTAATCTTCAAACAATCAATGGGAATTTAAGCTCAAGTAATGGTCTATGAACTAAGTCTATCTTTAGGGGTGGCTCAACCTTCACATCTTGAGTAGGCTACAAGATCTAGGTTTCTATCTCCCCACTAGGTGTCACATTTAGGCTAGCAAATCAAAAGATAGATTAGTGTACAAAGGATATCTAGAAAAAAAAAAAAAGAAAAAAAAAAAAGAAAGTTGAGTTTCATGAACTTTGAGCTGATGTCAAAAACTCAAAAGAAATAGAGTGAGGTCTCAAAGAATAAAACCACATCTGTGCCCTATCCTGCAAAGTAGCAAGAAATAAATTCAGTAGAATAGATTCATCAGTTCTAGCATGAGGGAAAAACATATTGCCAGTTAATTCAAACTCTACTAAGTGCTGATAGGGGCACTCAGATTATGTCCCATAGAACTCGGGTAGCAATGACGTCCTTTCGCGCTACATCATGAAATTAAGCTCTTCATTAGGTAAAACAATGGAAGAGGATGCAGTGGCATACTCAAGCTGCAAAAATTCCATTATTGTGCACGGTGCAAGTGCAGCCATGTTTATTTATTTTTTTCACACTCAATTTGTTTTCTTTTTTTTTTTTTCATAAAACGAATTAAAATGACCGAAAAAACGCTAGTTTGAGACTAAGATCGAAATTCCCCAAAAACGGCACCAAAAACTTGACTCACTTGAAAAATGAGTAGCTCGGAAGCTATCCCAAGTATAAGAGTTCTATCGTGTAATATTCAGCCCAAGGGTTAGATCATGTTCTCAGGGAATGTATTTTAATCTCAGATTTTATGTTCATCCAATCGAAAATAAAAATGTACTGAACGCAGTTCAGATTCAGGATTTTCAAGATTGTTCAATTTCACTTTTGACAAATTAAATAACATGCAAATTAAAATACTAAAACTTACGCACTGAAATAAAGAGCAACAACGGAAACCCTACGCTAACATCTGAACAAGAACTGGAACACATACTGAATTTCAGAATAAAGACTAACTAGAGTAACTTCCCTGATTAAATAAAACATGCAATTAAAAAAAACGCACTCAAATACAAAAGAAATACATCCGAATACAAACCAGAATTAAATTAGCTTCCTAACACTTAACGATAACTGGGAGCACATTAAAATTACAAACTTTAACTAAGCTACTCTTATCTTGAAGAAGACTAACCGGGAGCTAAACCGAACCTTTCTAAATTAATTAAACAACTCAGATCATTAAATTAATCTAGGGCAAAAATTTAACTGAAACAGAATCATTAAACAATTGAAATTCAATAATAATATAACACCCTAAATAATACTCAAAATCTAGAAATTCCAATAAAGCTCAAGTAAAAAGTTAACAATATCCAGCTGATTAAAGAAAAATAATAAAAGAAAGGGAAAAGATGAAAGAGAGAGAGAGAGAGAGAGAGAGAAACTACTGAAGGGAAAACTATGGTCTTCTGTGTTTCCATCGACCGTTGTAATAGATGAAGGGCCTAGAACTGGCCGAGAGGATCTCCTGGTGGTTCACGATAGTTGGGAAGATCCACAGGAGGTCTGGCTCGGGAAGAGGTTGTCCAAGAGCTCCTTGGAGGAATCTAGTACTTTTGCTTGGAGGAAAACTTGTAGGGTTGGAGGTTGGAGGAGTTCTGTGGTGTAACTCCTGTTGCTAGATGGCCAAGAAGCTATTGGAATAGGGCTGTGGAGGAGTTCTATAGCAGAGAAGAGGAGCATTGGTGGTTCTCGGCTGTGAAGGAGCAGATAATTGCTCGCAGGTTGTTCTGATGGTGGCCAGCCGAGAGGGAGATTAAAAGAGTTTAGAGCAGGAGATAGGGAAGAGGGGGAGAGAGAGAGAGAGAAAAGAACAGAAGAGAGAGGGCGAGAGAGCTGAGGGAAAGAGAAAGAAAGATAGAAACAGAGAGAGAAAAGATGAGAATAGGGCAAGGTAAAGAGAAGGAGAAAGAGAGGGTTGAGGTTTGGCTGGAGGCAACGCCCAATAGCACAAAAGGAGGAGAAAGAAACTATTTAAAGGGAAGAAGAGCTGCTACCCTAGGATTCGAGTGTCTTGACCCAATTGGAAAAAGCTGACCCGGCCTACATGGTCGGGTCACATCAACAACCCAACTATTATATTTTTTTTTGTTTTTTTTTTCATTTTTTTTGTTCTCTGTTCATAGCCTATTTTGACCCTCTTGGAGCCCATTTCTCACAAAAATAAAAACATGGAAGTTATAGATAATCCTTTTTTCTTTCTCCAAAAATTTGAATCGTCTCGATTGGAACTCGGACGGAAAAGTTGTGCATGAATTACGAACAAGTGCTGGTTTTGATTCCCAGGAATTTTCATGTGATAAAAAATTGCCAAAAATTCGTAAATTGTACAATAAAACTCAAGAATGATAAATTCGTTACTTTGTTAAAATATTAGATATAATTGGACATTAACTAAAAATAGAAGTAGTAAAGCCCGGGTTAAGATACCCAATTACGCAGTTTTGGTGCATAATCAAATATCTAAGATGTATATTGGTATCGATGAATATATCACTTGATTTTTAAAGAATACAACATAATTATGAGCATTGGTAATATTGTCATGATCTTGGTATTTGAATGATGCATTATGCATGAAAAAAAAATTTTAAAGTTTTTTTTTTTTTTCACAAATATGAATGTTGAGCACCATATGCATGATTGAAAATTCTAAGATGTGACAACACATATGAAATAGGAATGCCCAATATGAAATATGATATTGAATTTTGGCATGATTGAGAAGTGTGTAATCATATGTTCATTTAAATATTTACCCTTTTTGATTGATGTCAAAAGGGGGAGTAGTATTTGGAGCAAAAATTTTGGCTTTATTGAGGGCATGATATTGAATATTGAGCATGTTGAACATGATAGTATTTGAGCATGTTGAGCATGATAGCATGATAGTGAAAAATCATATTTGAGCATGTTGAGCATGATAAGAATGAAAAATTGGGCAATGAGCATGATTGGTCTTGAATCTACAAATTGTTAAAATAATGCTTATTATAAGGGGGAGTAGAATAATGCTAGTTGTAAGGAGGAGATTTTTTATTCATATTTTTTGCTCCTCATTTGTCATCATAAAAAATGGGGAGATTGTTGGCCTAACTAGGCTTTTCAATCTTGTTTTGATGATAACAAAATGAAGGATGCCTTAACATGTTGTGTTGAGTAATTTGATTAAGGTAAAAAGGCACTTACGATTGATAAGCTGAAGTTCAATGTCAATCTAGTGGAAGCTCCTTGGAATATTGAGGTCAATGAAGAACAAATGAAGAGGTTAAAGGCCAAACAATTCTTAAAGTCTAAAGTGAATCTCAAGAGGTTGAAGGAGACTGAAGAACTTAGTATTTTAGGAAAATCATGATTAGAAGGATTGTTGTAAGTACTTCAAAGCCACATACTATCTAGATACATGTGAAGCTCTTATAAATCAAAACAAACTAAGAAACACTTCCTTGAAAGACCTTAAAATATGTCTTTGATTGAAAGGTCTCAAAGGAAGAAAGCTTTCAAAGTAAAAAAGGAAAATAACGAGAGCCAGGCGACTGCCCTATATAGGCAGGCGATTACCACAATTTAAAAGAAATAATTTAGGACGCAGTAGGGTTCCAGGTGACCGCCTGAGCACTGACAGGCGTCTGGGTGGTCAAGCCAGACGACTACCAACCTTCTGGGTTTTAAAGATTGTTCTTTGGAAAAATTTTGAATTTCAAATTTAATTCAATAATTTAATTAAATGAGGAAATTGTTCCTTCGAAAAATTTTGAATTCCAAAATTAATTCAATAGTTTAATTAAATGAGGAAATTGCTCTTTGGAAAAAAAATTGAATTTCAAAATTAATTCAAAAGTTTAATTAAATAAGGAAATTGTTATTTGGAAAAATGTTGAATTTCAAAATTAATTCAATAATTGAACGCTACCTAATTAAATGAGGAAATTGTTCTTTGGAAAAATTTTGAATTTCAAAATTATTTCAAGAATTTAATGCTACCTAATTAAATGAGAAAATTATTTTTTGAAAAATTTTAAATTTCAAAATTAACTCAATAATTTAATGCTACCTAATTATATGATGAATTATCCTTTGGAAAAATCTATAAATACCTCCTTTGGGCAATGAAAAAGTGAAAAATAGACAAGCAAGATAAGCTTAAGAGATCAAACAGTCAATACGCCCGAAGTTGTTCCTGCACTGAAATTCTCCTTAAATTCCTTTGCTCACATCATTTTGCTGGAGAAAAACTCTACATTTTTGGTGGATTGAAAAATCAAAAGCTTGGTTCTGAGTTGCACTCAATTCTTTCTAAAAAACCATCAGTGACTTCTAAAATTTTAGAGCTTCTCATGTTTTATTTAACTTTGGTGTTTTGAAGTACAATTTAGAACTCAATTTATACAACCTGCTCTGAATTTTGAGAGTATTTTTTGTATGCAGATCTACTTCTATCTTCTTGTACTTTGAACGATTCAAAGGTTTGTTGGATCGTTGGACCAAGCACAGGTCGGTGCTTGGAGAGGTTTCTCTTCTAGAAAAACAGGGTAAATTGTGTAAAGTTTTTGTTCCACCAGGAAGGAACAAGATATAGTAAATTCCTTGGGTCGTTGACCTAAGGCAAGGACATAGGCTGGGTATAAGCCAAACCTCTTTAAAGTGGTGGTGTCACTCTCTTATCCTTACTCTCTTTTAATTTTAGCAATGATATACCCTACATGGATGTTTAATACTTTTAATTATAAAGTAAACACATATGAGAAATTAAGTAAACCCAAAAACTAATTTGTTCTTGGGCTTGCAGAAACGGAAAGGGAGTACGTTGGTTAATTGATCTTTTGCAGAAACCAAAAGTAAGTACGTTGACGGGTTGACATCCAAAAACTTATTAGCTGAAGGTTTAATAAAGTTCTGATGTTGAAAAAGTGTTTGAAAGTCGTTGTAATATTCAAAATCAAAAGACAACAACAGGAGTTGTATATTCATATACAGGGACTCTACAGATTCAAATTGATTTTTGTTGGGTGGTTGTTGTGCTTGAATACTAAGTTAATTTATTGTATTAGTTGATTGTGGATTAATTAGAAAATAGGAATTTGTGTGGATTGCCTCATTAACAAAAATACAAGTAATCCTTAAGAGATTGTGAAAACGGACAAGAGTTCTCAAAAAGAATCAAGGAAATTTTAAATAACCCAATTCACCCCCCCCCCTTTGGGGACTACACCTTTGGTTTCACATATGTCATATGTCTTATGAGGATGACGATCTTAAGCATATCTGCTAGACACGATTAGATAACTACTTTTGGTACCTAGATTTTCTTGGGTCCATGGGGGTTAGTACTAGATTCTCCTTTGACCTTCCATACTTTCTTAATTTTGTCATCTTTATTTTTGAAAGGACAATCAAATTTTATGTGACCCAACCTCTTACATTTAAAACACGTAATATTTATATGATAATCCTTAGTTAGAACATATGATTTTGACTCTCTTACAAAATATCCCATGTAAAGATGTCTTTGTTTTAGATTTTCTTTCCCATTAAAACCAACACCTTCCTTTTCTAGGGAATTTCTTTGAGCTCTTAGGAATTTTTCAAAATTGTTTTGTCCTTTAGTAAATTTACAAATAATTTCAGATTTATCTTTCAAATCATTTTCTAACTCCTCAATTTTCAAATCTTAGTCTTTCATGAGAGATGCATGAGATTCATTTTGGTGTTCAACTAAACTTGAAAGTTCTTTGACTTTATTTTTCAAATCAGAAATTTTCTTAGTTTTCTTCTCAAGCATTTTGATAGTGTACAAATATTCTTATTTCAGTTCATCATATGAAAGCATGTTATTCTCATTTTCAGAATCACAAGAATAATAAGAAGATGATGAGAATGATGATTGTACCTCAAGATCATCATGTGCCATTAGACACAGATTAGCAATCTCATCATCACAGGATTCAGATTCTGACAAACTAGTGTTGTGTGTATCCCAACTGACTTTTAGCGCCTTCTTCTTTTTCTTGGAGGCTTTCATTAATTTGGGACACTCAGGCTTGATGTGTCTAACCTCTCGGCAGTTGTAGCAAATTGGAGGATCTTCCTTCTTTTTCTTCATGCTTGACTCTCCTCTTTCTGATTTTGAGTTCTGGAATTTTCTGTTGAACTTCTTATTCTTCTTCTAGAACTTTCCAAACTTCTTGGTTAGCAAGGCCATGTTGTCATCTAATTCTGAATCACTTCCCTCACTAGAGCAGTGAGATGATGCCTTAAGAGTTGTGGCTTTCTTTGCTTTTCTTTGCTCATTCTTCCTTTTATTTATTGCAATATCATAGGTGATAAGCGATCCAATGAGTTCGTCAACAGACATCTCCTTAAGATTCCTCCCTTCTGCTATTGTTGTAGCTTTCGCTTCTCAAACTGGAGGTAGTCCCTTGAGTATTTTCCTGATCAACTCATAACTAGGGTAAGATTTACCAAGAGCATTTATAGAATTTGTGATGTGCGTGAATCTAGTGTACATAGATTAAATAGATTCACCAGCAATCATCTTAAATGCTTCATATTCACTGGTGAGCATATCTATTCTACTATCTTTTACTTCCTTAGTACCTTCATATGTAACTTCTAATTTTCCCAAATTTCTTTAGCAGAGTTACATTCCATTACCCTATTAAATTCATTTACATCTAATGCTCAGAAAAGCAAGTTCATCGCTGTAGCATTTATTTGCACTGATTTTCAGTCCTCTTCAGTGTACTCATTTTCAGTTTTAGGTACATTTATCTTATCAATTACTTTCATGGGAGTATGATTTTCCTTTAGTCACTATTTTCCATACCTTCCAATCTACATTTAATAGGTATATGCTTATCCTACGTTTCCAATAAGTGTAATTTACACCGCAGAAAATAGGTGGTCTAGTGGACGAGTGTCCCTAAACGAATAGAGTAACACTGATGTGTGCGATGTGATATTTTTACAAAAGAAGTATTAAGTCTATATAAACCCGCTCTAATATCAAATGTTGATTTAGGTGTAATTCCATGACCGGGGGGGGGGGGGTGAATTGGGTATTTTAAATTTTTTTTAAACTTATTTACCTCTTAGTCCCTCTTTCTAAATTTAACATATTACTTATCAAGTTCGTGTGAGTTTATTCAACATACATACATGCGATATAAGTAATGAAGTGCATTGTGGAAATTAAAAGGATAAGGGAAGAGGGAATGCAAAGGCAATTTTACGAGGTTCAGCCGACTTGGCCTGCGTCCTCGCCTTGAGCAACCCACTCAAGGATTCCAGTATAATCCCTGCTCTTTAAATTGGAACGGAGCTTCCCTTATATCCGCTGCTTACAAGAGGTATAGCTTCCTCCTAATCCACTGCTTACAAGAGATACAACTCTCTCGTCAAACCTGGCTCACAACTCGAATCGTGATTACAATACAATATCAAATTTCCTAAACACTCAATGTTGCTTCTAACAAAGCTAGTGAGTACAATTGAAATTCCTAATACTTAATCATATGATGAAACTTAAAGCTCAGAATGTATGTAACGATATAATCGTTATATGCAAGAATATGATTCACTAAATTTCTCTTTTATCAAATCTTCCAAAATATTTGTATGAGTAATAGCTTTGAAGACAAGATGCTCAAATATCAAATATGATCTTGTTAAAAAATGTGTCTTGAATATCGTAAAGATCTAAATCAATAAGCTTTCTCCTAACTTTTCAACCACAATATGATCTTTGTAATATGCAAATTAATATATGTATATATACGATGTGATTACCAAAGATAAAAAACTAACATAGGATTTTTCAGAAAGGATCCCTCAAAATATATATATATATATATATATATAGTTATGAACTTCGAAGGATATTTAATCAAATGGTTTTGAAGTATAAAAAATATCAAGTCTTTAACTAGATACACTCTTGAATCAAAAACTATTCAACCAATGGCAAAAACCTTTCTCAAGTAATGATCTTGTTAAAAAACAATCTCTATATGTACATGGATACTCAAGATCAATCTCTCTAATAATATTCAATAATAGATGATGCGATGAGAAACTCTTGAAAATAATAAACGGATTTATCAAACCTCAATACCAAGTTGAAGTCAAGATGTGTGAATGAAATCCCTTTGATTTTCTAAGTTGATTTGCCCAATCTTGATGAGTATGAGTTGGAGTGCAGACAATCATATAGCTATAAGTTCAAGTTTCTCAATTCTCTTTCAAAAAGATGTTTTCTTCTCTTCTCGTTGATCTTAGCTAACGCACTAGGGTTTAGATGTTCAATATATAGGTATCTTGCCCTTAGTATACATCTCAACCGTTGAACCAAAAAATATCTCGCGAGTTCTCTCATTAAAAATTAGATTTTTAAGTCTTCCTGCAAGTTCATACGACTGAGGTTAAAGGCCCAGATGACTGAAGTTCCTTAGAGCTTCAAAAGATTAACCTAGACACAGGGTCAGACGACTGAAGTTGGGGTTCGGATGACTAAAGTGTCGAGTTTAGATAACTGAAGTCTGAGTTCAATTTTCTGAGGTGCTTCTGCCAGGTTCTGTGTTTCACCATTAATTCTTCTGGTGACTGAACTTAATCTTTGGTCTTTTGAAGAAATTCTTCAGATGACTGAGGTTAACTTCGGTCTTCTGAAGTTGTGAGTTCAGACGACTGACCGTTGAGTTCGGTCTACTGAAGTTCCCAATTCCTGGATTTTTTATTTTTAGTTCAAAAATCTGATTTGCTTTCTTTCTTGGCTCTTTTATAAAAATATTTTCTGGAGTTTCAAAAATATTTCTAAGTCTATGAATGTCCTTTAATGATGTTCATAAGATGTATGAGTCCTAAGGTTATTTTAGGTTATGAGTTGAGCCCCAAATTAAATCATATGAAAGTGTAAATACATTAGTTCTAAGTACTCATTCCCATAACGTTCTTGAACTTGTCACTTGCATCTTCATTCTCCAACTCTTTTAGATCCATGAATTGTGCCAAGATATGTACGCTTTAATCTTCATGGCTTCCATGACTTGTTATCCTTTCGTGCATGCTTAATATAGTTCTTGTTCACAATCTCAATGCATAGATCAAATACTAAGTGATTTGTCATTATCAAAATTGGATTGGACTCATAGAGTTAATAATCTACCCTTTTTTGATGATGATAAATACACGAGCAAAAATATAGAATTAAATGGGTTACGTCTAACAAGGCTTCCCCTCAATTAATGCATCAAATATTCAGTAAGTAAAATACGCTCACGCCAAATGAAATATGCTCATGTTCATACATATGTTGTTTAGCCTGATTCCAAAAGAAATATGCTCATGTTCATACACAAGTTGTTTATCCTGATTTTTCTCCCCCTTTACACAATTAGTGTTGCCAACAATTTTTGCTATTATTCTTCTCCCCCTTTGCACTTGTTGTGTGTAATTCAGCCGATTGCTAATTCTATTTTCAGATTTTAATTAATTCCAAACAAACCATAATAACAATATGATTTTGTCCAAGCATCAACCACAATCACACCTAAACTTAAACCTTTTTATTTTGACATGTGTGTGTGCGTGCTAAGCTTGATCAAGAAAAAAAAATATGTTCACCAATCCAATATTCAGCAAAGCCTCAATAAATCTAGCGAAATATAAACATGCCAATCACACAATCACAAGAACACATTTACGTGATTCTGCCCCAAAATTAGCCTACATCCACGACAGACACTCACGTCTAGAGACACTGTATTAAATCGGTGGAAATAAATACAAGTACACACAGATTTACCCTTTCTTGTCTTACCTATCTCCTCCAGAAATCAGCCCAAGAATAATTCAAAAAATCCCCCCTTCGCACCTGCGAAGAACCCTAGGTTTCTCACTATATTCCTCCCTGATTTCCCTAAAAGAAATCCCTTCTAAGAAACTAAATTTGTGCATTACCTTCACTTACCCTTGCATGAACCTCCACAAGAAGCTAAAGACACCCAACGCCGCACCCATCTCTCATTGTCTCCCTCTCTCGTGCGCTGCAGCTAGAAGGATCTCTCAGCGGTGGAAGGCTCGCGATTGCAGGTGCTCTCACGCGGCTGAAGGAAGACTCTTGTGGCTCTGCAGGAGTCTCTCGGCTGTTTCTCTGAAGCTGTAAGCACAAAGTTTCAAATTTCCCCCGCCCTCCCTGCTGTTTTTCAATTTACCATAATAAAAGGCAATTACATCCATGCCCCCATAATAAATAAAAAACACAGCAGCAGCCATTGGATTGGAAAATAAAATGGACGGCCCAGATTTCCTTCTTTGTTCAACGCTTGACATTCCAACAATTCTCCACCTTGGCAAGCTTGTGATCCTTGCACCTCTTTAGCATCTCCTATGGCGGTTCCTAAAAAACAAATACTAATAGCTTCCAAGATTAACCAAGTTCGAATAATGTTCAAACTTGGATTTAGGTACTGCTTTAGTCATCATATCCTAAGCATTATCCTCCGTTGGAATTTTTCTTACTTCTATTTCTCCACTAAAAATAATATCTTTCACAAAATGCAGCCTAACATCTATATGTTTGGACCTATCATGATAACCATGATTCCTAGCCAAATGAATAGTGCTTTGATTGTCACAATAAATTGTAACGGTTCCACTATACATTCCTAACTCTAGGCATAGTCCTTTTATCCATATAGCCTCCTTAAAGGCTTCAGTCATGGCAATATATTCAGTCTCCGTGGTGGACAAGGCTACCACCGATTGCCTGTGAGATTTTTAACTAATAGCACTACCTAAAAAAACAAAAGACCATACCAGACGAAGACTTCCTGGTATCTAGATTTCCAGCATAGTCAGAATCTATATATCCTTTTAATCCTATTTCACAATGCATATCCTTTTTGCCAAATATTAATCCTTGTTGTTTTGTTCCAAACAAGTATTGAAAAATTTGTTTCAAAGCATGCCAATGTGGTTTTCCAGGTTTGCTCATAAATCTACTCACTTGACTTGTAGCATAAGATAGATTAGGTCTAGAACATACCATAGCATACATTGCACTACCAGCCATGCTAGCATAAGGTATTCTATTCATAAACAGTGACTCATCTTCAATTTTAGGACACTATTTTCTAGACAATTTAACATGCTGTGCAACAAGAATAGAAGTAGATTTAACATGACTCATTCCAAATCTTTTTAATACCTTTGAAATATAAGACTTTTGAGACAAGTAGAGAAACTTTTTATTCATTTCTCTAGTCATTTACATACCAAGTATTCTTTTAACAGGTCCTAAGTCTTTCATTTCAAATTCAGATTTAAGCATGCACTTAACTTGATGTAACATATCCATGTCTCCACAAGCAATCAACATGTAATCAACATATAATAGCAAATATATATGACATTTATCACATGATTTAAAATAAACATAGCCATCATAATTGCTTCTACAGAAATCATTTTGAATCATGTAAGAATCAAATCGTTTATACCATTGTCTAGGTGATTGTTTCAACCCATATAAAGATTTCTTTAATAAACGTACATGATTTTTATTCATTTTCGTATCAAAGCCCTCGAGAAGTTGCATATAAACTATTTCTTCTAAAGTACCATGCAAGAAAGCAGTTTTAACATCAAGTTATTCCAAAAGCAAGTCATGTATAGCAACGAAGGATAATAGAATTCTAATAGAACTATGCCTCACAACAGGGGAAAATATTTCATTATAGTCTACCCCTTCTCTTTATGTAAATCCCTTAGCTACTAACCTAGCTTTATACCTAGGTGGTTCAACTCCAGGTATTCCCTCTTTTCTTTTAAAGATCCACTTGGATCCTATGAGTTTCTATTTTTCCGGTCTAGGTACCATCACCTATGTCTTATTCTTGTTTAGAGACTCCATTTCTTCTTGCATTGCAAGAATCCAATTTTCAGCCTCTTTACTATCCATAGCCTCTCTAAAAGTTCGAGGCTCCACCTTAATTTCTGTTTCAACAACAGTAAAAGCAAAAGTTGTCAGATCATCTTCCCCATACCTTTGAGGAGGTCTTATGACCCTCCTCTCCCTATCCCGTGCTAGAAGGTAAGTTTTACTTAATTCAGAGGTTTCTGTTTTTGAGTTTTGCTCCTCAAAATCTGCAGCATTTGTTTCTAAATGGCTATGAGAAGTGGAGGGTTGCTCCACCTCAAGCTGCAGGTCACTAGGATCAGAGTGCCTAACACTTTCATTTGAATTTTCTGGTTTTCCCCCCATTTTAGTTTCATTAAAAACTACATCCCTTCTAATAATACATTTTTTTTTTCAGGTTTTATAACCCAGAGCTTATAGCCTTTAACCCCCTTTAGGTATCCCACAAAAATGCATTTCATAGCCCTAGACTCTAATTTATCAGTTCTAATGTGGGCATAGGCTATACACCCAAAAACTTTTAAACCCTGATAATCAGCAGGCTTACCCAACCAAATTTCTTGAGGGGTTTTATAATTTAAAGCTGTGGAAGGACACCTATTAATAAGGTATACAGCAGTGGTCACCGCCTCTGCCCAAAAGGTCTTGGGCAGACCTGAAGTGGCTAACATGCATCTTACCCTTTCCAAAATAGTCATATTCATCCTTTCAGCTAATCCATTCTGTTGGGGAGTATTCCTAACAGTCCTATGTCTAACTATGCCCTCAACTTTACAAAATTTAGAAAATTCATTTGACAAGTATTCTAATCCATTGCCTGTTCTCAATATTTTAACTTTTCTACCAACTTGATTTTCAACTAAGGTTTTCCATTCTTTAAACTTTTCAAAAGTATCACTTTTATGTTTTAGAGTGTAAACCCATACTTTTCTAGAAAAGATATCTATAATTGACAGAAAATACCTAGAACCACCATGAGAACTAACTGTAGTAGGCCCCCACAAGTTTGAATGTATGTAATCAAGAGTCTATTTCGTGGTGTGAGTGGACTTCTTAAAACTAATCCTAGTAGACTTACCCAAGACACACTCCTCACAGAATGACAATTCCTCAAGTTTCCTATCTCCAAGGAGCCCCTGTTTCTCCAGCTCCTTTAGGCCTTGTTGGCTAACATGTCCTAGCCTCCTATGCCATAAGGAAACCTGATTTTCAAGGGTAGGTGAAGCCTCACCAATCACTGTATTTCCTACCAAGGTGTACAACCCATTCTTTAGCACCCCTTTCATCACTACCAGTGAACCTCTTCAAACTCTTAGGCTACCTCCTTCAAACTTAAACGTGTACCCTGTCTTATCTAAGCTACCCAGAGAAATCAAGTTTCTTTTCAGCTCAGGTATGTATCTCACATCTCTTAGCACTCTTTCCATCCCATCATGCATTAGAATTCTCGTAGTCCCAATACCCTGTATTTTACCTGACTTATTGTTTCTTAGGATAACATGACCTCCTTCTAAGCATGTAAAGGACTCAAACCAGTTTTTTAATGGACACATGTGGAAGGAACATCCTGAATCTAATATCCATTCTTTTCCCAAATCTCTATCAGAGACATTCAACACTTTCGTACTATCATACCCATCTAAAACGCCTTACCCTTTGATTCAGAGGTGGTAGCATTTGCACCATTTTTCCTCTCAACGCAGTCCCTCTTAAAATGTCCTTTCTTGTGACATGCAAAACATTTTAGTGCTTTGCTCTTAGACTTTGATCTAAACCTCTTGCCTTTTCCTTTCTTGTCCCTTTTTTCAGACCTACCTCTCACATTTAACCCTTCCCCTGACCCTGATTTAGACTCAAACTTAGTGTGCAATTCTCTATAGTGCAAAACGGCTTGCACATCTTCTAAAGTCAGCCCCTTTCTCCCATACATCATAGTTTCTTTAATATTGTCATATGTGGAATCAAGAGAACTCAATAAAAGAATTTTCTGGTCTTCTTCATCTATGCTAATATCAATATTAGCAAGATCCAAAATAATTTTATTAAATTCATCTAAATGTTCATCAATTGATGTTCTAAGGGTCATTTTAAAGGTGTAGAGTCTAGTCTTCTTATGGAGTCTATTTTCTAGGGATTTTGTCATGTACAAACTCTCTAATTTTGACCATACTCAAGCTTCTGTATCCTTATTGGCAACTTCCCTAAGCACTTTGTCACCTAGGGACAAGATAATGGCACTATGTGCCTTTTGGAGGATGTCGGGCTTCACTTTGTCGGCGAAGGGTAAACCTAATTTCCCCTCTTGTGAAGTGGAAGCTCCCTTCTTTTCTCCAAGAAGAGCCTCCTCAAGCCCCCGTTGTACCAAGATGGCACGCATCTTAATCCTCCATAAACCAAAGTCATTTTTTCTGGTGAATTTTTCTATTTCAAACCTAGTGGTCCCCATCACATAGCCAGGCTCTCGTACCACTTGTTGTGTCTAATTCAGCTAATTTCTAATTCTATTTTCAGACTTTAATTAATTCCAAACAAACCACAATAACAATCTGATTTTGTCCAAGCATCAATCACAATCACACCTAAACTTAAACATGTTTATTTTGACACGTGTGTGTGTGTGTGCTAAGCCTGATTAAGAAAAAAATATATGTTCACCAATCCAATATTCAGCAAAGCCTCAATAAATCCAGCAAAATATAAACATGCCAATCACACAATCACAAGAACACATTTACGTGGTTCGGCCCAAAAATTGGCCTACATCCACAGCTGAAACTCGCCTCCACAAACACTATATTAAATCAGTGGAAATAAATACAAGTACACACAGATTTTCCCTTTCTTGTCTTACCGATCTCTTCTGGAAATCAAACCAAGAATAATCCAAGAAATCTCTACTTCGCACCTGTGAAGAACCCTAGGTTTCTCCCTATATTCCTCCTCGATTTCCCTAAAAGAAATCCCTCCCAAGAAACTTAATTTGTGCATTACCTTCACTTACCCTTGCGTGAACCTCCGCAGGAAGCTAGAGACACCCAACGCCACACCCATCCCTCATCGTCTCCCTCTCCTGTGTGTTGTGGCTGGAAGGATCTCTTGGTGGTGGAAGGCTCACGATTGCAGGTGCTCTCACACGGCTGAAGGAAGACTCTCACGGCTCTGTAAGAGTCTCTTGGCTGTTTCTCTAAAGCTGCAAACAGAAAGTCTCAAATTCCCCCCGCCCCCTTGCTGTTTTTCAATTTACCATAATAAAAGGCAATTACATCCATGCCCCATAATAAATAAAAACACAGCAGCAGCCATTGGATTGGAAAATAAAATGGACGGCCTAGACTTCCTTCTTTGTTCAACGCTTGAAATTCCAATAGCACAATTAGTTTTGCCTACAATTTTTGTTTTTAATTTTTCTCCCCCTTTTGACATCAACAAAAAGATGTATAATAATAATGCATAAGTGGATATAACCTTTTGTTCTTCTCCCATTTGAAATCTTAAAGTTTTAAACTTGTTTAAGCATCAGATTTGACAAAAATAAAATTAACTTCTCCCCCTTTTGACATCAACCATCCCCCTTACTAATGCATAAATCTGTGTTACAGAATGTAAATTGCATTGTGAACATACACAGTGTGCCAAATTTCAAAGATTGTGTGAGGATACCAAATGTTGATTAATGTGATACCAAGTGGGAACAAATGAGCCAAAATTGAAATTTTTAACCAATTATGAAAATTAAGTAACGTTGCTCCCCCTAAATTATGTCATCTAATATAATTCTAGGCAACCTCTCGACTATGCTTTAAACCTAATTCACACCTAATTTGGATAAACCTATCCTCTGCAAGTGGTTTCGTGAATATGTCTGCCCATTGTTCATCCATGCATACAAACTCAAGTGTCATATCTCCTTTTTGTACATAATCACGAAGAAAGTGATGTCGTATTTCTATATGCTTAGTTCGTGAATGTAATATAGGATTCTTTGAGATGGTTATTGCCCTTGTATTGTCGCATCTTATAGGAATTTTTTCATAGCTTAATCCAAAATCCGCCAATTGTTGCTTCATGTATAGCGTTTGAGCACAACAATTGCCTACCGCTATGTGTTCTACCTCAGCTATGGAAAGAGCAACTGAATTTTGCTTCTTGGAAAACCAAGAGAGTAACGAATGTCCTAAGAAATGACAAGTACCATTCGTGCTCTTCCTATCCACTTTGCTACCAGCAAAATCAACATCTGAATAGCTAATGACCTCAAAAGATGTATACTTAGGATACCATAACCCAAGTTCGATGGTTCCTATCAAGTATCTAAGTATTCGTTTGACAGCTAACAAATGTGACTCTTTTGGTGCAACCTAAAATCTTGCACACAAACATGCACTAAACATTATGTCACGTCTACTGGCAGTCAGATATAGTAAGCTACCAATCATTCCACAATAAAGCTTAACATCTACTAGTATACCTCGTTCATCTTTGTCTAATTTCAATGAAGCACTCATTGGTGTACCTAGTATTTTTCCATCTTCCATATTAAACATTTTAAGTAGATCTCTAATGTACTTTGATTGATTTATAAATATTCCATGTTTCGCTTGTTTGATCTAAAGTCCAAGGAAGAAATTTAGTTCACCCATCATGCTCATCTCAAATTCATTTTGCATAGTATTAGCAAATTCATTACGCAATTCTTTATTTGTAACTCCAAATATGTTATCATCTACATATACTTGGACTAGGAGAATGTCATCTTTCTTAGACTTTATGAATAGAGTTGTGTCTATCCTTCCTCTACTAAATCCATTTTCTTGTAGAAAGCCGCTTAGCCTTTCATACCAAGCTCTAGGAGGTTGCTTTAAACCGTATAAGGCTTTTGTCAATCTATACACATTGTAATAACCTGAAAAAAAATTTATTAAAAACAAATTAATTAATTAAAAAAATAAATTTTAAAGTAATTATTGATTAGTTAATTAATTAAACATTATTAAATCAATTAACTAAATAAAAAAATAAAAGGAATACAAAATTAAAAAAATTAATAAATTAAAATTATTAATCAATTAATTACTTAAAAATTATTAAATTAATGTATTAAATAAACAAATAAAAAGAAATAGTAGGAAACAAAATTAAGAGTAATTATTAATTAATTAATTAGTTAATTAAATATTATTAAATTGAATTAATTAAATTAAGTAAAATGGTGATTATATGTATATATACATAAGTTAAGTTAAGTAAGTGAAAAAAAAAAAAAAAAGGGGATAAGGAAGCTGAGCTTCCTGCGCAGAGAAAGAAAGAGAGCGTAGCTCTGCGCTCTCTATCGCCTCTCCGTCTCCACCTCTCTTTCTTCCCTTATTTCTTGACAAATATTCAACCAATTAGGAAATAAAAGGTGTCGTTGGATTCCTTGCTCCACCATCGACATTTCTACTAGAGCGGATTTGTCGTGGGAGCAGCGTAGGCACCATTCTTGGGGTACGACAGTTTTTTCCTAATTTCTCAATTTCTTGTCAAATCAACGATCAGGCACCACCACGAAGTCCTAATCTTCGTCGTCATTTTGGCATAGGTAATTTTTTAATTGGGGTTTTCTAGACCCCACTCCAAAGCGAGAGTGGGATTTGGGAAATTTAGTAATTTGACTATATTTAAGGGTATATTTATTTATTTAGAATCTATTTGTTTAGGAAATATTAAAATAATATTTTATTCAGGATTAATTACATGGAATTAGGATTTTTGATTTAGAATCCGGGTGAGCACCGCAGGTATTTTTTGGGGTCCCTATTGGCGTAGTTCAAAAAACCAGGTAAGGAAAAATATATATATTAAATCAGAATTTTTATGAATTTAATGAAAAATAAATTGTGTTATATGCACGTGTATATGTTTCGGTATTTGTTTAAAATGCCAACTGTTTAAATTATATTTTTCGAGTTTATGGATATTTATTAGATATGTACATGCGAAAAAGAACTGATGAAAGTGGAAAAATATTTTCAGGGTAATTATGTAAGGAATGAAAGGTATTTTCAATATATAAACGTTAAATGTTGGTTTGCTTATTTTATAGGCAATGTATAAATTTTATTGCTAAACTGTGTGGCATGAGATTCTATGCAAATATATGTTAAATGTATGAGATGCTAGTTAAGTAAGTAATGCATTGTGGATAAAACATGATATGAACTATGCTGCTTGTGTGTGTTAATGAAATCATGTAAATAGCTGAAAAATGCTGAGTAAATAGCTGAAAAATGCTTGGTAAAATAACTGAAAGATATTGGGTAAAACAGCTGAAAGATACTGGGTAAAACAGCTAAAAGATGTTGGGTAAATGTGTAACAGCTGAAAAATGTTGGGTAAAACAGTTGAAAAATGTTGGGTAAAATAGCTGAAAGATGCTTGGCAAAATAGCTGAAAGATGTTGGGTAAAACAGCTGAAAAATGTTAGGTAAAACAACTGAAATATGCTGGGTAAAATAGCTGAAAGATGCTGGGTATGAAATGAAATGAAATGAAAAGGGAAATGAATGAAATGGAAATGAAATGTGAAATGTGAACAATGTAAAATGGGAAAGAGTCACTTAAAGTGAAAGGAAGTGAAATGTTAAAGTTATGAACATGAGCATAGGTGAAGGGTTGAACAATGACAGAAAGAATAATGTATTATGGTATTAGCAGTATTTATGCTAGTAGAACATGTTACGTTTGGGCGAGACAAACTCTTCGCCCGAGGGCTATATCAGGTGTAGCAATAGGCTGCATAATGTGCTAGAGCAGAGGGAAACAACTTGTATGGGCGGGTAAATTTCCTTATTCTTGGGAACCTTCGCCGGTAAACTTTTGTATGAACTGTGTGAGTACAAGATCAATTTATCACTTGAGGGCTTACTGAGTAAGGTGAGTGCCCTGGTATGCTTTAGCTGTGACCTTTGGGTTGCCTAGGTATCAGAGTAGAGGGGTGTTACTTGTATGGGCAGGTAATCACCCCTATCATTGGGTAATCTCGTGGGTTAAATATTTTGCATGTGTTTGATTAGGATCAGAGAATGAATTCAGAAATTATGTTAAATATTTTCAAATGTTAAATTTTATGTTGCTATATAAACTCATGTTAGCCACATGCTATTTTAATATATTGTTTCTTCCCTTACTGAGATGCGCCTCACCCGAATATAAATGTATTTTTTTTCAGGACCTCCTTGAGATCGAACTTAGGGAGCTTGAGGGTTTTTAGACTTTTTGGGAAGTATAAAAAAAAGGGTATAAACATTTTAATGATGTTTTTGGGAATGTTAATATTTTATATTTTATGTCTTATGTTTTAGGGATGATAAGAAAGGAATGATTATGAATATTGGATGTTTTTTGGGGATATGTATATATGTTGAATACACATGGAAGCATGGTTTATTACTCTGTGTATATAGATTTTAGAAAACTCTGGTATTATATTTGTGGAGATTATACTTATTTTTTCCGCTGCGTATATGTTGATAATGGATTATCAGGAATTTTATCAGGTGTAGCATGTCGGAACTAGGTTTAAGGGTTCGAGGCATTACATTGTGGTATCAAAGCAATGTCCAGCCGGAAGTGTGATTAATTTCACATTGCCTGGATATGGAAATGTTAGAGTATTAGGTTAGGAATGATTTATACCAGAGTATAGGATTGAGTTGCAATAAGGATAGGAATGGGTAGATTAAGATACCAATAGGAATTCTGAGTCGTATTTCCTAAGTTTAGGGGCAGAAATCCCTTGATGGTCTTTTGTATTTTTCTGAAGAAGTAGCTAGCTTCAAAAAATCATGGTAAATCCATCGATGGTGATGTTTCAGAGCAGGGAAATAAGAACTTGGGATTCGAACTCGAAGGTTAAGTTGATTGATTTGTAGTGGAAAATATATAAGGATAAGATATATATATACACACACATAAGTTAAGTAAGTTAAAAAAAAAAACAGAAAGAAAGGGATAAGGAAGCTCAGCTTCCTACACAGAGAAAGAAAGAGAGAGCAGCTCTGTGCTCTCTGTCGCCTCTCCATCTCCACCTCTCTCTCTTCCCTTATTTCTCGACGAATATTCAACTGATCGGGAAACAGAAGGTGCCGTTGGATTCCTCGCTCCACCACTGACATTTCTACTAGAGCGAATTTGTCGTAGGAGCGGTGTAGGCACCATTCCTGAGGTAAGGCGATTTTTTCTAGATTTCTCAATTTTTTTTTAAATCTATTGTTAATTCAATGATCAGATACCACCACGGGGTCCTAGTTATCGTCATCATCATTTTGGTGTAGGTAATTCTTCAATTGGGTTTCTAGACCCCACTCCAAAGCGAGAGTGGGATTTGGGAATTTAGTAATTTGACTATATTTAAGGGTATATTTATTTATTTAGAATTTATGGGTCTAGGAAATATTAAAATAATATTTTATTTAGGATTAATTACATGGAATTAAGATTTTTGATTTAGGGTCCGGGTGAGTGCCGTAGGTATTTTTCGGGGTCCCTATTGGGGTAGTTCAAGAAACTAGGTAAGGAAAAAATATATATATTAAATCAGAATTTTTATGAATTTAATGAAAAATAAATTGTGTTACATGTACGTGTATATGTTTCAGTATGGGTTTAAAATGCCAACTATTTTAATTATGTTTTTTCGAGTTTAGGGCTATTTATTAGATATATATAAATATATATATATATATATATATATATATATATATTTGCAAAAATGAAGTGATGAAAGTGGACCAATATTTTCAGTGTAATTATGTAAGGAATGAAAAATATTTTCCATAAATAAATGTTAAATGTTGGTTGACTTATTTTACAGGCAATGTATGAATTTTATTGCTAAACTGTGTGGCATGAGATTCTATGAAAATATATGTTAAACGTATGAGATGCAGGTTAAGTAAGTAATGCATTGTGAATAAAACATGATATGGAATATGCTGCTTATGTGTGTTAATGTAACCATGTAAACAGTTGAAAAATGCTGGGTAAACAGCTGAAAAATGTTGGGTAAAACAGCTAAAAGATGGTAGGTAAAATAACTGAAAGATGATAGGTAAAACAGCTAAAAGATGCTTGGTAAATGTGTAATAGCTGAAAAATGCTGAGTAAAGATGTTGGGTAAATGTATGATAGCTGAAAAATGTTGGGTAAAATAGTTGAAAAATGTTAGGTAAAACAACTGAAAGATGCTGGGTACGAAATGAAATGAAATGAAAAAGGAAATGAATGAAATGAAAATGAAATGTGAAATGTGAACAATGTAAAATGGGAAAGAGTCACTTAAAGTGAAATGAAGTGAAATGTTAAAGTTATGAACATGAACATAGGTGAAGGATTGAACAATAACAGAATGAATAATGTATTATGGTATTAGCAGTATTTATGCGAGTAGAACATGTTACGTTTGGGCGAGGCAAACTTTTCGCTCGAAGGCTTGTTGAGAAAGGCGAGTGCCCTAGTTGTATCAGGTGTAGCAGTAAGCTACATAACGTGCTAGAGCAGAGAGAAACTACTTGTATGGGCGGGTAGATTTCTCTATTCTTGGGAGCCTTCACTGGTAAACTTTTGTATGAATTGTGTGAGTACGAGATCAATTTATCACTTGAGAGCTTATTGAGTAAGGTGAGTGCCCTGGTATGCTTTAGCTATGACCTTTGGATTTCTTAGGTATTAGAGTAGAGGGGTGCTACTTCTATGGATGGGTAATCACCTCTATCCTTGGGTAATCTTGTGGGTTAAATCTTTTACATGTGTTTGGTTAGGATTAGAGAATGATTTTAGAAATTATATTAACGATTTTCAAATGTTAAATTTTATGTTGTTATATAAACTCATGTTAGCTACACACTGTTTTAATATATTGTTTCTCCCCTTACTGAGACATGTCTCACCTGAATATAAATGTATTTTTTTTCAGGACCTCCTTAAGATCGAGCTTAAGGAGCTCGAGGGTTTTTAGACTTTTTAGGAAGTATAAAAAAAAAAGGGTATAAACATTTTAATGATGTTTTTGGGAATGTTACTATTTTATATTTTATGTCTTATGTTTTAAGGATGATAGGAAAGGAATGATCGTGAATACTGGATGTTTTTTGGGGATATGTATATATGTTGAATACATGTGGAAAGCATAGTTTATTACGGTGTGTATATAAATTTTAGAAAACTCTCGTATTATATTTTTGGAGATTATACCTATGTTTTCCGCTGCATATGTGTTGATTATGAATTATCAGGGATTTTATCAAGTATAATGCACTGGACCTGGGTTTAAGGGTTTGAGGCGTTACACTCGTGATCTAGATTCTTATAATTTTCAAAGCCTAGGGGTTGTTCTACATACACTTCTTCACTTATGTAGCTATTTAAAAATGTGCTCTTGACATCCATTTGATATAACTTGAAGTCCTTATAAGTAGCATAGGCTAAAAGCATTCAAATGGCTTCCATTCTAGTTACAGGTGCAAAGGTTTCTTCAAAACCTATTCCTTCTTCCTGGTTATATCCTTGAGCTACTAGTCTAACCTTATTTCTAACAACTATCCCATGTTCATCGTTTTTGATCTTATATATCCATTTTGTCCCAATGATTGAGTTATCCTCAGGTCTAGGAACTAATGTCCATACTTTGTTTCTCTCAAACTGGTTTAACTCTTCCTGCATGGACAACACCCACGATTCATCCTCAATTGCTTCACTCACATTCCTAGGTTCTTCTTAAGATAGAAAGGCAAAATAGCTCATCATATTCCTAAGTGAGGATCATGTGGCTACTCCATGTAATGGTTCACCTATTATTTGATCAATGGGATGATTCTTTATGTAGGTCCATTCTCTAGGTGGTTCATTAACCTCATTTTCAATTTGATTAGTTTCAGTGGATGGTTCCTTAATTTCATTTTTCTTTTCTGAATCATTCTCAATGGATAGTTTCTCAAATTCTTTGTTTAACTCACTTTTATCTTCACGAGTTATTTTAGAGAAGGGATTTTATTCATCGAACACTACATAAATGGATTCTAGAACGGTTAATGTTCGTTTGTTATATACTCTATAGGCTTTACTATCTAAGGCATACCCTAGGAAGATACCTTCATCTGATTTCACATCAAATTTTCCTAAATATTCATTGTCTCTAAGCACAAAACATTTACAGCCAAAGACATGAAAATATGATATGTATGGTCTACGACCATTCGATAACTCGTACGGGTTCTTGTTTAGAGATGGTTTAATCAAAACTCTATTTAGAACATAGCAATCGGTATTCATTGCCTCAGCCCAAAAGTACTTAGGTAGTTTATGTTCGTTAAGCATAGTTCTGGCCATTTCTTATATATACCTATTCTTCCTTTCAACAACACCATTCTGTTGTGGTGTTCTAGGAGCCAAAAAATTATGAGCTATTCCTAATGAATTGCAGTAGTCTTCCATGCCTTGATTTTTAAATTCTCTAGCTCTATCACTTCGAATTTTAGTGATAGTATATCCCTTTTCATTTCGGATTTTCTTGTACAGGTTTATGAATTGTTTACACACTTCATCTTTGTGACATAAGAAGAGTACCTATGTATATCTTGAAAAATCATCAACTATGACAAATGCGTATGATTTTCCTCCTAAACTCTAAATTCGGTTTGGACCAAATAAGTCTAAGTGTAGCATTTGGAGTGGCCTAGTGGTGGAGATTTCTTTCTTCTTCTTAAAGCTTGTTCTTGCTTGTTTTCCTAGTTGACAAGCCGTACAAATTTTATCTTTGAAGAATTTTGTTTTAGGCAATCCCTTAACTAAGTCTCCCTTAACTAGTTTAGACATTAAGTCCATGTTTGCGTCTCCTAGTATCCTATGCCAAATCCAACTAATTTCGTTCATAGAAGAGAAGCATGTCACACTCTATGTGGTTAAGTTATCAAAACTGGCAATATATACGTTTTCATGATGCTCAACAGTGAACAATATCTTATTATTAGTTTTGTGTTCAACAATGCACCTGTCATGTTCAAAAGACACTTTGTAACCTTTATCACACAGTTGACTTATACTCAATAAGTTGTGCTTTAAACCATCAACCAGTAAAAGTTCATCTATAATTAGTGATGAATCATTACCAACTTTACCTACACCTGTGATCCTTCCCTTAGCATTATCTTCAAAAGTGACAAATCATTCATCCTTGGGTGTGATGGATGTGAACTTCGTTTTATCCCCGGTCATGTGACGTGAACATCCACTATCCATATACTTTTCGTCTTTTGAGGATGACGATCTTAAGCATATCTGCAAGACACAATCAGATTAGATTTACCAAGAGCATTTATAGAATTTGTGATGTGCGTGAATTTAGTGTACATGGATTGAATAGATTCATCAACAGTCATCTTAAATGCTTCATATTCACTGGTGAGCATGTCTATCCTACTATCTTTTACTTCCTCAGTTTCATATGTAACTTCTAATTTTTCCCAAATTTCTTTAGCAGAGTTACATGCCATTACCCTATTAAATTCATTTACATCTAATGCTTAGAAAAGCAAGTTCATTTTATAGCATTTATTTGCACTGATTTCAAGTTCTCTTCAGTGTACTCATCTTCAGTTTTAGGTACATTTATCTTATCAATTACTTTCATGGGAACATAATTTCCCTTAGTCACTATTTTCCAAACCTTCCAATCTACATTTAATAGGTATATGCTCATCCTATATTTCCAATAGGTGTAATTTACACCACAGAAAATACGTGGTCTAGTGGACAACTGTTCCTCACCGAATGGAGTTACACCAATGTGTGCCACATGATATTTTTACAAAAGAACTATTAAATCTACGTAAACCTGCTCTGATAAAAAATGTTGATTTAGGTGTAATCCGAAGAGGGGGGGTGAATTGGGTATTTTAAAATTCTTTAAAACTTATTTACCTCTTAATCCCTCTTTCTAAATTTAACAAATTACTTATCAAGTTCATGTGAGTTTATTCAAAAAACATACATGCGATATAAGTAATGAAGTGCGTTGCAGAAATTAAAAGGATAAGGGAAGAGAGAATGCAAAAGTGATTTTACAAGGTTCAGTCAACCCGGCCTACATCCTCGCCTTGAGTAACCCACTCAAGGATTCCACTATAATACCTGGTCCTTAAATTGGGATGGGGCTTCCCTTACATCCGCTGCTTACAAGAGGTACAACTTCCCCCTAATCCCCTGCTTACAAGAGATACAGCTCTCTCCTCAAACCTGGTTCACAACCCGAACCGTGATTACAATACAATATTAAATCTACAAAATACTCAATGTTGCTTCTAACAAAGCTAGTGAGTACAATTGAAATTCATAATACATAATCATATGATGAACCTTGACGCTCAAAATGTATGTTACGATATAATTGTTATATGCAAGAATATGATTCACTAAATTTCTTTTTTATTAAATGTTCCAAAATATTTGTGTGAGTAATAGCTTTGAAGACAAGATGCTCAAATATCAAATATGATCTTGTTAAAAAATGTGTCTTGAATATCATAAAGATCTAAATCAATAAGCTTTCTCCCCACTTTTCAACCACAATATGATCTTTGTAATATGAAAATTAATATATGAATATATTTGATGTGATTACCAAAGATAAAAAACTAACATAGGATTTTTCAGAAAATAACTCTAAAATATATATATATATATATATATATATATATATATATAGTTATGAACTTCTAAGGATATTTAATCAAATGGTTTTGAAGTATAAAAATATCAAGTCTTTAACTAGATACACTCTTGAATCAAAAACTATTTAACAAATGGCAAAAACCTTTATCAAGTAATGATCTTGTTGAAAAACGATCTCTATATGTACATGGATACTCAAGATCAATCTCTCTAATAATATTCAATAAAAGATGATGAGATGAGAAACTCTTGAAAATAATAAATGGATTTATCAAACCTCAATACCAAGTTGAAATCAAGATGTGTAAATGAATTCCCTTTGATTTTCTAGGTTGATTTGCCCAATCTTGATGAGTATGAGCTGGAGTGTAGGCAATCATATAGCTATATGTTCAAGTTTCTCAATTCTCTTTCAAAAAAGTGTTCTCTTATCTTCTCATTGATCTTAGCTAACGCACTGGGGTTTAGATATTCAATATATAGGTATCTTGCCCTTAATATAGATCTCAACCATAAAATCAAAAAATATCTCGCTAGTTCTCTCATTAAAAATTAGATTTTTAAGTTTTCCCACAAGTTTAGACAACTGAGGTTAAAGGCCCAGATGACTGAAGTTCCTTAGAGTTTCGAAAAGGTAAACCTGGACACAGGGTCAGATGACTGAAGTTGGGGTTCAGACGACTGAAGTGTCAGGTTCAGATGACTGAAGTTTGAGTTCGGTTTTCTGAGGTGCTTCTGCCAGGTTCTATGCTTCATCATTAATTCTTCAGGCGACTGAACTTAATCTTTGGTCTTCTGAAGAAATTCTTCAGACAACTGAGGTTAACTTCAGTCTTCTGAATTTGCAACTTCAGGCGACTGACCATTGAGTTTGGTCTACCGAAGTTCCCAGTTCCTGGATTTTTTCTTTTCACTTCAAAAATCTGTTTTGCTTTCTTTCTTGGCTCTTTTATAAAAATATTTTTCGGGGTCTTAAAAATATTTCTAAGGCCATGAATGTCCCCTAATGACGTTCATGATATGCAAGAGCCCTAAGGTCATTATAGGTTATGATTTGAGCCTTAAATTAAATCATATGAAAATGTAAATACATTAGTTTTAAGTTCCCATTTCCATGACGTGTTTGATTTTGTCGCTTGCATCTTCATTCTCCAACTCTTTTAGATCCATGAATTGTTCCAAGATATGTATGCTTTAATTATCCATGGCTTCCATGACTTGTTATCATTCCGTGTAAGCTTAGTATAGTTCCTATTCACAATCTCAATGCACAAATCAAATACCTAGTGATTTGCCATTATCAAAATCGGATTAGACTCATAGAGTCAACAGATTACGTCAGCTCTTTTTGAAATATGAATAGATTAAATTGTTGTATATGATTTTAGAAACAGTATATGTGATTTTCTAAACAAATCTGGCTTATAAAAGTGATAGTTTTAAGTATTATACATATTTGGGGAAAACTAAAGTGAATGGGTTGATCATCTCATTTTTCCTCTAAAACTTATTGTTTGAGTTAAATTAAACCCTAGAGATGATCATACCTTTATTTCCAGAAAATTTTATATTCTCTGGGTACTTTATTATATTATGATTTATTAGTTAAAATTGTGTGGCATGAGAACGAGTATATTATAGCATAGTTAAATATGATGGATTTATCAGATGTTTTAACAGTACAGAATGTGATGGTTGTATGCCGGGTTATGAAATAATGGCTGTATTTCTGGGTAAGAAATGGTGGTTGTATGCCAAGTTATGAAATAACGGCTGTATGCTGGGTTATGAAACAACAGCTCGATGTCGAGATACAATATGACACGTTTTATACTGATATATGGAAATGAGATTTTATTATAGTTTTACTTCGTAAATTGCAATATATGGTTTAAGAACCCTAAGGGATTAAATGTATGTGAGTACGGTACCGTAACTATAATCAGAAGGGAGTACAACCACACTAGTATGAAAGTGTGGTAGGGGATAGTCAATTTGGCTTGGGTATAGTATTACTCCTGAAGGATATGTCTGGAGACCCCTCCTGAAGGACATTCCGGGGGACCCTACCGAGGTACATTCCGAGATAGGGTAGAAAAATCATACTTACAGATCAGTTAGTTTGACTTAACATTGGTTAGCCAGCTAGATGCTAAGTCTCACCTTCAAGCGGCATAACCCATCATGGAGGGAAACATGTCGTTAGTTCAGTGACCCAAAAGGTTGGTTTTTCTATGCATATATTTTTGGATTTATGATAAATGGGCTATATTGAGCCGAACTATGTTATAAAGGAAAGGTATATGTATTTTTAAGTTATACAGGTGAATACAATTTTCAAATGTCATTTTTTGTTCACTTAAGCAAATGGAAATATTATGTTCACACTAAAACTCATGTTAGCCACACACTGATGATAATCCGATCCACCTTACTGAGAAGTGTCTTACCCTAATATCCATATAATATTTTAGGTCCTTTAGGGAATCGAGCCTAGCATACTTCGTGTTAATTTTTTGAGTCCGATCTTTGTTTTGATGTTGAAAAAAACATGTGTCTCGTATGTGTGTGTTTAAGTGTTGAACATGTATAATTCAGGTCACACATAAGATAAAGGGAACATGGAAGCCAAGACAAGACTTAAAAGCTCAAAACTGGCACATTCCATGATGTCAATGAGCAAAGGAGAAGAAGAAGAAGACATGTTTCATTTGTATTACATTTATTTTTTTATTAATATTTGGTCTATAATAATGCATGCATCTACATGATATGGTTATTTGCTCATACTAGACCATAGATTGACTATAGGGAACCATATGACCATAGAATGACCTTAGGGTTCGATCGACCAACATTGGATTTTTTGGGTTAACTTAGTTTGCCATAGATTGACCTTAGGAGACCTAGAGTTTTGGAAGACAAACTTTTTCATAAAAGCCAAAATCATACAGAAGGTTTAAATGATTTATGGTAAAAAATCGGGCTTCGGGCGACCTGTTGGCCTTATAAGACTTAAAATCTTGTTTTGATGATAACAAACAAGAGGAACTTAACATATTTGGTTAAGGGATGACATTTCAGTACTCAACTATGAGAAAGCCAGGTCAAGTGTTCATAGGTTGAAAGCTTATACTTCAAAGAAGGATGATCAAATGAAGCTTAAGGCATGGATTCCAAGAGGATCTATTAAAGCTTGAAAAATATGAGAGCATGGATATTAAAGAGAAAGCTCAAAGTATATTAAAGCTTGAAGACAAGATGGAGCCAAAGCAAGCATGAAGACTTAATTGTTTAGAATGTCAAAGTCTTAAGAAGTCTTTATGTAAATACTTCATGTTTAAATATCTTAATTAATACTTTGAAGCTCTTTAGGATGCAATTAAGACTTAGAGACTAGTTTTGGAAAACTATGAAAAATGATTTTGAAAAATCAAAATTGAGTTTTTCAAATAACAAAGGTTTAAAATCTTAAAAAATGAAAGTTTTTGAAAAGATGAACTGCTCAGCAGACTGACCTAAAAAAGCTTTATTTGCTCAGCTAACTGACAAATCACAATGATTAATTAGTCTATTCTGCCGACTGACCATATTGAAATGTGTTCAGTCAGCCGATTGACAAAGGGTCTGTCCAGCCAACTAACAATATTGAACTAAACTCAGTCAGTCGACTGACAATTATTTTCTAAACTTCTCAGACAGACAGAATGGTCTTAGCTGTCTATCTAGCCCATTGACATGTACAAAAATGACCCAATCGAGTGACCTGGCTGACTGACCCTGTGGGAATTTAAATTTTGAACTTTAACAGAAAAATTCTAAAAATTAGTTTTTCAAATCTAAATGTTATAAAAATTTGGAGGACACTCCAAGTAACTTGGGAAACAAGGAAAATCACCCTAAAAACTCTATAAATACTCCTTTAACCCAAGGAATCAAATCACCAAGAAAAAATCAACAAACAAGCATCCTCCTTTCAATCTCTCACAAAGCTAACTCGTACTCACATTCTTTGCTGGGAGAATTCTACTGAATTTCTATTGATCAAAAGCCATGGTTCTAACTTGCTACTGAGTTTTTTCAAATCCTAAGAAAGAACCTCTAGTGATATCTTATCTTGAGTTTCAATTCTATTTCATCTTGATATTTAAATTTTGAAGTACATAGTGCTGAATTTGTACTAATATGCTCTGTTTGAGAGTGTTCTTGTACGCAGCGTTTATTTCGTATTTCTTGTAAGTTTTGGACGATTTCAGGTTGTTGGATCGTTGACCAGCATCAGGTATCACTTGGAGAGGTGATTACTTTAGCCTATTGAAGGAGTGCCCAAGCGTGGGGTATCGCTTGGAGAGGTGATTACTCTAGCCTACTGAAGAAGTGTGTAATGGTTTTGTTCCACCCAAAAAGGAACTGGTATAATGGAATCCTTTGGTGGTATTGGATAAAAGCGAGGACGTAGGCTGGGGATAAGCCGAACCTCGTAAAAAAAGTGGTGTCTCTCTCTTTCCTTTACTCTCTTTAAATTCTAGCAAATATATAAACTTCGTGGATGATTTAATTTCTTAATCATATATACTACGTAATTTGGAAATTAAATAAACTGAAGTTTAATTTGGTTTTGGGATTGCGGAAATTGAAAGGGAGTACGTTGGTTGATTAATACTTTTCGGAAACCTCAAAGGGAGTACGTTTACATTGGTTGATTAATACTTTGCGGAGACCTTAAAGGGAGTACGGTGATTGGTTAACACACAAACACAAATTAACTGAGAGTTTATTTAAATTCTGATTTGTTTGGGATTTGAGTTGTGGTTTGCATTGAATCAAATTACATTCACTATAGGGCTTGAAACAATCATACACACAGGGCTATTAACAAAAGCTGAAATTACCAAAGTGCTGAAAATTATATTTACTTGAGTATTTTACTTAGATATTGATTGGTTATGTGGATGTTTATGTTTTTGATCACTTGTGCTTGGTAAATCAGTTGGTTTAGTTGATTGGTTTTGAGGATTAATTGTTCATTTAAGTTTTTGTGGTTGTAATTTGAATAAAGAATTAAGCTTGTGCTGTGTTGTTCATAAAATATCAACAACATAAGAATTCATTAAAAGATTTGAAAGAAATTTTATTAACCCAATTCACCCCCCCCTCTTGGGACCACACCTTAGTTTTCACGATCGAACTTAGAAAGTTAAAATAGTTTGGGCAACCGAACTAGCTAGAGTCACTGGGCGACTGTCCCAGTTTTGAACTAAATGTCACTGGGCGACCGATCTTCTAAAGTCACTTTTTTCACTGTCCACGAGTTCTCAGACTTGTAGTTCAAAATCACCTCGGGAAACCAAATTGTGAAGTTCGGCAAACCGAACCATTCACCGGGTGACCGAACCTCGAGCGTTTGGAAATCGCCTTGGCTCAGCCACCTAAACCTTTCCTCAGGCACCCAAACTTGAAAATTAACTTTTTACTTGTGTGTTTGTTCGAGGTGACCAACCCTATGGACCGAGCGACCAAACCTCTTGGGTTGCAAATTTTTTATTAGGGTAATTAAGATTAAAACTCAATTAAAACATTTCCAAAATTCCCAATAGGTCTGCAACGGTCATATTTTCTAGAAAAACTATAAATACCCCTTTCATTTGTTTAATTAGCAACTTTGATTAATTTTAAATGTCTCTCAAATATTTTTTAATCAAAGTTCGCCCATTTCAATTTCTATTTCAAAAATCTTTTATGGGGTAAATTTTATACTCTCCCAGCTCTCTTAATTATTCTTTGGAAAATTTTTTGAAAGTGAGCATCTTTATTTTAGGGCATTTACTTCTTGCATTTATGCTTTCATAGAAAAATTTTATCTTGCAAGAATCATTTGAAAAACCAAAACCCTATGTTCTTCGATTATTCTTTGAAAAATATTTTTGGGAGAATATTTTGTTAGGGTCAAAACCTTTGAGCATTCATCATACAAATTACTTCCAAATGTTGAAATATTATTTTGAAAAACACCCTTACTCTACTTGAGCATTAATTTCATATCATATGAGAGTACATTAGAGCTTTTAATGTGTACATCTATGCTTGTATTTAGAAGCATTTTAATGTGTACAAAAATGATTTTTATTATACCGATTGGGTTCAACCTGAAAATTGAACTGGGGAGTCTCAGTCCTGTAAGTGAGACCAATTTGATTCAGTCTGAAAATTGAATTGGGTTTTCCTTGCCCCATAAGGAGAGGATGTAAACGGCTTCTGCTCCATTCGTTTAAGTGAACAGGGATAATGTAATCCTTAGGGGGTATGCCCAAGGCGGGGATGTAGGCTGGTTTGGCCGAACCTCAATGACAAATATCATGTGTCACTTTCTCCTTATCTCATTTAATTTATGCATTTTAATACAGCATGTGTATGCTTGTTCACTTATGGTTATATCGAATTGAATGCACACATTCACTTCAAATGAGATGCATGTGTATGTCTACACATATTGCTTATTCTATTTTACACACACAACCATAATTAAAATGCTATATGATATATGGTGAATCGACATAAATATTTAATTTAGCCAAAACGTTTTTAAAACCCAATTCACCCCCCTTTTGGGACCACACCAATTCCAACACTTTGGGTTGGGATTAGACTATCAGTAGTGGTTGTCAGAGCTGATGAGACACCAGATATCGTGTTTTGTTATTTTGGGTTGTAACATAATTACAGGGAGCTTTGTAATTGTGTTTGGGATAATTTGAACTCTGGTAATGTGTTTTGAGGTGGTTTGTCTTCCGTTAAATATTTATGTTTTCAGTTATGGACAGGAATAGCCAGGACCCAAGTTTGGGGGCGGGTTGTGTATTTCTGGTATCAGAGACTATTATAGGAATTTATGCAGATTTTCCCACGTGGCACCCTAGGCCCCACATGGCGAGTTCGGGGCATTACACTCAGTATCATAGCTTATGGTTACAGATGATTATGAGTGCACCCGCACTGTTTATATAGTGGTTTTATATGGCGGTGGATTTCTTTTAAGCCCACACCTAGAACGGATCAGGACTTAATAAGGAAATCGCACTTAATGATGATGTTGATTTAGTTTGGTTGACTAACCAGTTAAGTCCATTCTTCGAATCGCACAACCTAGTCATGGGAGTAAACATGACTTACTAATTATAGGCCAATAGGAGTTTTTTTTATACATATTTATATATTTATATTAACAGGGTCATTTTATAGACCTAAATGATGATTTGAAGGAAAATACGCATATATATATATATATATATATATATATATATATATATATATATATATATATACAAGGCTACATTTAAAGGACTTACACGATGATTTACAAAAAAAAAAAAGTATATACATCTATGTGAATAGGGCCCCATTTAGTAGGGCTAAATGATGATTTAAAGGAAAAGTATATATATGCACATGATTATTTGGATGAAAATAATTTATAAATGATTTATAGTTGTTCAAATACGATTTTTAACAGTTATAATATTAAATATTAATTATTAAGTGAATTTTGATACTGTAAAGCTCATATTAGCTATGCACTGATAATAATCTTTTCCACTTACTGAGCGTTGTCTCACCCTAATTATTGTTCCACCTTAGAGATAGTTTTGCAGATTGTGCTGGGAATCAGGCATATTAAGCACCTGGGCAAGATTAGAAAATATAGTTTAGAATAAATAATTGTATAGTACTAGTTAAAGATATTTTTATATTTCACTGAATGTAAATATTGGAGATACTCATCTATATACAGTTGTTTAGTACTTTGGCATAAAATATTCTAGGTATTCAATTTACTTTTGCTGCTTTATATTAATTGCGTCATTTATAAAATATTTATGAAAAATCACACCTCAAACCCTATCAGGTTTTGGGTGCAACAGTTATGGTATCAGAGTCTTAGATATAGGTATTGTAGACTTTAACGAAAAAACTTTTTACCAAAGTATAGGCATGAATTATAATGAGGGTAGGATTAGATAGGTTAGGATGTTTGATTTTGTTACACTTTAAACAATATATTTTAATTAGAATTATATTTAGCAAAATTTTGAGGACAAAATTTTTATAAGGAGTGGAGAATATAATGACCCAATAATAATAATAATAATAATAATAAATAATAATAAATTAAATTAAATTAAATAAATATATAATATAACATAATATAATATAATATAATAATATAAGGATATGTATGTCAGCTGGATGGATGAGGATTCAATCTTGAATCTAATAAAGAATTCAAATTGAATTCTTCAAACAGAACACCCCCCTTTCTGCTTACTCCTCTCTCTCTCCCAACCCTTAAGTATTCCCTACAATTACGAAAATACCCCTCCCCAATTCCTTATAAATAGGATTAGCTCCTAAATTTATTTTTCATAAGAAATTTCAAAGAGGAAGTGAAGGAAAAAGTAAGAAAAAAGATTTAGGGGTGGACGGAGAATTTTTATATACACTTAAAATTATCACTCTTCCACTCTTTCCAAACTCATTTTAGGAATTCATCTTTTGTTGTGTTAGAGGAGTAGATTAATGTAAGTGGGTTGGATTATGTCAGTCTTTTATTTAAATATATTTGATTTAAATTAAAGTATGAGGATTGAATTATATATGTTTTTATTTAATTATACCTTATTTAAATTAAAAGTACAAGGATTGAAATATATTCGTTTTTATTAAACAGACCTAATTTAAATTAAAAGTACGGGAAGTATATGAATTTAATTATATCGGCTTTTTATTAAATATAAGTGAGTTTATTATTTTAAAAGAAGTATTTTAATCTACTCAGGTAAATTATATTGTTATAATATTATACTAATAATAAATAATTATTAGCACGCAAATTGTGTAGCATGAGCTTATTTTAATACATATTAAATAAATGAGCAATGATGAGATTTTTATAATGTTATATTTATTACTTGTTTTATAATAAATAATGATGAGATTTTATTACATGTTTTATATTGAGAAATTATGAGATTTTTATTATACTATTTTATTGCATAAATTATAAAGGTATGTTTTAAGAACTCTGATGGCTCGACGATTACAATGCTCGGTATGTAACTCATGGTTACAGATGATCATGAGTGCGCCCACACTATTTTTTTATGAGTGGTTTTATATGGCTGTGGAATTCTATTGAGTGCACACCTAGATCGGACTAGGACTTAATAAGGAAAATCACACTTAACAATGATATTGATTTAGTTTGTTCGGCCAACCAATTAAGTCTAGTCTTCGTACCACACAATCCAGTCATGGGGGTACACATGACTTACTGATTATAGGCCAAAAAGAGTTTTTTTTATACATATTTATATATTTATGTGAAGAGAGTCATTTAATAGGCTAAATGATGATTTGAAGGAAAAATATGCATATATATATATATATATATATATATATATATATATATATATAGGACCACATTTAAAGGGCCTACACGATGATTTATAGTAAAGGAAAATATATACATATATGTGAACAATGTCCCGTTTAGTAGGGCAAAATGATAATTTACAGGAAAAGTATAAAGGGAATTGAAGTATATATATATATATATATATATATATATATAAACATACGATTATTTGGATGAAAGTAATTTATAAATGATTTACAGTTGTTCAAATACGATTTTTAACAGTTACAGTATTAAATATTAATTACTAAATGAATTTTGATACTGTAAATCTCATATTAGTTACACACTGATAATAATCTTTTCCACTTACTGAGCGTCGTCTCATCTTAATTATTATTTCACCTTGCAGATAACTTTGTAGAACTTGCTGGGAATAAGGCATATAAAGCACCTGGGCAGGATTAGAGAATACAGTTTAGAATAAATGTCTGTATAGTAATAGTCAAAGATGTTTTTATATTTCACATAATGTAAATATTGGAGATACTTATGTATATACACTTGTTTAGTACTCTAGTATAAAATATTCGAGGTATTCAAATTACCTCCGCTGCTTTATATTTATTGTGTCATTTATAAGATTTTTATGAAAAATCACACCTTGGACGCTATCAGGTTTGGGACGCGACAAAAGTCCTCCTTGTCTCTTCTATATTTATGTCTCTCTCTCTCTCTCTCCCCCCCCCCCCCACCCCCACTTGTTTGATTTGGATGATTTTAAGCTATAATTTATGACATTTATGGTATGCTCCCAAGAGGGTCCCGCAGGAGGGGGGGGGGGGGAGGGGGGTGGATTTGAATTGGGTATTTAAAAATTCTTAGGTCAGATATGTTCTATTTTTAGAACCACGGCCAGTATTACACAAACCTAGGGTCTTTCCGAGTAATTGCAATTACCACAAATATTTAAGCATGCAAATATTTAAAGCAAATATAACTATCCCAATGAATTAAATATTAACATGAAAGTGCTAAAAATAAATAGAGAAGGGAGAAAGAGCGTAGACACAATATTTTACGAGGTTTTGCAAATCTTGCCCACGTCCTCACCTCAAGCCAACTCACTTGAGGATTCCACTACCTTGCTCACTTAACCAGGTGGAGTGACGCCATTTACAATACTCCTTAGAGGGTGGAGTCCCCCTAACTCCCTTAACCAGGTGGAACCAAACTGTTACACACCTTATAGGATGGTGCCCTCCTAGCTCCCTTAACTGGGCGAAGCCAAACCGATACACACCTTACAAGATGGTGCCCTCCTCCTTAGGTGATACCCCATACCTAGAACACGGTTCATTGCCCGAACCGCAAGGATACACAGATATGAAAATATTTTTCGTACAAAGATATGCTTCTCAAATAAGCTAGGATGCACTCTTATATGATATGAAATAAAGCTCAATAGAGTATGTAAGGTTTTTCCTCTCTCAAAAATATTTTGAGATAAAATGAGAGGATGTGTGAATATATGATCTTTGATTCAAGAGTAAAATATGCAATATGTGTTTTTCCAAGATCTAAATCCCCCAAGAGATTTTCCCAAAAAGATATTCAAAAGTATAGTTCAAGGGAAGCTAAAATTTTTGTTCAAAATAATTTTTGCAATAAAGATTGAATGAGCTTTTGAATCTTGCAATGAATGGTGCTTAAAGATTCACAAGCTACAAGAAGTTTCTCTAAAAATATTTATCAAGAAAATAATTGGGAGAAACTATAAACTTACTCTCAAGAATTGATTTTCAAAATGAAAGTTTGAATGAGAGTAAATGTTTTTGATTTGGAAAAATAAATGCCCTAGATGAATGATTCTTCAACAACCCTCAAGAACAATAAATATTTGCAATGAAGGGAGTGAAAGAATATTAATGCTCTCTTAACAAAAATTTCAAAGGAATGAGTATAAGAGAGTATAATTAAAGCACAAAATATTTGAGAGGATTTTCAATATGATTAAAAAATTAAATAAATGAGTTATAAGTGGGCTATTTATACAGTCTCTCAAAAATATGACCGTTAAGGACACGTTGGATATTTTTAGAATTGCTTAATTAAAAATTAATAACATTTTTGTGCTGAAAAATTGCCCAACCCGAGGTTCAGTTGACTGGGGACTGCACTAGTCGGCTATCCTAAAGCAAAATTTCAAATGTCAGAGAGGTCCGATCGACCGGGTAGATCGTCGATCAGCTGGCCTTAGGTGATTTCCAAAACCGCATGAAACGCCCAGCTGGGGCTCAAGGATCGGTCTGCCGGGTCATCAGATCAGTCGGCTAGGGCTTTCTAAGGCTAAAATGGTTAGTCGAATGGGGCTTGAATAAAATAGATTTTTGGCCTAGCCGATTAACTGGGGCTAGTAAGGCATTTTTGGGCTGGTCGGCTGGGCCTTTGTAAAATGGCCAAAAGGTAGGGTCAGTCGACTGGGGATTTCATGTGTCTTGTGAGCCGGTCGGCTGGGCCTTTATAAAAATAAATTTTCTGGCCGAAGAGACTAATCGGTCGATTGGGCAAGATAACACATGAGAGGGCCGGTCGGCTGGGCACCTTAAAAATTTGATTTTAGCCCACTTTTTACTTTAAAATCATTTCAAAAAGCCTTTGGAAGAGTTTAGCAATTTATTTGAAAGTTTTTTTGTGAAAACATTAGTCCCTTAAGGTTAGTTTAAGGTCGGCTATTGAGCTTAGCATCATATAATGCAAAACATGCAATATTACAATTGAATCTAAATGCATTTACAAATAAAAACATATGTCTTCTTCTTTTTATGCTCTTCACTTTTCTATGAAATACACCAGACTATATAAGCTTTTAAGTCCATCCTGGCTTCCATTTATCATTTACCTTATATGTGTTGAATTGTAAACCTATTTACAAACTAAATACATACAGAAAATACTTGTGGTTTGTCATTATCAAAATGGGATTGGACTCAAAAAGTCAACAATCTCCCCCTTTTTTATGATGACAAACACACATGAGCAAAATGGGTTTAGTTTGAAAAGGCTTCCCCTTCCGATATGCATATTTTTATAAATGAATAATATAACTCAAGCATATAAACAAACGAAGACATTTCAAATTAATCATGCATTTAGTTTTCACATTAAAACACTGATAAGCTCAGATACTTGTCCCATTTAAAAATTTAGAACGTAGGGTAAAAAGATTTAGCATTTTTCTCAAAAATTTCTCCCCCTTTTGGCATCAGCAAAAGGGCTGAGCTAAGTGTAAAACTATTTGATCATTTAAAAAAAAAAAATCTTAGCTTGGAAAAAAAATTACTCTCCCTTTTTTATTTGAAAGCTGGGAATAGAAAAACATTCTTATTGCTGTTTTGAAAATTTTTGCAATTAAGTATACGACAACAATGCAATTGCCCAATTGGGATTAATACTATATGATGAGCATGATAAACATGGCTAGACCAAAGATATCCACTAACCATTGCAATTGAAACATTTCATAAGACCCCTAAAAAAATTTGAGTTTGAAGCATACAACATATGATAGCAAGTGTAGGTTTGAGCATAAGATCGGTCTAGCTAGTTCACATTCATTTCATTTATATATGATCAATGAACTAGTCAAGCAATGCCTTTTTAAAAAAAAATAAAATTCATGACAATGATATGAAGATTAAAATATTTCAAGCTCCACATGTCATGCAAGTTATTAAGAAAGAAATAAGAATTTTATATTAAGAACATTTCTTACCATAAAACATTTAAGAAATATTTGCCCCTTTAGATTTGAATACCAGCTCATACAAAATAAATTACTTATGCTAATCAAGAATTAAGTTCATTAAGAATGTTAATTAGTATAGGCAATCATTTTAGCGCTTCTAGAACAACTATACTAGAGATTGACTAATTTATTATTAACATGCGACCAACATAATCATCCCTATAGAACACAAATGCATCATCAAATGGAAATATGAAGGCATGTTATAGTGCTCATAATCAAGAACAATCCATATCTTAATCATAAAGCCAAAAGAATATTTGGATATGATGTTCAAGATTTTTAGAAGAGCCTCAATATTCAAAAAGCTAAACATGTGTGATGCATATGAGTCCTTAGGTTTTTAAATTAGATCCTATTCTTTAAGGGTAGAGCTTAGCTCCCTTATTGACGTTTTGAGTCCGATCCCTTTTTGGTAATGACAAAACACAATTATCTCATATGTGCATTGTGCCGTTTAGCAGGATCATTATTTACCATGCACGAATGATATGAATGCTATGGAAGCCATGAAAAACTTGAAGTGCATTCAACCTGGCACATTCCATGAAATGAAAAGAGCAAAAGGATGAAAATACTTCAGATCTTCAGTTGTGATGTGTGTTTAGTCTCACTTGTATTTACATATTTCATAAGATATAATTGGGAGCTCAAAATGATCAATAGACTGACTCTAGGACTCATGCATTTTATGAAACATCTATATACTTTTATCCTAGGATCATATTCTCATTTTAGAGGCAAAATAGGATTGAAAATAGAGGCTTTGTAGACGAATCGCTTGGCCTCTTTGACGACTTCATAAAAGCCACTCGGTGATGAATGGATGTCCTCATCGATGAGAAAATATCGAGAGCTCAAAAATCTCTGATAGTCCACCTATCAACGAATCCATGTTATCATCAACGAACGAGTGTTGAACACTCATCGATGAATGTGTCCACTCATTGACGATTCCAATGGGCAAACTGATACTCCAGTGCTGAAACGGGCAAGTTTTTTAATTAAAAATATCTGTGAATGATCCAACAACCAGATATCTTTTAAATGCTGAAAATACTTATAAACATCAAACCCTAAACCCTAGTTTAACAACTTTTACATATCTTGCCAACACTCCATCACGTTCTTACATTGTTTTGGGCATTCTCTTAATTTTTCAAAAGCATTCATGCACACATCTTATAAGCACATTTTGATATTGAGGTTTGATATACAAGGTTTTATATTTGGGCATTTAATCTTCATTGTAAAAGTTTTTCTTCTCTCAAAGAAAAATAGTAAGTCAAAATTTTTCTTCTTCATCGATTTATTATTTGAAATCTTTATTTGGAAATTTTTTTTTTTAGAGTTTAAATCTTTGAAAGCATTCACGTTTATACTTTATTCAAAGATTTCATCGTATTCCATTATTACAAAAACTATTTGAGTGCAAATCCTAAAATCTCCAAAATACATATTTTTGAGATATCTTTTGTGGAGAAATTTTTAAATAAAGTTTAGATCTTTGGAGCAAACATATCATATATATTTTTATATACAAAGATCATATATTTGATTATTGCAAAAATATTATTGAAAATGCGAGTGTGCTTCAGAATTTATTGTACTCATTAGCTTGTTGAGAAGCAATTTGAGTGTATCCAGATTTATTTGTTATCACTTGTATTAACTGTTCAGGCTGTGAACCGGGAAGGAGGAAGCTACACCTTTTGTAAGCAGTGGAGTAGGAAGAAGTTGTGCCTCTTGTAAGCAGTGGAGTAGGAGGAAGTTGTGCCTTTTGTCAGTAGCAGAGTAGGAGGAAGTTGTGTCTTTTGTAAGCAGCAGATTTGTAATGGAAAGCTCCGCCTGAGTTTAAGGAGCAAATTAGTGCAATCCTTGAGTGTTTTGCCCAAGGTGAGGACGTAGGCCGGGTTTGGCCGAACCTCGTTAAAAATCCTGTGTTTGCACTTTCTCTCTATCTCTCTTTACATTTCTGCACTTATATTCATTTTATATCTGTTGTGCATGTTTTAAATATTAGTATATATGAATATCTTAAATATGTGAGAATAATTGGGTAATACTGAATTAATTGAGATATCCACTAATTAAATAAATTAGATAGTATAATACTGAAATCGGTGTATATCCAAATTTGTGCTTGTATGGTTGGGTTTTCAATTAAGGATTGAAATACTAAAATACTAAAATACTTTTAAATACCCAATTCACCCCTCCTTTTGGGACTACACCTAAATTAACATTTGGTATCAGAGCCTCCTTGCATAGACTTAAATGTTTTTGTGAAAAGATCATGATGACTTATTTTGGTGTATCCCCATTTTGTGAGGTAAAATTCTCTACAAGCCCTCCAATGTTTTATAGTGAAAATTTCACCGAGTGGAAAATAAGAATGACTATTTTCATCAAATCAATGGATTGGAGGACCTAGAGAGTAATTGCTCAGGGGCACTTTGTACCTTTAAAATGTGTTGATAATGTTGAAATTCCTAAATCTAAGCTTGAGTTGAATGAGAATCACATGAAATTAATGCAAATAAATTTCGATGCCATGACTATTCTATTGCTTGCTTTAGATACTAATGCCTTTCATGAAATCAAGACATGTCAAAATGGTAAGGAGATATGGGAAGAACTTGATGGGAGATTTAGAGAGACCAAAGGAAAGAAGTCCACCACTTGGGAAAATTCATGCTCAAATGATCAGGTAGTGGAAAATTGTGGCCTAGTTGCATTAATCGACAAAGAGGAACATTCCTCTCCTTCTACTTCTCGTACTAATTCTCAAAATGATTCATACAATGATTGTGGTACATCTTGTGAGATATATTGAGATAATTCTGGTAGTGAATCTTATGATGACTGATAATGATAACATGCCATCTTATGAGGAATTACAAAAGGGAATTGTTAAGGCCCATAAGATTCTAACAAAGATGTCCAAAAAGAAAATAATGTTGGAAAATTGAAAATAAAAACTTAGAAAAACAATTAGAAGATTTTAGAGAGTCTCATATTTCTTGGGAAAGAGAAAAGATTGAAAAGGACTTAGAAATTAAGAGATTAATAAACAAAAATAAGGCATCACTGAAGGAATTAGAATAAAAAATTCTTGTTGGAAATGAAAAGGATTTGAAAATCATGAAATTAGAAAACAAGAATGATATGATGGCGAAAGAGGTTAAGTTCCAAAATTTCGAGTGATAATGCAAAAGGTCTTCAAATTTCTGAACTTGAATGTAAAGCAAACAAAATGACCAATGAATTTGTAAAATTACAAGCTATTTGCAAAGGCTTAAAGAATTTAAAAATTCAAGACCTAGAAAGAAGGATAGAGGATCAAGCTAAGATCATCCACACATTTACTAAGGGCGAAGAAAACTTTGATAAATTCTTAGGTTCTCAAAAGATGACCTTAGATAAGGAAGGTATAGGTTATAATGGAATTGAAAATTGGAGAAGAAATAACCTATACATGGGGTACTTTGTTAAAGCCTCAAAATTCTATGCTAGTACCTCCTCCGGTCCGTATGCTCACACCACCTACGTATTATGTAAAAATAAAGGGCACATTAAATTTGATTGTCCATTTAAAAGAAAGGTGTAAAACCCAAACAGGTATGGAAAGTCAAAGAAAAATAGGTACCAAAAACGAACCCAAAAACTCCTCCTTAGACTTTAAGATTAAGAATTTAGTGGAGCCAACCACACAAATGAAAAAGGATAATGATGATTAAAGGCTTAGGAAGTGGTGTGTGATTATAATGACAAATCTTAGTATATGTATCCACTATACAAAATTTTATATATATTAAGAATCTTGGAAAATCAAGACAATCTAATTTCTTTTAAATAACATATCCAATCCGACCATCTAATGCATATATATCATAATGGTTGGATAAAATATGAAAACATTGGTTGTAACTTGCAAGAATAAAATTTACTTCCAAATGGAAAAAAAAGCATCGTTGCTTGGTGAATAATTTTTGTTACTTAACCCATGCTTAAATATCAAAACCTCAAGTTAAGCAGACCTTGTCCATTGCATAAGACTGGGCTTTAGGAAATAAATCATATACTAAGCATCATCTAATCCTAAACTCATCCTTGGAGTTTTAAATGCTTAAATCAATCATCACTCTAGCCACAAGCACTAATAATCAAAAATTCCATATCTATCGAGTGCTTATTAAAAGACATCTTGTTATAATCAAATCAGGGGCATTCTCTAAGGGAATAAAATTGTTTATCAAAACATTTTTAATAAATATTCCCTTAGTGTTTAAAATGTAAAATTCCCTAATTTTCATTTGTGAATAAGTGATTTCCTCCACAAGAAATCTTTACCATACCACGATCATATCCGATAAAGATTCATCTATCCTTGGCTCGTTCCCTTACTTAAAATTGAGATCATACTTGTGGGATACTGTCCAATGGTGGGATAATAAGAAATAACCAAAGAGAAGTATTCAAAAATTAATATTCTCCCAATTTTCTCTTTGCCTAAGTAGTTGGATATATTCGCTTCTACGAAATATTTTGAATACTGTCCACTCATAATGAATATTCTTCTAAACTTAATGATAATTTAATTGTTAAGAGTATTTTTCCAATCTCACTTCAAAAGCTCTCAACCCTAAAATAAAATCTATTAGAAGCTTTTGAATATTTCAAATGGCTAAGTTATTTGCAATATGTTTCAATCTATATGAAAATACAAATGACTAGGAAACCTATGGGTTGAAATCCATAAGAAAAGAAGCAACATAGGCTTATGACCCTGAAGAAGAATTGTTTATGACTTTTTGATCCTCTAAACCAAACCAGGTAAAGTCAAGCATAAATAATTGAAAATCTTTGAACAATCGGCTAAACTAGTGAAGAATGATTAAAAGAAAAAGACATAAGACGATGATAAGTGCATAACTGAGGGGGAGCAAATTAACTTGAAAATACAATAACTTTGAAAAATAAGAATAATCACATTTGGTATCACAAATATTTCTTCTCTCACATTTGGTATCATATTTTGTATTTACATTTGGTATATAAAAAAAAAAAAAAGAATGGTATGTGTAAATTCTTTTATGAACATTTGATGCAACTTGTTAACCATATGGATTTTTTTTTTAAAACTATACTAAACTAAACTCGGTGCATGCTTGAAAATATTTAGGGGAGCTAAGCTCCACCCTTAGAGAAAGAGCATAAAGAACTCATGTGTATCATGGTATTGCGATAGTTGGTCTAAGTTATTCTAAAATGATTGCTTATACAACTAGGAAATATTAGTGAAATTAATCTTTGATAAGTATAAGCATTTCATTTCATCTAAGCAAGTCTTCAAACTCATAGAGGGAGCATCTGAAAATTATTTCCTATCTTATTATGCTCATCAATATTTTTTTGCTCAGATGTGCATTGAACTTTCTGTGGCATGTACTTAATCATGCTGATTTTATTGAATACTCTAGATGAAAAATATATTGCTTTGCCACAAGTTCCTTGAGTTAACCTTATAATCTTGTTTTAAAATGCGTTGATATAATTAGGATATGTATGGATAGTCTTTTTGGTTATATGTTCTTTCGCAATGTACTTAAATGATTAACTAGAAAGATGTGTGTTTGCCTAAGCTTTGAATTATAGTTTCTTTTTTAGCAAGCATCATCCCTAGTGTTAATTGATAAATATCAAAAGGAAATTTTTTTCAAATCATATTTTTATGGCAAAGAAATTTTTTTTACACTAATTTTTTCCTTCTTTTGACTTGTTCTTTATATATATATATATATATATATATATATATGTATGTATGTATGTATGTTTCCAAAATGCATAACTGGTTAAGTAACTGCACATAACAATGCATGTGAACTAGTTAGTTGGAAATCATGCTCAAACCTACTATGTGCTATCATTTGCTGTATGTTTTAAATTCTAATCTTTGACGAGTCTTATGATATGTTTTTTAAAATTGAAATGGTTTGTAGATATTTATGGTCCAACTATATTTAAAATGTCATTTTAATGGTCTGTTATACTATTTGTATGAGCTTAAATGCCAAAAAGGGGGAAAGTTGTCTCAAAAAAGGGAAGAGTTTTTCTAAGCTAAATAAAAATTGTTTCAAACAGGAGGAGTTTTTTTTTTTTTTTTTTTTAACCAAAGAATTTTTTGTTGTTACACAAAGCTTAACCCTTTTTCTAATGCTAAAAGGAGGAGAGGATTGTTGAGCAAAATGATATATTCCTTGTGTTTTAAACGAGCATTAAATTTTACATTAAATGAGATATGTGCATATGCTTTATTGCTAAATCTAGATGTATATTGAGCTGAAATTAAAATTCTCAACTTGAAATAGCTTAGTGTCTTCTCTTTGGATATAATTGAATTACAATGTCTATTTTAATTTATGCATTTTTGCTCTTGTGTTTGTCATCATTAAAAAGGGGGAGATTGTTGACTTTTTGAGTCCGATCCCGTTTTGAAAATGACAAAACACAATTATCTCATATGTGCATTGAGCCTTTTAGCAGGATCATTATTTAGCACACACATATGATACAAATGAAGCCATGACAAACTTGAAGCGCATTCAACCTGGCACATTCCATGAAATGAAAAGAGCAAAAGGATGAAGATACTTCAGTTTTTCAGTTGTAATGTGTGTTTAGTCTCACTTTTATTTACATATTTCATAAGACGTAATTGGGAGCTCAAAATTATCAATAGACTGACCCTAGGACTCATGCATTTTATGAAAAATCTTTATACTTTTATCCTAGGATTGGATTTGCATTTTAGAGGCAAAATAGGATTGAAAACAGAGGCCTCGTCGATGAATCTCTTGGCCTCGTCAACAAATTCAAAAAGGCCACTCGGCAACAAATGGATGTCCTCATCGATGAAAAAATACCGAGAGCTAAAAAATCTCAGATAGTCCACCCGTCAACGAATCCATGTTGTCATCGACGAATGAGTCTTGAACACTCATCGACGAACTGATGCTTCGACGCTGAAACGGACAGAATTTTTAATTAAAAATATCTATGATTGATCCAATGGCCAGAAATCTTTTAGATTTTGAAAATACTTGCAAATATCAAACTCTAAACCCTAGTTGAACAACTTTTACATATCTTGCCAACACTCCTTCACATTCATACATAGTTTTGGGCATTCTCTTAGCTTTTCAAGAGCATTCACGCACACATCTTACAAGCACATTTTGATATTGAGGTTTGGTATACAAGGTTTTTTATTTGGGCATTTAATCTTCATTGTAAAAGTTTTTCTTGTCTCATATTTTTATTTAATATCTTATTGAGAGCAAGAACTCTAGTTCTTCATCGATTTATTATTTGAAATATTTATTTGGAAAAAAAATTTCTAGAGTTTAAATCTTTGAAAGCATTCACGTTTATACTTTATTCAAAGATTTCATTGTATTCCCTTATTGCAAAAACTATTTGAGAGCAAATCCTAAAATCTCTAAAATACATATTCTTGAGATATCTTTCGTGGAGTAATTTTTAAATAAAGTTTAGATCTTTGGAGCAAACTTATCATATATATTTTTATATACAAAGATCATATATTTGATTATTGCAAAAATATTATTGAAAACATCACATACACTCGTTGAGCTTCAAATTATACCCTGTGAGTGTGCTTAGGAATTTATTGTACACATTAGCTTCTTTAGAAGCAATCTGAGTGTATCCATATTTATTTTTTATCACTTGTATTAACGGTTAGGGATGTGAACCGGGAAAGAGGAAGCTATGCCTCTTGTAAGCAACGAAGTAGGAGGAAGTTGTGCTTCTTATAAGCAGCAGATTTGTAACGAGAAGCTCCGCCCGGGTTTAAAGAGTAGATTAGTGCAATCCTTGGGTGTTTTTCCTAAGGTGAGGATGTAGGGCGGGTTTGGTTGAACCTCGTTAAAAGGCCTGTGTTTGCATTTTCTCTCTATCTCTCTTTACATTTCCGCACTTATATTCATATTATATTCGTTGTGCATGTTTTAAATATTTGTGTATATGAAGATCTAAAATACGTGAGAATAATTGGGTAATACTAAATTAATTGAGAAATCCACTGCTTAAATCAATTACGTTGTCTAATACTGAAATTGGTGTATATCCAAATTTGTGCTTGTATGGTTGGGTTTTCAATTAAGGATTGAAATACCAAAATACTTTTAACTACCCAATTCACCCCCCTCATGGGATTATACCTAAATTAACATCCCCTATATGTTCTCATGCATGCATTTTCAATCAAGGATGAAGATCAGATATCCATTCCTAATATAGTCATCCTTTAAAATAAAGTTTAGCATGCAACGTATTATAATCATTAGCACATGGTTGCTGCATATTGCATTCAATTCTGCTCTCGATAGCCAATAAAGCTATACTCAAATAACTATGCAATAATGATGCAGTTGGGGTTTAGGTGAAGATAACACAACTCAAAAGACTTAATGAGCGTGTGGGACATGAAGACTTCCCCAATGTCATGGACTATAATCAAGGCATATGATATTGAATTTTAAAATAGCCTTATTAACCATTTAGGTCCTCAATGAAGCTCAGAAAGTATGGTTTAGACCAAATGGTGTCCATGAACTAGATTTTCCTAAAATCATAGAATACGTATACAATTTAAAGTGTTATAGGAAATTTTAGTTTTAATGAAAATTGGGCAACATGCCATTTGTAAATAGATCGTTTTCCATAAATACGTGCCCCAAAAACCTGGTTGTTTACAGAAGCAGTTATAATATTCTGCAACATGCAGATATCATTCATATTAAGCATGGAACAACCTAGATCCTCTACCAGCATGCAATTCACAATACTGCATCAGCCATGTAGTTGATGCTCCAGTTTAAGCACGCAATCCATTAAATCCAATCTAGTATAGTCGATAATAGTTCATGATACCAGATTAAGAACAAGTCACTATCCATCAAAGAAATCTAATCATTCAGTACATTATGGATAGAAAGTTGCAGTGCTGTACTCATAAAGGCATACAAGTATAAACAAAGTAAGATCATGAGAGCATTTAATTTATATAGCTATGAAAAAAAAAAAAATGCTCCACCTCTATTATGCACTCTTATTATCTTGCACCTTTTTCATCTTTTTGTTATTCAAATTCTTAGTCAAGTCCTCTAGATTTTCAATGATTTAAACTTGGCTTTTAATACTTAGGCTTAGAGGGTGAAAAAAGTCACGAAGAATATTCCTTTAGGTGTACTAAGCCTATTTTGTCTCTTTTCTTATGAATCTTAACGCGTGAAGTTAGCGACTCATGCATAGGTTTCTTTGAACTTTGAACTATCATCTAGATTGAAACCTAGTGCAATTATCTTAGTCATTCATTCGTAGCTCTAAGGATATAAAACTCTAATGGATTTGAATTTTATTTGATACAGCAAGGCAACCATGATTAATGCAAACTCGGCCGTTACATATTTTTGTACCATAATTTCACTAGACATGATTTTTCCTTTTCGTATTTTAGGATCATCTTGTAGCATATGTCACTTAAACTATTAGCTCTTGAAAATGATTATTGTATATGCATTGTAGGATAAAAAAAAAAAAAAATGGTACAGTGCTCCAACAATAAGGATGCATTGGCTTCTTCTTCAAGACATCTTTAGATCCTCCAAAATCCTTCACAGGGACTGGTTTGAAACTTTGATCCTTATATTGACTTTTATAATCATCTCCTTAACAAAAGAAGTCGCTCACGTGCAAGTCATGGTCTTTGGCGAACTCTGGCCAACCATCTTCCTAGTGTTGCCCCTTCTCAGGACAGCTTCCTTCCAATGTTCATCTTGAGAGTCATCCACTAAGTACTTGATCATGAAAGAAGATGGAATTGACAGTCCTAGAATGCCCAAAACAGTTCATGCTATAATCAAGATCAATATATAATTAGCATCCATTAAAGAGATTTAATCATTTAATACAATATGGATAGTATGAGATGGATCCCAAGGGCTTAATTATGTGCAATGGATGAAAGATGCTTAACTTAAGATATTCATATTTAGGCATGGGTTAAGCATTAAGAATTATGTACCAAGAAAAGATGCTTTTGTCCATTTGGAAGTGGATTTATTCCAGCATGCTTTTGAGATTCTATTTAAGGGTAGATGATTTGTGTTACTCATCTTAGAAATGCAAGGTTCCAGAGATTTTAGCTAGTTAAGCCCTCAACCTTTACTTTGAACAAATTAGGGGATTGATATGAATTACAGAGATGACTCATTCCTTTTTAGTTCAAAGTTAGCATGCTATAGCCAATATTTCCATGTTTTAACCAATCAGGATAACTAAGCGTTAAATGATTTGATTTGATATTTCACTTGTGATTTCATATTGGCTTGATTCTCTAAGATTCTTAGTTTAACCATAGTGCATAGTGAATGCATGTACTAAGATTTAATATTTTAAGCATAGACCACTTCCCAAGCCTCTAGTCATTACTACCCCCTTTGATTAATCCTAAGAACTAAGGAAGAATTAAGTGACTGTGTAATTCCTATTGAAACTCGTTCTTCCTTTGGTCCTAAGGGGTTTGCTTTCCTGACAACGGATACCATTTTCTTATCCATGCCTCTGGAACCTCGAGATGGACAGATATATCTAATATGCATTTTTCTTTCATAGTATAAGCAAGTTTTATATGTACGTGAAGGATTTTTCTTATTTGATCTATTTTTACTTGATGAGGCATAAAAATGATCATAGGATTTAAAAGCTGAACATGAACCCTTTTTGAAAATATTTTTCTTTTTAATGCCTAAGGGTTTATTCGAGTTATTTTCTACACTTGTTACCTTGGATGTTGTTCCAGAATGATTTTCCACTTTTCTCTCCAAGCAAGTGATTTTCAAGACCTTCACAATCTTTTTCTTTTCTAAGGTGGCATGATATTCTTTTAGATCTTCTGATTATATTGCCAACCTTTTATTTTTAGTTTTCAAGATTGTTTTCATCTTATACATCCTAACTAAAAACTTATGCACTTTAAATGAAGCTTTTTCTTGTTCTCCATATGAAGGCATGCTTTCATCATGAAATTCAACATATGGTTCATCACAGAAATTATCACAATAATTGTCATATAAATCAATGCAAGAATTATTAACAGAGTCATCACTAGGGCTATCAAATGATTCATTACATGAAATACTACAAGATTCAATACAAGAATCATCAAATGCATCAATAATTAAGGTAGAATGAGAAGCATATACCTCTTTGTTTGTTAATGTAGTTTGCCCATGATATACCCCCTCTTGACTATTTAAGGTTGAAACATTCAAAGTAGTAGACTCCTTTTATTTGGTGCCTCCATATCTTCTTATCAGCACTTCTCACATTTCTCTCGCACATCTACATGGCATGATTTCATGAAAAAATATTAGAATCTAAAGCACTACATAGCATGTTCATAGCATTAGATTTAATTGAACCAATATCATTTTCATTCAATTTCACATAACTTCCTTTAACGATCATTTGTCAGACCCTCTAGTTCATTGATTTTATAAATATGCTCATTCTTTGTTTCCAAGAGGTGTAATCAACACCAAAAAACAATGGAAGTGTGGTGAATGATTGTCCCTCACAGGATGGGGACACACCAATGTGAGCCATTGCGATTTTTAACACAAGCATTTAAGTTTTTTGCAATGAGGCTCTAATACCAATTGACAGTTATGGTGTATTCCCAAGAGGGAGGGGGTGAATTTGGTATTTAAAAATTTCTAGGTCAAATGTGTCCTATTTTTAGAACCATAGCCAGTATTACACAAACCTAGGGTCTTTATAGGCAATTGCAAATACCATGAATATTTAAGCACACAGTTATTTAAAACAACAATTATTTAAAGAAAATTCAACAATCACAATGAATTAAATATTAACATGCAAGTGAAAAAAATAAATAGAGAAGGGAGAAAAAGCACAGACACAATATTTTATGAGGTTCATCAAATCTTGCCTATGTCCTCGCCTCAAGCCAACCCGCTTGAGGATTCCACTACCTTGCTCACTTAACCGGGCAGAGCGACACTGTTTGCAATACTCCTTAGAGGGTGGAGTCCCTCTAGCTACCTTAACTGGGTGGAGCCGAACCGTTACACACCTATAGGATGGTGCCCTTCTAGTTCCCTTAACCAGGTGAAGCCAAACCGATACACACCTTTCAGGATGGTGCCTTCCTGCTCAGGTGATACCCAACACCAGGAACATAGTTCACTACCCGAACCGTAGGGATACAAAGATATGAAAATATTTTTTGTACAAATATATTCTTCTCAAATAAGCTGGGATGTACAAATTAAAACATTACATGCACTCTTATATGATGTGAAATAAAGCTCAATAAAGTATGTAAGGTTTTTCCTCTCTCAAAAACATTTTAAGATAAAATGAGAGGATGTGTGAATATATGATCTTTGATTCAAGATTAAAATATGCAATATGTTTTTTTCAAAGATCTAAATCCCCCAAGAGATTTTCCCAAAAAGATATTCAAAAATATAGTCCAAGGGAAGCTAGGGTTTTTGCTCAAAATAATTTTTGCAATAGAGATTGAATGAGCTTTTGAATCTTGCAATAAATGGTGCTTAAATATTCACAAGCTACAAGAAGTTTCTCCAAAAATATTGTTGGCCTCAAGAGGCTTAGAATCATGTTTTGATGATAACAAAGCAAAGGAACTTAACATATTTGGTTAAGTGATGATTCATGATTCAAGTGTTCAAGAACAAATGCTTGACAAAGTCTGTTAAAAGCTCGAAATTAATGCTACAAGATCTTATGAAGCTAAAGACTATTGAAGCTTATAAAGTCAAGTCAAACATAAAGGAAGTCAAAGCAAATACATGAAGATATTGAGAGCAATGCAAATACATGAAGATTTAGAGCTTAGAAAGCTATAGTCTTGAAAGAGTCTCATGTAAGTACTTAAAATGGTTTCAATATGGATACATGAAGCTCTTAGATTAATTACTTGAACCTAGATACCTTTTAAAATAATTGGAAAATATTTTTATAAGGTGAAAAGTTATTTCGAAAGGGTTCAAATTATTTTTGGAATGAAAAGCACCAAAATAGGATTCTCCAAATTCTCTTCTTTTTTATAAATCTGCATTGATGTGCAATTTTTTCTATCAATAGTCTCCTATCTTAAAAAATGGTCAACATGAAAGTTATAGGATTTTTTTCTTAGATTTCTTTTGAAACCAAGATAATTTATTTAGAGTTTTATAGTAAAAGTTATACTAAAAATAAGGGTGGTTGAAGCTAACAACAGATTAGGCGACTGACCATATTTGATCAGGTGACTTACAGAACTGAGTCAGGCGACTAACCTCTCAGGATCAGGCAACTGATCCTGAACTGTGTGTAAAAAATACACTAAAATTTAAAAGGTACAGGCGACTTTCCAAATTTGATTGCTTGAACCCCAAACTTAGTAATATAGGAAAGGTCTGTAATAATTTGCATATCATACATGTAGGAACTATAAGCTCAAAGGCCTTAGAACGACCCTAGGTCCCTGCACATCACTTGGAAATTGAGAGACCTTAGATAAGGTCGACCGACGCTAGGTTTTTTATGCTAAGTTAAAATGCCTAAAATCTTATAAAGGACCCTAGGTCCTTGCACTTACAATTAGGATAGGCCCAAAATCACATATGCTATTAGGGGAATTTAGTGAATTAAAACAAGACTAAAAGGGCTAATATAGTGAGGTTTTGGTCGACCGAACCTTGGTGTTCAAAACACCTCGGTCCGAACTTTTTGGGCTCTCACTATTTTTTCACCAATAAGAGAAAATTGTTCATCACTAAGTGGCCTTCGTGCGTTCGTCAACGAGGCTATGGGGTTCATTGACGAGGCCTCTAAAATTTGCCTCTAAAAATTCATTCAACTTAAAACTAATGTAAATGAATCTTTCATGAAATGCATGAATCCTAAGGTCAGTCTAGGGAATATTTGAACTTTGAATTATATCATATGACATATGTAAATACATTCAATTCTAAATATCCATTCCCATTGAAGATCTTGAACTTGAAACTTGCTTTATCATCCTTTTATTCTTCTTGTTCCATGGATTGAGCCAAGTGATATGTACTTTAGATTCCTCATGGCTTCCATATCAAGCTTACCATTTGTGCATTCTAAATCATAATCTTGTTCACAAATTCAATTGCATCGGTCAAATACCAAGTAATTTGTCATTATCAAAACAAGATTTGACTTATAGAGTCAACAATCTCCTTTTTTTTTATGATAATAAACACACGAGCAAAAATGGGTTACACCTAACAAGGCTCCTGATAAGATAATGCATAATTTAGAGTTCATCAATATAGAAATATAGTTTACACACAATGAAGTTCATACACATTGTAGAATATGCAATATTTTTTCTAGTATATACTTCTATATACTTCTCCCCCTTTATTTAAAAAAAAAAAAACTATTTTTTCTTACTAACTTATCCCCCTTTTTAACATCAACAAAAAGGTATATAAAATATTCTGACATAAATATATCTCATCTTTGAAATCAAAATACATTTCAACCTTTATGTTTCAAAATTGTACTACGGAATATATCTCCCTATTGTACTTAATTTACTTCTCCCACTTTCTAGTGTATATCTATGTTGTTGAATCAAATTTCAAATTGAACATACATAGTATTTCAATTTACATCGTCATGGAAAAGCAAATTAGTCCATTAAAGTCCAAAATTTTATGTGAGCATCAACATGTGTCTTTATCCATAAAAATTTAACATGCAATAACTATCCTTTAAGTTTAACAACAAATGTAAAAAAAAAATTGCTAAATGTGAAAATTTTAGCAAAATGTTAATTTTAATTTAAGTTGTTCTCCCTTAGTTATGTAATCTAATGTTACTTTAGGCAACTTCTCGACTATGCATCAGACCTAATTCATGTCTAATTTGGATAAACCTATCCTCCAAAAGAGGTTTCATCAATATGTCTGCCCATTGTTTATCTATGCATACAAACTCAAGTGTCACATCTCCTTTTTGCACATGGTCACGAAGAAAATGATATCTAATTTCTATGTGTTTAGTTCGTGAATGTGAAATAGGATTTTTTGATATGTTTATTGCACTCGAATTGTCACAACTTATAGCAACTGTGTCATAGTGTAATCCAAAATCCATATGTTGTTTCATGTAAAACGCTTGAGCACAACAACTTCCAGCTGCTATATATTCTCCCTCGGCTGTGGAAAGAGCAACTGAATTTTTCTTCTTTGAAAACCAAGATACTAAAGAATGTCCTAAGAAGTGACATGTGCCGCTTGTACTTTTTCTATCCACTTTACTACCGGAAAAATCAACATTTAAATAACTGATAATCTCAAATGAGGTATACTTAGGATACCATAATCCAAGTTCAATGGTTCCAATATGGTATCTAAGTATTCTCTTGGTAGCTAATAAATGGGACTCTTTGGGTGCAGTCTAAAATCTTGCGCATAAGCATACGCTAAACATTATGTCAGGCCTACTGGCCATCAGATACAATAAGCTGCCAATCATCCCACGATAGAGCTTAACATCTACTAGTATATTTTGTTTGTCTTTATCTAATTTTAAAGAAGAGCTCATATGTGTTCCTAGAATTTTACCATCTTCCATATTAAATCTTTTGAGCTAGTCTCTAATATACTTTAATTGATTTATAAAGATTCCATGTTTTACTTGTTTGATATGAAATCATAGGAAGAAGTTAAGTTCTCCCATCATGCTCATCTCAAATTCATTTTGCATACACTTTGCAAACTCATTGCACAACTCTTCTTTTGTTGCTCCAAATATGATATCATCTACGTATATTTGTACTAGGAGCAAATTTTCATTTTTAGCTTTTATGAAGAGTGTCGTGTCAATCTTTCCTCAAGTAAATCCATTTTTCAGTAGAAAACCGGTTAGCCTTTCATACCAAGCTCTAGGAGCTTGCTTTAAACCATACAAGGCTTTAGTTTGTCTATAAATGTGACTTGGATGCTTATGGTTTTAAAAGCTTGTGGGTTGTTCAACATATACTTCTTCACTTATGTTGCCATTTAAAATGTGCTTTTGACATCCATTTGATACAGTTTGAAATCCTTAAAAGCAAAAGAAGCTAATAGCATTCGAATGACTTCCATTCTAGCTACAGGTGCAAAGGTTTCCTCAAAATATATTCCTTCCTCATCGTTATATCCTTAAGCTACTAGTCTTGCCTTATTTCTAACAACTATTCCATGTTCATCTTTCTTGTTCTTATATATCCATTTTCTTCTAATAACTGTCTTATCCTCAAGTCTAGGAACTAATGTCCACACTTTATTTCTCTTAAACTGGTTTAATTCTTCTTACATAGATATTATCCATGATTCATCCTCAATTGCTTCGCTTACATTCTTAGGTTCTTCTTGTGATAAAAAAGAAAAATGACTAATCATATTTCTAAGTGAGGATCGTGTAGTTACTCCACGTGATGGTTCTCCTATAATTTGATCTATAGGATGATTCTTTATTTACTTCCATTCTCTAGGTATTTCATTAACCTCTTTTTCTACTTGATTATCTTCATAAGATGTTTCCTTAACTTCATTTCTCTTATCTGAATTATCTTCAATAGATAATTTTTCAAATTCTTATTAATCTCAATTTCATCCTCATCAGTCTTTTGAGCAAATGAATTGGACTCATTGAATACTAAGTGAATGGATTCTACAATGGTTAATGTTCGTTTATTATATACCCCGTAGGCTTTACTATTTAAGGCATATCCTAGAAAAATACTTTCATCAGATTTCACATCAAACTTTCATAAATGTTCATTCTATCTAAGTACAAAATATTTGCAGTCAATGATATGGAAATATGAGATGATTGGTCTATGGCCATTTCACAATTCATATGAAGTCTTATTTAGGGATGATCTAATAAGGACTCTATTTATAACAAAACAGGCAATGTTTACTGCCTCAATCAAGAAGTAGTTAGTTAGTTTATATTCGTTAAGCATAGATCTGGTCATTTCTTGTATAGGCCTATTCTTTCTTTCAACTACATTGTTCTGTTGTGGTGTTCTAGGAGCTGAAAAGTTATGTGATATTCCAAATTAATCATAGTATTCTTCTATACCTTGATTTTTAAATTCTCTACCCCTATCACTTTGGATTTTAGTGATAGTATATCGCTTTTCATTTTGAATTTTCATACACATTTTAATAAATTGTTCACATGCTTCATCTTTGTGACCTAAAAATAGTACCCAAGCAAATCTAGAATAATCATCAATGAATAACAAAGACGTATGATTTTCCTCCTACACTCTGAATTGGATTTGGACCAAATAAGTGTAAGTATAGCATTTGAAGTGGCCTAGTAGTAGAGATTACTTTCTTCTTCTTAAAACTAGATCTTGCTTGTTTTCCTAGTTGACATGCATCACAAATTTTGTCTTTTATAAATTTTGTCTTAGGAAATCCCTTAACTAAGTCTCCCTTAACTAGTTTTGATATTAAGCCCATGTTTGCGCGACCTAGTCTCCTATGTCAAATCCAACTAAACTCATTAATAGCAGAGAAACATGTTACACGTTGAGAAGTTAAGTAATCAAAGCTGGTGGTATATATATTTTCACAACGGTTAGCAGTAAATAAAATTTTTTTTATCAATTTTGTATTCAACAATGCACATGTCATGTTCAAAAGATGCTTTATAACCTTTATCACATAGTTGACTTATACTTAATAAGTTATGTTTTAAACCCTCAACCAGTAAAACATAATCTATAATAATTGATGGATCGTTACCAATTTTACTTACTCCTATGATCTTCCCTTTTGCATTGTTCCCAAAAGTGACAAATCCTCCGTCTTTTGGTGTGATGGATAAGAATTTAGCTTTATCCCCAGTCATATGACATGAACATCCATTGTCCATATACCATCTATCTTTTGAGGAGGATGATCTCAAGCATACCTGCAATAGACATTTAAGTAACTGTTTTTGGTACCCATTTTTTCTTGGGTCCATAGGGGTTAGTGCTTGAATCTCCTTTAACTTTCCATACCTTTTTCATTTTAACATCTTTGTTCTTAAAAGGACAATCAAATTTTATATGACCCATCCTCTTACATTTAAAGCATGAAGTATATTTATAAGAGTCTTTTGATGGAGCATAAACGTTTGATTCTCTTACAAAGTAACTCATGTAAAGATGTTTTTGTTTCAAATTTTCCTTTCCATTAAAACCAAGTCCTTCTTTATCTAGGCAATTTCTTTGTGCCTCAAGAAGTCTTTCAATGTTACTCTGGCCCTCAGTAAATTTAAGAATAATTTTAGAATTGTCTTTCAAATTTCTTTCCAATTCCTCAATTTCTAAATCCTTTTCTTTTATCACAGATGCATGGGACTCATTCTGTTTTTTAATAAGCTTTGAGAGTTCTTTTACTTTAAATTTCAATAAAAAATTCTCAGTTTTCTTCTCAAGCATTTTAAGAGTGTACAAATATTCTTGTTGCAATTCATTATAAGAAACCATGCTATTATTGTTTTCAAAATCACTGGAATAATAAGAAGATGCCGAGAAAGATGATTGTACCTCAAGGTCATCATGTGCAATTAGACACAGATTGGCTACCAGATCATCACTGGACTCATTTTTTGAACTGCTTGTGTTATGCGTGTCCCAACTGAATTTTAAAGCCTTCTTTTTCTTGGAGGCTTTCATTAGTTTAGGACACTTGGGCTTGATGTGTCCAACTTCTTTATAATTGTAGCAAGTTGGCGGATCTTCCTTCTATTTCCTATTGCTTGACTCTCCTTTTTTTGATTTGAAGTTTCAAAAGTTTCTATTAAATTCCTTATTCTTCTTCAGGAACTTTTTGAACTTCTTTGTCAGCAAGGCTATGTCATCTTCTAATTCTGAGTCACTTCCTTCTCTAGAGCTGCTAGACAATGCCTTAAGAGCTGTAACTCTTTTTTCTTTATTCTACTCATTTTTCCTCTCATTTATTGCTAGCTCATATGTGATGAGTGAACCAATCAATTCATCAATCGACATCTCTTTCAGATTCCTTCCTTCGGTTATAGCAGTAGCTTTAGCTTCCCAATTTGGAAGTAGTCCCCTAAGGATTTTCCTAATCAACTTATAAGCAGGGTAAGATTTACCAAAATAATTTAATGAATTCGTGATGTGTGTGAATCTAGTATACATGGATTGAATAGACTCATTAGCATGCATTTTCAATGTCTCATATTCACTAGTAAGCATATCTATCCTACTATCTTTTATTTCCTTAGTGCCTTCATATCTTACTTCTAATTTTTCCTATATCTCTTTAGCATTTTTATAGGCCATTATCCTATTAAACTCATTAACATCGAGTGCACAATATACAAGGTTTATTGCAGTAGCATTTATTTGAATAGATTTCCAATCATCATCAGTATACTCATTTTCAGTCTTAGGTACATTTACTTTATCAACTACTTTCATAGGAATATGGTTTCCTTTACAAACTATTCTCCACACTTTCCAAACCACATTTAAAAGATATATACTCATCCTTTGTTTCTAGTAGGTGTAATTTACACTGCAAAAAATTGGTGGTCTAGTGGACGAGTGTCCCTCACCGAATGGAGTTACACCGATGTGTGCCATTGTGATATTTTACAAAAATAACGGTTAAATCTATGTAACCTTGCTTTGATACCAAATATGAATTCCGGTGTTATCCCAAGAGGGGGGTGAGTTGGGTATTTTAAAAATTAAGTCTCTCAAGTTTTAATTTTGAAAACAATCAATTACAAACTTGCAAGTTATTTACAACTACCTCAATATTTTTCCGTGATATTTGTGTATCAACAAATATATGATCTTTGTATATATATATATATATGATAAAATATCTTCTAAGATCTAAACACAAGTCAGTATTTTTCAATAAGATTTCTCAAGGCCATGTATTTTAAAATCCTTAGGATTTGCTTATCAAAAGTTTTTGCGATAATATTATAAATGAAATCTTTGTGTAAAATATAAACTTGAATATCTGTAAAGATTCAGACTTTAGCAAAAACCTTTCTCAAATAAACTTTTCAAGTACTAAAACATGGATTTTCCTTCTCAATGAAAATATTAGACATAAGAGTTTGAGAGATGAAAAACCTTTGATATATAAATCCATAAATAAATCACTTATTGATCAAACCTCAATCACCACAAATTGCTTATAAGATGTGTAGATGAATGCTCTTTAAAGAAAAACTAAGACGATTTCCATAAAGCATATGAATACAGTAGAGTGTTGGCAAAGTCTTTGGAATGGAGGCACAATTAGGACTAGATAACAAGATTAGTCTCTCTAAAGTGTTTCTTCTTGTGTCTCTAAGGTTTAGGATATGTTTAAATAGTGTTCTCGGTATCAGATTAAGTTCTAGCCCTCAGATCATAAAAGATTGAACGTTAATCTATCCATATTTGCACTGAAATGTAGTTCTGCGTTGTAACCTTTGTCAACGATTGTGTACGTTCATCGACAAGTGTACAATACTCATTCGTCAATGAGGCCATAAGTTCGTTGATGAGAGTACTGTCTAAACTTTTTGGGATCTCGCTATTTTTTTGTCAATGAGAGAAAACTGTTCATCCCCAAGTGGCCTTTATGTGTTCGTCGATGAGGCCATGGGGTTCGTCGACGAGGCCTCTAAAATTTGCCTCTAAAAATTCGTTCAACTTAAAACTAATGTAAATGAATCTTTCATGAAATGCACGAGTCCTAAGGTCAGTCTAGGGAATATTTGAACTTTGAATTATATCATATGACATATGTAAATACATTCAACTCTAAATACCCATTCCCATTGAAGATTTTGAACTTGAAACTTGCTTCTTCATCCTTTTATTCTTCTAGTTCTATGGATTGAGTCAAGTGATATGTACTTTAGATTCCTCGTGACTTCCATATCAAGCGTACCATTTGTGCCTTATAAATCGTAATCTTGTTCACAAATTCAATTGCACTGGTCAAATACCAAGTGATTTGTCATTATCAAAATAGGATTGGACTCATAGTATCAACAAAAGTATTGAGATTTGGAAAGCCATATGAATTTTGGTATTTATATGAAAAAGAATTATCTGAAATCAAAAGAAAGAAAAATGAGCTTATTGCGTAAGAATTTTGAATAAGGAATAAGGATAATTGTTTGAAGAAAGCAGCTAAGTCAAAAACACTGATGTACAGTCAACTAACGTTTTATCCTCAGTCAACTGGTTGCTCTTTGACTTGCTGAAATTCCCAAGTTCAGTAAAGTCAGGCGAATGACTCTCTGAGGCCCAGTCGACTGAAGCTCTACTATTTGGAGAAAAATTCAAATAAATAAAATGTCAGGCAACTACCCCTCGATCTCAGTCGACTGACTGAAATAAGTTTATATACTAAACTATGCACCTAATATTTTCTTCTCATTTGATATCTATCATGCTATTTTGGATTCTTGATTATCGTCTTAAGCATAATGAATAGTCACTTATCTATTTTATGCTAATTGTATATGCTTATTGATGACCTTCTTCTTTTGATTAATGTAATATAATAAGGAGGAGATGTGTTGAGCAAAAACATAAAAACTGAGCATGGATATTTAATTCATACCATCTGACATATGACTCTGAGCATGAATCTTTGAAATATGACTAAAGCATACAAATCTGATGGAAATGCAGAAACATGAATATTTTTTGAAACCAAACACTAAGTTGGGTTGAAATGTTTGAGACTACTATTTTGTTGTGCTTCGCTCTTTTATTTGTTTCTCCAAACCATCTTAATTCACATGTCGATATTGGATTATGCTATATATATATATATATATGTATATCTTTTGCATGCTGAATGATGGATAACCATGTTATGATTGAAATATATGCTGGATTTTGGACTTTGTTATTGCAATCTAAATGCGAATATTTTTTGGGTCCTTAGTACCTTTGCATAATATTTCTTTTGGTTTATCCTTTTGTTGATATAAAAAGGGGGAGAAAATTTAGCAAACTGAGCGTGAGCATGGCATGAATAGTTTAAAAGCATAACTGAGAATGATGATAGCGTCACATGATAATTACACTCATATCATACATGGATTCATAGTTTGCACGTCAATAGTGAAATTCTAAATCTATTGAATATGAAATACATTTCATTTAGGGGGAGTTAGACTTGTAAAGTAATGATATTATGATTACTGGAAATTATTGAAATTCGGATACAATCTTTTGCATTTTCTCATACTACTTTGAGACTTATTGTCTATCTTTTCATGCGTAATGATTGCAAAGTTTTGTTCTGTGTCTTCTTTGGATCCATACTTTTTCTTATGGTTGCTCATTGCGTTGGTATTTATATGTTTTTCATATCTTACTCTTTTTTATTGATGTCAAAAGAGGGAGAATTTTTGGGCCACAATTGAGCATGACACTTCATACCTAAACATGTATATTGGCTCAACTATGAAATGAAATATATGAGCACGATATTGAAATTGATAGTGAATTTTGATTTGCTTATTGAAAATGATCGTGATATTGCAAATATTGTTAAGTCGATGTTTATTGTAAGGGAGAGCCTTATTAAGGCTTACTCATTTTTGTTCCTTGTTTGTCATCATAAAAAATGGGGAGATTATTTGCCTTACAAGGCTTAGAATCTTATTTTGATGATAACAAAGCAAAGGAACTTAACATATTTGGTTAAGTGATGATTCCAGACTCAAGTGTTTAAGAACAAGTGCTTGACAAAGTTTGTTAAAAGCTCGAACTTAGTGTTACAAGATATTATGAAGCTAAAGACTATTGAAGTTTAAAGTCAAGTCAAACATGAAGGAAGTCAAAGAAAATTCATGAAGATACTGAGAGCAAAGAAAATACATGAAGACTTAGAGCTTAGAAAGTTATAGGGCTCCATCCTACTGAAGGAGTGTGTAAACAATTTGCTCCACCCGATTAAGGGAGCGGTATAGTGAAATCCTTGGGTGGTTTGCCTAACGTGAGGACATAGGTGGGTATAGTCAAACCTTGTAAAATCTCAGTGTCTCTCTCTTCCCTACTCTCTTTAATTTTATGCATATATAAATTGCGTGGATGTTCATTTAATTGCTAGAAATTAAATAGTTATTAGGAATTGTAGAAACCTTGATTAAAGGAAGTACGTTGATAAATATCAAAGTTCATTAATAAAACTCACTAACGTGTTTGATATCAAAATCTAAATTTTGGAAGCTTGTTGATATTTCTATTTTGTTTCATATTGTGAAATCAAGCTGACCTTGTTGTTTAGATTGACATTGTCAAAAGCTAAATTAAGTTCTGATTTTGAATTAAACTGCCGAAAGATGTATTGATAAAGTTGCAAAGCATCGTAAAATAAAATCTCTGAAATTTTATTCAAGTTGATCTTTTCATTCATAAAGATTTAATCCTAAATTAGTTCTTAGCTATACTTGTGATTGCAAATCAATTATACTTGTGTGATTACTGAATATAAAAGTGTTAGGAAAGACTTAAAAAAAAAGACTTATAAAGAAAGTTCTAAAAACCCAATTCACCCTCCCCCCATCTTAGGAGTACACCTTACTTCTCAAATATTTATTAGAAAAATAATCGGGAGAAACTATAAACTTACTCTCAAGAGATGATTTTCAAAATGAAAGTTTGAATGAGAGTAAATGCTTTTGATTTGGAAAAATAAATGCCCCAAATGAATGATTCTTCAACAACCCTCAAGAGTAGTAAAGATTTGCTATGAAGGGAGTGAAAGAATATTAATGCTCTCTTAACAAAAATTTCGAAGGAATAAGTATAAGAGAGTATAAATTAAAGCACAAAATATTTAAGAGGATTTTCAATATGATCAAAAAATTAAATAAATGAGTTATGAGTGGCCTATTTATAGAGTTTCTAAAAAATATGACTGTTAGGGACACGTTGGGCATTATTAGAATTTCTTAATTAAAAATTAATAAAGTTTTTGCACTGAAAAATTGCTCAACTCGAGAGGTTCGGTCAATTGGGGACTGCACTAATCGGTTAGCCTTAAGAAAAATTTCAAATTTCAGAGAGTTCGGGTCGACTAGGGAGATCGCCAATCAGCTGGCCTTAGGCAATTTCCAAAACCATGAGAAATGGCTAGTTAGGGCTCAAGGATTGGTTTGTCGGTTCATTAGGCTAGTTGGCTGGGGCTTTCTAAGGCTTAAATGGTCAGTCGAATAAGGCTTGAATAAAACAAATTTTTGGCCTCGCTAGTCAACTGGGGCTAGTAAGGCATTTTTGGGCTAGTCGACTGGGCCTTTGTAAACTGGCCAAAAGGTAGGGCTGATCTGCTAGGGCTTTCATGTGTCTTGTGAGCTGGTCAGTTGGGCCTTTATAAAAATAAATTTTCTAGCTGAATAGACTAGTTGGTTGACTAGGCAAGATAACACATGAGAGGGCCGGTCGATTGGGCACCTTAAGAATTATGTTTAGACCACATTTTACTTTAAAATCATTTCAAAAAGCCTTTGAAAGAGTTTAGCAGTTTATGTGAAAGGCTTTTCGTGAAAACGTTAGTCCCCTAAGGTCACTCTAAGGTCGGCTATTGAGTTTAGCATCATATCATGCAAGACATGCAGGATTACTATTGAATCTAAATGCATTTACAAATAAAAACATGTCTTCTTCTTCTTATGCTCTTCACTTTTCCATGAAATACGCTAGACTGTATAAGCTTTTAAGTCCCTCATGGCTTCCATTTTTCCTTTAGCTTATGTTTGCTGAATTGTACGCATGTTCACATACTAAATACACACATAAGATACTTGTGGTTTGTCATTATCAAAACGGGATCAGACTCAAAAAATCAACAATTAATTTTCTTGATTTTATGCATCTTTGATTCGTTATTTTGCTATGTTCTAATATGCAAGTTGTTAATTTTTAGTCTATTGATGTGTTACTAATCTTCTACCGATGTTCAACTCTAATTTCTTTATCTTTGGTTCACCCATGGATTATTTCTTTCATGTTGCTTCATCCCTATCTATACTTTTTATGGATTGAACACCCTTTGATCCCATAAACTTCTTGATTTTGGTTTTATGGTGGGCAACCTTGTTCAATCAAAGTGTCTAAAAGAAATGGATGTATAAGTAAAGAAGCATTGTAGAAGCTTCATTAACCAACTTTAAATGGATTTGAGTTGGCACATTTAATGAAAAAATGAAACAAAGATCCACTAGATTTATTTCAAATCTAAAAAAGAAATCAGATTTAGTTATGAAATCTAAGTTTGATTTAACACAACTAACACATTTTTGTAGACCTTTGTCATATTTCCAAGCCACCAAACTTGGGAAAAATGTTATGGTTCTCAGTCCTTTAGAAGAGTTGTCCTTCAACAAAAGTAAAGCTTTGATTTATGAGGGAAATTATAAGAGGCCTACCTTGGGTATTCTTATTAATTATTTTTATTTGAATTTTAAAATTTGCAGCCTCGTTCGGGGAGGAATTTAATTTTTTATGGCATTACAACAATAATTTTGTGGGGATAATTTTGCGAGGCTTTCATTTGGTAGTGGCTTTCAATTACTTCTGTGATAGTATTATATTTGATTTTGAGAGAATTTTCCAAATACTTTCAAAAAGTTAATGACATACACATTATGAAACTAAGAAAATATCCATTTTTTTCTTTCTTTTTTTGTTAGTTGGTTTGCTCCTTAATTTGTCACGTATGACAACTATAATTTAAGGAATTAGGAAAAAAATCTAGATTTTTGTTTCTGAGTGCACAAATATTCAATTCATGGCTTGCGAGCTAAGTTAGAGATTAAGTAATTGTCACTTAGGACATCGTAAAACATGAAGATGTTGGATCCCTTTGTTTCATTTGTCTTTATCCTTCAAGATTCTTGAATTTTTTCTGAAAATGTAATTATCTATATTGTATATAACTTTTAGCTTTAAGTATCACACAATAATTAATATTAAGTGTCACATAATAATCAAATGTATAAGAGTTAGTGCAAACTCCTGCCAACCCAATCAAGAGTATATTGAGGTTTACTAACTCTATTTATTAGGCCTCTGGGACCATGATTATTTCATTGGATGATTGAAAAATTAAAAGGCACTTTTTTCTTTCTTTTTATTTGTCAGCCTTGGTGTATTCCCAAGAGGGAGGGGTGAATTAGGTATTCAAAATTTTATCCTAGGTTTAACTTATCCAAAAGTAGTATTTCACAACCTAGGGTCTTTCTATATACACATAAACCCAAATGCACATATAATATGTAGAAATTAAATTATGCGCAACATTCATAAAATAACATACATGTGCAAAAAATAAATTATGGAAAAGTAAAGTGCACACACGATGTGTTATCAGGATTCGGCCAAAAGTGCCTACGTCCTTGCCGTAAGCTCGCAAGCCTGAGGATTCCACTAATGCTCACTTAATGAGTGGAGTGGCATCGATTACAACCAGGTCAATTAACGGGGCAGACCTCAACCTACAATCGCACCTTACCAGGATGGTGTACCTAGCTTTCCTAACCGGGTCAAAGCCAATCCGGGACTATTCAATAGGGCTAGTCTCCCACTTCAGGCCCATGCCTAGAATGCAATGAAATTTTGTGTACAAATAAATGCTTCTTAACTGAGCAGACTATGTACCGATTCAGCACAAGCATTAATTGATGCACACCAATAATGTAAGAACTATAAGTTCAAGGGTGTATATGTGCAAGCAACACTCAGTACAATGTATAATCTCAAATATGCACAAGAGTGTTCAAACAAGCTATTCTTGTAAAACCAAGTATACCAAATCTCAATGTAAGATTAGTGTTTCAAAGATGCTGACAATAATATTCAAACAAACTCAACAATTTTTTCTCAATGTAGTAAGCACAAGAGTTGTTTGAAATCAAGCTTGTAAAATATTTTTGCACACAAAAGTATGGGATAAGGTATCTTGCAATATCAATACCCACAAGCCATTAAGTTTTCCCCACACTAGATTTATTAGATTAAATCAATGGGAAAACTTATGCTTAACTCTCAATATTAAAATCAATCAACAAACAATACAAATGAGAGTACTAAGCAAAATGAAGTGGAGTATAAACACTCAAGGTACTCACACAAAGCTTGCATGATCAAAGAAATAGGTGTATGAGAGTCTATGGGAGTAGTATGAACAAAATAGGATTTGAAAATTTGAGAGAGTTTTGGCTTAATCCTATTTGCTAATGCCCACTAATTTGTGCAAATGAAGGCATATATATAGAGAAGGGGCAAATTATGACCGTTGGGGACTCAAGGGTAATTTTAAAATTTGCTTTAATTATGTTTAAGAAAATCAACCTATTTAACCCCAAACTACCTCAGTTAAAAATTTGTCAACCCGAGAGTTTCAGGTGGCTGAACCACGGTCCGGTCGCCCAAACAGACTCAACGAAAAAAGTTGATTTTCGAAGTTCAGGGTGCCCAAGTCAAGGTTCAGTTGGCTGAACAAGGCGATTTTCCAATCATTCGAGGTTTAGTCGCCTATAGATAATTTTGATAGCTCAAACAACAACCTTCGGTTGCCCAAGGGTATTTTACACGTGAAGGTTAGGGTGCCCGAATAGTTGGGAAAAAGTCAGAAACAAGTTCGATCGACCAAGGAAGATACGCTAATTCCAGTTCGGTCGCCCGAAGTCAGGTCAACAATGCTGACTTTCCATGGTTCAGTCAATCGAGGCAATTTGAATTGCCAGGTTCGGTCGCCCGAATGCCTTATGATTTTTATGTTTAAGTCCTGATTTTATTCAATTTATTCCCTTGATATTATATGTGGTCTTGTGGACTATTTTACATGTAAGTGCTGGGACTTAGGGTCTTTTTAAGGTCTTTGAGTTAGTCCTAAAAACCTAACGTCGATCGGCCGTGATTCCTAAGGTCACTCTATTGTCTTGAGCTTATAGTCCAATATGCATGAATATGCAGATTATTACAGACCTTAGAAAATTATTATTAGATACCATATAGAATGAAATATAGATTACAACAATTAAAAGAACATTTCGGGTCTTCATTCTCCTTCGAGTCTCCGAGTGCCATCATATGATACTTGTCAAGACAAACCTGCACATCAACTAGATAGCCATCAAATACTTGAGTAGTTGTCATTATCAAAATTGGGTATGATCTATGAGGTCAACATTCTCCCCCCTTTTTGATGATGACAAATACACCATGCAAAAAGTGGGTATGGCCTTGAAAGGTTCCCCCTAGAAATATGCATAATGTTAAAGATTTGCCAATGCAAACATTTTTCAAGTACCCAATTTTTGCCTTTTCTCCCCCTTTTGGCAACAACAAAAAGGGTTATGATACATATAAAATGCATCTTTATGGGCATTGAGTATGATTCATTTGGATACAAGATAGGTTTGGGAAAGTTTTTGGAAATTTCAACAGCATGTCATTTGAAAATAGAACATTTTCCCAAAAATACCTATATATAAATGACCTGATTTAGTTTTAAATTAACAGTTTATCCACAACTACTTAACTTAAATAGTCCAGTACGATCAAGACATAAAATAGAAGTATAACTTTCAATCATTCAAGAAATATAATAGCTATATAATGTAAAATCAATGACGAAGATAACCTCAGCAATTAAGCACACAAACAACAAAACTTGTCATTTAAATAATTTAAATGACATGAACAAGACTAGACCATAAATATACACAAACCATTGCAATTGAAACATATCATAAGACCCTTGGAAGATTTAAGTTTAAAGCACACGATATATGATAGCAAATAGTTGATTTGAGCACAAACACAGTCTAACAAGTTCACATGCATTTACATATGAAGTTATCAAACCAGTTATTCAATTTTAAAAAATATATATATGTAAATAAAAAATATATATCGCCTTTATGATGTTTGCAAAAGGTATTGGGGGTTGCTTGCTGAAGGAGAAACTTTAATTTAAAGCACATGCAAGTAGAATTTTTCTGGTGAATATTTGAGCATAAAACATCTCATGACCAGAAAAATACAACCATGTAAATCCTAAGAATATAGAAAATTCAAAACAAGGATCATATGTCAAACCAATGACAGTGGAAAAACAATCATGTATCAATTTAAGATTTTTAAGAAAGAACAATTCATTTAAGCACCCATAGTGAATTCAAAGTACATCTAAGCTGAAAATATTTGTGAGCAAAACAAAATAGGAATTTATGTTTAGATACTCCCCCTTTTATTTGAATTATAGCTTAGATGAAATAAGCCACTCATTCTCATCAAGAGTGATTTCACAAAGTATGTCAAGAGTGTATGTCAAGAGTATAAGTCATTCATTTTAAATCTCTTAAAATAAATATACTGGTAAAGATTAATTTACTCTTCTATGCAACTAGTATAGCGATCCCTATAGATTACACATGCATCAAAAAATATATATTAAGGCATGATTTTGTGTTCACAACCAAGGACAATCCATATCAATTCATAGAGCTTTAAGAACTGGATATGATGTTCCAAGTTTTTCAGAAGAACCTCAATATACGAAAAGCAAAACACTGATGTATATGAGTCTTTTACGTTCCTTTTCTAGGGATGGAGCTCAGCTCTCGTAAATGTCTGATGATTATGTCAAGATGAAGTTTAATTATTTAATTGATTTTCACTCATTCTTTTAAAAATATTTTAACTTTAATTTTATTATAATCATATTTGGACAAGGTTTTATGTTGGGAAAAGTCTATTGAAATTTCGGTAGCATGCTATCTGTAAATTGGACTTTTTCTCATAAATCCTGTACCTGATAAGTTCAAATAAGAAATTTATAATTCAGTTCAAGACAAACGAGAATCTATATTCACTACCAGCATGCAATACACATCATTGCATCCGCCATGTAGGAGGCTTTATAAACTAAGCATGCATTCCAATAGTATAATCAACTCCAAATATTCAATATAGCTCAATAGTAGTTCGTGCTAGAAAAATACATAAACTATCCATCAAAGAGATTATAACCATTCATTGAGTTATGGATAGTGCTGCAATGCTATGCACATATAAGCATAAAGGCATAAACAATATAAGAATATGAGAGCATTCAAATTTATATATATGAAGAATAAAAGCTCCCTAAGTTATGCACTTAACTCATTTAATGCTAAAGCCTTTTTCATTTTCAAGTTCAAAAACCAAGACTTATAATATTTTCAGGGATTTTAGATTGGATTTTTTTATAGGCTTAACGGACCAAAAAGTCACAATGAATATATTTTCTATGTACTAAGCCTATCTTACTTCTTTTCTTATGAATCTCAAAACGTGTGAGAGGCACAAGTTCAAATGGCTTTTCTTTCTTAACATTCATGCATAGGTTTCTCAATTATTGCAAATGTTGAAATCTATGGGCATCATATTAGCCATTTAACTTAGTTCACAAAGATGAAGCTCTAAAGGATATGACTTAATGATTTGAGAGCTTGTGAAGGGAAGATAAATAAATACTCTTTGAAGATTTAAATCACTAATGGGTACAGAAGAGTATTTAGGATAGACAGGACAATTTTCAAAATATTTCTCTGATGGTAATCATGTCCAGGCTTGGGCAAAGAGCATATAGGATATGTGAATGTTGTGAACAATGCTCTTTGGTGATTGGGAAGTATCCTCTAGATATTATCACAATTTGGAACAAGGATACAAACCAGGGAAAGGATGAATCTATACCTTATATGATCGTGGTTTGGTAAAGATTTCCTACGGAGGGATTAAACCAAAATTAAAGGATTTACAATTTAAACTCAAAGGGACCAATCCCTTAGTGGATGCCTCTAATTTGGTTATAGCAATGAGAAGAACTTAATATATATATATATATTAGTCATTTTTAATCAATAGTGCCTCAAGCCTAGAGTGATGGCTAAATGTTTTATTAGGCATTTTAGGCTTTCAATATGAGTTTAGGTCAAGATGTTTGGCTAGAAGGATTCTTTTCATAAAACTCAAACTTGTGCAATGGACAGAGTATGCTCGACTTTAGATTATCATATTTAAGCGTGAGTTACGTAATTGAAATTTATTACCTGGCAAAGATGTCATGTCCATTTGGAAGTGGATTTTACTCAAGTGTGTTGTAGCCAAAGTTTTCATATCTTATCCAATCATTATGATATATATTTGAATTAAGTTCAGATTGGAAATCTTATATGTATTTCAAATAATCTTAGTATTCATTATAGTGTATAGTGGATGCATATACTAAGAATATTCATTTTAAACACCAACCACTTCCTAAGCCTATAGTCATCACAACTCCTAAACCTAGGAACTAAAAAAATATTAAAATATTTATATAATTTCTATTGGAATCCGATGTTCCTTAGATCCTATAGGATTTGCTTTCATGATTATCCATTTCATCTCTCTTTCTAAGCCTTTGACACTTCTGGATGAGTAAGTAAATCAACAGTGCTCTTTTCTTTTACAATGTAAACAAGTTTTGTAAATAAATGAAAGATTATGCTTACAACTCTTATGATTACTTCTTGAGACATGAGAGTGGGAATCATATGATAATACTAAATCCTTTTTGAAAAGATTATTCTTTTTAATTTTTAAGGATTTATTATGATTATTCTTTACATTTAAAAATTTGAGTGTAGCTCTAGAATAATCATCCATTTCTTCTTATAAGCATAATAATTTTTCAAATCCCTTAATTTTTTTGCCAAACTTTTATTTTCATTTTTCACCACAATTTCTTTCTTAGATAATCTAACTAGAAACTTATGAAGTTTAAATGAAGCATTTTTTAGTTCTCCATATGAGGCCATGCTTTTAACATTTAATTCATCACATGATTCATCATAAGATATATCATACAAATTATATGATTCATTGCATGCTTTTCCCACAGGACTATCACAAAGATTATCAGATGATTCATCATACGATATGCTGCAATACCTTCCATAAGAATCATCACATACATCATTAATAGTATTATCAACAGATGATTCAACATGTGACACAACACAACATTCAGTATAAGAATCATCAATTGAGTTAGAGTGGGAATCATATACCTCATCGCTGATTACTAGCTCATGACTTACCTCCTCTTGATCATATGAGCATGGAGCATTTGGAGGAGTGATCTCCTTCTCTTTTGGCTCTCCATATTTCTTTTGTAGCTCATCCCAGATTCCTTTTGCACTAGAACATGCCATAATCTCAAGCAAAATATTAGACTCTAAAGAACAATATAATAAGTCCATGGCATATGAATTTGCATGCATCAAATTAATATCATTTTTTACTAGCATACAAATTCCCTTTTCAATCACCTACCAGGCCCTCCAGTTCATAGATTTTACAAATATGCTCATTCTAATTTTCCAATGGGTGTAATTTACATCACAAAACAATGGAGGGTTAGAAGGTGACTATCCCTTGCCGAATGGGGATACATTGATGAGAGTCATTACAGACTTTTACAAAAATTTTTAAGCCTAGTGCAACGAGACTCTAATACCAATTGTTAGCCTTGGTGTATTCCCAAGAGGGGGGGGGGGTGAATTGGGCATTTAAATTTTTTTCAAAGGTTTAGCTAATCCAACAACAGTATTTTACAACCTAGGGTCTTTCTATATAAACATAAATCCAAATGCGTAGATAATATGCGTAAATTAAATCATGCGCAACATTCATAAAATAACATAGTGTAGAAAATAAATTATGAAAAAGTAAAGTACACACACAATATGTTATCGGGGTTCGGCCAACTGTGCCTACGTCCCCGCCTCTAGCTTGCAAGCCTGAGGATTCCACTAATGCTCACTTAACGGGTGGATCGGTACCGATTACAACTAGGTCAATTAATGGGGATGACCTCAACCTACAACTACACCTTACCAGTATGGTGCACCTAGCTTTCCTAACCGGGTCTAAGCCAATTCGAGACTATTCAACAAGGCTAGTCTCCCTCTTCAGGCTCATGCTTGGAATACAACAAATGTGAAATTTTGCGTACAAATAAATGCTTCTTAACTAAACAGACTATGTATCGATTCAGCACAAGCATTAATCGATGCACACCAATAATGTTGGAACTATAAGTTCAAGGGTGTATATGTGCAAGCAACACTTACTTATAATGTATAATCTCAAATATGCACAAGAGTGCTTAAACAAGCTATTTTATGAAAACCATGTATACCAAATCTCAATGTAAGATTAGTGTTTCAAAGATGCTGACAATAATATTGAAACAAACTCAACAATATTTTCTCAATGTAGTAAGCACAAGAGTTGTTTGAAAAATAAGATTGTAAAATATTTTTGCACACAAAAATATGGGCTATGGTATCTTACAATATCAATGCAAACACCCACAAGCCACTAAGTTTTCCCCACACAAGATTTATTAGATTAAATTAATGGGAAAACTTATGCTTAACTCTCAATATTAAAATCAATCAACAAACAATACCAATGAGAGTATTAAAAAAATGAAGTGGAGTACAAACACTCAAGGCACTCTCACAAAGCTTGGATGATCAAAGAAATAAGTGTGTGAGAGTGTATGTGAGTAGTATGAACAAAATAGGATTTGGAAATTTGAGAGAGTTTTGGTTTAATCCTATTTGCTAATCCTCACTAATTTGTGCAAATGAAGACATATATATAAAGACGTGGCAAATTATGACCATTGGGGACTCAAGGGTAATTTTAAAATTTGTTTTAATTATGTTTAAGAAAATTAACCCCATTTAACCCCAAATTACCTTGGTTAAAAATTTGTCAACCCGAGAGTTTCGGGTGGCTGAACCATAGTTCGGTCGCCCGAACAAACTCAACGAAAAAAGGTGATTTTCAAAGTTTGGATGCTAAAGTCAAGGTTCGATTGGCTGAACTAGATGCTTTTCCAATCATTCGAGATTTGATCACCTATACATAATTTCGGTAGCCTGAACAACAACCTTCGGTCACTCGAGGGTATTGTAAACATGAAGGTTAGGGTGCCCAAACAGTTGGGAAAAAGTCAGAAACGAGTTCGATCGACCGAGGAAGAGACACTCATTCCAGTTTCGTTGCTCGAAGTCAGGTCAACGATGTTAACTCTCCATAGTTCGGTACAAAGGACTTGGAGCCATGAGTTGATTTCAGGGGTCTATTCATTGGGGCAAAAAAAAAAAAAGAAGTAGATGAAGGAAAAGCCTCCAAGATGAAGTTGAGAACACCACTTCAAGATGTTGTCAAGGAGCTTGGTGGGATGTGGATTTCAAAATGATGAAGAGTTGTAGGAGAAATATACATAAATGACTTATCAAGCTTGGTCCTACATTCGTTTGATGAAAATGATAAAAAACTTCTTATCTTTGCGATCTAAGTTATGATTGGTGTCTTAAAGATATGATGATTATATTCTGATCAAATGAGGGGTGACTATCTTTGATCGACCAGTTTTCCCATAAAGAACCAAACATTGATTTACCAATTGTTAACCAAGTTGAGCCTAAATGTTAAACCAGTCTTTTCTTAAAAGTCAGTTCATCATAAAATCAACCTGGGTTTGGGTCTCCTATTGTTTGACAAATAATTTGAGGCAATGGTCACTACCAAAAGGATGGTAGGCCATTTTTCTGCTACCCAAAAGAAAGTTAAAGAAGAAATCCCTTACAAGCCCTTTTGAGCCTAAAAAAATTCATTTATTGATTAACTCATCAAAGGATCACACCCCACACTGGGGCAGTTTTAAAAATATCAGTGCCAAATAGAATTCAAATGAAAATGAAGTTAGTTTCCTTCATAAAAGGAAAAGCAAAAGTTATAGTAAAAGAAGAAGAAGAGGATGAAAAAAGAGAGAGGGGGAAATAGAAAGAAGAAGAAAAGGAAGAAGAAAGAAAAGTAAGGGACATACTACATGTGTGATCTTTGACTAAATTACCCTTAATGAAGTCGATGATTTTGAGCCTTATTTAACTCTTTTCTTCTTTAAACCACACCCCTAGCTTATATTACAGTCCAAATGAAAGTTCTGACCAAATTGTTATATGTTCTTGTTTCAAATGATATGTCAGACTCAATGTTGAGTTTAAACTACGTAATGACCTGATCCTGAAAAGGTACGTAGGTAGCTTGTTCAAATAACAAGTTTAGTCAAAACTCTGCGAATATGGAACCACAAATTGGAGCTAAAAGTTTTATTATGGGATGAGAATTTTGAGTTTTAGTTTCCTTATTCTTGGTGAAACCTAAATTCTAAGCCTACATTTCGTCCCGTGTCTTAAATTCCACCTTGAGATCGGAATATTGATCAGATTACCTAATGGGATACTAGTTATAATTCAAGACAGGGAGTTTGAAATAAGCTTGAAATAGTAAGAAAGAAACTCTAAGCGGTGATACGGTGGAGGAGTTATGGTTATGAGGCTTAAAAAAATAAAATAAATAAAATAAAAAATAAAATAAGACGGTTTACCCATTGATATGATTCCCTAAGCTAGCAAAGTTGCATTAGTGTCAAGGTACTAGTAAAATTTGTCTCCTATTTAACAAGCACAAAAAATCAAGCAAAGACAAGCAAGTTTATGCATTCCATCCATATTCCGATTGAGATTGAGTTATCTGATTGCATGCTTATTTATTTGAATTTCAACGAGATTTAAAACATTAAGGTTGCAAACAAAGAATGTCCTTGTGGAGAAAATGTAAGACGGAAAAGATCAACTACAAATGCATCTACTAGGGTAGGTGTCATGCCGAGTTTCAGAGGAACACATTCAAGGACATCTATGTCAGTTGGGAATTTGAAAATAAGGCCTAGATCAGAATTGGTTTTGTTACGAACTCATTGGTAAATTGGCACGTCATTATGCATTATATAAAAATAAAAATAAAAAATCTTCTTGCCCTTCGAAGCTTTGAAGGAGGATGGATAGTCAAAGGGTTTCAAAATCACTAGTAGTTTATATAAAGAAGATCCCTGTGGAGAAAAAGCAGTCTAACTGGGGCAAATGTCATATCAGGTTTCAAAGATCTACTTATTCAAGAAGAATTGAGTTTCAATAGGGGTCCATTCAAGCACCTTCTTATCAGATTGGAATATGAAAACAGGGTTAAGATCAACTATAAATCCATTCAACTAGGGCAAATTTTGTCATTTTTATGTGAGCCGAGTCAATCACTTCCATGACTGATGAATCAAGAAGATTGAGCCAAGATGAGTTACAGACCCATTCAAATGCAGCAAGTTTTATGTAAAGATCAAAGATGAGGTCATTGATCACAAGCGCGTTGGGAGAAAAGATTCATGCATTGTCGTGCATTATCCAAATTTCATGCGTTGCCATACGTTTCATGCATTACCTAAATTTCCTATATTGCCATACATTCTATGCATTACCATACATCTCATGCATTGTCATGCATTTCATGCATTACCTACATTTCATACATTGTCATGCATTACTCTATATGACATGCATTTCATGAATTGCCTAAATTTCATGCATTGCCATGTGTTTCATGCATTACTTAAATTTCCTATATTGTCATGCATTCCATGCATTACCATACATCTCATGCATTGCCATGCATTTCATGCATTACCTACATTTCATATATTGTCATGCATTACTCTACATGATATGCATTGTCCAAATTTCATGAATTGCCTAAATTTCATGCTTTGCCATGCATTTCATGTGTTACCTAATCTCATGCATTGTTATGCATTTCATGCATTACTTACATTTCATGCATTGTCATGCATTTCATGTGTTACCTTACATTTCATGCACTACCATACATTTCACACATTTCATGCATCATTATGCATTTCATGCATTGCACAAAAAATAAAATAAAAAAATAAAAAATAATAAAAAATATAAAATGAAAAAAGTCACAAGTTAGCAATGTGCATATCAATAGCAACATATCGCTACATTCTAGCATCATAAGTTAGTAACATGCAAGCATATAGTAGCATATCATTGCATTCTAGCATCACAAGTAGCAATAGAGCACCCTTTATACTTATCTTGTTGAATAAGCTTTCAAATGATCATTTGACTGAGAGATTCCTGCTGTGCTAATGTCTGAGCTAGGGTAGCTGACCCCAAGCGCACGTTGATTCACTTGGAAACTGGGGCAGTTGACCCTAGACACACATTGATTTATTTTGAAACTGGGGCAATAGATCCCAAAGACAAGGGATTCATTCATTGACATCAGAACCTTACCCCAAGTGCATTTTCCAAATAGAGTAACCATTTTCTAAATTTTTCTTGCACACCTTGTTAATGGTTGAGGTGGCTTAGATCATCGTATCCCTACGGCTCGGATTCTTACATTCAAAGCAAGCCATCATTGTGTCCCATGGCTGAATCATCGTATCCCTACAGCTCGAATTCTTACATTCAAAGTAAGCCATCATTGTGTCCCATGGCTGGATCATCGTATCCCTATGGCTCAGATTCTTACATTCGAAGCAAACCATCATTGTGTCCCATGGCTAGATCATCGTATCCCTACGGCTCAGATTCTTACATTCGAAGCAAGCCATCATTGTGTCTCATGGCTCGGATCATCGTATCCCTATGGCTCCAATTCTTACATTTGAAGCAAGCCATCATTGTGTCCCATGGATGGATCATCGTATCCTTACGGCTCGGATTCTTACATTCGAAGAAAACCATCATTGTGTCCCATGGCTAGATCATCGTATCCCTACGGCTCATATTCTTACATTCGAAGCAAGCCATCATTGTGTCTCATGGCTCGGATCATCGTATCTCTACGACTCGAATTCTTACATTCGAAGCAGGCCATCATTGTGCCCCATGGCTAGATCATTATATCCCTACGGCTTGGATTCTTACATTCGAAGCAAGCCATCATTGTTTCCCATGGATCGGATCATCATATCCTTACGGCTCGGATTCTTACATTCGAAGCAAGCCATCATTATGTCCTATGGCTCGGATCATCGTATCCCTACGGCTCGGATTCTTACATTTGAAGCAAGCCATCATTGTGTCCAATGGCTCAGATCATCGTATCCCTTCGGCTCGGATTCTTATATTCGAAGCAAGCCATCATTGTGTCCTATGGCTCGAATCATCGTATCCCTACGGCTTGGATTCTTACATTCGAAGCAAGCCATCATTGTGTCCCGTGGCTCGGATCATCATGTCCTTACGACTCAGATTCTTACATTCGAAGCAAGCCATCATTGTGTCCCATGGCTCATATCATCATATCCCTAAGACTCGGATTATTACATTCGAAGCAAGCTATCATTGTGTCCCATGGCTCGGATCATTGTATCCCTATGGCTCGGATTCTTACATTCGAGGCAAGCCATCATTATGTCCCATGACTCGGATCATCGTATCCCTATGACTCGGATTCTTACATTCGCAGCAAGCCATCCTTGTGTACCTCAGCCTAGATTCTTACATTCAGTGCAAATCGTCCCTGGTTTGCTGAAATAAACAACTCTTGATTAACCTGAAAAGCCATAGGAAGTTGAATGACTTCGCTAAAATAGGTGTCTTTTATCTTTGCAGGCTTGTTGCTACAAAAAATGTAGGAGAATTCCTACTGTTACATTGAAGCAACCAAGCCTACAAAGAGGGGCAGTTGTAGACACCCTATTTTCGCCCTAGCCAAATAGAACATTAGGTCCCTTCTTATTATTTTCATCATTATCATTATTACCTTATTATTATTATTATTATTATTATTATTATTATTATTATTATTATTATTATTATTATTATTATTATTATTATTGTCTTACTTTTATTATTATTATCATTATAAAAGGAAAAAAAATAAAAAAACAAAAAAGGAAAGGATCTTTAGGGTTTTGGGGGCAAGAGCATATTTATAGGCTCATTCTCACAAGCCAAAAGGGGGTGTGCACAAGCAAGAGCCAAAGCAAAAGAAAAAAAATAATAAGCTTGATTTCTCCTTCTTCATCCACCTAGCCGTTGCTGCGCACTGGTCCTTCCCTTGCCTCGAGTCTCTCCCTATGCCTTTTCTCTCCATCTTTCCCTGCCTCCATTTTCAACCTTATAGCCACAGCAGCCACGACAGGGGTCCCTCAAGAACAGCAACACACCAACTAGCCCACTGCCTCGGCGCCGCAGGAGTCACTACTCCCCACCATCCTTCACTCACTGCCTGCCGCCACACGACCAGTTCATTCGAGGAGACGCACAAAGCTGAACCAGCACCATCGGGCCTTCCAACTCTAACCATCAACTCCGGCCACTCACCACTTCACAACCATCTTCTCCATCAACGGCAACACATCCGGCGCACACAGCAGCAATCCCATTCACTGGCGCTGTCAACACCAAGCACCCATAACAGTAGCAGGCTCATACACGATCTTTCCCCCCTCTCCATCACTCTCCTCATATTTCCATTCTCTAACTCTTTCCTTTGTACACAAGGTAGCAACAAAAAACACACACACACGCCCTGGCCCATCTCCGTCCATCATCTCACCATTCCTTTTCCCAGACCCCAACCGTGAGCCACCAGCATCACGGCCACGCAACAAAAAAAAAACCTGCGGCTCTTCTGCTTGAGTCCCTGAATCTCCAACTCCGGCGGTGCGTCCTCTGTTCGCAGTCACCATGCTCAGCTCTGGTCGTCTTCTCTGGCTGACAGCCACCAGCAATGGCCACTCCCCCGGTAAACCGCCCAGCACACGCACACACACTGTACACTGACCCAGTACACACGCACACTGTGCACAGACAAAAAACACCCAACATATATATATATATTGTTTTATGTTATTGTATACATATATGTATGATTATCAAGCATGTATATTTGTGTTTTATTATTTTTATCATATCATGTATATAGTTTATCATGTTAGTTTGTTATTGTTATTATGTATTTATGATATATAGTTTTGCCATCGTTACATATTTGTGGTATATTGTATATTAAGGTAGTTATATTATTATAGGGTTTTCGATTATTGTTATATATATATATATATATATATTATTTAGGGTTGATTTGTTGCCATAATTTCATTAATTGTTTTCCATATTTATTATTGTATATATACATTTAATTTTCAAGTCGATTTGTCTCCATAATTTCAATTATTTCCATATTTATTATTTTGCAATTTGCATATTAGTTTTAGGGTTGATTTGTCTCCATAATTACATTAGTTGCTTCCATATTTATTATTGCATTTTGTACATTAATTTTAGGCTTGATTTGTTTCCATATATATTATTGTATGTTTACATATTAATTTTGGGGCTTTATGTGTTTCCATGTTATATATTTAGGGTTGGTTTTATTGGTATTATTATTGTGATATTATTGTGATATTATTGTGATGATTTATTATTATTAGTATCAGCTATACAATTACTATGAAATTATTATTTATGTAGTGTTATTATGATATTGTTACTATGTGTTACTATTATAATATTGCATTATATTATTAATATGACATTATTATTATAGGGTTATTATTATAGTAATATGTTTTATATACGTGTTGTCATTAATGTGATATACTATTATTACTACTATTATTATGAATTTTTTTATTATAAATATTATTACATATTCTTAGTATTTTTGCTTATTTGGTATATTTATATTTTGTATTATGTATTGCGGTATTTATTTTCATTATTTATTTTTGTGTGAGTATCCCTATGATTTTAATGCTAGGGTATGAGCTTTTAGGCTTCACGTACCTGTAGTTCTGAGAGAATATATATAGTACATATATTTTTGTATGATTCACTTATTTATTCATTATTTTATTTATTTATTTATATTGCATGTATATTTGTAAATTTACTAATAGAGGAGTAATGTGAAATACTTTTTAAATTAACTTAGGGATAATTTTAAATTAGTTAGGTACCGTTCGTAAGAACGGGCGCGTAGGGGATGCTCGTACCTTCGCCTCGAGTAACCGAACTCCAGATCCCAGTTTTGGTAACGTAGACTCACTCTACCCTTAATGGGGTAGTAATCATGTGTTCGAACCACACTAAAAGGTTAGTGGTGACTCTGACATTCATTGTTTTTCCCCGAAAATATTAAATCACATTTTTTATTTCGCCGCCTGGGGCACCCGCGCTCCGGGACGTTGCGACAAGACTTATTTTACAATACACATGGAATTCTATCTAAGTCTTCATGTCTTTAAGCTTGATCTTCATCCAAGCTCTTCTTCAATAGACATTCTTCATTTACTTGTGTTCCTCATGGCTTTACATTTAAACATCGTTCTTTGTGCTTGTAAGCTACAATACATGTAAGAACACTTGATAGAACAATTAGATACCTTAGTTTGTCATTATCAAAACGAGATTAAGTCTTGTGAGGCCAACAGTCTCTCCTTTTTTTATGATGACAAACAAGGAGCAAAATGAGATAGCCTTAATAAGGCTCCCCCTCACAATAAACATAAACATAAAATAAACAGTGTAAAATTATTCATTTAAGCTTAATTGTGATTTAAATTCTCCTTTTTGACAAAAAAATTTTCCCTATTCGACTTAGAATTCAAAAGGTATTTTATAATATTTTTTTGCATTTAGCTAAAAAAGTTCTCCCTTTTTTACATAGAATACATTTTGCTTATTAATCTCCCTTTAGAAAATAAAAAAGTATTATTCATATTAATTTTTCCTATTCTCCCCTTTTGGACATCAGCAAAAAGACCTCAACAAAGATTAAGCAGTATAGCACAACACCAACAACTAGCATGCAGTTCATAGCAACAAGACCATCAGGAGAAAATCACAATCAACGTTCAACAGTTCATCATGCATACATAGTCAATATTTCCAAAATAGAACTCGTACGGGTTGAAAATAAAGTATATATCAATACTAGAAATCATTACATAACAGAGTTGTTTTCAATTGAAATATAAACCTGATACAAGGATTTTCAAAGATCTCTTTCTCAATAACTAACAAAAACTCTCATCTAATCCTCATTGAGAGGATCCCCACCAGAAGAGCTCTCATCTTCCTTATCATCCTCTTCATCCTCTTCTTCACTCAAACTTTCCTCCATGGGTGCTTTCCCTTTATATGAGGAAGCACTTCCCATGTGGCTTTCACTTGTGGCGAGGCGTTGATTGATTGATCGGAAGTTTGAGTGAAAACCTTGCTACATACCATCAAGTTTGAAATCCATGTGCTGGCCAAAATCATGAAAAGTTCCTAGCATAGTGGCATAATCAGGAGGAGCAGCAGCCTAACCACCTTGAGCATGTGGTTCCTCATAGTGTGGATCATCCTGTTGTATATACTCATAGTCCTCCTCCATGCGAACATTCACATTATCTCTCGAAAAGTTATGGTATTTGGGGATCCAACCGAGTGCTCTATCTAGTTCATATCCCATTTGTTTAACCATGGTTGATGAGAATCTGTCTAAGGTTTTTCTTTTAATGAACAAAGTGGAAGTACGCGCTATGCCAAGATGTTCAAAAATTAGGTTAAGAGCCCCTCCATAAGGAAGAATGACTTTACAGGTATCTTCTTCAGCTATCATCCACTTTATAATGAGAGAGATAAATCTAACTGTTTACTAGTGTATAGGCACCACATCACGAAAAAATTCAAATATGACACATGATCCGTAGATCCGATTCTACGAAGGATGTTATAAGTGACGATCAAGTGTATAATTTTGGCTTCCAGAGTGAAACTTTTGTATGGAGTATGCCCATAATTATAGTTAGGATCAGCTAAAGTAAGAAACAAAAATGCTTGGGGAGTGAATTCATGTTCCATGATCCAAGAGAGTCCTACTCTAGGACATGCAAAATCACCACTATGAAGGTGGAACCTCGCAGCAATGTTGCTAAATGGTGAGTGCGAATGATTTAGACATTACTTGGGTGGTATATTAGTCACCCTCCCTTCCTAAATTTTCATAAAATAGACGTACTAAATTCGGATACACCCCTCGAGGTTGATACGTCACAAATCTATCCCAACCTAGGTCAGCAAACCTACCAAAAATATGGGGAAAGTGTTCTTGCATAAAAAAACATGTCCAGAATCTTACTTGAGATGGGTTCCAAAGAGTGTAGATGCTCATTGTAGATATTCTTAGCTCTTTGAGTCAAAAGCCAATGATGAATAGCCTAAGTGTCAGTGTGACTTGAGGAGGGAGTTTTGCAAGCAACTCTCTTTTCTCTTGGCATGATTTTTGAGTTAGAAAGCTGAGAAATCAGATATTTGAAGCTCGGATCTAAGTTTAAAAGACAAAAATGAAAGTGTAGAGAGGTAGAATGGAGTGAGACGCACCTTCAAGTGAGAGAGAGAGAAATAGAGTTCAGGGAGTTGAATAGGCTAAAGTTAGGGTTTTTTCGTGAGTTATGATTTTATATTTGCGCGGTTCGATCGACTGAACAAATAGTTCTATAATGACCCCAATATATATATATATATATATATATATATGATTAGTGTAATAATCCAAAAAATTAAAATTAAAATTATTAATTAATTAATATAATATATAAGGATATATGTCAGCATGAGGATGAGATTAAATTGAAATTCAATATGATCATCTAACATCAAAGAACATATAGCCCTCGGCTTTATGTTTATCTCTCTCTCTCTCTCTCTCTCTCTCTCTCTCTTGTTGACCTTACAAGGCTTAAAATCTTGTTTTGATGAAAACAAATCAAAGGAACTTAATATATTTGGTTAAGTGATGATATTTTAGGACTCAAGTATGTGAATACAAGGTCAAGTGCTCACAAGGATCATTGAAAGCTTATACTCCAAAGAAAGATGATCAAATGAAGCTTAAAGAATATTAAGGCATGAATTCAAAGAGATCCAAAGATAGCTCAAGCAACATCAACATGAGTAAAGTTTGTTGAAACAAGCTAACTCAAGCTCAAGTCAAAAGGGATATAAAGCAAAATACCATGGAAGACTTGAAGATTAGAGTTTTAGGCTTTAAGACCATAATGTAAGTACTTCATTTTTAAATATCTCAAGAAATATTTTGAAGCTCCTTAGGGGTTAATTATGGACTTAGAAAACTTTATTTCAGACCCCGGAAAATTTTTTATATGAAATCAAAGCGAGAGAGCAAAAAGGTTTTTGAAGTTTAGCAAACTAAACTTATTCAAAAAATTTTAACGGCTAATTTTAACTGGTCAACCCTGTACCCTGTATCCAGAAAATGGTCAACCCAGTCGACTAACCCTGTATCCAGTTAAAATTTTTTGTGTTTTAAAGTGCTTCAAAAGACTAAACCCAACACTTTAGTCTACTGAACATTGTTAACGGCTAATTTTTAAAAAAAAATATTTTAAAATCCAGATTAAGGTTTTTTGTGCTCCAAATTTTATGAAAACTTGGGAAATACTCCAAGTAATCTTAGGTAACACGAAAATACTTTTATTAGCCTATAAATACATGGTTCTAGCAAATCAAACATACCAATAAATTCAAAATATGTTCATAAGTAGAAAGTTTTGTTGAAACTCTCTTGATCACTCTTTGCACAACCGAATTGCTGAGAAAATCTAACAAGCTGCTTAATAAACTGGGTTTTTTTTTTTTTTTTTTTTATATTATATTAATCTACATGCTCTGATACCATAACATTAACCTAAGCAGCAAGAAGTAAAAATCAAATAAACATATCCATACATAATTATATACAATACCTCACAATACCAGAGTACTAACATGTTTCCCAAAATATATACATATATATGTTCCCCAAAATACCCTAAGCTATATTGAGATATACAAAAATCCTCCACAATACTCACTTCACTGACAGGGCACTACTAAAGCCCCTCTATCTGTGATCCTGGTCTGCTTACCTACTTGGATCACCTGAAAAATGATTCAACACTAGGATGAGCCAACGCTCAGTAAGATGAAATATGCTATTACTAGTGTGTGGCATATGAGCTACAATATTATGAAAATTTGTTTTCATATAATCATGTATAACTGAAAATGAAAGTACAGTACAAGTAATAAAATACCCCACCCTTTCCATGTTGTTTAACATAACAGTATTGTAGATTACTATTCAAAATAATTCTAGTGTACATAGGTATGTCCCCTGTTTCTATAAACCTGTATATATGTAATAGTAATTGAGAATGTTCCCTATGGATAACTTTGTGTTATGATTTAACCCCTCATGACATGGTTGTGCGGCCCGTAGGCGGGATTTACCCTGGCTGGCCAACTAGGAATAAATCACTATACTCCATCGGTCTGATCTGCCCACCTCAAGCCATATCTGATGGGGAGCTTGTCTACGTCAAGGGCCTAGGTGATCGACCTACTACCACATATTATCTAAATAGGTGGTTGCACTCATAACATAATGTAATATCTGTAGCAACGGCACCATGCTCTGTAACTGCATAGTCCAACAGGGTCTGATACTATATAATATACTTCTATATACAACTATCTGATTTACCATGATTTTGAAATAACCGTAATAATCATGATACTGCATAAACTATATTGTAATTCATACGTCATAATACTAGGAGTTGTATAATCATAACACTGAAACTGCATAATCATAATACTGGAATTCATATAATCATGGTACTGAAATTTATATAATCATAGTACTAAAATTCATCAAATCATTATACTAAAATTTGTAAAATCATGGTTCTAAAATTCATAAAACAAATCTCCATAATATATATTCATATTCATAAGCCACACCATGCTTTAATACATAATTTCTATAATTAATTAAACTATATAACATTTCAAAACTTCCTAGCATAGCATATTTCCCTTACCTGACTACTGGAAAGCTCCTAAAATATTCTAGCCTAACCCCTGTAGGATTTCCTGATCAATACCCTAAAACTGAAAACTTACAGTACTAAACTTCAGTATTTTTATGTGTACATAATTTTTTATAACTACCATAAAATCAAATTTGGCTTAAACAACCTTACCTTAACTTAGGGATGATTTCCAACTTCGTTTCACCAACGATCTGCTCTGGCAGACTTGCAGAGAACTTCGCCAGGAGCATCGTGGTGGCTTCGGATCGTCGATCCAGCAACTGTCGAGGCCGGAATCAAAAAGAGAAGGGAGAGGATCCGTGGGAGAGAGAGAGAAGAAAGAGAGGAACGTTGAAATGTGATAAAAATAAGATTTTTAGCTACTTATAGGGCTAGATTCATCGACGAGACACGTCACTTTGTCGATGAATCCTTTATTAAATTCGTCGATGAAACCCTGTATTCATCGACGAAATTCAAAGCAGCCCAAAACCTTCACTTGGTATTTTCTCATCGATGAAGCCTTGTATTTGTTGACGAAGTTTACGGCCTCCTTCTGTTCATATTTCCATTTTCTCTCCCTCTTTATTATTAAAATACTATTATTCTTCGCGTCTATAGAAAATCTTAAGTGCGGATTATGGTACACCGAGTTCTGAGTTTCTAATTCTCATCTAGAGAAGAAACTTGGTGAAATCATTCTTAAGCTTCAATCTATTTCAATTTGATATTTGAATATTCAAGTATATAGTGCTTTAAATTGTACTAGTCTGCTCTTGTGAGAGTGTTATTGTACATAGGGAATGTTTCTTGTTTCCTTGTAGTGAATTGACAGTTCAGGTTGTTGGATCTTTGGACCAAGCATGGGGTATCGTTTGGAGAGGCATTGCTCTAACCTATTGAAGGAGTGATCGAGCGTGGGGTATCGCTTGGAGAGGTGTTGCTCTAGCCTATTGAAGGAGTGACCAAGCGGGGGGTATTGTTTGGAGAGGAACACTCTAGCCTAATTGAAGGAGGGATTTGTAACGATTTGCTTTGCCCAAAAATAAGTGCTTTAGTGGAATCCTTAGGTGGTATTGGCCTAAGAGGAGGGCGTAGGCTAGGGATAAGTTGAACCTTATAAAAATATCGGTGTCATTATCTACCCTTTCTCTTTAGTTTCAGCAAACATATATATTGTTTGGTGTATGCAAAGTGCAGGTTGCTGAAATTACGAACTAGGATTAAGAAGAACTCTTAATATAAGAAAGTACGTTTTGATTAAATTTTTGCGGAAACCCAAAAGAGAGTATGTTGTTTAATCGTTTGTGGAAATCTTAGTTAAGAGAGTGTAGAAAAATTTCATTCAATACAAGGCTTGAAACAAACTCATATATTCACAAGGCTAGAAAAGCTAAAACTTGTCAAAGAGTTGAATACCATATCTTAATTGGGTATTTTGTGATTGATTACTTTAGTTGTTGATTGGTTGGTTGATTGTTTAAGTTTTGTCTACTTGTAGTGTTGGTTTGTGGATTGATTATTCAATTAAGCTTTTGCTATGTGTTTGACAAATTAACAATAAGTTAAGAATTCATAAAAAGAATTAAAATTTTTTGATAACCCAATTCACCCCCCCTCTTCGGACTACACCTTAACGCTCATCTCTCTCTCTCTCTCTCTCTCTCTCTCTCTCTCTCTCTCTCTCTTCTTATATTTATTCATTTAAATTATTTATTTATTTATTTATTTCATTTCTTAATCCTTAACAGAATTATATGGTTAACTAATTTATTGAATACAATTGTAAAAACTAAGCAAATGTCAGATGAATTGAGGAAAAGTACTTTAATACCTATATACAAAAATAAAGGAGATATTCAAAATTGTAATAACTATCGTGGAATTAAACTTATGAGTCATACGATGAAACTATGTGAAAGGGTAGTTGAACAAAGATTAAGGTTAGAAACGAATATCTCAAAAAATCAAGTTGGTTGTATGCTTGGGAGATCTACCTCAAAAGTTATTTATCTTTTAAGAAGATTAATGGAAAAGTTTAGGGAAAAGAAGATGGACTTGCATATGATGTTTATTGACCTTGAGAAAGCATATGATAGGATACCTAGGGAAGTTCTATGATGGGTTTTAGAAAAAAAAGGGTGTATGTTGTTGGTATATCGATGTCATTACGGATATGTACGATGGAGTAATGACTAGTGTAAGGACTATAGATAGAGAAACTAGAGAATTTCCAATTACCATAGGTTTACATCAAGGATCTGCTTTGAGTCCTTATCTTTTTGCTTTAGTGATGAACCAATTGTCTAAGAGTATTCAAAAGGAGGTTCCTTAGTGTATGTTGTTTGCAGATGATGTTATATTACTTGACGAAACTAGGGATGAAGTAGAGGCTGAGTTAGAATTATGGAGAGAAGATTTGCAATCTAAAGTCTTTAGGATAAGTAGAAATAAAATAGAATATATGAAATGTAATTTTAGTAATGATAGGAGGAATATTGGAGACAAAGTTAAACTTGATGATGAATAAATAAATAGCACTTGTAGATTTCGATACCTTGGATCTATTATGCAAACTGAAGGAGAAATTGAAGATGATGTTATGCATAGAGTTAAAGTAGGTTGGGTAAAAAGGAGAAGTGTTTCAAGTGTGCTATGTGATTGTAGAATACCCTTAAAATTGAAAAGGAAGTTTTATAGAACAGCTATAAAACCAGCTATGATATATGGATGAGAATGTTGGGCGACAAAAAAACATAATATCCAAAAAGTAAAAATTGCCAAGATGAGAATGCTTAGATGGATGAGTGGTATAACATTGAAAGATAAATTAAGGAATGAACATATTCGTGGTAAGTTAGGTGTAGCTCCTGTAGAAGATAAGATAAGGGAGGGATGACTTAGATGGTATAGACACTTGCAACGTATGTCATGTAGTGCACTTATGTGGAAGAGTGACTTAGTTACTGGTGGGGGGAGTAGAAGGGGTAAGGTTAGACCTAAAATAACTTGGGAGGAGATAGTGAGTAAAGATTTAATATCCTTGAATCTATCAAAAGAAATGGTTCATGATCGCATAAATTAGCGAAAAATGATTCATATAGCCGACCCCACTGAGTGGGACTGCGGCTTGGTTTTATTGTTGTTGTTGTATTTATTAATCCTTAAGAAATCCCAAAAATTACGAAAATACCTTTCTTCAATTCCCTATAAATAGGACACTTCTCTGTTCATTTTTCATAGAAAATTTCAAAGAAGGAATTGAAGGAAAAGTGAGGAAAAAGATTTAGTAGTGGATGGAGAATTTTTACATACTTAAAATTCTTACTCCCCCACTCTTTCCAAACTCATTTCAAGAATTCACCTTTAACTGCGTTAGAAGAATAGATCAATGTAAGTGGGTTTGATTATGTCATATTTTTATAAATATATTTGAGTTAAATTAAGTACGTGAATTTAATTATATTAGTTTTATTTAAATATATACCTAAGTTAAACTAAACTACGTGAATTTGATCATGTTTGCTTTTTATTTAAATATACTTGAGTTAAATTACAATACGTGAATTTGATCATACCCGCTCTTTATTTAAATATACCTGAGTATTTTTTGTTAAGAAATATTATAAATTTTCTCGGATAATTTATAGCATTCTAATAATTATTAGCACGCAAATCGTGGGACATGAGCTTATTTTATTACATAAATGAGTAATGATGAAATTTTTAAGATGTTATAATTATTACTTGTTTTATAATGATGAGATTTTGATGATACTATTTTTATTACATAAATTATAATTGTATGTTTTAAGAACCATGATGGCTCGACAATCATAATGCCCAGTACCACAACTTATAGTTACAAATGATCACGAGTGCACCCACATTGTTTAAAGAGTGATTTTATCGTAGTGAATTTCTCCTAAGTGCACACTTAGGTCTAATCAGGATTTGATAGGGAAAATCTCACTTAAAGTTAAAGTTAAAATAATAATGGTGTTGATTTAGTTTGGTCGGCCAACTAGTTAAGTTTAGTCTTCGAACCGTACAACCTAATCATGGGGGTAAACATGACACCCTGAGACTAAAAGGAGTTTTTTATACATATTTATATATTTATGTGATTATGACCATTTAATAGGCAGAAATGATGATTTGAATGAAAAGTATGCATATATATATATATATATATGTATATATATATATATATATATGCATGGCCATATTTAAAGGGCCTACACGATGATACATATTTATATATGTGAACAAAACCTCGTTTAGTATTACTAAATGATAATGTACTGGAAAAGTATAAAGGGAAGTAAAATTATATAGACATATGCATACGACTATTTGGAGAAAAATAATTTACAATTGTTCAAATGTGGTTTTCAATAGTTACGATATTAAATATTAATTATTACATGAATTTAGATACTGTAAAGCTCATATTAGCCACAAACTGATAATATTTTTTCTTACTTACTGAGTGTTGTCTCACCCCAATTATTATCATACATTACAGATACCTTGAGGAGCATACCAAAAATCAAAGTGGCATAGCGGAAGCGTGGGTGTGATTAGAAAGAGCTACATAGGATAAATATTAAATAAGATATGTTTTTTTGTACTTTAGAATTTTTAAGGATGAATTTTGCTATTAGAGATACTGTTTTAACAAAGTTGTTTAGTACTCTGGTATAAAATGTATTTGAGGTTTATTTACTTCCGTTGTATAACTATTTATAGAAAGTAACACCCTAGACCCCTATCGGGTTCGGAGTGTGACATTTTGGTATCAAAACCTAGGATATAAGTTTTGTAGACTTTAGGAATAATTTTTACCCGAGTATAGGTATGAATCATAATGAGGGTAGGATTGGGTAGGCTAGTAAGTTTTAAAACCTATTATCTTGTTACGCTACATTTTAATTAGACATATGTTTACTAAAATTTCGAGAACGAAATTTTTACGAGGGGAAAATGTAATGACCCAAAAAATATATATACATGATTAATGTAATAATCCTAAAAAACTAATAAAAAATAAAAATAAAATAAAATAAAAATAAAAATAAAATAAAGATAAAAATTATTAATTAATTAATATAAAATAATAATATAATATAGTAATAATACATATAAGGATATATGTTAGCATGAGGATATTGAATTGAAATTCAATCTAATCATCTAACACCAAATTGAATCCACACACACGCACACACACTTTCCCGTAGATGCAGCCCCTTATGTTTATCCATCTCCCTCTCTCTCTCTCTCTCTCTCTCTCTCTCTCTCTCTCTCTCTCTCTCTCTCTCTCTCTCAATTCCTTTATCTATTCATTTAAATTATTTATTTATTTATTTCTTAATCCTTAAGAAATCCCTTAAATTACTAAAATAACTTTCCTCAATTCTCTATAAATAGGAGACTTCTTAATTCATTTTTCATAGAAAATTTCAAAGAAGGAATTGAACGAAAAGTGAGAGAAAAGATTTAATGGTTGACGGAGAATTTTTACAAACTTAAAATTCTTACTCCCCCACTCTTTCCGAACTCATTTTAGAAATTTACCTTTAACTGCGTTAGAAGAATAGATCAAGGTAAGTGGGTTTGATTATATCAGATTTTTATAAATATATCTAAGTTAAATTAAGTACGTGAATTTAATTATATAAGTTTTATTTAAATATATACCTGAGTTAAATTAAACTACGTGGATTTGATCATATCCACTTTTTATTTAAATATACTTGAGTTAAATTAAAATACATGGATTTGATCGTACGTGGATTTGATCATACCCACTTTTTATTTAAATATACCTAAGTATATTTTGTTAAGAAATATTATAAATTTTTTTTGAGTAATTTATAGCATTATGATAATTATTAGCATGCAAATTGTGTGGCATAAGCTTATTTTATTACATAAATGAGTAAGGATAAAATTTTTAAGATGTTATAATTATTACTTGTTTTATAATGATGATATTTTGATGATACTATTTTTATTGCATGAATTGTAATTTTATGTTTTAAGAACCCTAATGACTCTACAGTTACGATACTGAGTTATGATGCTCAGTATCACAACTTATAGTTACAAATGATCATAAGTGCACCCACACTGTTTATAGAGTCGTTTTATGGCAGTGGATTTCTACTGAGTGTACACCTGTGTTGGACCAAGACTTGATAGGAAAAATCTCACTTAAAGTTAAGGTTAAATTAATGATAATGTTTATTTAGTTTAGTCAGCCAAGTAGTTAAGTCTAGTTTTCAGACCGCACAATCCAGTCATGGGGGTAAACATAACACCCATAAGCTAAAAGGAGTTTTTTAATACATATTTATATATTTATGTGATTAAGGCCATTTAACAAGCCTAAATGATGATTTGAATGATATATATACATAGTCATATTTAAAGGGCCTACACAATGATACATATTTATATATGTGAACAGAGCCCCATTTAATAGGGCTAAGTGATGATGTACTGGAAAAAGTATAAATGGAAGTAAAATTATATAGATATATGCATATGACTATTTGCATAAAAATAATTTACAATTGTTCAAATGTGGTTTTCAACGGTTACAATACTAAATATTACTTATTACATGAATTTTGATGTTGTAAAGATCATATTAGCCACACACTAATAATAATTTTTCTTACTTACTAAGCGTCGTCTCACCCCAATTATTATCATACATTACAGATACCTTGAGGAGCATACCAGAAATCAGAGTGGCGTAGCGGAAGTGTGGGTGGGATTACAAAGAGCTATTTAAAATAAATATTAAATAGGATATGTTTTTTTTTTGTATTTGAGAATTTTTAAGTATGAATTTTAATATTGGGGATACTTTTGTAATAAAGTTGTTTAGTACCCTGGTATAAAATATATTTGAGGTTTATTTACTTTCGTTGCATAACTATTTATAGAAAGTAACACCCTAGACCCCTATCGGCTTCGAGGTGTGACAAGTTCGGATGCCCAAACATCCTAGAAATTTAAAACCCCTAACATAGTAAGCAACTAGGGCAACTGTATACCTCACAGTACTTGGCCCACGTAGGGTAGCTTCGTATCTCACAATATGTGGCCCACGTAGGTCATCTACGTATTTCACTGTACGTAGCCCACCTAGGGCAAGTACGTACTCACACTGTACGTGACCCACGTAAGGTGGTTACGTAATTCACTATACGTGGCCCGCGTAAAGCAACTGTGTACTCCATTATATGTGGACCACAAAGGGAAACTAAGTACTCACATTGTACGTGGCCCACGTAGAGTAGCTACATATTTCACTACACATTTACATTCACAACAAACAATATTCACATCAACCCATAATCATCATCAAACAATGTTCACAGCCAAATAGTACTCACAACCAGACAGTATTCACAACTGATTAGTATTTACAAGCAAAAACTAATCTCAACCAACAGTATTCTCAGGCAAACAGTATTCTTAATCGGCTAATTATAAAGGATTATTCCCATGCCACACAGTTTTTCCCAAATTATAAATTATAACCAAAACATTACTTTAACTTGGCCAATCCGTCCGAAAATCATACTATAATTATACGGTTCCTATACTTGAAAATAACCGCTTCAAATTTAAATAAAAACCTAGTATAATTTTATTTCCCCTTACCTGATCCTCGAAGTTCAGCCCAAAATGAATGGGAAACCGAACCCTGTATTCCAAAAATCCTAACTTAATCAGTTCGACCCTAGAATATTTATCCCTTAACATCTCCTAGGCCCACACACTCCCAATAATTAATTTAATATTAAAATTATCCTACTTACCTTAGTTTTGGAGTGATGCCCAAGTACCCCAAATCAAGTTTTTGCTCCGGCTAACTTGAAAAGAAACTCCCTAGGAACCTCATGGTGGTTTCTGATCGTCGAATCGGGAAAAATATGGGCCGGATTTGAGGAAAGAAGGTAGGAGAACCAAAACCTAGAGAGAGAGAAAGAAAGAGGAGAGAAAATTCACAGAAGAAAAGATCCGGTTCCTATTTATAACTTGGCCTTCATCAACAAATTTAAAAGGTTTGTCGACGAGTCGAAGAAGGACATTTGTCAATGAGGTCATCAGGTTCGCTGAAGAATTTATTAAAAATCTGAATTCTCCCTGCACTCGGTAATTCCTCATTGACAAGATACGTGTACTCATCGACGAAACCCAGAAGGACGTTCGTCGATGAGGAGAACAAGTTCGTTAACAAGTCCCTGCTTGATGCCCTTTTTAAATTTATTTTTCTTTTTTTTATTTTCCATTTTATTTATTTTATTTTATTTTTCTAAGTTTGGTTTATTACATTCTACCCCCTTACAAAATTTCGTCCTAGAAATTTGTTAATCAGCATATATTCTATCACAAATTTCACACATTTCAATCTATTCTAGCATGTGAACAATTACATCACCCGAAATCAAATAAAACTTATTATTTATCTTAAACATAAACACGTTACCTACACCTCTTAGTATCTATCTCAGCTAGGGCAAGTGTGTAAAGACGTGGTGGTCCACAGGGTGGCATCGGGTTAATTCCCCAATTTTGATCTAAAGCAGGTGTGTTGCTCAGTGGTCCCTAGCTTTGACAGAGCGACTAATGACAATCATGAGCTATGTGGCTGTACTTGCCACACTGGTAACACATAGGACCCGTACCTCGGCATTCTCCCTAATGCCTCCTATTACGCCTCGCACAGTATGAGGGTGTTGAATTACCCTGATGACTTTGATCACTCCTAACTTGCCTCTGACCCCCAGTGTCTCTGTCTCCCTTCCATGGACCCTATCTGATATTATCTTGTGAGTTGGGAGACGTAGGTCTCTTCCTCTACTCTAGCATCCCTACACCTCCCTACAGGCTCAACTCTGCAATGGTGGCTTTATCCATGAGTTCTGAAAAGCTTTGTATCTGTAAGCATGACATATGCTCATGTATTCTTTATTTCAAGCCCCTCTTAAACCATCTCCAATTTTGATATTTATCTGGAACCATGAAAGGAGCGAAGCGAGAAAGCTCCATGAACCTAGCAACATAATACTACACAGTAAGATTCCCATGTGTCAGGTTGGAGAATTCCTCCGCCTTCGCATTCCTAGTGGTGGCGGGAAAATATCGATCATAGAAGACCTCCTTAAAATGCTTCCATGTCATAATAGTAGGTACTATCTGCTGCTCTTCCAATAGCTTCACTGCTAGCCACCACTGCTCGGTCTCTTATGTCAGTTTGAAAGTGGCGAAAAGAACCTGCTGTTTCTCAATGCAATCTAGCACTATTAGTATCTTCTTCATCTCCTACACCCAATTCTTGGCTATCAGTACCTTCAGCAAAAGAAAAGGGTTTCAGGCGAGTGAATTGATCGATCGAACAGCTTTGGTTCACTAGTGGGTAGCTCCATCCCTCGGGATCCCGCCTTATCTCTTCCTTGGCCTGACGAGCAATACCTCGCAACAGTTAGGAGGTTTCAATCTAATCACCTCTAGAAGCCCCCAACTTATTTCCCCTCCATCATCTACGCCTTTACCTCTGAGGTCCATCCTGAAGATATAATAGAGGCAAGTTTAAAATTTAAACATCTTAACATAACTAGCGTAATCATAAAACAAAAAACCACATTAATATTCAAATCCTCAATTAAACATCCAACATCCCATTTAACCACAATCATCTCAACCGTCAAGCTCTAATTCCAAGTTTTAGTCTCCTTGCTTGGAAACATCATCGTCGATGGATTTACCATGGTTTTTTTGAAACCATCAACTGATTTAAAAAATCACAGAAGTCCATCAAGAGATTTCTGCCTCCAGGCTACGAAAAAAAACTTAAATTCCTATTAATACCTTAATCTACCCATTCCTATCCTAGCTCAAACCTATACTCTGGTACTAATCCTCCTCAAGTATGTAGAATCTATGACCTAAAGCTCTAATACCACTTTGTCACACCCCGAACCCGCAAGGTGGGGCTCAGGGTGTGATGAGACTAATCATCATCTCTAATACCATATTTAACATACACGCAACAAAAAATGAAGAACAACTTCAAATAAAATACCAGAGTACTATTTACAACCCAAAATAAAAATCCGCCCACATATATTACATAACCTGAAAGTCTAACACATTATTATACATATTTCAGTTCTACTACCACTCACAAGTTTCAAAAATTTTAAACCCTGCACTGGAGCTTCCTAAGCTCGATCACCTGAAGGACCTGAAAAGTCAATAATTCCTTGGGGTGAAACACCTCTCAGTAAGGAATAAATATATTATAGCAGTGCGTGATAGAAGAGTTTTAATTCATATATAAAATATAACTTCATCAATCAATCAACAACCACTGGCTAGGCACTTCCACACTATAGTCACACAAACAAATCCATTATTTATAGCAAAAGCTCTCAACGATAGGGAAGATTACATGCCCATACATGTACCTTCGCTCTACTCTAATACCATTACAACTACCAGGACACTCACCTTTCTCAGTAAGCCTTCGAGGTTATACTTATAAGCAAAGTCTCCGAGAATAGGGAAAATAACATGCCCGTACATGTAACTTCCCTTTGCTCTGGTACTAGACTATAATTAACAGGGCACTCGCCTTTATTAAAAGCCCTTGAGTGGAGAGATTTACTTTGTCATAAATATTTATACAATTAAATTCACACACCAGTATACACCCACATTCACATCAATCATTCTACATAGTATGCAAACATATACACCACAATTCATTCCCACAAGATACAACACAATCCATTAAACTCAGTACGTGGCCCACCTAGGGAACCTGCATAACTCACAGTACATGGCCCACATAGGGAAGCTTCATATCTCACAATACGTGGCCCACATTGGGCAGCTATGTATTTCAATGTACATGGCCCACATAGAGCAACTACGTACTTGCACTGTACATGACCCACATAGGCAACTACGCATTTTTCTATACATTCACACTCACAACATACAATATTCACATAAACTTATAATCATCATCAAACAACGTTCACAGTCAAGCAGTACTCACAACCAGAGAGTATTCTCAATCAGTTAATTATAAAGGATTATTCTCATGCCACACAGTTTCTCCCAAATTATAAATTATAAAAAAAAACATTATTTTAACTTGGCTGATCCGTCCGAAAAATCATACTATAATTATAAGGTTCTGATACTTGAAAATAACTACTTCAAATTTATATAAAAACCTCGTATAATTTTATTTCCCCTTACCTGATCCTCAAAGTTCAACCTAAAATGAACGGGAAACCGAACCTTGTATTCTAAAACTCCTAACTTAATCAATTCGACCCCAGAATATTTATCACTTAACATTTCCTAGGCCTACACACTCCTAGTAATTAATTTAATATTAAAAATATCATACTTACCCTGGTTTTGGAGTGGTGCCCAAGTACCCCAAATGGAGTTTCTGCTTCAGCTAATTTGAAGAGAAACTCCCTAGAAACCTCGTGGTGCTTTATGATCATCGAATCGGGCTTAATCTGGGCCAGATTTGAAGAAATAAGGTAGGAGAACTGAAACCTAGAGAGGGAAAATGAAAGAGGAGAGAGAATTTGCAAAAGAAAAAATCAAGGGCCTATTTATAACCTAGCCTTTGTCAACGAATTTAAAAGGTTCTTCGACGAGCCAAATAAGGACATTCATCGACGAGGTCATCAGGTTCGTCGAAAAATCCATTAAAAATTTATATTTTCCCTACTCTTGGTAATTCCTCGTCCATGAGACTCGTGTACTTGTCGATGAAACCTAGAGGGACGTTTGTCGATGAGAAGAACAAGTTTTTTGACAAGTCCCTGCTTGATGCCCTTTTAAATTTACTTTCCCTTTCTTTAATTTTCTCTTTTCCCTATTATTTATTTTCTTTTATTTTTCTGAGTTCAGGTTCTTACATTCTCCCCCCTTACAAAATTTTGTCCTCAAAATTCGTTAATCAACACATATTCTATCACTAATTTCACACATTTCAATCTATTCTAGCATGTGAACAATTACATCACCTAGAATAAAATAAAACTTATTATTTATCTCAAACATAAACATGTTACTTGCGCCTCTAGTAATATCTGTCCCAGCTGGGGCAAGTGTGTAGACACGCGCTGGTCCACCACGTAGCATCGGGTTATTTCCCCGATTCTAATCTAAAGCAGGGGGGTTGCTCAATGGTCCTTGGTTTTGACCCAGTGGCTCGTGACAATCTCGAGCTATGTGGTCGTACTTGCCACACCGGTAGCACATAGGATACCTACCTCGGCATTCGCCCTAATGCCTCCTATTATACCTCGCATAGTATGAGGGTGTTGAATTACCTCGATGGCTTTGATCACTCCTAATTGGCCTCTTACCCCTAGTGTCTCTGTCTCCCTTCCATGAACCCTTCTTGATATTAGCTTGTGAGCTGGGAGACATAGGTCTCTTCCTCTGCTCCGACATCCCCACACTTCCCTGCAAGCTCAACTCTGCAATAGTGGCTTTATCCACCAATTTTGAAAAGCTTTGTATTTGTAAGCATGCAACATGCTCATGGATTCTCGGTTTCAAGCCCCTCTCAAATCATCTCACCTTTTGATATTCATCTGGAACCATAAAAGAAGGGAGCGAGAAAGCTCCATGAACCTAGTAGCATATTGCTACACAGTAAGATTCCCATGTGTTAGGTTGAAGAATTCCTCTGCCTTCACTTTCTTGGTGGTGGTGGAAAAATATTGGTCATATAAGACCTCCTTGAAATGCTTCCATGTCATAATAGTAGGTACTGTCTGCTGCTCTTCCAACAGCTTCACTGTTAGCCACCACCACTCGTTCTATCCTCTCAGCTTGAAAGTGGCAAAGAGAACATACTGTTTCTCAATGCAATCTAGCACTGTCAGTATCTTCTCCATCTCCTACACCCAATTCTCGGCTACTATTGGTTTAGCACCTCCTGCAAAAGAAGAGGGTTTCAGGTGGGTGAATTGATCGATCAAGCAACCCTAGTTCGTTGGTGGGTAGCTCAATCCCTCGGGGTCCCGCCTCATCTCTTCCCTAACCTAACGAGTTATACCTCACAACAGTCGGGAGGTTTCAATCTCATCATCACTAGAAGCCCCAAACTCATTTCCCCCTTCATCATCTACGCCTTTACCTATGGATCCATCTTTAAGATATAACAGAGGCAGTTTTAAAATTTCTACAACCTAACATAACGGGTATAATCATAAAACAAGAAACCAGATTAATATTCAAATCCTCAATTAAACATCCAACACCTCATTTAACCACAATCATCTCAACCTTCAGGTTCTAATTCCAAGTTTTAGTCACCCGAAACATCACCGTCGATGGATTTACCATGGTCTGAAACCATTGACTGATTCAGAAAATCATAGAAGTCTGTCAAGGGATGTCTACCTCCAGGCTATGAAACAAAACTTAAATTCCTATTACTACCTTAATCTACCCATTCCTATCCTAACTCGAACCTATACTTTGCACCGGAGCTTCCTAAGCTCAATCACCTGAAGGACTTGAAAAGTCAATAATTCTTTGGGGTGAGACACCTCTCAATAAGGAAGAAATATATTATAGCAGTGTGTGGAAGAAGAGTTTTAATACATATATAAAATATAACTTCATCAATTAATCAACAACCACTGGCTAGGCACTTCCACACTGCAGTCACACAAACAAATACATTATTGCAGGTGAAAGTTCTCAACGATAGGGAAGATTACATACCCATACATGTACCTTCCCTCTGCTCTAATACCATTACAACTTGCAGGGAACCCACCTTTCTCGGTAAGCCTTCAGGGTTATACTTATAAGCAAAGTCTCCAAGAATAGGGAAAATAACATGTCCGTACATGTAACTTCCCTCTACTCTCGTACCAGACTATAATTACTAGGGCACTCGCCTTTCTTAACAAGACCTTGGGCTGAGAGATTTACTTTGCCATAAATATTTATACAATTAAAAACACACACTAGCATACACCCATATTCACATCAATCATTCCGCATAGTCTGCAAACATATATATTACAGTTCATTCCCATAGGATACAACACAATCCATTAAACTCAGTACGTGGCCCACCTAGGGCAAATGCATACCTCACAATACATAGCCCACGTAGGGCAAATATGTATTTCACTGTACGTGGCCCACGTAGGGAACCTATGTACCCACATTGTACGTGGCCCACGTAAGGCAACTGCGTACTCCACTGTACTTGGCCCATGTAGGGCAACTACATACTCACACTTTACATGGCCCACGTAGGGCAGCAATGTATTTCACTACACATTTACACTCACAATAGACAATATTCACATCAACCCATAATGATCATCAAACAATGTTCACAGCCAAGCAATACTCACAACCAGACAGTATTCGCAACTGATCAGTATTTACAAGCAAACATTATTCTCAACCAATATTATTCTCAAGCAAACAGTATTCTCAATTAGTTAATTATAAAGGCTTATGCTCATGCCATATAGTTTTTCCCAAATTATAAATTATAACCAAAACATTATTTTAACTTAGCCAATCCGTCCGAAAAATCTTACTATAATTATTCGATTCCTATGCTTGAAAATAATCACTTCAAATTTAAATAAAAACCTGGTATAATTTTATTTCCCCTTACCTGATCCTCGATATTCAGCCTAAAATGAACGGAAAACCAGACTCTATATTCCAAAAATCCTAACTTAATTAGTTCAACCTCATAATATTTATCCCTTAACATCTCCTAGGCCCACACACTCCCAATAATTAATTTAATATTAAAAATATCCTACTTACCCTAGTTTTGGAGTAGTGCCCAAGTATCCCAAATCAAGTTTCTGCTCCAGCTAACTTGAAGACAAACTCCCTAGGAACCTCGTGGTTGTCTCTAATCGTCAAATCAGGCTATATCTGGGCCGGATTTGAAGAAAGAAGGTAGGAAAACCGAAACCTAGAGAGAGAAAATGAAAGAGGAGAGAGAATTTGTGGAAAAAAAAAGATCTAGTGCCTATTTATAACCTAGCCTTCGTTGAGGAATTTAAAAGGTTCGTCAGCAAGCCAAAGAAGTACATTCGTCCACGAGGTCATCAGGTTCATTGACGAATCCATTGAAAATCTAAATTTTCCCTACTCTCAAAAATTCCTCGTCAACGAGACATATGCACTCATCAAAGAAACTCAGAAGGACATTCGTTGACGAGGAGAACAAGTTCATCGATGAGTCCATGCTTGATGCCCTTTTTAAACTTCTTTTCCCTTTCTTTTATTTTCCCTTTTACCTTTTATTTATTCTCTTTTATTTTTCTAAGTTCGGGTTATTACATTCTCCCCCCTTTACAAAATTCCATCCTCAAAATTCGTTAATTAGTATATATTCTATCGCAGATTTCACACATTTCAATTTATTCTAGCATGAGAACAATTACATCAATCGGAATCAAATAAAACTTATTATTTATCTCAAACATAAACATATTACCTGCACCTCTAGTAGTATTTGTCCCAGCTGGAGCAACTGTGTAGACACACGCTGGTCCACCGCGTGGCATCAGTTTATTTCCCTAATTATGATATAAAGTAGGAGCGTTGCTCAGTGGTCCCTTGGTTTGACCCAGCGGCTCGTGACAATCTCAAGCTATGTGGTCGTACTTGCCACACAGGTAGCACATATGACCCCTACCTTGGCATTCTCTGCAATGCCTTCTATTACACCTCGTTTAGTATGAGCGTGTTGAATTACCCCGATGGCTTTGATCACTCTTAACTGGCCTCTGACCCCTAATGTCTCTGTCTCCTTTCCATGGACCCTGTCTGATATTAGCTTGTGAGCTAGGAAACATAGGTCTCTTTCTCTACTCTGGCATCCCTACACCTCCTTAGAAGCACAACTCTGCAACGGTGGCTTTATCCACCAGTTCTGAAAAGCTTTATATCTGTAAGCATGCCACATGCTTATGGATTCTTTATTTCAAGTCCCTCTCAAACCATCTCGCCTTTTGATATTCATTTGGAACCATGAAAGGAGAGAAGCGAGAAAGCTCCACAAATCTAGTAGCATATTGTTGCACAGTAAGATTCCCCTATGTCAGGTTGAAGAATTTCTCCACCTTCGCATTCCAAGTGGTGGCAGGAAAATATCGGTCGTAGAAGACCTCCTTGAATCGCTTCCATGTCATAATAGTAGGTACTGTCTGCTGCTCTTTCAACAACTTCACTTCCAGCCACCACTGCTTAGCCTCTCCTATTAGTTTGAAAGTGGCAAAGAGAACCTTTTATTTCTCATTGCAATCTAGCACTGCCAGTATCTTCTCCATCTCCTACACCCAATTCTCGGCTACAATTGGTTCAACACCTCCCACAAAAAAAGAGGATTTATGGCGAGTGAATTGATGGATCGAATAGCCCTAGTTCACTGGTGGGTAACTCGATCCTTTGGGGTCCCGCGTCATCTCTTCCCTGACCTAACAAGCTACACCTCGCAATAGTCGGGAGGTTTCAATCTCATTACCGCTAGAAGCCCCCAATTCATTTCCCCCTCCATCATCTACACCTTTACCTTTGGGATCCATCCTTAAGATGTAATAGAAGCAAGTTTAAAATTTCTTAATCTTAACATAACTGGCATAATCATAAAACAAGAATCTAGATTAATATTGAAATCCTCAATTATACATCCAACACCCCATTTAACAACAATCATCTCAACCTTCAAGTTCTAAATCCAAGTTTCAGTCTCCCTGCTTGGAAACATCACCATCAATGGATTTATTATGGTTTTCTGAAATCGTCGACTGATTTAGAAAATCACAGTAGTCAGTTAAGGGATTTTTACCTTCAAACTACTAAACAAAACTTAAATTCCTATTAATACCTTAATCTACCAGTTCCTATCCTAACTTGAACCTATACTCTAGTATTAATCCTCTTAAAATCTACAGAATCCATGACCTAAAGCTCTAATACCACTTTGTCTTCCCCGAACTCACCAGGTGGGGCCTAGGGTGTGATAAGAGCAATCACCGTCTCTCATACCATATTTAACATACACGCAACGAAAAATAAAGAACAACCTCAAATAAAATACTAGCGTACTATATACAACCCAAAAAAAAATCCATCTACATATATTACATAACCAGAAAGTCTAACACATTATTATACATATTTTAATTCTACTACAACTCACAAGTCTCCAAAATTCTAAACCCTGCACCAGAGCTTCCCAAGCTCGATTACTTGAAGGACCTGAAAAGTTAATAATTCCTAGGGGTGAGACACCTCTCAGTAAGGAAGAAATATATTATAGCAGTGTGTGGCAGAAGAGTTTTAATACATATATAAAATATAACTTCATCAATTAATCAAAAACCACTGGCTAGCCACTTTCACACTATAGTCACACAAACAAATCCATTATTTATAGTGAAAGTTCCCAAGGTTAGGGAAGATTACACGCCTATACATGTACCTTCCCTCTGCTTTAATACCATTACAACTGCCAGGACACCCACCTTTCTCAGTAAGCCCTCAGAGTTATACTTATAAGTAAAGTCTTCGAGCATAGGTAAAATAACACGCCCATACATGTAACTTCCCTCTGCTCTAGTACCAAACTATAATTACCAAGGCACTCGCCTTTCTCAGCAAACCCTCGAGTGGAGAGATTTACTTTTTTGTAAATATTTACACAATTAAATTCACATACCAGTATACACGCACATTCACATCAATCATTCCACATAGTCTGCAAACATATACACCATAGTTTATTCCCATCAGGTACAACACAATCCATTAAACTCAGTGCGTGGCCCACCTAAGGCAACTGCATACCTCACAATACGTGGCCCATGTAGGGCAGCTACGTATTTCACTGTACGTGGCTCACATAGAGCAACTGCGTACTTCACCGTACGCGCCCATGTAAGGCAACTACGTACTCACACTATACGTGGCCCACATGGGGCAGCTACATATTTCACTACACATTTACACTCACAACAGACAATATTCACATTAACCCATAATCATAGTCAAACAATGTTCACAACCAAGTAGTACTCACAACCAGACAGTATTCAATACTGATTAGTATTTACAAGCAGACAGTATTCTCAACCAACAATATTCTCAAGCAAACAATATTCTCAATCAGTTAATTATAAAGGATTATTCTCATGCCACATCATTTTTCCCAAATTATAAATTATAACCAAAACATTATTTTAACTTGGCTGATCCATCCAAAAAAATCATACTATAATTATACGATTCCTACACTTGAAAATAACCACTTCAAATTTAAATAAAAACCCCATATAATTTTATTTCCCCTTACCTGATCCTCGAAGTTCAGCCTAAAACGAATGGGAAATTAAACCCTATATTCCAAAAATCCTAACTTAATCAATTCAACCCAGTAATATTTATCACTTAACATCTTCTAGGCCCACACACTCCCAATAATTAATTTAATATTAAAAATATCCTACTTACACTGGTTTTGGAGTGGTGCCCAAGTACCCTAAATCAAGCTTCTGCCTTGGCTAACTTGAGGAGAAACTCCCTAGGAACCTTGTGGTGGTTTCTGATCGTCGAATTAGGCTAAATCTGGGCCAGATTTGAAGAAAGAATGTAGGAGAATCGAAACCTAGAGAGAGAAAAATATAAGAGGAGAGAGAATTCATGGAAGAAAAGATCCAGGACCTATTTATAACCTGGCCTTTGTCGAAGAATTTAAAAGGTTTGTCGATGAGCCAAAGAAGGACATTCGTCAATGAGGTCATTAGGTTTGTTGAAGAATCCATTAAAAATCTAAATTTTCCCTGCTCTCGGTAATTCCTCATGGACAAGACACATGTACTCATCGACGAAACCTAGAAGGACGTTCGTTGATGAGGGGAACAAGTTCGTCGATGAGTCATTGCTTGATGCCCTTTTTAAATTTCTTTTCCCTTTCTTTTTATTTTCCCTTTTCCATTTCATTTATTTTATTTTATTTTTCTATGTTTGGGTTATTACACTTTTAGTCCACTAAAATTCTTAAAACTCTCAGCGACCAGGTTTAGTAGGCACTTGGTTGACTGTCCTTCATCCTTCGGTCGCCTGAATGTCCTCAATTTTCAAATTTACTTGAAATTAATTTGGAGTTCCTAATTTATTGATCTCATTCTTTTCAAACTACTTCCCTAGCATGCAATGAGCCTAATTCATGTCTTATTAATATGAAACAGTCTTCTTGAAGGGGTTTCATGAATATATCGGCCCATTGTTCATTCGCGCTCACAAATTCAAGATTGATATCCTCCTTTTGCACATGATCTCTAAGAAAGTGATGTCTTATATCAATGTGTTTTGTTCTTGAGTGAGATATTGGATTTTTAGATATATTAATGGCACTGGAACTATCACACTTTATTGGCACATACTTATAATTTAGTTTATAGTCTTTAAGTTGTTGCTTCATGTACAAAACTTGCATACAACAATTGCCTGCAGCAATATATTCAGCCTCAACGATAGATAAAGCTATAGAATTTTGTTTCTTGGAAAACTAAGACACCATAGAACATCCTAAGAAGTGACACATACCATTTGTACTCTTGCGGTTAATTTTGCACCCAAAATAGTCTGCATCAGATTAGCTGACAATTTCAAAAGATGTATCCTTTGAATACCATAAACCTAAGTCTATGGTACTAATCAAATATGATAAAATTCTTTTAATCGCTATTTGATCTGATTCCTTAGGCAATGCTTGAAATCTAGCGCATATGCAAATGTTGAACATGATATCTGGTTTACTAGCCGTTAAATAGAGCAAACTTCTAATCATGCCTCGGTAGTACTTGACATCTAACGATTCCCCTTGCTCATCCTCATCAAGATTAATGGAAGTGTTCATTGGTGTTCCCAATGCCTTGCCACCTTCTATATTAAATTTCTTGAGCAGGTCTCTTATGTACTTAGATTGGTTTATGAAAGTGCCATTTTTGGCTTGATTGATTTGAAGACCAAGAAAATATGTAAGATTCACCCATTATGCTCATCTCAAATTCATCTTGCATGCATGTAGCAAACTCTTTACATAGATTCTCATTTATAGCACCAAATATGATATCATCAACATAAATTTGAATGATAAGCATATCATTGGACTTGGTTTTGATAAAGAGAGTACTTTCCACCTTTCCTCTTGAGAATCCATTTTCTAATAGAAAGTCGCTCGGTCTTTCATACCAAGCTCTAGGAGCTTGTTTTAACCCACATAAGGCTTTCAACAATCTAAACACATGGTTCAAAAAATGAAAATCTTCAAAACCTAGGGAGTTGTTCTACATATACTTCTTCATTTATGAAACCATTTAGGAATGCACTTTTCACATCCACTTGATAAATTTTGAAGTTTTTATGGGATGCATAGGCAAGTAACATGCAAACGGCTTCCATTCTAGCTACTGAAGCATAGGTTTCCTCAAAATCAATACCTTCTTCTTTATTGTAACCTTGTGCTATCAGTATAGCCTTGTTATGGACAACAATGCCATTTTCATCCTTCTTGTTTCTATATACTCATGTAGTCTTAATGACTGAATGATCATCTTGTCTAAGAACTAACTTCCAAACTTTATTTCTTTCGAATTGATTTACCTCTTGCATAGCTATCACCTATGAATAATCTTTGATTGCATCATTAATATTCTTAGGTTCCTTTTGTAACAGGAACGCAAGATGATCACATAGGTTTTTAAGTGAAGAATGAGTTGACACCCCTCATGATGGTTCACTAATAATTTGGTCCCTAGGGTGGTTCTTCATGAATTTCCATTCTTTTGGAAATTCCTTGACTTCAACTTGATTATGAGAGTCATTATTAGATGGTTCTTTAACTTCAATGCTCTCTTCTTTGTTTTCATGAATTGCTAAGTCTTCTAAACCTTTTATGATCTCTAGATAATCATCAACAGTGGTTTTAGAAGAGAATGGGTTGGCTTCATCAAATGCAACATAAATGGATTCTAGAACTGTCATTGTTCTTTTGTTGTACACTCTAAAAGCTTTACTATTCAGAGCATATCCTAGAAAAATCTCTTCATCATATTTTGCATCAAATTTTCCTAAGTCACCTTTGTCATTTAGAACAAAACATTTACGACCAAAGGCGTGGAAGTATGAAACGTTTGGTTTCTTTCCTTTCCAAAGCTCGTAAGGTGTTTTATTCAAGTCTACCCTAATGGAAACTCTATTCATAACATAACAGGCGATATTTACCACTTCAGCCTAAAAATATTTAGGTAGGCTATGCTCATTTAGCATAGTCCTAGCCATTTCTTGTAGGGATCCATCCTTTCTCTCAACAACTCCATTTTGTTGAGGTGTTCGAGGTGTTGAAAAGTTGTGTGAAATTCCATTTTCATCACAAAAGTTGTCAACATATTTATTTTTGAACTCTCCACCTTTATCACTTTGTATGTGTAAAATACCATAACCCTTTTTATTTTGAAGTTTCTTACACAAGTTGGTAAGCATTTTATACACTTCATCTTTGGAGGCTAAAAATAACACCCTACGTGAACCTGGAGTAGTCATCTACTATGATGAATGCATATTGTTTTCCTTCTAGACTTTGTGTTTTAGTAGGGCCAAATACATCTAGATGAATTAATTCCAATAGCCTTCCAGTGGATATTAATTGCTTCTTTTTAAAGCTTGCCTTGGCTTTGATGGGGATCAATATGTCATACCCCTTTCTTTTACGGATTTGGTGACACGTGGACGACCTCCCGATGTCCAATCCTTTGCTGACATGGTGACACGTGGGCGACCCTCAAATATCCACTATTTTTTATATCTGTTTTGTAGGAACATATGAGATCAATTGATGATGGTTTACTTATTGTAATTAGAAAACTTCATTTTATGGAAGAATTTGTTATCATATTGACTTTATATTTTGCTTAGATATGTTATTTTAAGATTATTAGGTACTTCAAGACTATATTTGAAGACCCAAGTCAAGTATTGAATCAAAGTCCAACTCAAGACCTATGTGGGCCCCACACGGTTTGTGGGCCCCATAGGACTCCCCCACACGGTTGTGGTCTTCCTTTTGGAATATGTTTAAATTTCAAATTTGAATTGTAATAGTGTAAGACAACTAAGCTTGACTTGTGTGCTTATGAGTTGGAGTTCCTTGATTTTTAGTAAGTATTAATTGTGTTAGGTTAATAGTTGTTGAAAATTGTTGAGAGTTATTGTTGAAAATTGTTGAGAGTTGTTGAGTGTTTAATGCTTTGTCTCTCGGGCTATGCCTATAAATAGCCTTCTTATTGTAAGAATAAGATATGAAGTTGAAGTTAAATATAGAAGAAACATTTCTTTGCTTGAGCTTGTAAAGCTTGTCCCTCTCCTTGTGAGTGAGTAGGGTGAGGCTACGGCGTTCTCTCTGGAGATCAAATGGTGAGAGACCACTAAACTATCCAATAACTCCGTCAACCCCTCCTCCATCTAATACTATCACAGCCCCCATCAACACCACACGGCCAACACCTTAATACACCCACACAACGATCATCATCTACACTTCATTGTTATGTTCATCTTGTCAATGTACGGAGGACCTACGGTGTGATCTAACTACGTGTGGAACAACATCAAGTCATCCAAATCAATCCCTTGGTAAATTTAGTACTTATGTTTAAATCCTTTGCTATATCTTGTGATCCCTTGCTAGTTGATTACGCGCTTAAATTGCGTAATTAGGTGCTTTAATTCATGCATTAGGAATCCTATTTTGTATTTAAATGCCTAATTACTCTCAATATTTTAAAATTATGTTCTATTTATAATATTTGAGTTTTATTAAGTAATTTATGAAATTTTGGTATTTTTTCTTGTAGGGCAACTATCGGAAGCCAAAAACCAACGACAGTACTTTGCAATCTATGCGTAAATCTCTCATCCAACCTCTGATTTAGATGTTTCAAGATGCTATAGAAAGATAAGAAAACAATATACGATTTTTGTGTTTTGTGTTTTGGAAAATACTGGCAGCATCAAGGCCGAAATCAGACGTGAAGTTAGCATACGCCGTTTTATGGATTTTTTCGACAATTCTTCGTAATCTTGGCGTAACTTTCTCATACAAGCTCCGATCGAGATGATTCAATATTTTGGGAAAATCTGAAAAAGGGTTCTACATCTTTTGTGTTTTAAGTTTTGAGAGTTACAAGCTGTAAGAGGGTCGAAAGTGGGCTTGAAAGAGGAGGTCAGTTCATGTACCTTTGAAAAAAAAAGAAAATCAAAAAATCAAAAAAATGAGATGTGACCCAGCCATGCAGCCGGGTCATCTCATAAGGGCAGTGTGCGCTGGGTACATACAAAGGAAAGACAAAAGAATGGAAAGAAAAAAAAGAAAGGAAAGAAAAGCAAAGAAAGAAAGGACAAAAAGGAAAGGAATTGGAAAAGTCAAAGGAGGGTTTCCTTGTGGAGGGAGCCGGGTGCAAGAAGAGAGGGAGAGAGCAGCATGTGCTGGGGCTGGAGTGAGAGAGGACGCACCATAGGAGAGAAGAAAAAAAAAGGATTTTTCTTGGGGAGAAAGAGAAGGGAGAGGAAAGCACATAGAGTTTCTTGAAAAAATCATTTTTTGGGAAGCTTTCTTGTGGATTTCTTTTGGGGGTGCTGCGAAGATACATACACAGCCAGCAAAGGAGAGTTGGAAGAACGCAAAAAAATACTATCTTTTCAGAATCAGAAGGCGGCGAACAACGGCGGTGTTCGGGGTGTTCGTGACGCGCGACGGCGGTGCGGCCTAGTGTTGATCTTTTCCGTACGCTCCAAATTGAAGAAAATATGGTGAAATCTGTTATGTTGGATTTAATTTTTGGAATGAACTAAATTTTTGAATTCTAGGAAAACGATGTAGCCAGTTTCGAACTATGCTTGCTCTTTGATGCTAATCTGAAATAGTTTTCATTAATGTTTGTTTGAGTTATTCTGTGCCTAATGCTTTTAATTAACTGGCCATTAATTAAATGATTTTAGTCTTGTGATTTGCTACCGAAAGGGGGGCTTATAGGATAGATCTTGGATAATTCAGCGTAGGTAAATATAGAGATCGAAAGACTTGTATGAACCTACGTAGCATTAAAAATCGAGGGTCTTACTGCGTTCTTGCGTTATTAATTTGCATACTCTTATGTTAAATAATAAACAAGAATAGGTTCCGATTGACTATCGAAAGAGGCTTTTGGAAAAATTGGCGATTTGCTAACAAATAGAGAAAACGAAGTTAAATTAGCTAAATGAGTAAAGCATAGTGAGAAACTAGGTGAAATCGGTTTCCTAGAAGTTTTCACCATCATCAATTTGACACGCGGTATCCAGTTTTAAATTCTTCTCAATAGTTTATTTAAAATAGCTTTGTTTAAATTTTGCAGTCTAAAATTATTAATTTTTCTAAATAAAATCAAGGTTAGTAAAATTTCGGTACTTGGTAAAATTAAGACATCAATCCCTGAGGACGATACTCTACACATCATTATATTATAAAACTACGATACTGTGCACTTGCAGTTTGCACCGGTCACTAGTAGATTAAAATCACATCTTAGAATAACCCATTTGATCCATTGATTGCGATATTGGTACTTGCTAGTTAAAATCAATTTTACGAATATTAGTTTGCTAACATAGAACTTATATTCTTTAATCTTTGAAATAGAAACTTTTTAGCATATAACTTGATTCCTTTGTGAAAGAACCAATTGAGACTTAATTGTTGGACAAGTCATACACCTTTTCAAAATCCTTTAACATGTGAAATAAAGCATGATTTATTGTGTTTATGTTCGGATAATTAAATTTTTAAGTTAAAGTGTTTAAGTGTATGTGCTTGTGTGAGGATTGAATCATAGGATATAGGTCGTCCATTCCCATCCTACATCACCTTGGTATCAGAGACTAGGTCAAATTAGGCAAACCTTTTAAGTCCCAACACCTTTATTTTCCATTTAAAGAATTGATGTGCGATTTTTACTGTCAAAACCTTCCCATCTTCAAACACCTTAAACACAAAAGTTGAGGAAAAATTTCTTAGCTTTCTTTTCACACAAGATCACCTTATTTGGAATGTTGTAGCAAAATTTATGTCCTAAATACCGAAAGGTGTTCGTGGATGAAAACCCTTTAGCAGCACTCGGGTTTCCAGAATAACGGGTGACGGTTTTGCCCAGAACTACCCACCTATACTCTGAATTTTGGGTATTTGGACCTTATTTATGTTAGGTTTACACTTGATCTGGTCTTGTGTAACCAAACACCATTCCAAAGGGCTGCCCTAGTGCTCACTGAATCCTTTCCCAACCCCTAGGATGTCTACTCAAGTCGGGAATCCTTACCGAGGTCGTAGGATTCATGTTGAGAGAGAGCCACTTATGAACCCTAGAGAAAATCCTTCCCTCCCTACACAAAGTCAAGTGAGTCGTCAAGATGACATTGCTAAGATACCCCCACGTCATGAGCCCTATGCACAACATTGGGATGATGAGGACTATGACGTTGATGACCTTCATGTTAGGAGATCTTTTCGAAGGGACCATCGTGATCCTTATGAGGATGTAATAAAGCAAGTATAGATAGAAGCCCCTATATATAATGGACATATGGACCCTAAAGTCTTCTAATATTGGTTGCCTAAGATGGATTCCTATTTTGATTGGTATAAAATGACTAACCCTCATCGGGTTAAGTTTGCAAAAATGAGGTTAACAGGGCAAGCCAAGCTCCATTGGATGAATGTTGAGAGGCAAGAAGCGAGGTTAGATCATAGACCCATTGAGCATTGGAATCTAATAAAGGATAGGTTAAGGGAGAAGTATGCACCCCTTAGTTATAGAGAGCACCTTATAGATCATCTTTACAGTTTGCATCAAGGTAGCATGACTGTTTCAAAATACATGAGTCAATTTGACGAGTTGTCTATAAGATGTGGTGTCTATGAGATTGTTAGTCAGCAAATCTCTCGATTTTGCCTAGGATAAAGCTTAAACTAAGGAAAAAATTATTTCCCCGTCACATTGAGTCCCTTGAATAGGCCTATAATTTAGTTCATGACTTTAAGCAAATGACTAAAGGGCCAATGGGAAAACAGTTTGATACCTCTTTCAATGAGTCATACTCTCGAAATTAAAGAGTTGTTGGAATTGGTGTATTCCCAAGAGTAGGGTGAATTGGGCATTTAAAACTTCCTCCTAGAATTGGTTCAAATTCCACAACTAGTATTACACCAACCTAAGCTCTTTCTATGTAATCGCAAACCCAATCAAATATTCGAACAATAAACATAAACATACAGGTATAGAAAGTAAATTGTAGAAAATAAAACTAACACCAGATATGTTATCGGGGTTTGGCCAATACTGCCTACGTCCCCTCCTCTAGCTTGCAAGCCTAAGGATTCTACTATGGCTCACTTAACGGGTAGAATGACACGGATTACACCTAGGTCAAATTCATAGGGCCAACCTCAACCTTTACACACTCTCCTTATGGGGCGGAGAAGGCCATAACAACTAATCCTTCTAGGCTAGATCAAACCCACTTAGGCGACCCCAACAATACAACCAATGAGTATGAAATTTTATGTACAATTTAAATGCCTCTTAACTAAGCAGACTATGTACCGATTCAACACAATATAATCAATGCACATAAATCAGATAAGAACTATAAGCTCAGTGCAAATATGTGCAATACCACTCAATGTAATGTAAACTCAACAAGATTTGCAAAGGAATAAGTAAAGGAGGAGTATTTTGGATTGGAGTATGAAGGACTCTCAAAGAATTCAAAGAAAATATTTGCTAATTAAATCCCTAATGATGTCTTAATCTTGCAAATGAGCTCATATTTATAGACATACCACAATTTATGACCGTTGGGGACACTAGGGGAATTATTAAATTTTTTTAAAAATGTGTTTAAAAAAAAAAAACCCTGTTTTACCCCAATTAACCCTTGATAAAATTAGGCCAACCCCAGAGTTTCAGTTGACCGAGCCATAGGCTCGATTGCCCGTACATTCACAACAGGAAAAGACAATTTTTGAGGTTCAGGTGTCTGAAAAATGGTTCGGGTGGTTGAACAAAGCGATTTTCAAAAAGTCTGAGGTTCGGTCGCTTGAACCAAAGTTTGGTCTGCCGAACCTCTCAATTCGGCCACCCAAGGCCAAAATGATCATGGTGCTCGGGCGCCCGAGGACATTGGAAAATGATAGAATTTGAGTTCGTTTAACAGAGGACACTTAGTTCAAATCAGTTCGGTCACCTGAAATCAAGTCAACACTGTTGACTTTCCAACAGTTCGGTCGACTAAGGTGTTTTCAACGTCAAGGTTTGGTCACCCAAAGCCTTTACAAATTAAGGACCTTAGTCTTATGTTTACCTCTTATTACAAATGAGATAGTGGGGATTATTGTAAGTGTTTGTGCAAGGTCCTAAGGTCTTTTTGAGCTAACCCTAAAAATTCAGCATTGGTCGACCGAATCCCTAATGTCTATTTATGGTCTTAAGCTTATAGTCCCTACATGCATGATATGCATCAATTATTACAAATCTTGAAATAATTATAAAATACAACCATTTAAAATACAACCATTAAAGCACTGTGGGTCTTCATTTTTCCTTTAAGTCATCATGTGCCACCATATGATTTTGCTAATTGATCCTGCACAAAAACTCGATGAACATTAAATACCAATGTATTTGTCATGATCAAAATGGGATATGACCCATAAGGTCAACAATCTTCCCCTTTTTGATGATGACAAATACCTTATGCAAAAGTGGGTAGAGCCAAGAAAGGCTCCCCCTGAAAGTATGCGTAAGGAAATTTCAAATATATAATGATTACCCAGCTTTGCCTACTTCTCCCCCTTTTGGAAATAGCAAAAAGAGCCATACAAGAATAATAATTGAAACATATGGGCAAGCAAAGGATAATTGTCATTTAAATACAAATATGGTTTTGGGAAAATCTTTTGAAATTTCGGCAGCATGCCATTTGAAAATAGAGCATTTTCCTAAAAAAAAAATATGTATCTGATTGACTTATTTGAGTTCAACAAATGATTTATGGTAATTTACATCAATTGACTCAAACAGTCCAATATATCAATAAGTATTACTTTCAGCATCCAAAAAGATAATATAATCATACAATGCAAAATGAATGACAAAGATGGCATCATAAAGTATGAAATATCGCAATTAAGCACACAAACAATATAACTAATCGTATGAATTCAAAATGTCATGAAAAACATAGTTAGACCATAAATATACACAAACAATTGCAATTGAAATATATCATAAGACCTGTGAAAGATTTGAGTTTAAAGCACATGGCATATGATAGTAAATAGTTGGTTTGAACACAAACACAGTCTAACTAGTTCACGTATGCATTTTTATGTGAAGTTATCAAACCAATTACGCAATTTAAAAGCATATATGTATATAATTATAATAATAATAGTAGCAGTAATAATAATAATAAGAATAAGAATAATAATAATAATAATAATAATAATAATAATAATAATAATAATAATAATAATAAAGAGTTTTAGTTTTGAAGTAAATTCTTGCCATAAGTATATGTAAATAAATATATGTATACACACACACACACACACACACACACATATCCCCCTTTGATGTTTGCAAAAAGGCACTGGGGGTGTGCTTGCTGAAAAAGAAACTTTAATTTCTAAGTTCAAGCAAGCAACATACATCTGGCTAAGCATTTAAGCACATCCTTAATATGACTAGACAAAAAGCAACCACATAAATCCTAAAGATCTCAGGAAGCTAAAACAAGGATCATATGACAAACACAAATAACTTGTGGCAAAGCAATATATATCAACTTAAGATTTTCACAAAAATCATTTCATTTAAGCACATACCACAATGAATTCACAATAGATCTAAGCTAAAAATATTTGTGAGAAAACAAAATAGAAATTTATGTTTAGATGCACCCCCTTTCAATTTGAATTATAGCTTAGATGAAATAAGCTACTAATACTCATGAAGATTGATTTCACAAAGTATGTCAAGAGTATAAGCCATTCACTTTAAATCTCTTCAAATAAATATATTGGTAAAGATTAATTTACTCTTCTATGCAACCAGTATAGTATCCCTATGGATTACACATGCATCAGAAAAGATATATTAAGGCATGATTTTGTGTTCATAACCAAGAACAATCCATATTTAATTATATAGCTTTAAAAGTGGGATATGATGTTTAGGGTTTTTAGAAGAGCCTCGACATTAAAAAAGTAAAGCATGATGCATATGAGTTCTTTATGCTCCTATAGGGATGGAGCTAAGCTCCTCTAGCTATTCGATGATTATGCTAGGATGAAATTTAATATTCAATTAAATTTCACTCATATTTTCAAAAAGGTTTTATCATTTATTTTAACATAATCATCTTTAGCTCAAGGTTTTATTTTGGAAAAATTTTACAAAATTTCGACCGCATATCGTCTGTAAATTGGACATTTTCCCATAAAACCTGTACCTGATAGATGGTTGTTCTCAACAAAATATTCATATAGGGCAAGCAACAACCTATAATCCACTACTAGCATGCAATTCACATCCAATGCATCCGCCATACAAGAGGCATTTTAAACTAAGCATGCAATTAGGTAGCAATTATTAATTAAATAAAAATAATCTATCCATCAAAGAATATAAATAGTAAAAAGCAGTGGATAGATTTGCGTTCACTACAGTGCTGATATTCATTAAGGCATATAAAATGTGATCATAAGAGCATTTTAATTTAATAGTCATGAAAGATCAATGCTCCCCCTGAGTTATGCACTCGATTCATTTTATGCCTTTCTTTCATCTTCAAGTTCAATAACCAAAAGTTATAATATTTTCAGTGATTTTAGCTTGGCTTTGAGTTCTTAGGCTTATGGGATCAAAAAGTCATAAACAATACTTCTTTAGGGTCATAAGCCAACACATGCCTCTTTTCTTATGAATTTCAATATGTAAGAGGCCCAAGTTCAAATGTCTTTTTAATTTTAAAATTCATTCGTAGGTTTCTTGGTCATTTGCATTTCCATATATGTTGAAACCTATAGCAGTTATATTAGCCATTTAACTTAGTTCACAAAATGAAGCTCTAAATGATTTTATATAAAGTTTGAGATCCAGTGAAGCAAATTAAAAAAAAACTCATAAAGTTTTAATCTCTATTATGTCTAGAAGAGTATTTTGGTAGTAGCAAGACATTGTACAAGATAAGCATTCTAAAGAATATGTCCTAACTTATTCTGGAAAAGGGCATTATGGAGGATATGAATAACTAGTAACCGACACTCTTTGGTGATTGGAATGTATTCTTTAGATATGATCACAATTTTGGAGCAAGGATACAAACCAATAAGAGGATGAATCTTAACCTGATGTGATCGTGGTATGGTAAAGGGTCCTATGAATGGGATGGTGAACCAAAATAGAGGAGTTTTATATTTTTGAACTCAAAGGGAACAATTGACTCACTCGAAAAATGAGCAGCTCGAAAGCTATCCCAAGTATAGGAGTTCTGTCGTGTAATATTAAGCCCAAGGGCTAGATTGTCCCCTCAGGGAATGCGTTTAATCTCAGATTTAACATTCTTCCAATCAAAATTAAATTGCACTGAACTCGGTTCAGATTCGGGGTTTTTCAGAGTTGTTCAATTTTACTTCTGAAGAATTAAATGGTACATAATTTAAAAACCCTAAAACTAACATTCACTAAATTAAAAAAAAAACAAGTATGAAAATTCTAGTCTACTTAAGGAAATACCTAAACATGCATTATTGAAATATGGCAACCTAGAAAATGAAATCAAAGATGCGCAAGAATGGAAACCTAATCAAACACACACACGCGCGGAATAAAAATCAAATCTTTAACATGAACTAAAAATTATGAACCAAAATCACAATTTAAATGCAAACTAAAAACTGAACTTTTAATACGAGCCAAGAACTCGAACCGAAGGAACAAAACACAAACAAAAACCTAAATTTAACAAAACACAATAAAACCTTTTTTTTTTTCTTTTATTTAAGAACGAAACTGGACCTCATTAGATTACTGCAAAATAAACTAAAGTACTAGTTAAATCTACCATGAAATTAATTAAGAAAATACATAAATAAAGTGCAATAATAAGAAAACACCCTAAACAACGACTCAAAAACTAAAACTTTCCAATAAACCTCAACGAGAACTTAGCAATGTCCAACTAAATAAATAATTTTAATAATAAAAATATACCTTAGACAATTATTCAAACTCACACTTTTCAAACGAAACTATATAATAATAAAAAGAACAATGTTTGCATAACATAAAAAAAAAAGACAAGAAAAATGGAAAAGGAAGAGAGAGAGAGAGAGAGAGAGAGAGAGAGAGAGAAAGAAAGAACAGAGCAGAGCTTGTGAGGATGGACAAACTCTCGGCTCCTCCTGGTGTTCTACTGCGGCCTACTCTGCTATGCTGTGGACGGGTGGAGAAGTGGCCGAGAGGCCTGCTGCTGCTGGAGACTAGCCGGAGCATGGGGTTGTTGGTGTTGCCGGCTGCTGGCTGGCCGAGGTAGTGCTGTGGCCGGAGGAGGCTTCTGGTGTTGCTGCAGAGGCAGAGCTCCTAGGCTTCAACTAGTTGCAGTAGCTGCTCGGGTGGAGGCTAGACTGTTGCTGCAAGTTGTAGAGCTTGCTGGAGGATCTGCTACTGCCGGAGTTGAGGATGCTACAGAGGATGGAGGGCTGGCCGAAGGTGCTGGTGTCTGGTGTGTGGAGTTGCCGAAGAAACAGAGGACGAAAGGAGGGGGAGTTTAAGGGAAGGACAGAGAGAAGAGACAGGGAGAGAGAAGAGAAGGTATAGGGAAGAGAAGGAAGAGGTTGGGAACAGAGAAGGGGAGAGTCAGAGTTGAGAAAAAAAAATTGAAAGAGAGAGCAGGGTTTTTTGGGATGGTGCGCTAGTCACGGTTATAAAGAGGGGAGAAAAATTTCCCTACCCAGATTAGCCATGGCCGGGTCACATCAATTACCCATATATATATATATTTTATTTTCTCATTTTATTTGTTCTCTGTTCATCGCAAATCTGACTCTTCTAAAGCTAGTTTCTTGCAAAACACAAAACATAAAAGTTGTAGATAATCCTTTCCTCTTTCTCCAAAAATTTGAATCGTCTCAATTGGAGCGCAGATAGAAAAGTTATGCATGAAATACGAACAGGTGTCGGTTTTGGTTCCTGGGAATTTTCCTGCGACAAAAAATTACTAGAACTTCATAAATAATGCAATAAAGTTCAAGAATGATGATTTTGGCACTTTATTAAAATATTGAACAATTTTGGACATTTAATTAAAAATATAAATTGTAAAGCCCGGGTTAAGATGCCCAATTACGTAGTTTTGACGCGTAATCACACCCCCCAACTAACGTTTTGTTAGTCTCTAGCAAATGACGTGAATGATTCTCAGGGTGGTGTCTACAACTACATACTCCGGTGATCATGAAATCAATGCACATGCAACACAACCATACCATTTCACATACAAGAACATAACTGAATTTCACACAAGCTCGTTCATATTCAATGCACACGACTCCATAGCACGCCACTCATGCAAGTTTCATCGTTTATATGTGATTTGAGAGTTGTACACTCACATGAAGTTAATCAATGGCACATTCAGAGTTAATGCAATCATATAAGTTCGAGTATAAACAAGTAAACTCTCGAGGTGTGTGTGATGTGTGTGACTCAGTACACCTAGGACGCTAGTGGACACCTACATAACGGTCGCTTTGACTCGGCCTAACTGGTATACCCTCGAGAACACTCAAAGAAAATGGGTTCACTCATCATATGTGAGGAGGAGTGTTGCGATCAAACATCCCACATATTAAAAGGAACAACGCTAAGTATATGGAGTGGACTAGTCTGGAAAGGATCTAGCCTATCTATGAGGTGTCGGGTCCTTCACCCTAGCATCTTCTCACCTACTCACCATATCCAACTGAGACCACCCTAGATCAACTCATTCACAAACTTGTCGTGAATACATCTGAGGCATTAATCAGTTGAAGAATCTTCATACGTGGAAAATATGTGTCGTGTCCTTGTGATATGTACGTGGGCCGGCATTGACTTTTCATTTCATGCTCATGTGTATTGCTTATTCTTTATTTTGCTCATTCTTCATTTTCTATCTTTTCTTGATCAATTAGGACAATCATAACACTTCTTTTGTAATCTTCATACCATCAATGGGAATTGAGCTCGAATAGGAGTTCATGAATTAAGTATATCTCTAGGGGTGGCTCAGCCTTCAAATTTTGAGTAGGCTACAAGACCTAGGTTTCTATCTCCCCACTAGGTGTCACCTCTAGGTTAGCAAATCAAAAACAAAGACTAGTGTACAAGGAATCATCCAGAAAAAAGAGAATTGAGTTCCATGAACTCTGATTTGATATTAAAGCTCAAAAGGACGATAAATAGCTCAAGAATATCTCACAAGGTGTCATAGTCGCCACGAGTGCTCTCTCAGTGCTCACAGGAAACCCTAAGTGCAATGAATCATGTGAATGTGTTTATTTAGCCTTGTGAGATGCCGTGTAAATACAATAAATTATATAGCCAAATTAACATGAGTGTACTACCAATCAGTTCTTAATGGAGTCATAAGATCATATAAAGAGAAACTACGCATGATTGACTAAAGTGTGTAATTCGTAAGTTATGCGCAAGTATGTGAAAGGTATACACAATGTTAAGCATAGCATAGTGCAATGTAATCCCTTCAGTACTCCTCCTTTATTTCTCTCTTTTTTTTTTTTTTGATTGATTTTTTTTTTAATAATATGAAACTCGGTACGTGTACATGCACAGTGTCACATGTGAATGCTCACCCCCCCCCTAACTAAAGTGGAACATTGTCCTTAATGTGAAAGCGTAGGGGAAATAAAATTGTGCATGGTAAACAACTAATGGAAAAGTACTATTGACTAATGTAACAAGAAAGAAAAGGGAAAAACACAACTAAAACAAATAAACAAAAAAAAATAAAAAATAAAAATAAAAATAAAGCAGTAGCATAGAAAGGTCAGAGGACTTGCAAGACCTCTTTGTCGACATCGAATGGGGTCATGAAAGGCTTTAGGCGCTGTCCATTGACTGTGAAGCGGTTGCCATTCTTCGGATCTACAATCTTTACCGCACCATGAGAATGAACTTTTTCAACAATATACGGACCACCCGACCGGGATTTCTATTTCCCAGGAAACACATGCAGTCGGGAGTTATAGAGTAGCACTTGTTGAGAAGGGAAAAGTTGTTTTTCTTTGATGTTCCTACCATGTAGCAACTTCATCCGCTCCTTAGCCAAATGAGCATTATCATAAGCGTCCCTTCGAGATTCTTCAAGCTCGCATACCTGCAATTTTCTTAATCCTGTGGCATCATCAAGTGAAAGGTTAATCTGTTTGATAGCCCATAAAGCACGATGTTGAATTTCAACAGGTAAATGACATGCCTTACCGTATACTAACCTGTAGGGAGACATCCCTAAGTTTGTCTTGAAAGCTGTTCGGTAGGCCCAAAGTGCGTCAACAAGTTTTTTTGACCAATCCTTACGGTTAGGATGCACGATTTTCTTAAGTATCGTTTTGATCTCTCTATTGGCCAATTTAGCTTGACCATTGGTCTGAGGGTGGTAAGGGGCAGAGACTTTGTGGGTTACCCATATTTTTGCATGAGTTTTTCAAAAGATTTGTTACAGAAATGAGACCATCCATCACTAATGATTGCCTTGGGCATGCCAAAGCGTGCAAATAACTCTTTGAGAAAACGTATGACAACCTTGTGGTCATTGGTGCGACAAGGTATTGCCTCCACCCATTTAGAAACTAGTCCACAGCGACCAAAATGTAAGAATGCCCAACAAAAATGGGGAAAGGTCCCTAAAATCAATACCCCAACAATCAAAAATCTCAAGAGTCAATATGGGGGACATAGGCATTTCATTCTTGGTAGTAATTTTTCCTAATTTTTGACAGGCCTCACATGCTTTACAAAAATTTTCAACATCTTTAAACATGGTAGGCCAGTAGAGTCCACTTTATAATATTTGTGAAACAATTTTCTTAGTAGCAAAGTGGCCTCCACATGTCCCACCATGGCAAAAATGCATCACAGAATTAAATTCATCATCTGGAACACATCTACGCATCAATTGGTCAGAACAATATTTGAACAGGTATGGATTATCAAAATAATAATGTCGTACCTCAGTTAGGAACTTAAGCTTGTCCTGGGTGAGCCAATGGTCTGGCATTCGGTCGATGACGAGATAATTCACAATGTCGGCGAACCATGGAGCGCGTGACACAGCAAAGAGACGTTCATCAAGAAAGTCATCATTCAAGGGAGGGGACACCGGTACCTCGGGTAGCTGCAACCGAGAAAGATGGTCAGCTACAACGTTTTCCACGCCCTTTTTATCGCGTATGGTGATATCGAATTCCTAGAGGAGTAGAATCCACTTGATCAACCTGGGCTTGGTGTCCTTCTTTACTAATAAATATTTCAAAGCAGAGTGGTCAGTAAAAATAATGACAGGTGCACCAATGACATAAGAGCGAAATTTTTCTAAAGCAAAAACAACAGCTAGCAATTCCTTCTCAATGGTAGTATAATTTCTCTGAGCATCATTCAAAGTTCGACTGGCATAATAAATAACTAACGGCTTGTTATCAATTTGTTGACCTAGAACAGCACCAAGAGCATAGTCGCTAGCGTCGGTCATGATCTCAAATGGCAAGTCCCACCGAGGAGGTTGCATGATAGGCGCAATAGTCAAATGTCGCTTTAGTGTTTCAAAGGCTTGTTGACAATCATCAGTCCACAAAAATTCAGTTTCATTTTGCAACAAGGTACATAATGGTTTAGCAATACTACTGAAACCCTCAATAAAACGTCTATAGAAACCGGCATGACCAAGGAAGGAGTGAATATCCCGAATTGTCTTAGGGACAGTTAACTGAGAAATCAGCTCTACCTTGGCCCTGTCAACTTCTATACCACGCTCAGAAACCAAATGTCCAAGTTGTAAACCACTATGTACCATAAATTGACATTTTTCCCAGTTTAGAAGTAAATTATTTTCCTCACATCTTTGCAAAATCACAATTAAATGTGTCAAACAATGATCAAAAGACTTATCGAACACAGAAAAGTCATCCATAAAAATTTCGCACATATCATCTAACATATCAGAGAAAATACTCATCACACAGCGTTGGAAAGTAGCAGGGGCATTACATAGACCGAATGGCATTATGCGGAAAGCAAAGGGACAAGTGAAGGTAGTCTTCTCTTGGTCCTTAGGTGCTATGGCAATTTGATAGTAACCAGAAAATTCGTCCAAGAAACAATAAAAAGAATTATCAGCTACTTTCTCTAATATCTGATCTAGGAAAGGTAATGGGAAATGATCTTTTCAGCTAGCCGAATTCAATTTACGATAATCAATGCACATTCTCCAACTCGTTACTTTCCTAGATGGGATCAATTCTCCATTAGCATTTTCAATGACAGTCAAACCAGATTTTTTTTGGAACTACCTGTGTTGGGTTTACCCATTTGCTGTCGAAGATCGGATAGATGATGTCAGCAGCTAATAATTTCAGCACTTCATTTTTTACCACCTCTTTCATGGCTAGATTCAGCCTCCTTTGTGCATCTCGAATTGGTTTAGCGTCTCCTTCGAGGAAGATGTTATGAGTGCAAATGGAAGGGTCGATACCCTTGATGTCAGCAATAGTCTATCCAATCGCTCCTCGATGCTCTCGAAGTACCTGCAATAATTTAGTTTCCTGTTCATGAGTAAGGTGTGAAGAAATTACCACAGGAAATGTGCCGTCTACTGGACCCAAGAAAGCATATTTCAGCTCGGCAGGCAATGGTTTCAACTCAATTGTTGGAATTTCTTCTGCGGATGACTTCAGAATTTCTGGTAGGTTAATGGCCTCAAATGTAGCTTTACGCCAACTACTTGTATCACTCGCATCAAACATATGAGGACCACTATCTGGGATCTGCTCCTCTGATTCTAGCAATAATTCATCAATCCCTTCAAACTGCGCAAAAGAGTCATTTACAAGTGCGACATCGACGTCGAGTATTGACAGTAGTTCTGAAGTGTCTAAGTCCTCTATCACATCGACTGCATGAGTATCTGCGTCATCACACCCACTTGACATTCTACGAGCATTAAAAACATTCATTTCCAGTGTCATGTTCCCAAATGTGAGCTTGAGGACTCCGCTCCGATAGTTAATCAGGGCGTTTGAAGTAGCAAGGAATGGTCGCCCCAAAATGACAGGAGCCTGATAAATGGTGGAAACAGGCTGCTGCATATCCAAAACAACGAAATCCACGGGATAGTAAAATTTGTCAACCTGAACCAAAACATCCTCAACAATACCTTGTGGAGCCTTTACAGATCTATCTGCCAACTGTAAGATCATAGTAGTTCTCTTCAATTCACCTAAACCTAGCTGGTCATATAACGAAGACGGAAGCAGATTCACACTACTCCCAAGGTCAAGTAGAGCTTTCCCAATATGAGATTCACCGATCATGATTGGTATCGTAGGGGACCCAGGATCTCTAAGTTTCTATGGAGTCTGACTAAGAATCAATGCACTGACCTGCTCAGTTAAGAAAGCCTTTTTCTTCACGTTCAGTTTCCTTTTTACGGTGCAGAGGTCTTTTAGGAATTTTGCATATGCAGGGATCTGCTGTATGGCATCTAAGAGTGGGATGTTGATTTTTACCTGCTTGAATATCTCTTGAATCTCCGTATGATACTTGTTCTTTTGTCCAGATGTCAAATGCTGAGGGTATGGGACCACCGGCTGGTATTCCTTAACTAGCTCATCTTCCTTCTTATCGGGCGTTGTAGAACTCGAGCTAGCCTCATCTGATTTTTTCTTTCCTTTATCTGTCTCATCTACCGCCTCAAGTGTTGGCGTGGCTGGCTGTTGATGAGTAGGTAATTCAGGACGGGAAACTTCTTTCGAACTTCGCAAAGTAATAATTGCTTTTGCTGACTCATACGCATCCCTTGAAACATTGTGCACTGATTGTTGTTGCTGTCTGTATAGCTAGGGATTGGGCTGAGGTTGTGCAGGGAATTTTCCTTTTTCTAGGGTGTTAAGCTGTGTACTCATCTTGCTTATGGCATCTTTTAGTTCTCCTTTGGTCGTAACTTGCATTTGCATGAATTGCTGGAGCATGGTTGCCACCTGCGCTACACTATCATCAGAAGCTTTCTTTATTGGAATGGGGACTAACGTTGGTTGGAATCCTGGTGGTGCGCAGCTCTGAGAAAACTGTTGAGGTTGATACTGCGGTTGAGGAGCTACGACTAGATTTTATGTCGGTTGCGGAGGTGGTGCATATGATTGAGGTGCCTGCTGATATCGTGAAGATGATGGACCAGGCTGATCATTTCTCCATTGGAGGTTTGGATGATTCTACCATCCCGGGTTGTAAGTGTTTGAGAGCGGTTGATTCTGCATCTTGTTGACCCAATTTGCCGATGACACCTGATCAGATCTGCTCTCTTACAACATAAGTAAGAATTGACAATCCTAAGGTCTGTGGTCTGAAGTCTCACAAATCATGCAAATCTCAGCTTTCAACTTTTCGGATTTCATGACTTCCAATTTCTTAGATAACGCAGCTACAAGGGCCTGTAAACTAGTGTCCTCTTTGACCTCATACCTGCCCCCGCCACTGATTGCTCGGATAGGTTGGGCAGTTATTGGCACCCGTTCAGGTCGTGCGTTCCACTGCTAGGCACTCTCAGCGAGATAGTCTAAAAATGATAAGCCCTCGTCTGGTTCCTTACAGAAGAACATCCCATTGCACATAGATTGGACAAATTGTTTGCACACAAGGGTTAAAGCAGTAAAAAAATAATTCACTAACCTCCATGATTCGAAACCATGGTGCGGGCATATGTTCATCAGGTCCTTGAATCTCTCCCAACATGCCTGGAATGTCTCGCCATCTTTTTGCATGAACTGACTGATCTGCTCCTATAGGTACTAAGTTCTCTGAAGAGGAAAGAACTTATGTAAGAACTCACGCTGCATTTTAGCCCAACTAGTAATAGAGTTAAGGCGCAAAGAATTAAACCAGATTTTTGCCCTATCTTTCATAGAAAAGGGAAACAAACATAGTTTAATGTATTCATCAGTCCCAGCCCTATTAATGAAAGTGGTGCAAACCATCTCAAAGTCTGTCAAGTGTTGGTACGGACTCTCAGAGTCCATCCCGTGAAATTGGGGAATCACAGATAACATACCATGCTTAAGAGTGAAATTCGGTGCATCTTGTGGTAACACAATGCATGAAGGTGTAGATGTACGTGCAGGCTGTAGAAAATCTTGAAGTGCACGTGGTGCATGTGCAGCCATAGCTTCTTCAAAATAATGGCCAAACAGATTATTCAACTCAAATTCAGAATCACTCACAGGACTAATAGGTGAACAGTCAGACTCGGTGCTATGTGTATCCCTACTAGTGCTAGGTGAAAGTCTACACAATCGATTCGAATTATCTCGAACCCAGGGCATCAAACATCACAATAGCCAGCAAAATTCCACTAACACGGCAACAGACAAATTTTTTTTTTCAAATTTTCAATTTTCAATTTTTTTCATTTTTTCTATTTTTTTGAAAAAAAAAATAAAAAAAAAAGTAATTGGGAAAACGCAAAATTCGAAATTAAAACTGGCAATTCCTCGGCAACGGCGCCAAAAACTTGACTCACTCGAAAAATGAGTAGCTCGAAAGCTATCCCAAGTATAGGAGTTCTGTCGTGTAATATTAAGCCCAAGGGCTAGATCGTCTCCTCAAGGAATGCGTTTAATCGCAGATTTAACGTTCTTCCAATCAAAATTAAATTGCACTGAACTCGGTTCAGATTCGAGGTTTTTCAAAGTTATTCAATTTTACTTCTGACGAATTAAATGGCACGTAATTTAAAAACCCTAAAACTAACATTCACTAAATTAAAAAAAAAACAAGTATGAAAATTCTAGTCTACTTAAGGAAATACCTAAACATGCATTATTGAAATATGGCAACCTAGAAAATGAAATCAAAGATGCGCAAGAATGGAAACCTAATCAAACACACACACGCGCGGAATAAAAATCAAATCTTTAACATGAACTAAAAATTATGAACCAAAATCACAATTTAAATGCAAACTAAAAACTGAACTTTTAATACGAGCCAAGAACTCGAATCGAAGGAACAAAACACAAACAAAAACCTAAATTTAACAAAACACAATAAAACCTTTTTTTTTTTCTTTTATTTAAGAACGAAACTGGACCTCATTAGATTACTGCAAAATAAACTAAAGTACTAGTTAAATCTACCATGAAATTAATTAAGAAAATACATAAATAAAGTGCAATAATAAGAAAACACCCTAAACAACGACTCAAAAACTAAAACTTTCCAATAAACCTCAACGAGAACTTAGCAATGTCCAACTAAATAAATAATTTTAATAATAAAAATATACCTTAGACAATTATTCAAACTCACACTTTTCAAACGAAACTATATAATAATAAAAAGAACAATGTTTGCATAACATAAAAAAAAAAAAGACAAGAAAAATGGAAAAGGAAGAGAGAGAGAGAGAGAGAGAGAGAGAGAAAGAAAGAACAGAGCAGAGCTTGTGAGGATGGACAAACTCTCGGCTCCTCTTGGTGTTCTACTGCGGCCTACTCTGCTGTGCTGTGGACGCGTGGAGAAGTGGCCGAGAGGCCTGCTGTTGCTGGAGACTAGCCGGAGCATGGGGTTGTTGGTGTTGCCGGCTGCTGGCTGGCCGAGGTAGTGCTGTGGCCAGAGGAGGCTTCTGGTGTTGCTGCAGAGGCAGAGCTCCTAGGCTTCAACTAGTTGCAGTAGCTGCTCGGGTGGAGGCTAGACTGTTGCTGCAAGTTGTAGAGCTTGCTGGAGGATCTGCTACTGCCGGAGTTGAGGATGCTACAGAGGATGGAGGGCTGGCCGAAGGTGCTGGTGTATGGAGTTACCGAAGAAACAGAGGACGAAAGGAGGGGGAGTTTAAGGGAAGGACAGAGAGAAGAGATAGGGAGAGAGAATGAGCAAGAGAGAAAAGAAGGTATAGGGAAGAGAAGGAAGAGGTCGGGAACAGAGAAGGGGAGAGTCAGAGTTGAGAAAAAAAAATTGAAAGAGAGAGCAGGGTTTTGTTGGGATGGTGCACTGGTCACGGTTATAAAGAGGGGAGAAAAATTGCCCTACCCATATTAGCCAACCCGACCCAACCATGCATGGCCGGGTCACATCAAATACATATATATATATATATTATTTTCTCATTTTATTTGTTCTCTGTTCATCGCAAGACTCTTCTAAAGCTAGTTTCTCGCAAAATGAAAAACACAAAAGTTGTAGATAATCCTTTCCTCTTTTTTCAAAAATTTGAATCGTCTCGATCGGAGCTTGGACGGAAAATTTATTCATAAAATACGAACAGGTGTCGGTTTTGGTTCCCGGGAATTTTCCTACGACAAAAAATTACCAAAACTTCATAAATAATGCAATAAAGTTCAAGAATGATGATTTTGGCACTTTATTAAAATATTGGACAATTTTGGACATTTAATTAAAAATATGTAAAGCCCGAGTTAAGATGCCGAATTATGCAGTTTTGACGCGTAATCAACAATCCCCTAGTGGATGTATCTAATTTTGATTATGAGAAGGATGTCTTTTAATAAACACTTGTAGAATAGGAATTTATGATTATCAGTGCTTAAGCCTAGAGTAATGACTACTACTTGCATAAGGCTTTTAAGACAAACAAGTGAGTTTAGGATTAAATGATATATAGTGTAATATGGATCCCCAAATCTTAGCATTTGGTAAATGGACAAAGTATGCTTAACCACAGATTTATAAATACGTGAGAGTTAGCCAATAGGAATTATTTACCAGGTAGATACGCCTTGTCCCTTTGGAAGGGGATTTTCTTTGCCATGCATTTGAGAAATTTATTCAAGATATGATTTATGTTTTTCATCTCAGTATTTTAAAGTTCTAGAATTTTAGCTTTAGGCACAAACCACTTCCCATGCCTTTCAGACATTAAAACCCCTAACCCTATGATTTAAGGATGGATTAAATGAATATGTAATTTAAATATGCATCCATTCATCTTTTGGTTTTGAGAAGTTAGCCTTTAGGATCACCCACATCATTTTCTTATTTAAGCTTCTAGCATTTCTACATTTACAAGAAGATTTGATGTGCCCTTTCTTTTTGTAATATAAGCAAGTATTATATGCATGTGAAGAATTTTGCTTATATCTCTTATTTTCATTTGATGATGCAGTTGAATGACTATAGGCTTTATGAATCAAGCCTAAACCCTTTTTAAAGTGATTTTTCATTTTGATTCCTAAGGGTTCATTATTCTTATCATTTTTTGTTGTGGTGTCATTCTAAAATGATCGTTTGTTTTTCCCTCAAAACAGATAATTTTCAAGATTTTATCCAACTTTTTCTTCTCTAGGGTGGCAAAATATTCTTTTAAACCTTTTAATTGTTTTGCCACTTTCTTATTCTTTTTTTTCAAAAACTTTTTCTTTTCAGATATCCTAACTAGAAGCTTATGTATTTTCAATAAAACTTTTTCTAGTTCTTCATACACATGCATGTTTTCATTATTGAATTCAACACATGATTCATCAAAAAATTTAATACAATCACTGTTACCAAAATCAGTGCATACATTATAATCAACCCGTATATCACAAGATTTAGCAGATGAATCATCACAAGTTATATCACAAAATTCTTCAAGAGAATCATCGTATGCATTACCAACAGAACTATCATTATGTTTAATAGAAGATTCAGCATAAAGTGTATCACAAAATTCAGCAAATGAATCATCTAAAGAGGCTCAGATAGGATCATATACCTCATGTTTAGTAAATGCACTATCCCTATGATTTACCACTTCTAGATCATTAGAGCTTGGAGCTTCTGAAGTGCCATTACCTTTTTCCTAAGTCACTCCATATTTCCTTTCCAGCTCTACCCAGATTTCCTGTGCACTTTTACAATCCATGATCTTAGGGAAAATATTAGTCTCTAAAGCACAGTACAATATATCCATGACATATGAATTTGTATGCATTAAACTATTATCACTTTCTACTAGCATACAAATTCCTTTATCAATCACCTGTCAGGTCCTCCAATCCATAGATTTTATAAAATGTTCATTCGAATTATTCAGTGGGTGTAGTTAACACCACAAAACAATGGAGGACTAGTAGGTGACTGTCCTTCTCTAAATTGGGATATACCAATGTGAGCCATTGCGATCTTTCACTAAAGCTGTTAGGCCTAGTGCAACGAGCTCTGATACCAATTGTTAGATTCCCAATAAGGGGGTTGAATTAGGTATTTAAAACTTCCTCCTAGATTTGGTCCAAATTCCATAACCATTATTACACAAACCTAGGGTCTTTCTATGTAATCACAAACCCAATCAAATATTCAAACAATAAACATAGACATACAGGTGCAAAAAGCAAATTATAGAAAATAAAACTAACACCGAATATGTTATTGGGGTTCGACCAATACTACCTACGCCCCCGCCTCTAGCTCGCAAGCCCGAGGATTCCATTATGGCTCACTTAACAGGTGGAGCAGTAACAATTACAACTAGGTCAAATTCATAGGGCTAACCTCAACCTTTACACACTCTCCTTGCGAGGTGGAGAAGGCCCTAACAACTTATCCTTCCGGGCTAAATCAAACCCCTTTAAGCTACCCCCGCAATACAATCAATGAGTATGAAATTTTACGTATAATTCAAATACCTCTCAACTAAGCAAACTATGTACCGATTCAATACAGTATAATCAATGCACATCAATCAGATAAGAACTATAAGCTCAGTGCAAGTATGTGCAATACCACTCAATGTAATGTAAACTAAGCAATCGAGTGTAAGAGTGTATTCTCAATCTATCTTTGAAACAATATACCAATATATAACCAAAGATAGGGTTTCAAAGTTTTTTGAATAATGTGATAAATATCTCAAAATATAAGAAAAAAATATATTAGCAATCCAAGCATGCAAAAAATGTTTTCTACAAGAACACAATACAAGCTCAAGAGTCTTGCAATAATAGTGCAAAGACTCACAAGCTCTCAAAACTTTCCCCACAAATGAATATATGGATTAAAATCAATGGGGAAAATTCATAGCTTACTCTCACAAGAAAATAAACACTCAATCAAAACAAAGAGAGTATAGCTTGTGTAGGGGATTGTAGGTACTCTCAAGATAATCCTACTCAACAAGATTTGCGAAGGAATAAATAAAGGAGGTGTATTTTGGGTTGGACTATGAAGAATGGCTCTCAAAGAATTTAGAGAAAATATTTACTAATTAAATCCCTAATGATGTCTTAATCTTGCAAATGAGCTCATATTTATAGACATACCACAAATTATGACCGTGGGGACACCAGGGGAATTATTAAATTTGTTTTAAATGTGTTTAATAAAATTAACCCTGTTTTACCCCAATTAACCCCCGATAAAATTAGGCTAACCCAAAAGTTTCGATCGACCAAGCTATAGGTTCGGTTGCCCAAACACTCACAACAAGAAAAGGCAATTTTTGAGGTTCAGGTGTATGAAAAATGGTTCGAGTTGCTGAACAAGGCAATTTTAAAAATGTCTGAGGTTCAATCGCTGGAACCTAAGTTCGGTCTATCGAACAGTTCGGTCACTTGAGGCCAAAATGACTGTGGTGTTTGGGCGCCCGAGGACGTTGGAAAAAGTCATAATTTGAGTTCGATCGGCCGAGGACACTTAGTGCAAATCGGTTCGATCACCCGAAGTCAGGTCAACACTGTTGACTTTCCAATGGTTTGGTTGACCAAGGCGTTTTCAATGCCAAGGTTCAGTCACCTAAAACCTTTACAAATTAAGGAGCAAAGTCTTATGTTTACCCCTAATTACAAATGTGATAGTGGGGATTATCATAAGTGCTTGTGCAAGGTCCTAAGGTCTTTCTAAGGACTTTTTGAGCTAACCCTAAAATTTCGGCATTAGTAAACCGAATCCCTAAGGTCCATCTATGGCCTTGAGCTTATAGTCCCTACATGCATGATATGTATCAATTATTATAGACTTTGAAATAATTATTATAGACCCAATGAATTGAATATAAATTACAATAATTAAAAGACTTTGGGTCTTCATTTTTCCTTTGAGTCATCATGTGCCACCATATGATTTAACTAATTGATCTTGCACACAAACTTGGAAAACATTAAATACCAATGTATTTGTCATGATCAAAATGGGATATGACCCATAAGGTCAACAAGAGTTATGACAAGTCATGACCAGCACAATCAGGTCAAGGTATCTCCAGAGGGAGCAATCCCACAGTCCAACAACCTATGGACAAAGGAAAAGCACCTATGACTTGATCCTCTCACCAGAGTTCTGGCAGTGCAGTGTGCTTTAGGTGCCATAAACAAGGACACTTTTCCCTTCGCTTGATAGGGAAAATGGTGAGAAAAAGAAGAAGGTAAAGAAAGAAATTAGTGGGGAATCCTTGAACACCATAAGTAAAAAGTTGTGTGAGTAGGAATGTCAAGATACATAGGAAGTGAATGTGGTTGTTACTAGGGAGATTGAAATGGCCCTTTTTGAGAAACAAACACCCATAGAAGTATCATCCCTACCTTTTGAGTTTAAGGATGTCATCTCTGAGTCACCTAGTGAGTCATCTCCCATGAGAGATAATCAACATATCACTGACCTTGTCCCTTATTCATCTCTATCTCATTTACCACATCATAGAATGAACCAGATAGAACATAAGGAGCTGAAACAAGTGAATGAATTGAATGAACATGACTTTGTTCATAAGAGTTTAGGTCCACTTGCCTGCCCTACATTTCCTAATCCTAAGTGAAACTTAAGGTGTAGTCCCAAGAGGGGGGTGAATTAGGTTATTTAAAAATTCCTTAGATCCTTTTTAAGAGTTATTGCCCTTTTTACAATCATTTAAATATTTCTTATATTTTTGTTGATTAGGCAATCCACACAAGTGCTTACTTCTTCTATTCAATCCACAAACACAACATACACAACCAATTTAAACCAAATAAACACCATACAAGTAATTAATATTAGCTTTGCCATACTCAGCAGCCCTGTATATGAATGTGCAAGTCATGTAGTTTGCTCTTGAACTAAAAATTATACTATCATCCAAACTCTTTTTTAAGATCAGAATTTTAAATAGACTTTCAGCTAATAGGTTTTGGGTTGTTAACCAATCAATGTACTCCCTTATAGTTTCCACAAAATATCGATTAACCAACATACTCTATTTCGGTTTCCGCAAGCCCAAGAACAAATTAGACATATTTTTATTTAATTTCCAATGTGCGTTATTTTTATAATTGAAACAATTATAACATCCACGTAATTTATATCTTTGCTGAAAATTTAAAAGAGAGTAAGGGAAAGAGAGTGACACCATAGCTTTTACGAGGTTCTGCTTACCCCAGCCTATGTCCTTGGCTTAGGTCAACGACCAAAGGATTTCACAAACCTTGTTCCTTTTAGGTGGAACAAAAACCTTACGACAATCACTCTCTTTTTCAGGAAGAGAAATCTCTCCAAGCAACAACCTATGCTTGGTCCAATGATTCAACAATGCCTTGAACCATCAAAGATCAAGTAGAAAGAAATGGATCTGCGTACAAAAACACTCTCAAAACATAGAGTAGTTTGTACAAGTTAAATTTCAAATCATACTTCATAACCAAAACTAAATAGACAATGTGAAGCTTAAGGTTTAGAAGTCACCAATGGTTCTTAAAAGGATTCTAAATGTAACTCAGAACCAAACCCTTGTTTATCAATCCAGCAACTTCGTAGAGTTTTCCCCCAACAAAAAGATGTGAGCAAGAATGATCTTTTAGGAGAGTTTTAGTGTAGAAATTGTGTTTTGCTTCAGTGTTTATCGCTTGTGTGCTTATTTTTTCATTAAATAAGGGAGGTATTTATAGACCCTTTTGAAGAAAAGTTTCCTCATTTAATACAGATCATTTAGGTAATTTTTCAAAAAATGTTAATTCAGAGAATCAATTTTGAAAAATTTCTCGCACATTTGAAATTTGAAATTCCCCACAGAGTCAGTCGGTTGACTCACTCAGCTGGTTCAATTTTTTGCACTAGTTAATCGGCTGGACAGGCGGCTAACACCATTCTGACTTTCAAAAATTAATTCTGGTAAATTTTATGTTAGCTAACTAAACCACATTCAAAGTAGTCAGTCGGCTGGACGTTTTCAGTTCATTGAGACGGTCGGCTGGACAGTTAACTTTGCTGAAGTTTTCCTGTCAGCCGATTGACTAAACTACATTCAAAATTGGTCAGTCAGCTAGGTACTGTCGGTCGGCTGCGTATGTTTAATTCAACGAGTCAGTCGGCTAGGCATACCTATTTTTCAAATATTTTCATTTTTTGATTTCTTTAAAAATCTAGTTTACTTGAAAAACTTAATTGGCACTTTTCAAAAACATTTTCAAGTGTCTTTCAAGTGCTGGTCTCTAAGTCTTTGTATCTTAAGGAGTTTCACATATCTAAATAGTAATGACTTTGAAATACTTACAAATATCCTTCTAAGCATGGTCTCCTTAATCACTAAATCTTGCAACCTCTTGAGGTTCACTTTTGACTTCAAAATCTACTTGCCCTTTAAGCTCTTCACTTGTCGTTATTGCTTCAATATACTGAGAAGCTTTCACTTGATTGACATTGATCTCCAGCTTACTTTCATGATTAACCATAAGTGTCCTTTTACTTAGACCTGAAATAAAACCACTCAACAACACATGTTAAAGCATCCTTAATTTTGTTATCATCAAAACAAGATTGAAAAGCCTAGTTAGGCCAACAATCTCCCCCTTTTTTATTATGACAAATGAGAAGCAAAAATATGTGTAAGCCTTAAAAAAACTCCCCCTTACAACTAGCATTATTCTACTCCCCCTTACAATAAGCATCATTTTAACAATTTGTAGTTTCAAGACCAATTTCAAAATCATACAATATCATGCTCATCATACTCATCATAGATACCATACAATATCATTCTACCTTTTGATACATATCTCATGTTCGAATTTTTTAATTTCATGGTCAACATGCTCAAATATCATGCTCATTATGCTCAAATATCATTTTTCAATATCATACTCAACATGCTCCATTTTTGCTCAAATACTACTCCCTATTTTGACATCAATCAAAAAGGGTAAAAAAAATTCAAATAAACATATGACCACACATTTTTCAATATATTACAATATAGTATATATAGTGCACTACAATATTCAAGTATTCATACATGTTTTATATATATAGTGGCATTCATATTTCATCATTCAAATCCAAGATCATGGAAATATTATCAACATCATTACATGCACATAAGTATGCTTTGTTACTCAAATACAAAGTAATACCAATTGATATTGTTGGCCTTACAAGGCTTAACATCTTGTTTTGACGCTAACAAACAAGTAGAACTTAACATGCTTTGTTTAAGTGATGTATTTTCAGGACTCAATGATGAATGCAAGGTTAAAGAATTCATGAAAGATTGTACTTCCAAGAATGATGATTATATCAAAGCTTGAGGTATGGATTAAAACTTGAAGATCATCAGAGCATTGATATTAAAGAAAAAGCTTCAAGAATGAAAGCCCAAGTGATCAACATGGAAAGCTCAAAGAAAGATGAAGCAAGCATAAAGACCTCAAGGAATTCAAGGATTGAGAATTTGAAAGAGTCTAGGAAATTTCATGTAAGTACTTCAAAGAATTCCAATATGGATGCATGAAACTCTTAGGTTAATTTATTGGACCTAGATACCTTTGAACATACTTGGAAAATATTTTTATAAGGTCAAAAATTGTTTCAAAAAGGTTAGAATCAGTTTTGGAATGAAAAGCACCAAAAAGAGGATTTCTCAAATGCTGTCAATTTTTTTACATCTGCATTGATGTGCTTTTTTCGCAATCAAAAACTCTTTATTTTAAACAGTGTTCAACATCAAAGTTGTATTATTTTCTCTTAACTTTCTTTTGACACAAAGAACATCAAATTTGGAATTATACATTCAATGTTATGAGTAAAGTACTGAAAGGTGCTCGAAGCTGACAACATGATAGATGACTGTCAAGAACTTGACAGACGATTGCCAGTGCACTTTGAGGCATCTATGTGCGTTTGGACAGCTGACTACCACCTTTCTGCCCCTTTAATTTAATTGAACAGATGACTGCCACAAATAGACAGTCGACTGCCACACGGCTGTTTTGATTTTTTTTCATTACGGTCAAATTTTTATAAGAGGTTTCTTGGGGCTCAAAATTCGTAAAAACTTGGGGAATACTCCAAGACACTTGGGGATCAAGTTATACATTTTTTAAAGTCTATAAATAAGCCTTAAATATCATTGAATCAATGCACCAAGAATTCAAATTCAGTTAAAATTCAGCATCTCTCTCAAATTGCTCTCAAATTCTCAAGGCTCTCTCTTGCTCTCAAGCTCACATATTGTGCACGAATTCAACTGAGTTTTTCTAATCTTCTTCCACCAGAATTGTGCTACAACTTCTAAATCTTTCAATCATTGAAAGAATTAATCAGTGATATACTTCATTGAGCTTCAAGTTAATTTCCATATTATTGTTTACTTCGAAGTATATTAGTTGTGCTGTTATTGGTGTACTTACCAGCTCTTTGAGGAGCAAGTTCTTTGTATGCATCTATTTGATTTATTTCTTGTAGATTGATGATTCCAAGGATTGTTTGGATCGTTGGCTAAGCTAGGGGATATTGCTTAGAGAGGCAGGCTCTAGCTTAGTTAAGGAGTTACCGGGCGAAAGGATATTGTTTGGAGAAGGCGGGCTCTTGCCTTACCCAAGGGGTGTTGTAAATGTTTGTTCTTCCTGTTAAAGGAATATGTTTAGTGAATCCTTTCATGGTTTACTAAAGGTGAGGACGTAGGTTGGGTATAGGCCGAACCTCATAAAAATCTCCGTCTCACTCTCTCTTTCCCTACTCTTTATTTTCAGTACATATTTAAATTGCGTGGATGGTTTAAATTGGAAATCATATATACCACGTATATTTGGAAATCAAGTAAACTTGAAGTCTGATTTTGATTTGGGTTGCGAAAATCGAAAGGAAGTGGGTTAGTTAAACCATATTTTGCGAAAACCATATAGGAGTACGTTACTTGGTTAAACATCCCAAAGATAAATTAACTAAGAGTTTATTTGGATTTTGAATATTGGGAAAAAAGTTGCATTCTATATTACACATCCTATTAAAGAGGCAAATCCATTCATTCAGGGCCTTATATCAGCAAGCATAACATTTCATATATATATAGAGCTTAATTCAATTTTATATCCAAGGCTGACAACATAGACTATATTGTGATTGAATGATATTAAGTGGTTTGTGTTTATATTCCAAAGAGTACTGAAGCTTTCATAAAAAGTGTTGTAGTTAACTTATACTTGACAAATCATTTGGTTGTTTGGTTTAAACATTGTGCTTGATTGGTTTGGTTGAATGATTGATGATTTATTTGGCTAAGCAATAGTGTTGTTGATTGAATAAGAAAATCTAAGTCATTTAGTGATTAAAAGAGTTAAAAAAACAAGTCAAGAATTGTTTAAAAGAAATTAAAAGAAAGTTTTAAAATCCAATTCACCTCTCCTCTTGGGACTACGCCTTACTTTTCAATTGGTATCAGAGCGGGGTTATAGAAAATCCAAAAAAGTAGCTATAAAAAGATCTTAATGACTAACTCAAGTGTAGCTCCCTTTGAAGAGGGACAATCTTCAACTAGGCCACCAATCTTTTGTGGTTTGAACTATGCCTTCTGGAAAAAGTGAATGCAAATATACCTTCCAACCATGGATTGGAAAGCTTAGGAGGTTGTCACAGATGGTGATCTAATTCCTACCACATTAGTAGATGGTAAAAAAATACCTAAGGAAAAGAAAGACATGACATACTTAGACTATAAGATGCTGCAAGTAAATTCTAGTGCCATGAATGCTTTAATTGTGTTTTAGATTCCAATGAATTTAATAGAGTAATGGCTTGCAAATCAGCTAAAGAGATATGGGACAAGCTAGAAGTAACATATGAAGGAACTATAGATGTTAGGGATAATAGAATCGATATTCTTACAAGTGAGTATGAAGCTTTTAAGATGAACCCAAATGAATCCATAACTAATATGTTTACTAGGTTCACTCACATGATAAATTCCCTAAATGCATTAGAAAAAACCTACACTACTTATAAAATGATAAGGAAAATTCTTAGAGGGCTACCAACAGTATGGGAACCAAAAGTCACTGCCATAACTGAAGGAAGAAATTTGAAAAACACTTCTTTAGATGAACTTATAGGTTCTCTCCTTACATATGAAATGGCAATGAATGAAAAGAATGGAAAAATCAAAGCCCAAGAATCAATAGCCTTTAAAGCCTTAAAAGAAAACTCGAGTAGTGAAATGGATGAAGATGAAGAAGCCTTCATATCTAAAAAGCTAGCAAGGATACTAAGAAGGAGAAACAAATTTAAAAGAAGAAACCAAGACTCCAAATCATATGAAGAAAGAGAAGAAATCAGCAAAATGAAATCTAAAAGTAAAACTCCTACATGCTATAATTGCAACAAAGTTGGACATTTAAAACCGGAATGTTCTCTACTTAAGAAAGAGTCTAAGAAGAAGAAAAAAAAAAGGCCATGAAAGCCACTACTTGGGACATGATGAGTACTAGTAGTTCAAAAAATGAATCAAGTGACCAAGAGGTTGCTTATATGTGCTTTATGGCTTGGGATGATGAGGAAAGCTCCTCATCTAAATCTTCAAATATTTCTTGTAGTGATGGATCCAATGAAGAAAGTGTGTCATCTTATGAAGAAATTCAAAATGACTTATTCAAGGTATATAAGATGTTAATTAGAGTAACTAAACAAAATACCTCATTGAAAAACAAGAATAAAGCTATAACAAAGAGTTGAAATGTAAAAATCTTGTTGAAAAAGAAAAAAGATTTAAAAATTAAAGAACTAGAAAGCAAGAATGAAAAAATGATAGAAGACCTTCGATCCCTATCCTCTATAGAATATAAGAAATATATATTTCTAAATTAGAGGATAAAGTAAGAAAGTTATCTCTAGAATTAGAGAAATCACTAAAGAAAGTTGATGGCAAGAAAGATATAGAGATAAATGATCTCAAAAGTAAAATTGAAGGTAAAGAAAAGATCATCTATAACTTTACAAAAGGAAAAACAAACTTTGACAAAATGATAGGCTCACAAAGGATGACTTTAAATAAAAAAGGCATTAGGTTTAACGGGGTTGAAAATACAAAGAAAAAGAATCTTTACATGGGATATTTCTCAAAAGCCTCCAAAGATAATGCAAGCACATCCTTTAATGCTTACACTAACACTATATGCTATCAATGTAAGAAAAAGGAGCATATCAAGTTTGAATGTCCATTCAAGAGAAAGGATGTAAAAACCAAACAAATATGGAGAGTTAAAGAAACATCCTTTATCAAACCAACCAGACCTAAGAAAGTATGGGTACCAAGATGAAAGACTAGTTCATAAATGAAAAACTCTATGGGTTAAGTCATTTCCCTTTAAAAATTGAGAAAGTAACTTAATTCATGATCGACAAATAAGTTTAAGAGCTTATTATAACAATTTCAAAAAATGGCATTGTTGGAAAAATCATAAGATGATTTTTTACAAAGCTTAACTTAAAAAAAATTAAGAAAATATCAAATTGAACTTATTACATAAGTACTTCAAGTTGATTCAAGTATGATTTTTCATTTTGAAACTCATTAAGCAAAGAGACTTAGAGACCTTAGTATAAAACTTGGAACAAATTTTTCAAAGTTAAACAAGTTCATATTCCAAGATTATTTGAACAAAGAAAAGAGAACTTAAAAACATGTTGAAATAAGGAAAATTCAGTTGACAGAAAACTGGCAAATTATGAGTATTTTAACACAAGTCAGAAGACTGACAGACGACTGTCAAGTAATGGACAGACGACTGCCAGTGAAAAGTGAGTCGTCTATGAGTGTTCTGCTAAATGACTGTCAACCTACTGTGTATATTGAAAAACTGATTTGTTCATGGACAGACGACTATCACCATATGGATAGACCACTGTCACCCTTCTGTTCATTTTTTAAAACCTGGTCATTTAGTGACAGACGACTGCCCCCTGTTGAAGGGCAACTACATAAATTTTTTTAAAAAGATATTTGAGAATGAAATGTTATATGCTCCATGCTTACATGCCTATATGATATGCTCCATGCTACATGCTTACATGCCTATGCTACATGATATGCTTGACTTATATTGAAAATTTATGGCTCACTATGTTGAAAATATGAGCATGATATTATTGAGTATAAGCATGAATTTTGATATGAGATTAATTCTTGATCATGCATGCTATTGATGAATTATATCGATAGACTTACTGCTTTTTATATTGATATCCATGAGCTATGTATAATGTGATAATGACTTTGGTGTCTATAAAGCCTTTGGTATCCATGAATATTTTTGGTAACACATTTTAAAAATTTTAATTGGTATCACAAATTTTTTTTTTTTTTTAAAAGGCTTATTTGGTATCACAATCTAAAAGATCAATTGGTTTTTTAAGCATGACAATAATAAATATATCTATGAGCATGGTATGATATTGATGATATGAGCATAATATTGATATTTGATACATAATGTGAATCAATGTTTTGAAATATAGGATGATGAAAGCAAAATTGATATCAAAACTAAATGTATTGAATTCATGGGGAGTGTTATGTCATATTGCTTATATTATGATTGTTTCCCTATTAATCAATTCGGAGAATTTTCAATTGGTATCAATTCTCAATTGGTATCATGAATTTTAAATAGATATCATGAATTCAATTTTAAATCCGTATCACAAAATCAACAATTGAAATCTTGAATATTGTTTAAAGGAAAAAGTTGTTAGTAATGAAGTTACAACTCATATACTTGAATGTTATAACACACTACACATGCTATATTGAAAAATAATAATTGAGTGTGTTCATATGTTTGATATGCATGTTTGATGATATGCTCAAAATATGAATTTATTTTAACTTAATCATTTTTTCTTTCTTTTTTGATTGATGTCAAAAGGGGGAGAAGTTTTAAAGAAAAAATTGAGCATAGTATTGCAAATTGCAAAAACTGAGCATGAACATAATATATCAAAAGGAAGAGAAGTACTTGATGTTGATTGATAAACTTGAACTTGAATAAAGTGATGAGCATGATTGTAAAATGAATTGATGAGCATGAGCATGATTTTAAAAGAGTTTTTTAAATTAATATTGATCTTGCAAATATTGTTAAGATGATGCTTACTGAAAATCACAGTCTTTTTAAGGCTCACTCCAATTTTTGCTTCTTATTTGTCATCATTAAAAAGGGAGAGATTGTTGGCCTTACAAGGCTTAAAATCTTATTTTGATACTAACAAATAAGTAGAACTTAACATGTTTTGTTTAAGTGATGTATTTTCAGGACTCAATGATGAATGCAAGGTTAAAGAATTCATGAAAGATTGAACTTCAAAGAATGATGAATATATCAAAGCTTGAGGCATGGATTAAAAATTGAAGATCATCAGAGCATTGATATTAAAGAAAAAGCTTCAAGAATGAAAGACCAAGTGATCAACATGGAAAGCTCAAAGAAAGATGAAGCAAGCATAAAGACCTCAAGGAATTCAAGGATTGAAAATTTGAAAGAGTCTAGGAAATTTTATGTAAGTACTTCAAAGAATTTCAATATGGATGCATGAAACTCTTAGGTTAATTTATTGGATCTAGATACCTTTGAACATACTTGGAAAATATTTTTATAAGGTCAAAAATTGTTTCAAAAAGGTTAGAATCAGTTTTGGAATGAAAAGCACCACAAAGAGGATTTCTCAAATGCTGTCAATTTTTTTACATATGCATTGATGTGCTTTTTTCGCAATCAAAAACTCTTTATTTTAGACAGTGTTCAACATGAAAGTTGTATTATTTTCTTTTAGCTTTCATTTGACACAAAGAATTTCAAATTTGGAATTATACATTCAATGTTAAGACTAAAGTACTGAAAGATGCTCGAAGCTGACAACATGACAGATGACTGTCAAGAACTTGACAGACGACTGCTAGTGCACTTTGAGGCATCTTTGTGGGTTTGGACAGCCGACTGCAACCTTTTTGCCCCTTTAATTTAATTGGACAGATGACTGCAACGTGGCTGTTTTGATTTTTTTTCATAACGGTCAAATTTTTAAAAGAGGCTGCTTGGCACTCAAAATGTGTAAAAACTTGATGAATACTCCAAGACACTTGGGGATCAAGTTATACATTTTTTAAAGTCTATAAATAAGCCTTAAATATCATTGAATCAATGCACTAAGAATTCAAATTCAGCTAAAATTCAGCATCTCTCTCAAATTGCTCTCAAATTCTCAAGGCTCTCTCTCGCTCTCAAGATCCCATATTGTGCACGAATTCAACTGAGTTTTGCTGATCTTCTTCCACCGAAATTGTGCTACAAATTCTAAATCTTTCAATCATTAAAAGAATTAATTGATGATGTACTTCATTGAGCTTCAAGTTAATTTCCATATTGTTGTTTACTTTGAAGTATATTACTTGTGTTGTAATTGGTGTACTAACCAGCTCTTTGAGGAGCAAGTTCTTTGTACGCGTCTATTTGATTTATTTCTTGTAGATTGATGATTCCAAGGATTGTTGGATCGTTGGCTAATCAAGGGGATATTGCTTAGAGAGGCAGGCTTTAGCCTTACCCAAGGAGTGTTCTAAAGGGTTGTTCTGCCCGTTAAAGGAACAGGTTTAGTGAATCCTTTGGTGGTTTACTAAAGGCGAGGACGTAGGTTGGCTATAAGCCAAACCTTGTAAAAATCTCCTTCTCATTCTCTCTTTCTCTACTCTTTATTTTCAGTACATATTTAAATTGCGTGGATGGTTTAAATTGGAAATCATATATACTACGTATATTTGGAAATCAAGTAAACTTGAAATCTTATTTTGATTTGGGTTGCGAAAACTGAAAGAGGGTACGTTGGTTAAACCATATTTTGCGGAAACCATACAGGAGTACGTTACATGGTTAAACATTCCAAATATAAATTAACTAAGAGTTTATTTGGATTTTGAATATTGGGAAGAGTGTTGGATTCTATATTACACATCATATTAAAGAGGCAAATCCATTCATACAGGGTTTTATATCAGCAAGCATAACATTTCATATATGTAGAGCTTAATTCAATTTTATATCCAAGGCTGACAACATAAGCTATATTGTGATTGAATGATATTAAGTGGTTTGTGTTTATATTCCAAAGAGTACTAAAGCTTTCATAAAAAAGTGTTGTAGTTAACTTATACTTGACAAAGCATTTGGTTGTTTAGTTTAAACATTGTGTTTGATTGGTTTGGTTGAATGATTAATTATTTGTTTGGTTAAGCAATAGTGTTGTTGATTGGATAAGAAAATCGAAGTCTTTTTTTGATTAAAAGAGTTAAACAAACAAGTTAAGAATTGTTTAAAAGAAATTAAAAGAAAGTTTTAAAATCCAATTCACCCCCCCCCCCCCTCTTGGGACTACACCTTACTTTTCAGATACATTCATGGATTCCAATATATGTTCATAGATGCCAATTTTTCATTTATTCATGTGATCCATCATAAGCATACATGGTCAAGACATTTCAAAAATCATGTGTCTAAATCGTACTTAATAACTTTAAGCTCAAATTTTCAAATAAGTATAGTAAGCCATGCATCATTAGTATTTTCATTGTCTTTAAAGATTTCAAGATACCATTTTTAAAACATACACATGTAGCATATTGCATATCATTTAAGCATGAATTTGTTTTTCAAGAAACCAGGAAAGCAACCAAGCTAAGTGTTGTATTATCAAAGTGCACGTCAAAACAAACTTAGAACACACAAAGAGACAAACCCTAGGTCAGTTGACTGACAACTTTGAGTTCTATAAACAAGTCTAGGGTTGCTCTGTCAGTCTATCGGGTGACCTTAGGATCAGTTGGCTAACTGGGCCTCTACTCTGAAAAAAACTACTTCAGTCAGTCAACTGACCTTAGAGTCAGTTGGCTGATTGTAGATTTTTCTTTAATCTTTGTCCTTTTAGTTAGTTTCTCTACTATGTAGTAAACCAAGCTCTCTTCTAATGGTTATGAATATATCTTCTGAGAGTGGTTTAGTGAAGATATCAGCCCATTAATCATTTGTATTGATGAATTCTAGAATGATGTCTTCTTTTTTAACATGATCTCTTAGGAAGTGGTGTCTTATGTCAATATGCTTGGTTCTTGAGTGTGAAATATGATTTTTAGATATATTAATCACACTCATATTATCACACTTAATTGGTATAGTTGTGTATTTTAAATTGAAATCTCTTAACTGCTGTTTCATGTAAAGTGTTTGTGCACAACAACTCCCGACTGCTACATATTCAGCTTCAGCAGTTGACAAAGCCACAGAATTTTGATTCTTAGAGAACCAAGAAACTAAAGATCTTCCTAAGAAGTGACATGTGCCACTTGTACTTTTTCTATCTATCTTACAATCGACGTAGTCCGCATCTGAAGAATTGATCATTTCAAAATCAGTATCCTTAGGATACCATAGCCCTAAGTCCATAGTGCCTAATAAGTATCTTAGGAGTCTATTAACAGCTATTAGATGTGATTCCTTAGGTGTTGATTGAAAACGGGCACACATACACACACTAAACATTATGTTGGGTCTACTAGCTGTTAGATATATTAGACTTCCAATCATACCTCTATAGTGCTTTGTGTGTACGGATTTTCCCTTTTCATCTTTGCCTAGGCTGATGGTGGTACTCATAGGAGTTCCTATGGGTTTACTATTTTCCATACCGAATTTTTGTATCATTTCTTTTATGTATTTGGATTGACTTATAAAAGTCTCATTCTTTGCTTGTATGATTTCAAACCCAAGAAAATAGTTTAATTCCCCCATCATGGTCATTTCAAACTCTTCTTGCATACCCTTTGCAAATTCTTTACATAGATGTTCATTTGTAGCACCCAATATTATATCATCTACGTAGATTTGAATTAAAAGTATGTCATCTTCCTTTGTTTTGATGAACAATGTACTATCAATTTTTCCTTTTGAAAAACGTTTATCAATTAGAAATCTACTAAGTCTTTCATACCAAGCCCTAGAGGCTGGTTTTAATCCATACAAGGCCTTAATTAGTCTAAATACATGGTTAGGATTTTCAATATTTTCAAAACCAGGGGGTTGTTTAACATATACCTCTTCATTAATATATCCATTCAAGAATGTAATTTTGACATCCATTTGGTATAACTTAAATTCTTTGTAGGAAGCATAGGCTAATAGCATTCTTATAGCTTCCATTCTAGCTACAGGGGCAAAGGTTTCATCATAGTCTATCCCTTCTTCTTGGTTATACCCATTCGCTACAAGTCTAGCTTTGTTTCTAATGATTATACCATTCTTATCCTTTCTAAATACCCATTTAGTTCCTATGATTGAATGATTTTTAGGTTTGGGTACTAATTGTCATACTTTTCTTTTTTTAAATTGGTTTAATTCTTCTTACATAGCAATTATCCAAGATTCATCCTTAAGGGCCTCTTCAACATCCTTAGGTTCATTTTGAGATAGGAATGCATAGTGATCGCACAGGTTCTTTAGAGAAGATCTAATAGTCACACCTCTAGATGGTTCACCTATAATTTGTTCTTGAGGATGATCTTTCTTATACTTCCATTCTCTTAGTAATTTTGGATTTTCTATAAGTTCATCTTTTGGGTTTTCTTCATTTTCTTTTTCATCCTTGATTTCTATCTCATCCTCCTTTTTGAAAATATAATCTTTTTCTTCATTTTTGAATTCTCTTGAAGAAGGATTAGATTCATCAAAGTCTACGTGAATTGATTCAATTATGCTGAGTGTTCTTTTGTTGTAGATTTTATAGGCCTTACTATTTGTGGAATATCCTAGGAAAATACCTTCATCCGATTTAGCATCAAATTTTCCTAAGTTGTCTTTGTTATTGAGTATGAAACACTTATGTCCAAAGACATGAAAATAAGTTATGTTAGGCCTTCTTCCTTTCCATAATTCATAGGGTGTCTTGTTTAGGCTTGATCTAATGGAAACTCAATTAATTATATAGCAAGTTGTATTTACAACTTTGGCCCAAAAATACTTAGGTAAGTTATTTTCATTAAGCATAGTTCTTGCCATTTCTTGTAGGGTTCTATTTTTCCTTTCCACAACTCCATTTTGTTATGGGATTTTAGGTGCTGAAAAGTTGTGATTTATGCCATGTTCATTGCAAAATTTTTCAACTTCTTGATTCTTAAATTCTCTTCCTTGCTCACTTCTTAGATTTGAGACATTATACCCTTTCTCATTTTGAATCTTCATACATAGAGTGATTAACGAGTTACAAGCTTCATCTTTGTTAGCTAAGAACAACACCCATGTATATCTTGAGTAATCATCAACAATTACGAAGGTGTATTGTTTTCCTCATAAGCTTTGGGTTCTAGTAGGACCAAACAAGTCTAAGTGTATGAGTTTTAAGGGTCTACTAGTTGATATATGTTTCTTCTTTTTGAAACTTTTCTTGGTTTGTTTTCCTTGTTGACATGCATCACACACTTTATCTTTGACAAATTTGGTGTTAGGCAAGTCTTTAACTAAATTCTTTTTAGAAAGCTTGGATATAAGATCCATACTTGCATGTCCTAGCCTCCTATGCCAAAGCCAATTATTTTCACCTATGGCAGCTAAGCAAGTTATATCTTGAGAGATCAAGCTATCAAGGTTTATGCAATATACATTGTTCATTCTATGTGTAGTGAATAGTATCTTTTGATCCTTAGAATCTTGAGTTATGCATTTGTCTTTCTTAAACAAAATTATGAATCCTTTGTCGCTAAGTTGACTAATGCTTATTAAATTATGTTTTAGACCGTCTACTAACAAGACATCATCTATAGAAAGTAAAAAGTCTTTTACTATTTTACCAATTCTGATGATCTTGCCTTTTGCATTGTCACCGAAGGCTACAAATCCTCCATCATTTTGTGTAAGCGAAGTGAACTTAGATTTATCTCCCATCATATGCCTTGAACATCCGTTGTCCAAGTACCATTTATCCTTGGCGGAGTGGTCCTAAAGCAAACCTAGAAGAAATGATTTATGTTGTCACTTTTGGAATATAAACCTTCTTAACTTTCTTTAAATCTTGTCTAGTTTTAGCATTTATCTTCCACTCATTTTTTTACTTTAATGTACTTTTTCTTGAGTGGACAACTAAACATTATGTGTCCTTTATTTTTACACATGCAGCAAGTGGTGTGCTCATAAATATATGTTGATGAAGTGCTTGCATAATTGTTGACCTTATAGGTCACCCCTGGTTTTGAGAATGACAAATACTCTTGTATTTAATGAATATCTAGTTCATGTGCAGGTTCATATTAGCATATCATTAATGACATGTGAAAAGCTTAAAGATTGAAGACTAGTTCGTATTTTCAGTTGTAACATATTTAATAGTCTATTAGGTCTGTAATAGTAATTAGGACATTCGGTTTGTAATAAGCACACACAACACATGCATGATTTAATCTATAAGCTCAAACCAAATAGTGACCTAGAAATGACCTTAGGGCTTTCCCTTCGGTCAACCAACACCCGATTTTTTCGGTGTCTTAATTTTGGACACAAAATGACCCTAGGACACTCACTCATGCATATATATGTTTGAATATTTGACTTACGTAATTGCATGCTTGAAAAAGGATAAAAATGTACAAATATTGTACTTTTGGTCAACCGACCCACACAGGTCATTTTCTCCTAGTCGACCGAAATCGGTCCAGGCCAACATGTTAACCACGGTCTGGTCGACCAAGCCCTTATAGTTCATTTGACCCCGGTCGACCGAACCACCTGGGAGTCAACATTTTGACCTTCCGATCGACCGAGAACTTTTGTTCTCCAACTACCTGGTCGACCAGACGGTCCACAGGAGAATTCCCAGCGGTCTGGTCGATCGAACCTCGAAAATTTGGAAAATCGCCCTCAATTCAAAAACTCCCTGGTCGACCAAACCATATGAGTCCTGGTCAATTGAAACTGATTTGGTCAACCGGACGTCTCGAGTTGCCATCATTTTTACCGCGGGTTAAATATTTTTAAATAGGGTTAAATTGATTTAAATGTCATTAAACTTTTCCAATATTCCCTAATAGGTCCCCAACGGTCAAATATTTTGGTATGTCTATTTATACTCTTTCATTTGGGATAATTAAGGATGGATTAGCAAATATACTCAAAAATTCTCTCTCAAGCTAAATAGATCCTACTTCTCATACTCTTATAAAATCCACTCAAACTTACCTTCTCTATCCTTCTGTATCATTTGTAAGTGCATTGAGTGATATTGCTTAGACGTTTGCTCTCATTATTTGAAGTTCTTTGAATCGATTTTTCTAATGAGAGCATAACCTAAGTATTCTTAGGAGGCTTTTTTAATAAGCCTATACTAAGAAAACTTGTGGTGAATTTCCAAGTATTGCATTCCCATTGCAATATCTTTGGAAGTTTGTGTTTGTTTTAATTTGCAAAAACATTTCCAAACTCACTCAAATATCTTGTGAAATCTTTATTGAACCATTTGAGAAAAGATATTTGTGTTTGTTACATTAATCTTTGTGGCAATATTTATTCAAGTATATATCTTTTGCTGAATACAAAGATTATTCATTTTGCAATCTAAGAATATACATATTCATGAGATTGAAATATTCAACTGATTGATATTCTTGAGGTTTGCTTGATATTCTGTGTGAATACATTTGATTGAAATATTTTGAAATATAAAGATTGCTTGTTTGACACTCTCACGTACTCACTACACTGATAGAAAATATATTTGAGAGTTGAAATATCTAGACCACATAAAGCTTACATTTTAAATCATCTGTGGTGTTTGTGTTTGTGCGCATTTGTGGTACAAATTTGCTTCACGTGAAAGCACCCATACATTGTACCTTTTGATTGTATATCTGAGAGATTCTAGGCGTGGCCTGAGGGGGCGGTAATCCAGCCCGATAAGGATTGGTGTAAAGGTTAAGGTCAACCCTGTGATAATTTGACCTAGTTTGTATAGGTGCTGCTCCACCTGTTCAAGTGAGCAAGGCATTGTGATAATCCTTGTGCTGGTTAGCCAAGGCGGGGATGTAGGCAGTTGGCCGAACCTCGATAACATATCTGCGTGTCACCCTTTATTTACTACTTTCTGGTGCTTGTGTGATTAAGTAAACTGCTTCATTTAATTTCTGATATATTTACATTATTCGCATTAGCTTGACCATAGGGTTGTGAATATACTTTTGTTAGGAGGAATACCTAGGGGTTCAATTTTAAAAATACCAATTCACCCCCCCCCCCTCTTAGGATCATGATAAAGCTAACAATTGGTATCAAAGCCACCTAGCATAGACTAGTTGTTATTTTGCACAAAGATCACATATGGCTCATAGCTCCGTGACCCCTTTCCCTGAGGGACCATCTTCCACACGACCTCCTATTTTCAACGGTGTTAATTACACCTTCTGGAAATAAAGGGTGCGCATTTACCTTCAGAATACTGATTGGAAGGTGTGGAGGATTGTCTCTAAGGGAAACTATGTCTTTATGAGAATTGAGGGTGTAGCTAGGGTTCCTAAGACTGACGATGAATATGATGATGATGATATGAAAGTTGTTAGACTTAAAGCCACTGCTATGAATATTTTATATTGTAGTCTTGATGTAAATGAATTTAACAGGATTATGGCATGTTCTACTGCAAAAGAAATATGGGATAAGTTAGAGGTCACATATGAGGGTACTAGAGATGTGAAAGACAGTAGGATAGATATGTTAACCAGCAAGTATGAGGCCTTTAGAATGAATGTAGGTGAGTCCATTCAGAGCATGTACACTAGATTCACACAAATCATAAACTCACTGCATGCATTAGGAAAGACCTATCCCACATATGAGATGATCAGGAAGATCCTTAGAGGCTTACCTCCGGTTTGGGAAGCCAAGGCTACGGCTATTGCTGAGGGTAGAGACCTTAAGGCCATGAGCTTAAATGAATTGATAGGATCCCTAATTACTTATGAATTGTCCATAAATGAAAGACTTAATGAGCATAACAGGGCTAAGAAGGTGGCTACACTAAAAGCATCTAATGACACATCTAGTGAGTGCAGTGAGTCTGATACTAATGATGAAATGGCTATGCTAACCAGAAAGTTGATCAGATTTTTCAGGAAGAACAGGAAGCCATTTAAAAAATATAGAGACTCCACTAATGAGAAGGGTGAACCCAGTAAAAGAAAGGAAAAATCAAATGCTCCTATATGCTACAATTGCAACAAAGTGGGGCACATCAAACCCAACTGCCCATTGCTAAAAAAGGAGGCTAAGAAAAATAAGAGAGCCATGAAGGCTGAGACTTCATGGGACCAGTTCAGCAGCAGCGATTCGGATTCGGATCATAGTGACACGGAGGTCGCTAATCTATGTTTAATAGCACACGGGGATGAGGTATCATTTTCTAGCTCATCATCTTCTTATTATTCATCTGATCATTGTGATTTTGACAGCATGCCTACATTTAAAGAATTACAATTTGAATATATTCGTGTTTCAAAATTGCTAGGCAAAATAACCAAAGAGAATAATGATTTGAAAAAGAAATGTGAAAATTGATCAAAATTGTTTAATATGGCAAAACCCTCTCATGCATCTATTTTAAAAGAAAAGGATACTACTATTGTTGAGCTTGAAAGGAAATTGGAGGATAGCTCCAAAATCATTTTTAAATTCACAAAGGGCAAAGAAAATTTTGAAAATTACTTGGTGCCTAAAGAAATTCCTTAAGTAAAGAGGGTCTTGGTTTAAATGGTATTGAAAATATTAGACAATCTAATCTTTACTTAGGACATTTTACACATGAGTCAAAATCTCATATCCCTCCTAAAAAACCTAAGTGTAGATTGAAATGTTTTAAATGTAAACAGATTGGTCACATTCAATTTGATTGTCCACTTAGGAATAAGCAAGCTGAATTAGGAAGGTATGGGTAGTTAAGGGAGATCCTGCTACTAACCCCTGTGGACCCAACAAAATTTGGGGACCAGCATCAGTCACTTAGCTTATTTTGTAGGTATGCTTAAGATCCTCCTCTTCCAAGGACCAAAGGTACTTAGATAGTGGGTGCTCACAGCACATGACCAGCTACAAGGGAAAATTCACTTCAATTGTTCCCAGGGATGGAGGCTACATGACTTTTGGCGACAATGCCAAAGGACGTATCATCAGGGTAGGTAAGGTTGGTAAGGATTCCTCTCCTACTATTGATAATGTTTTGTTGGTTGATGGACTAAAACACAATCTACTTAGCATAAGTCAATTGTGTGACATAGGATATAAAGTATCGTTTGAAAATGACAAATGCATAGTAGAAAATAAAACAGACCATAAAGTGCTTTTTACTGTTGATAGACATGAAAATGTTTATACTACATCTCTTGAAAATTTAGCTTCACAACAAGTAACATGTTTTTCTGCTATAAATGAAGCTAGTTGGTTGTGGCATAGGTGTTTGGGGGCATGCTAGCATGAATTTATTGTCTAAACTTGTTAGAAAAGAATTAGTTAAAGACTTGCCTAAAATGTCTTTTGTAAAGGATAAAATATGTGATGCATGTCAAATGGGTAAGCAAACAAAATCTAGTTTTAAGAAAAAGAAATTCATATCTACTACTAGACCTTTGGAGATGCTTCACCTAGATCTATTTGGGCCTAATTCTGTGCAAAGTCTTGGTGGTAAATCTTATGCTTTTGTAATTGTGGATGATTTTTCTAGATTTACGTGGGTGTTATTTCTTGCACATAAAAATGAATCATGTGGACATTTCACCAAACTTTGCAGGAGAATTCAGAATGAAAAAGGATATAAAATCACTCACATAAGAAGTGATAGAGGCACAGAATTCAAAAATGAAAGCATAGAAAAATATTGTGACTTAGAGGGCATATCACATAACTTCTCTGCACCTAGGACACCTCAACAAAATGGTGTAGTAGAAAGAAAGAATAGGTCACTGCAAGAAATGGGTAGAACTATGTTGAATGAGCATAACTTACCTAAATAGAAATGAGGAGTTACCTAGAGATTGGAAATATATTAGAAGTCATCCTATAGATCAAATCATAGGTGAACCATCCCGTGGTGTAGCCACAAGATCCTCCTTGAGAAATATAGTAAACCACTCCGCTTTCTTATCCCACGAAGAACCTAAAAATATTAAAGAAGCCATAGAAGATGAATCTTGGGTCATGTCCATGCAAGAAGAGGTTAATCAATTTGAAAGAAGTAAAGTGTGGACCTTAGTTCCTAGGCCTAATGAGCACACCATCATTGGAACTAAATGGGTATATAGAAATAAGAAAGATGAGAATGGGATAGTAACTAGGAATAAAGCTAGACTAGTTACCCAAGGGTATAACCAACAGGAAGGGATTGACTTTGATGAAACATATGCTCCTGTTGCAAGATTAGAAGCCATCCGTATGCTACTTGCCTTTGCCGTTTTTAAAAATTTTAAATTGTTTCAAATGGATGTTAAAAGCACTTTTCTAAATGGCTACATAAACGAAGAGGTATACGTAGAACAACCACCTGGTTTTGAGAATCATAAATATCCCGATCAGGTTTACTAGTTGTCTAAAGCCTTGTATGGATTGAAACAAGCTCTTAGAGCTTGGTATGAGAGGCTTAGTGGTTTTCTACTAGAAAATGGGTTTACCTGTGGCAAAATTGACACTATACTCTTCATCAAGTCCAAAAATGATTATATGCTCCTTGTTCAAATCTATGTGGACGATATCATTTTTGGAGCAACTAATGATGAGTTGTGTAATGAGTTTGCCAAATGCATGCAAAGTGAGTTTGAAATGAGCATGATGAGTGAACTTAGTTTCTTCTTAGGTCTACAAATTAAGCAAGCTAATCATGGAACTTTCATATGTGAATCTAAATACATTAGGGACTTGCTAAAGAAATTTAATATGGAAGATTGTAAAATTCTTGGCACACCTATGAACTCTTCCATTAGGCTTGATAAAGATGAGCAAGAAATCCCTATTGATGTAAAATTATGTTGTGGCATGATTGGAAGTCTCCTATATCTCACTACTAGTAGGCCTGACATTATGTTTAGTGTGTGCATGTGTGCTAGATTTCAGGCTGCCCCTAAGGAATCTCATCTAAAAGTTGTTAAACGAATCCTTAGGTATCTAGTTGAGACTATAGAGTTAGGATTGTGGTACCCTAAGCATAATACCTTTGAGATTGTTAGTTACACTGATGCTGACTTTGCCGGTAGTAAGGTTGATAGAAAAAGCACTAGCGGCACTTGTCATTACTTAGGACAATCTCTTGTTTCTTGGTTCTCCAAGAAACAAAACTCTGTTGCCTTATCCACAACCAAAGCTAAATACATTGTGGCTAGAAGTTGTTGTGCCCAAACTCTTTATATGAAACAACAACTTATGGATTTTGGATTGCACTATGAAACAATACCGATTAAATGTGATAATACTAATGCAATCAACATCTCTGCAAATCCTATCTCACATTCATGAGCTAAACACATTGAGATTAGATATCATTTTCTTCGTGATCATGTGCAAAAAGGAGATGTGGCTCTTGAGTTTGTATGCACAAATGAACAGTGGGCCAATATATTCACTAAGCCACTACCTAAGGATAGATTCATACAAATGAGACGTGAGTTAGGCTTAATGCATAGTAGAGAAGCTTCCTAAACTTAAATGTCTCATAACTTGCATAATTTTAGGGGGAGCTCTCTCATGGGAACTTTTCTAGTCTTAGCACCTAATTCTATTGTTGACTTATCTTCTTGCTTGAGACTTTATGAAAAGTTAATTGTTGATTATGTGCATATATTATACATATATCTATTGCATGATTATATTGATTATCATCTATGTTGCACAACTTGTCCAATTCAAGATCATATTGATAATTTATTTGTTGTATTGGACCATACTGAACTGTTTGAGTAGTTGTGGATAAATTGCTAGAAATTTTAAACTCAAACAGGTTAGGCGTATACAAGTTTACTTTTGGAAAGTATGATTTACAAACGGCACTCTACCAAAATCTTTTAAAAAATTGTTTCCAAAAACATTCTTGTATAAATGTACTAAACACTCATTGCCTAGGATTTCAATTCCAATGACCCTTTTCGCTGTTTCCAAAAGGGGGAGATGGAAAGAGGCAAAATAATGGGTAAAAGAACTTATGTTTTAAACATACATTGGATGCACGTTGTGAGGGGGAGCCTTCTTAGGCTTAATCCTATATTTTTGCCAATCGTATTTGTCACCATCAAAAAGGGGGGAGAATGTTGACCTTATAGGTCACACCCTGGTTTTGATTATGACAAATACTCTTGTATTTAATGAATATCTAATTTATGTGCAGGTCCATATTAGCAGATCATTAATGGCATGTGAAAAGCTTAAAGATTGAAGACTAGTTCATATTTTCAGTTGTAACATATTTAATAGTCTATTCGGTCTATAATAGTAATTAGGACATTCGGTTTGTAATAAGCACACACAACACATGCATGATTTAATCTGTAACCTCAAACCAAATAGTGACCTAGAAATGACCTTAGGGCTTTCCCTTCGATTGACCGACACCTAATTTTTTCGGTGTCGTAATTTTGGACACAAAATGACCCTAGGACACTCACTCATGCATATATATGTTTGAATATTTGACTTAAGTAATTGCATGCTTGAAAAAGGACAAAAATGTACAAATATTGTACTTTCGGTCGACCGACCCACACAGGTCATTTTCTCCTGGTCGACCAAAACTGGTTCGGGTCAACATGTTGACCATGGTCCGGTCGACCAAGCCCTTATAGTTCATTTGACCCCGGTCGACCGAACCACCTGGGAGTCAACATTTTAACCTCCCAGTTGACCGAGAACTTTTGTTCTCCAACTACCTGGTCGATCGGAGGGTCCTCGGGAGAATTCCCAGCAGTTTGGTCGACCGAACCAGGCAATTCAATATGGCCTGGTCGACCGAACCTTGGAAATTTAGAAAATCGCTCACTTTCGGTCGACCAAGCCCTCAGTAAAAAAAACTCCTCGGTCGACTGAATCATACGAGTCCTGGTCAACCGAAACTGATTTGGTCGACCGAACCTCTCAGATTGCCATCATTTTTACCACGGGTTAAATATTTTTAAACAGGGTTAAATTGATTTAAATGTCAATAAAATTTTCCAATAATCCCTAATAGGTCCCCAACGGTCAAATATTTTGGTATGTCTATTTATACTCTTTCATTTGGGATAATTAAGGATGGATTAGCAAATACACTCAAAAATTCTCTCTCAAGCTAAATACATCCTACTTCTCATACTCTTATAGAATCCACTCAAACTTACCTTCTCTATCCTTTTGTATCATTTGTAAGTGCATTGAGTGATATTGCTTAGAGGTTTGCTCTCAATGTTTGAAGTTCTTTGAATCGATTTTTCTAACGAGAGCATAACCTAAGTATTCTTAGGAGGCTTTTCTAATAAGCCTATACTAAGAAAACTTGTGGTGAATTTCTGAGTATTGCATTCCCATTGCAATATCTTTGGAAGTTTGTATTTGTTTTGATTTGCAAAAACATTTCCAAACTCACTCAAATATCTTGTGAAATCTTTATTGAACTATTTGAGAAAAGATATTTGTGTTTGTTACATTAATCTTTGTGGCAATATTTATTCAAGTATATATCTTTTGCTGAATACAAAGATTATTCATTTTGCAATCCAAGCATATACATATTCATGAGATAGAAATATTCAACTGATTGATATTCTTAAGGTTTGCTTGATATTCTGTGTGAATACATTTGATTGAAATATTTTGAAATACACAGATTGCTTGTTTGACACTCTCGCGTACTCACTGCACTGATAGAAAACATATTTGAGAGTTGAAATATCTAGGCCACATAGAGCTTACATTTTAAATCATCTGTGGTGTTTGTGTTTGTGCGCATTTGTGGTACAAATTTTCTTTACGTGAAAGCACCCATACATTGTACCTTTTGATTGTATATCTGAGAGATTCCAGGTGTGGCCTGAGGGGGTGGTAATCCAACCCGATAAGGATTGGTGTAAAGGTTGAGGTCAGCCCTATGATAATTTGACCTGGTTTGTATAGGTGGCACTCCACCCATTCAAGTGAGTAAGGTATTGTGATAATCGTTGTGCCGGTTAGCCAAGACGAGGACATAGGCAGTTGGCCGAACCTCGATAACATATCTGTGTGTCACCCTTTATTTACTACTTTCTGGTGCTCGTGCCATTAAGTAAACTGCTTCATTTAATTTCTGATATATTTACATTATTCGCATTGGATTGACCATAGGGTTGTGAACATACTGTTGTTAGGAGGAATACCTAGGGTTTCAATTTTAAAAATACCAATTCACCCCCCCCCCTCTTGGGATCACGGTAAAGCTAACCATTATGTTTAGATTTATTTATAAAATATCCCAAAAACAAGTTTTTCTTTCTTTTGTTTGGTGGTCCATTGTAACCAATTCCTTCTTTGTTGTTTGCCATCCTTTGTTGTCCTACCATTTTTTCAAAGTTATCATTACCTTTGGTAAAGTTGTAGATGACATTTTCTTTCTCTTGAATTTGGTTTTTAAGATCATTTATTTCTTGCACTCTCTTACTATCTTCATTCACTTGAGACTTAGCTAATTTTTGAGACAAGTTATCTACTTTCTTCTCAAGCTCTTCAATATTTAAGTCTTTTTCTTCTTCAACATGTTTTGAGGATTCAAGCTAATTTCTAAGTGTTTCGTTCTATTGTTTCAAGCTTATGTTTCTCTTTGAGACTTTAATAAACTTGTTATGTAGAGAGAATAATTCAGATTGAAGTTCTTTCTAAGAGAGCATGCTTTCACACAAATTACTACTTGATTCATCACACGAATCTTCAGAGAGAGTGTAATAAGAGTTTACCTCTTCGTTATGTGCCATGAAGCACATGTTTGCTAATTATTGATCACTTGACCCACTCTATGATTCATTCAAACTTGTGTCATCCCAAGTTGCCTTCATTGTAGGCTTCTTTTTCTTCTTTTCCTTCTTGAGTTGTGGGCATTCCAGCTTGATGTACTCGACCTTTTTACAATGATAGCAAGTGGGAGGATCATTTTTGCTTTTGTATTCCTTTTTATTACTTTCACTCTTTCAGCTTTTGATCTGTTGAATTTTCTAGAAAATTTCTTGTTTCTTTTCAAGAATTTTCCAAGTCTTTTGATTATGAGAGCTAAGTCTTCATCTTCTAATTCACTAGATTCATTGTCTTCCTCACTTGAATGTTCTTTCAAGGCTTTTAGAGCTATAGACTTCTTGTTTTTATTTTCAGTGCTTCTCTCTTTCAATATCATTTCATAAGTTAGAAGAGATCCTAAGAGTTCATCCAAGGAAGTTGTTTTAAGGTTTCTCCCTTCCGTTGTGGCTGTAGCTTTTGGTTCCCAAATAGGTGGAAGAGCTCTTAGAATTTTGCGGATCATCTCATGGGTGGATATGTTTTTCCTAAGGCACTTAGTGAGTTTATAATATGTGTGAACCTAATATAATGCTTGTTATAGTTTCATCAAAATTCATTCTAAAAGCTTCATATTCACTAGTTAACATATCAATTCTACTATCCCTAACATCTACCGTACTTTCATAGGTTACTTCTAATTTATCCCAAATCTCTTTAGTTGTTTACACGCCATTACTCTATTGAATTCATTTGCATTAAGTGCACAGTATAAGGCATTTATTGCACTTGAGTTAATTTGCAGCATTTTGTAATCTGATTCGATTAGTTCTTTATCTTCTTTAGGTACTTATTTTCCATCTACTAGTTTAGTAGGAATCAAATTTCCATTTATAACAACATTCCATGCCTTCTAGTCCTTTGTTTAAAGGTAGATTCTCATTTGTTGCTTCCAAAAAGTGTAATTTGGTCCACAAAAAATGGGTGGCCTAGTTGAGGATTGTCCCTCACCAAAGGGAGCTACTCCTATTTGTGCCATTTTAATCTTTACATAGCCACTTGTTAGGTTTTTCTATAACCGGGCACTTATACCAACTGAAACCTAAGGTGTAGTCGTAAAAGGGGGGTGAATTGGGTTATTTAAAAATTCCTTAGCTCCATTTCAAGATTTCTTGCCCTTTTTACAATTTTTTAAAGATTTCTTATATTCTTGATGATTAGGTAGAAGTACTTACTTCTTATATTCAATCCATAAACGCAACATACACAACCAATTAAAACCAAATAAACACCATACAAGTAATTAATATTAGCTTTGCAATATTGAGCAACCCTGTAAATGAATGGGCAAGTCCTGTAGTTTGCTTTTGAACTGAAAATTAAACTATCATCCAAACTCTTTTTCAAGATTAGAATTTTAAATAGACCTTTGGCTAATAGATTTTGGGTTGTTAACTAATCAACGTACTCCTTTTCGGTTTCCGTAAGCCCAAGAACAAATTAGACGTAGATTTATTTAATTTCTAATGTGCGTTATTTTTATAATTGAAAGAATTATAACATCCACGTAGTTTATATCTTTGCTAAAATTTAAAAAAGAGTAAGGGAAAGAGAGTGACACCACAACTTTTATGAGGTTCGACTTACCCCATCCTACGTCCTTGCCTTAGGTCAACCACCTAAGGATTTCACTATACCTTGTTCCTTCCGAGTGGAACAAAAACCTTACAATAATAACTCTCTTTTTCGGGAAGAGAAACCTCTTCAAGCAACAACTTATGCTTGGTCCAACAATTCAACAATGCCTTAAACCGTCAAAGATCAAGTAGAAAGAAATGGATCTGCGTACAAAAACACTCTCAAAACACAGAGCAAGTTGTACAAGTTAAATTCCAAATTGTACTTCAAAACCAAAACTAAATAGACATTGTGAAGCTTAAGGTTTAGAAGTTACCAATGGTTCTTAAAAAGATTCTAGATATAACTCAGAACCAAACCCTTGTTTATCAATCTAGCAACTTCATAGAGTTTTACCCCAGAAAAAAGATGTGAGCAAGAATAATCTTTTAGGAGAGTTTTAGTGTAGAAATCGTGTTTTGCTTTGGTGTTTATTGCTTGTGTGCTTATTTTTTTATTAAACAAGGGAGGTATTTATAGACCCTTTTGAAGAAAAGTTTCCTTATTTAAAACAGATCATTTAGGTAATTTTTCAAAAAATATTAATTCACAGAATCAATTTTGAAAAATTTCTCACACGTTTGAAATTTGAAATTCCTCACAGAGTCAGTCGGCTGACTCACTTGACTGGGTTAATTTTTTGCACTAGTTAGTCAGCTGGACAGGCGGTTGACACCATTCTAACTTTCAAAAATTAATTATGGTAAATTGTATGTCAACTGACTAAACCACATTCAAAGTAGTCAGTCGGCTGGATAGTTAACTTTGTTGAAGTTTTCTTGTGAGTCGGCTGACTGAACCATGTTCAAAAATGGTCAGTCAGCTGGGTATGTTTAGTTCAACGAGTCAATAGGCTGGGCATACCTCTTTTTCAAATATTTTCATTTTTTGATTTCTTTAAAAATCTAGTTTACTTGAAAAACTTAATTAGCACTTTTCAATAACATTTTCAAGAGTCTTTCAAGTGCTGGTCTCTAAGTCTTTGTATCTTAAGGAGCTTCACATATCTAAATAGTAATGACTTTGAAGTACTTACAAATATCCTTCTAAGTATGGTCTCCTTAATCACTAAGTCTTGCAGCCTCTTGAGGTTCACTTTTGACTTTAAGATCTGCTTGGCCTTTAAGCTCTTCATTTTTCGTTAATTGCTTCAATATACTGAGAAGCTTTCACTTGATTGACATTGATCTCTAGCTTACTTCCATGATTAACTGTGAGTGTCTTTTTACTTAGACCTGAAATAAAACCACTCAACAACACATGCTAAAGCATCCTTCATTTTGTTATCATCAAAATAAGATTGAAAAGCCTAATTAGGCCATCACCAAGGAAGATAACACTTTGAGTACATGCATCAATGATAGAGCAATCAGCAAGATTGTCATCAAGCATAGGTTTCTCAAAATTATTGTTTCAAATAAAGATGTACTACTCATAAGTTATTTCTTGAAAACCTTGAGGACCATATTTAATCACCAAACTTAAATGTTCTAGTGCTTACTACCCCAAAACTAATTGGCAAGTTGAAGTAGTAAATAGAAGCCTTAGGGACCTATTGAGATGTAAGGTAACTGAAAACATCATGGCTTGGGATTTATGCCTTCCTGTGGCTAATTTTGCATTCAGTAGTTAAGTGGATAGGACTGTAATACTCAGACCATTTCAGGTTATCACAGGATATAGTCCTAGAAAGCCTATAGATCTTATTCCACTACTACTTAAGTCTAGAGTGAGTGAGTCGACTGATGCTTTTGCAAAACATATACGCAATCTACACTCTGAAATAAGAATGAAGGTTAATTTGAATTATGAACATTATAAATCTACTGCTGATATAAATTGCATATTGAAAGAGTTTTCAAAGGGTGATATGGTTATAGTTTTTATTCGTCTTGAGAAGATTCCTATAGAAAAGATGAGGAAGTTACATGCTAACAAGATGGATCATATCAAAATTTTAAAGAAAACTGGTTCAGATGCTTACATGCTTAATATTCCTATTGATTTTAGCATAAGCAAGGTTTTTGATGTTGAAAATCTAACCCTATTTCTTGTCACATCTTATTTTATAGAACCTTCACATTCTAACCCTCTAGGTGACCCCACTCAATTTCCCACTCCTTTTGACCTTGAAAACCCGAAATTGCCTTTGCCACTACCTTTACCCATGCCCAAGTACCTTGATGTTATCTTGGATGACAAGCTAAAGTTCACAGAAGCAGGATAATATCGAAAGTTCATGGTAAAAACACGTGGGAGGGATCTGGGACGTATTTCTTTAGCATAGAAACATGAAACACGTCATGTATTCTGGATAAAACTGGTGGTGAAGTTACCCGTTAGGCAACTGACCCCACTCTCCCAAGTATCTCAAAAGGGCTAATAAACCTAGAGTTCAGCTTACTCTTCCTCCCAAAACTCATAGTACCTTTCAATGGCACTATTTTCAAAAATACATAATCTCCTACCTCGAATTCCAATTTTCGGCACCGATTATCTGCATAGCTTTTCTGCCGACTCTGAGTTAAACTGATTCTTTCTCTAATAAGAAGAACTTTATCATGTGCCTGCTGCACTACTTCTGGTCCCAACACTTGCCTCTCACCTACCTCATCCCAGTATAAAGGAGAACGACTTCTCTTACCAAATAGGGCCTCGTAAGCTGTCATATCAACGTTGGTCTAGTAACTGTTATTGTATGCAAACTCTACCAGTGGAAAATACTGGGTCCAACTACCACCGAAATCCAGCACACATGCCCACAACATCCTCTATAACTACCCATCTGTCTGAGGTTGAAATGTTGTGTTGAATGATAATTGAGACCTCAGAACCTCCTGCAAACTTCTCGAAAACCGTGATTTGAAACATGGCTCTCGTTCTAATACTATAGACATTGGCACACCAAGTGAATGTACTATCTTTTGAATATATATTTTGGCTACTTTGTCCATGGAGTAGTTGAAGGAATAAAGTGAGCGGTCTTTGTCAATCAATCCATGACCACCCAAATAGCATTTTGGCCCTGTCGTACCAACAGTAACCTGTCACGAAGTCCATAGAAATGTGATCCTATTTCCACTTCGGAATGTAAAGTGGCTGTAACTGGCCCGCCGGCCTCTGGTGCTCAGCCTTAACCTACTGACATGTCAAACACTGCTGCACAAACTCCGCAATCTCTCTCTTCATACCTCTCCACCAAAAATACTCTCACAGATCCCTATACGTGCTACCCGGATGTACCATGTACAGGGACCTGTGAGCCTCATTAAGGATCATTCTTTTGATATCCTTATCTGCACGCATGCACAATTTGGTACAAAACCTTAGAGCTCCGTCATCCGAAATACTAAACTTATGTCCCTGTCCATTTCACACCTTCTTAATCAACTCCATCAACTCAACGTTATTCTTTTGGGCTGCTTTAATCTTTTCCTATAACATAGGCTGCACCACCAGGTTGACAATAAATGCCTAGTGATCACCCTCTACTAACTCCACACCAAGTCTCTCCAATTCCATCTGGATCAGGAGCTAAATTATTGCTACCAACTATTTTGTTTCCTCTTATTTTCAACTCAAAGCATAAGCCACCACATTAGCTTTACCTGGATGATAGCTGATAGTACAATCATAGTCCTTGATGAGCTCTAACCATCTTCTCTGCCACATGTTCAACTCTTTCTGCATGAAGAAGTACTTTAAACTTTTATGATCTGAAAATATTTCACATCTTTTGCCGTACAGATAATGCCTCCAAATCTTCAGTGCATAAACTACTGCAGCCAATTCTAGATCTTGAGTAGATAAATATTTTCATATTCTTTCAATTGTCTAGAGGCATATGTTATTACTCTGCCCAACTACATCAATACACATCTGAGCCCCCTCAAATACGCGTCATAGTAGATCATATAACCATCACCTCCCGATAGAATAGCCAATACTGGTGCTGTGATGAGCCTCTGTTTCAATTCTTGAAAGCTCTGCTCACAATTGTTGTCCTATTCAAACCTGGCATTCTTTTTGGTTAGTCGTGTTAGATGCCCTGATAATGCTGAGAATCCCTCTACAAACCGTTGCTAATAACCTCCCAGTCCTAAGAAACTCCTGACTTCTAAAACGTTCCTCAGTCTGACCCAATTCACTACTGCTTTTATCTTACTAGGATCTATAAAAATTCCATCCCCTGATATAACATGCCCTAGAAACACAAATTTCTTTAACCAAAATTCACATTTACTAAACTTGGCATACAATTTCTTTTTCCTGAGCATCTAAAATACTAGCCTTAGGTGTGTCTCATGCTCCTCAAAATTTCTCAAGTTGACCAATATGTCATCAATTAAAATCACAACGAACTGGTCTAAATACTGGTGAAAGATTCTATTCATCAAATCCATGAACACAACAGGAGCATTCATCAGACCAAATGGCATAACTAGAAATTCATAATGCTCATACTTGGTCATAAAAGGTGTCTTTGAAATATCTTCTGCTTTAACTTTCACCTGGTGATAACCTGATCTTAAGTCGATCTTGGAATAGACTAGTGCACCCTGAAGCTATTCAAATAAGTCGTCTATACCAGGTAGAGGATACCTGTTCTTAATTGTTACTTCATTTATTTCTATGTAATCTATACACATCCTCATAGTCTCGTCTTTATTTTTCAAAAATAATACTAGAGCTCCCCAGGGTGACACATTGGGTCTAACAAATCCTTTATTCAATAAGTCTTGCAACTGATCCTTTAATTCTCCCAATTTTGCTAGAGCCATTCGGTAAGGTGCTTTAGAAATTGGTACCGTCCCTAGAAGTAAGTCGATAGTAAAATCTATCTCACGGTCAAGAGGCAACCCACATAATTCTTTTAGAATTACGTCTGAAAACTCCTTAACCACTGGTGTACTGACAAGCTTCAATTCATTTTCTATCATCTCCTTTACATAAGGCATAAATCCTTAACATTTGTCCAAAAGTAGTCTTCTTGCTTACAAGGCTGACACTAACTGAGGTGGAGATTGAACCCCGCGATCCCACAAATTTGAATTCTAGCTTCCTTGGTGGTCTAAAAATCACCTCTTTGAAATGACAATCGATACTAGCATGGTTAGTAGCCAGCCACTCCATACCTAGTATTACATTAAATCCATGAAAATCTAATACAATTAGGTTAGCTAGTAATACTCTTCCCTGAATTTCTACTGGATAACCCCTGAGCACCCAACGACACCTCACCACTAACTCTATTGGTGTTGCTACTGATAGTTCAACATCTAATAACTGTGTCTCAACACTAGCCAATTTAACATACCTTGAAGACACAAAAGAGTAACTGGTACCTGTATCAAATAAAACAATAGCTTGATATGATAAAGTAATAAAGGTACCTGTCACGACGTCGTCTATGGTCTTCGCGTCTCCCGACATCAAAGCATAAACCCTCGCCAGGGCTACATTCCTCTGCTGGCCCCCATGAGGCACCTAATAACCTCCTCGGTGCGGTTTGGGAGTAGGTGCGGTGCGGTCTGGGAGCAGGTGTGGTAGCAGGTTGTGTAGGACAATCTCGTACTAAATGTCTCGGTACACCGCATCAATTGCAGATGCCTCTCCCCGCTCGAAACTTTCCTAAGTGTCCCTTTCCATATGTCTGACAAACTAAGTAGACCTACATACCCTGAGTCTCATGACCTCTTATCTCCTGACTTTGTCCCCTACCATAATTACCTCTCCACCACTAGCTCCAACTAGATTTTTATTAATAGCCTGAAGTCATGGATCTCTTCTTCTTTCCCTACTCCTTTACACGCATCCGCTCATCAGCCTCAGCCATAGATGCTTTATCTACCAACTCGACAAAGTCTTGCACTTTCAACACTGCTACCTACTTATAAATTTCTCACCTCAAACCTCTTTTAAATTGACTCACCTTCTTTGCCTCATCAGGTATGATGTACAGGGCAAAGCTAGACAATTATATAAACCTCACTGCGTACTGCTAGACTATCTGCTGTACTTGCTTCAAGTGTAGGAACTCCTCCACTTTAGCCTCCCTAACAGTGGCCAGAAAGTATCTATCGAAGAACAAATCTTTAAATCGGCACCAAGTCATAGCTATAGGCATCGCCCTCTATTCCTCCAATAATTTTACCGCAATCCACCATCTTTCAGCCTCCCGTGTCAGTTTATAGGGGGCAAATAAAATCCTTGGCTCCTTCGTACATTGCAGCACTACCAAAACATTCTCTATCATCTATATCCAATTTTGAAGGACTACAAGATCTGCTCCTCTTGAAAAGGCAAGAGGATTCATCTTCGTGAACTTCTCAATAGTACAGCCTCACTTTGTCGATGGTCCTCCCTGCACTCTGGAGCTATATGCAATCTCAGTCATAACCTATTGAGCCACACTACATAAGACTGCATCTGAATCCCCACCACCTGCACTAGATGGGCCTGCCCCATCATCCCCATTAGCATGAGCACTACTCCCTCTAGGGTCCATCCTAAAACGGAAAATAAACATAATCTGAGGGCCCTATCTATATAAACTAACATATTCATCTATTTAAAATCTCATATCACTAATTAATCCATCGTTCCTACCCTCAATTTAAGATTCAGTTCAGTAATTAAGAAACACAACCCAACAACAGTTTACTATGGATTTTCTGAAATCGTCACCCCAAGAAAGACATAGAAATCACAATGGTAATTCTGCTTCCTAATCCCTAAACAAAACCCTAACTACTTATCTTCATTTCCCCAACATTGACTCACTAAATTCTTGATCCATTCCTATATTCTAGTATTGTTTCCGCTGCACACTAAAGTCTACAGAACCTAGTAACCTAGGCTCTGATACCAAATTGTAACGACCTACCTAATTTACCATATATTTTTTCTTTTCCACATAATAACATACATAATATCCAGCTAAACTGTCATAATCATGGTTAACCTAGACCCATGGGTACCATGGATATATCTGTCATAATACTTTGACACCTAAGCAGAGGGAAAAATAAAATTATATACATGTCATAAATACTAGAAACCATACCAGAGTTCTACTAAATCTGTTATATACATATACATACAGTCATTAACCAAAAAGACTGAAAAGTACTCAACCCAAAAATCCATCTAACCCTAGCTCATCCACTTACCCTACAAATAGGGTAGCTCAGTCCACTTTTACTGTTGCGGGCTCTATCCGCCCTCCTACCTAGATTTCCTGAAAAATTTGTATGGTTGGGGTGAGACACCTCTCGGTAAGGGAGAAAAATTAATATCAGTGTGTGGCAACATGAGTATTTTTTCGTGTCATACATATAAACAATACATAATTCATGAATGGTATAATAGTTGTATCATATTATATAAAACATGGTTTATCATAGCATAGCATATCATACTAAAATTTTGTACTAAGAAATCATCTTATATAACCATATCATACATAACTTATTACCCAGGATAGATAGTTAGTTAGCTATCATCATGTCTTACCCCCCCCCAACAAGACAGGGTTGTGCAGCCTGAAGGCGGGACCTAGCAATGGCTGGCCGACCATGCTAAATCAAACATAAGTCTGTAAGCATGATGGGCCTGTTCCACCTGTTCTGATCTACCAGGAGAACTACGACACTCCCATAAAGCCACATTGACTATCATCTCCCACACTCTACATAAGATGTGTGGTAACATTAACATATTCATAATCATAAACATATAGCTATGGTACCGTGCTTTATAAAATTGAACTAAACTATCCGAGTTCTGATAACATATAATACATTTCATATTTAAGCATAAATATTCAGTAATTAAGAGTAATATCTGACATAAATATATTTGATGATTTCTTACGCATTATACATAATCACGGCATTAGTGCCGGCATAATTCATAGCGTAAAATCACGACATTAACACTGGCATAATTCATAATGTAAAATCACGGCATTAACACCAGCATAATTCATATCGTAAAATCATGGCATTAATGCTGCTAACTGTGTTGTTTCCTCTTATTTTCGGCTCAAAGCATCAGCCACCACATTAGCCTTACTTGGATGGTAACTGATAGTACAATCATAGTCCTTGATGAGCCCTAACCATCTTCTCTACTACATGTTCAACTCCTTCTGCGTGAAGAAGTACTTTAAATTTTAATGATTTGAAAATATTTCACATCTTTTGTCGTATAGATAATCCCTCCAAATCTTGAGTGCGTGAACTACTGTAGCCAATTTTAGATCATGAGTGAGATCATTCTTTTCATATTCTTTCAATTGTCTAGAGGCATATGCTATTACTTTGCCCTGCTACATCAATACACATCTAAGCCCCCTCAAAGACGCGTTACTATGGATCACATAACAATCACCTTCCAATGGAAAATTCAATACTGGTGCTGTGATGAGTCTCTACTTCAATTCCTGGAAGCTTTGCTAACAATTGTCGTCCTATTCAAACCTGACATTCTTTCTGGCTAGTTGTGTTAGAGGCCTTAATAATGCTGAGAATCCCTCTATAAATCATCGCTAATAACCTACCAGTCCTAAGAAACTCCTGACTTCCTGAATGGTCCTCAGCCTGACCCAATTCACTACAGCTTTTATCTTACTAGGATCTACAAAAATTCAATTCCCTGATATAACATGCCCCAGAAATGCAATTTTCTCTAACAAGAATTTACATTTACTAAACTTGGCATACAATTTCTTTTCCTTGAGCATCTGAAGTACAAACCTTAGGTGCGTCTCATGCTCCTCAAAACTCCTCGAGTAGACCAGTATGTCATCAATAAAAACCACAATGAACTGTTCTAAATACTAGTGAAGGATTCTATTCATCAAATCCATGAACACAATAGGAGCATTCATCAGACCAAATGGCATAACTAGAAATTCATAATGCCCATACCTGGTCCTGAAAGTTATCTTTGAAATATCTCATACTTTAAGTTTCACCTGGTGATAACCTAATTTAAGGTCGATCTTGGAATAAATGTGGGTACACTGAAGCTGGTCAAATAAGTCGTCTATATGGGGTGGAGGATACCTATTCTTAATTGTTACTTTGTTTATTTCTCTATAATTTATACACATTCTTATAGTCCCGTATTTCTTTTTAACAAATAGTATTGGAGCTCCCCAAGGCAACACACTGTGTTTGACAAATCCTTTATTCAATAAGTCCTGCAACTGATCCTTTAATTCTCCTAATTCTACTAGAGCCATTTGATAAGGAGCTTTAGAAATTAGCATCGTCCCTGTAAGTAAGTCGATAGTAAAATCTATCTCATGGTCAGGAGGCAACCCACATAATTCTTTTGGAAATACGTCTGAAAACTCCTTAACCACTGGTGCACTGACAAGCTTCAATTCATTTTTTGTCACCTCCTTTACATAAGCCATAAATCCCTTACATCCATCCAAAAGTAGTCTTCTTGCCTGCAAGGCTGACACTAACTAAGGTGGAGATTGCACCTGCGATCCCACAAATCTGAATTTTGGCTTCCCTAGTGGTCTAAAAATCACGATACTAGCATGGTTAGTAGCCAGCCAATACATACCCAGTATTACATCAAATCCATGCAAATCTAGCATACTTAGGTCAGCTAGTAATACTCTTCCCTGAATTTCTACTAGGTAACCTCTAAGCACCCTACGACACTTGACCACTGACTCTTTCGGTGTTGCTATTGATAGTTCAACATCTAATAACTGTGTCTCAACACCAACCAATTTAACATACCTTGCACACACAAAAGAGTAGGTGGCACTTGTATCAAATAAAACAATACCTTGATATGATAAAGCAATAAAGGTACCTGTCACGACGTTATCTACAACCTCTGTGTCTCCCGGTGTCAAAACATAGACCCTCACTGGGGCTGCATTCCTCTGCAGGCCTCCATGAGGCACCTGATAACCTCCTCGATGCAGTCTGGGAGCAAATGCGGTATTAGGTGGTGTAGGATAATCTCGTTCTAAATGTCTCGGTACACCGCATCAATTGCAGACACCTCTCCTTGCTTGACACTCTCCCAAGTGTCTCTTTCCATATGTCTAACAAACTGGGTAGACCTGCATACCCTGAGTCTCACAACCTCTCATCTCCTTTCTCTATCCCCTATCATAATTACCTCTCCTCCACTAGCTCTAATTAGATCCCTCATGATAGCCTGAAGATGTGGATCTCCCTGCTCTTCTACACCCATCCGCTCACCTGCCTCAGCCACAGATGCTCTGTCTACCAACTCGGCAAAGTCTTGCACTTTCAACATTGCTACCTTCTTATAAATTTCTCGCCTCAGACCTCTTTCAAACTACCTCGACTTCTTTGTCTCATCAGGTATGATGTACGAGGCGAAGCGGGACAATTCTATAAACCTCACTGCATCCTGTTAGACTATCTGTTGTCCCTACTTCAAGTGCAGGAACGCCTCCACTTTAGCCTCCCTAATAGTAGGTAGAAAGTATCTATCGAAGAACAAATCTTTAAACTAGAACCAAGTCATGGCTATAGGCACCGCCCTCTATTCCTCAAATAATTTTACAGCAGTCCACCATCTTTCAGCCACCCCTATCAATTTATAGGTGGAAAACAAAACCCTCTGCTCCTTCATACACTGCAGCACTGCCAAAGCTTTCTCTATCTCCTACATCCAATTTTCAGCCACTGTAGGATTTGCTCCTCCTAAAAAGGAAGGAGGATTTATCTTTGTGAACTTTTCAATAGTAAAACCTCACTCTTTCGATAGTCCTCCCTGCTCTCTGGAGTTACATGCAATCTCAGTCATAACCTACTGAGCCACACTATTCAAGACTGCATCTGAATCCCCACCACTTGCACCACAGGGGTCTGACCTATCATCCCCACTAGCATGAGTGCTACTCCCTCCAAGGTCCATCCCGAAACGAAAAATAAACATAATCTAAGGACCCTATCTATGTAAGATAACTAACATATTCATATACTTAAAATCTTATATCGCTAATTAATCTATCGTTCCTACCCTCAATTTAAGATTCAATCCAGTAATTGAGAAACACAACCCGACAACAGTTTACTATGACTTTCCTAAAATCATCACCTCAAGAAAGACATAGAAATCACAACAGTAATTCTACTTCCCGATCACTAAACAAAACCCTAAATACTTATCTTCATTTCGCTAACATTGACTCACTAAATTCTAGATCCATTCCTATACTCTAGTATTGTTTCCGCTACACACTAGAGTCTACAGGACCTAGCAACCTAGGCTCTGATACCAAATTGTAACGACCTGTCTAATTTACCATATATATTTTCTTTTCCACATAATAACATACATGATATCCAACTAAATGATTATAATCACGGTCAACCTGGACCCATGGGTACAAGGGATATATCTATCATAATACTCTGATACCTAAGCAGCGAGAAACATAAAATTATATACATGCCATAAATACTAGAAACCATACAAGAGTTCTACTAAATCTGTCATATACATATACATACAGTCGTCCACCAAAAAAAAATAGAAAAGTACTCCTAGGGTCTCAATCCAAAAATCCTTCTAACCCTAGCACATCCACTTACCCTACAAATAGGGTAGCTCAGTCCACTTTTACTGTTGCGGGGCTCTATCCACCCTCTTACTTGGATTTCCTGAAAAATTTGTATATCTGGAGTGAGACACCTCTTAGTAAGGGAGAAAAATTAATATTACTGTGTGGCAACATGAGTATTTTTTTTGTGGTATATATAAAAACAGTACATAATTCATAACTGGTATAACAGTTGTGTCATATAGCATAAAACATTGTTTATCATAACATAGCATATCATACTAAATTTATGTATTGAGAAATCATCTTATATAACCATATCATACGTAACTTATTACCCAAGATAGATAGTTAGTTAGCTATCATCATATCTTACCCCCCACATGACAGGGTTGTGCAGCTTGAAGGCAGGACCTAGCAATGGCTGGCCAACCATGCTAAATCAAACATAAGTTTGTAAGTATGATGGGCCTATTCCACATGTGCCAGTTTACCAGGGGAATTACAACACTCCCATAAAGCCACATTGACTACCACCTCCTATACTCTACATAAGATGTGTGGTAGTACTAACATATTCATAATCATAAACATATAGCTACGGTACCGTGCTTCATAAAATTGATCTAAACTATCCGAGTTCTGATAACATATAATACATTTCATATTTAAACATAAATTTTCTATAATTCATAGTAATATCTGACACAAATATATTTCATGATTTCTTACGTATCATACATAATCACGGCATCAGCGCCCCCATAATTCATAATGTAAAATCATGGCATTAACACTTACATAATTCATTACACAAAATCACGGCATTAACGCTGGCATAATTCATATCATAAAATCGTGGCATTATCGCCGACATAGTTCATATCGTAAAATCACGTCATTAACGCCGACATAATTCATAACATAATATACATACATTCTTACATTATTTAATATAATCTTTAAAACATATTCCCTGTACTGAAATCATAATATTTCAATATAACATAAATTTCATGGGAATATTATACTCATGCCACACGAATATTCATAGCCTTATAAATTCATAATTTATTTTGAAATCAGATTTCCATATAAAACATGCTTAAATAATTTCCCTGTTTAACAGTAGTATTCCCAAATATAGTTCTAAATCATATATATTTCCTGAAAATAAATGTTGTATAATAATAAATAGTTTCATGAAAATACTGACTTAATTTATCCCCTTCCCTATCTTACTGTGAAGCCCACAAAACACTCCAAATTTACACCCATGTGTTCCCCAGCACAACACCCTAAAATTGCATTTTCCCCATCCGAACTTCAGTATAATACTATCTAAAGCATTTTCCCTAGTCCAACAACACCAAATAACTTATAAAGCCTAAAATAACTAACTTACGCCAATTTTGGGATGGTGTCCAAGTTGACCTAACCAACGAACTACTCCAGCAGACTTGAAGAGAATCTTCTTAGGAGTAGCATGGCGCCTTCCGGTCGTCAAACCAGCGAAGAATGGACCCAAAATCAAAGAGAGAAGGTGTCAAAAATGTAGGAGAGAGAGAGAGAGGGGGGGGGGGAGGGAGGGAGGGAGGGAGGGCTTCTTGAAAATTTTCTCGTAGAAAATCCAAAGTTGGTATATTTATAAAATGCAGATTTGTCGACGAGCCACGTCACCTCGTCAATGAGTCCTTGGAGAGAGTTTTTCAACGATTACTTACTCCTCGTCCATGAGTTTTTGGCCTCGAAAGTTGTCTTTTCGATAATTTCTCATCGACGAGACACTCATCCCCGTCAACGAGTCCACGAGGCCTGCTCGTTGATGAGACCCTGTTGAAACTCCTTTTAAAATTCCTTTTTTCTCCTTTCTTTTATTATTTAATTATTATAATTCTTCGGGTCTCTACAGTTTATATCTGTTTGCAAGAACACATGGGATCAATTGAAGATCGTTTACTTATTTTGATTAGATGACTTTCTTCTATGGAAGAATTTGTTATCATATTGACTTTATATTTTGTTTGGATATGTTATTTCAAGATTATTAGGTGCTTCAGGACCATATCTGAAGACTCGAGTAAAGTATTGAATCAAAGTCCAACTTAAGACCCATGTAGGCCCCACATGGCTCCAATGGACCCCACATGGTTTTGGCCTTCCTTTTGGAATATGTTTAAATTTCAAATTTGAATTGTAGTCATGCAAGACAATTAAGCTTGACTTGTGTGCTTATGAGTTGGAGTTTCTTGTTTTTTAGTAAGTATTAATTGTGTTAGCTTAATAGTTGTTGAAAGTTGTTGAGAGTTGTAGTTGAAAGTTATTGAGAGTTGTTGAGTGTTTAATGCTTTGTCTCCTAGGCTATGCCTATAAATAGTCTTCTTATTGTAAGAAAAAAGATATGAAGTTGAAGTTGAATATAGAAGAAACATTTCTTTGCTTGAGCTTGTAAAGTTTGTCCCTCTCCTTGTGAGTGAGTAGTGTGAGGTTACGACATTCTCTTCAAAATCAAGTGGTGAGAGACCACTAAACTATCTAATGACTCTATCAACCCCTCCTCCATATAATACTCTCATGGCCCCCATCAACACCACACGGCCAGCACCTTCATACACCCACACGACAATCATCATCTACACTTCATTGCTGCATTCATCTTGTGATTCAAAGCTTGTACGAAGGACCTACGATGTGACCTAACTACGTCTAGAACAACATCAAGTCATCCAAATCAATCCCTTGGTAACTTCAGTACTTGTGTTTGAATCCTTTGCTATATCTTGTGAACACTTGCTAGTAAATTAAAATCACATCTTTGAATAACCCATTTGATCCATAGATTGCAATATTGGTACTTACTAGTTAAAATCAATTGTATGAATACTAGTTTGCTAACATAGAACTTATATTATTGAATATTTTAAATGGAAAATTTTCATCATATAACTTGATTCCTTTGTGAAAGAACAAATTGGGACTTAATTGCTGGTCAAGTCCTACACCTTTTCAAAATCCTTGAACATGTGAAATAAAGCATGGTTTTATTGGGTTTATGTTCGGATAATTAAATTCTTAAGTTAAAGTGTTTAAGTGTATGTGCTTCTGTGAGGGTTGAATCGTAGGACATAGGTCGAGCATTCTCATCCTACATTAGGCTTGCTTCCCAAGTTGGCAAGCATCACAAATTCTGCCTTTTATGAATTTAGTGTTGGATAAGCCCTTAACTAAATTCTTCCTAGATAAATTAGATAAGAGATCCATGCTACCATGTCCTACCCTCTTATTCCATAACCAATGAGATTCATTCAAGCCCGTAAAACACTTTACATCTTGAGACATTAAGTTTTCAAAGTTGATGCAAGACACATTTTCACAACGATTTGCAATGAAGAGTATTTTGTGATTTTTCTGCATTTTCAGCGATACACTTATCCTTTTTAAAGGTTATTTCAAATCTTTTTTCACTAAGTTGACTAATACTATGCAAGTTATGTTTTAAACCTTCAACTAATAAGACATTCTCAATGATTAAGGAAGGTTCCTTAGCGACTTTGCCGATGTTGATAATTTTACCTTTGGCGTTGTCTCCAAAAGTGGCATGTCCACCTTGCTTCAGTGTTAATGATGTGAACTTGGACTTGTGTACCATCATATGCCTAGATCATCCACTATCCAAGTACCACTTGTCTTTTGAAGGGGTGGACCTAAAACATACCTACAAAAGGATTCAAGTAATTACCCTAGGTACCCAAACCTTCTATGGTCCTTTTAGGTTAGTTTTAGAAGTTTCTTTGACTTTCCACACCTTTTTAGTTTTAACATGCTTTCTTTTAAATGGGCAATCAAATTTGATATGACTCTTCTTTTTACATAATAAACATATGGTGTGCGCGCGTAAGCATTGTTTGAGGAAGTGCTGGCATAGTTTTTAGATTCTCTTACAAAATAACCCATGTAGAGATTCTTTTACCTCTTATTTTTCTATTTTATTAAAGCCAATGCATTCTTTGTCTAAAGACATCTTTTGAGGACCAACTAGTTTGTCAAAATTATCTTTTCCTCTGGTGAAGCTATAGATTATTTTAGAATGATCTTCTACCTTTCTTTCTAGGCTAGTGATCTTTATATCTTTCTCATTTTCACAAGTGGCTTGTGATTTCAAGTCCTCTAGTTCTACTAACAAATTTTTAGTCTTATTCTCTTGTGCAACAATGTATGAGTCTTTTTATTTTTCAACAGTTTGAGTTGACTCTAAATTCTTCATTAACGTTTCATTTCACTTTTTAGTGTGGTGCCATTCTTGGACACCCTAACAAAGCTTTTATGTAATTTAAATAACTCAATTTGAAACTCAGTGTATGATGGCATGCTATCATAAGACTCATTACTAGAATCAATAAACGAGTTAGAGTAAGAGTTTTCCTCATCGTTTAACTCCATAAGGCAGAAGTTTGCCACCTCCTAATCATTTGAGTTGCTTTCCAAGTTACTTGAGCCAGAGTCATCCTAAGTTATGGCCTTCATTTCCTTCTTCTTCTCTTCTTAGACTCATTTTAAAATTTTGGATAATCAGGTTTAATATGACCTACTTTCTTGTAGTTATAGCAAGTTGGAGGTTTTGCTTTTGTTTCTTTCTTACTTGTTTCTCCTTTGTCCATCCTAGATCCTCAGAATTTCCTAGTGAATTTCTTATTCTTTTTGAAGAACCTACCTAATTGTTTGGTGATTAAAGTCATATCTTCTTCGTATATCTCTTCATTTTCCTCATCACTTGAGCTTTCTTTGGAATCTTAAATTGCAATGGGTTTCTTAGCCTTACTACTTTAGGTTGCTCTTTCATTTATGGCCATCTCATTGGTAGGCTTGCCAAGGCTTGGGTCCTTAACTACCAAAGATAATATTTATAAAATCTAACTAATCCCAAGTTTAGTATAATGATGAGTGAGTCAGGTGTCAATCTCAGGGACTCTAGTACAGCAGTCAACCAATCTTAATCTAGCTTACTTCGCTTGAACAAAAATTAAAATATTGAAGTTTGGATTTTTCTATTTAACTATGAAAGCAAGTAGATTGAATTAAATTACCTATGGAAAGCAAGTCTCTGGTTATGAATCCACCCTAGCATTTAGTGAGCAATACCTAGGTTTGATCAATTGTCCATATTAGGGTTTCCAAAATAAGTCATTCACTTGAGTAGCATAAGGTAGCCAGCTTCGCACCAATCGTCTGGAGCATGATCGGGAGAATGGGGCATACCCTATCTAGTGAACATGAATTCCTTTCTAATGTAATCCACTCAAGTGGCATAGGGTAGTAAGGTCGTACCAATCATCTAGAGCACAACTGGGAAATGGGGTATACCCTATCCAGCGAACATGGATTACTTTGTCACAACCAAACCCTATCATGTACAATTGACTGAAACCTAGCTATTGGACTTTGGCCTAAGGTTTCATCACAACCAGAGAACTCAATATTTAGCTACTCATGTTGCATGAAATTAAAAATAAGGTATTGAAAGATGGAATTGAAAGCATACTTTTATTGAAATTGAAATTGAAATTGAAATTGCACAAAGCAATGTAAATTGTCAATGGAATTGAAAGCTATTATAAATGGCACCAATCGGATTCGAAGTTTGTCACAGAACTTTCAAAGCACCAAAAAGGAACTAGCTTGAAAATGAAAGTAAACCTAATCTAAATGGCACCCAAAGGCATTTAAGGTCTATCACTAACCAAAAATGAGCCAAAGGGGAACCCTAATCACCTATTTGAAGTTTTATTTTATACCCAAAATGGTTTGCACATGATTGAATTCAAATTATGAAATTTTCACCAAAAATCTCACAAAGCAGTTTTTGAATTTGATCACAGTCGACCTGGTCATACCCTGGACTTCTGCTGGTCGCGCCTTTGTTGAGCTACTCTAGAAAATCTCCACTTAACTCTTTGTTCAGGTGTTGGCTTCTTTGACTTGGTCACACCTTCAAGGCATCTTAGTAGCGGCATTGTCGAAGCACTCTGTGATTCTATAATTAATCAGCACTTTGGAGTCTTCTAGTCATGACTTGGTCGCCCCTTGTGACTGTCTGGTCGCACCACATGGTCAAACAGGGACATGTTGCATTGGATGGAACAAGGCATGGGAAACCTGGTTGAACACTTGGTCGAGACTTGTGCTTCCTAAATGCTTCCTTAGCTTCTTGCATTGCTTAAATGGTAGGCTCACCAAGGTTTGGTGTAATGACCTGCCTATTTTACCATAAATTTTTTTGTTTTAAACAAACATAATAAACCTGATAAAACATAATCAATCTGGACCCATGAGTACAAGGGATATACCTGAAATAAAACATCGATACCTAAGTAGCGGGAAACGTAAAATCATATACATATCAAATTATCCATCTAACACAATACCAGAGTTTTACTACAACTATCACATACATACATACATACATACATACATCCAAAAATATTGAAAAATGCCCTAGGGTCACCACCCAAAAATCCGTTAGACCCTAGCAAAATGACTTACCATTGAGACAGGGTGGAACAGTCGAACTCTAATGTTGCGGAGCTCTATCCGCTCTTCTATCTTGGACTCCTAAAATGTTTATATAGTTGGGGTGAGACACCTCTTAGTAAGGGAAATAAACTAATATCAGTGTGTGGCAACATAAGTATTTTCGTGTTATACGTATAACATTACATAAATTATATTTGATAAAACTGTCTATAACATATCTGGAAAAAAACATAATTTCTCATAACATGGTATATCATACTGAATTTATATACATAAAGATCATCTCATATACTGTACGTGAAATAACATCTTGGATGGATAGCTAGCTGGTGTTATGTCTTACCCCCACATGACTGAGTTATGCGACAAACCTAGCAATAGCTGGCCGACCACGCTAGATCAACATAAGTCTATAAGTACTATGGGTCTGCCCCTCCTGGTCTGGACACCAGAGGGATGCCTACACTACCATAAAACCACATCGACTGTCGTTCTCCCACTGCCCCTTACGACAAGTGGTAGCACTAACATATACATGATCGTGATCATATAGCTACGGTACCGTGCTTTGTGAAAGCCTAAACCAAGCCAACCAGATTGTGATAACATATAGTAAATCTCAAATAATAATACATAGTTGTTTCATAATAATATTTTTCATAAAAATATTTTCATGAATTTTTTCTTACCAAAACGAATAAACCTCGGCCCTTACGTCAGTATAGCATATCATAAAAACCACATCCTTTACGCCGGCATATCATAACAACCACGGCCCTTACGCCAACATATCATATCATGAAAAATCACAGCCTTTACGTTGACATATATTTTAACATACATAGTTTGAAAACCCTATACTGTTTCAATATCATACTTTAAACATAGTTCCTGTACCGTTTTTAATATCTTCCTGAATACAGAAATAACATATTGATTCTAAAAACGTAGTATTTTGATATTACATAAAATTAAATAATTTCATACTCATGCCACACAAAATTGAATATTAATCTATTCATAAAATATTCACAGAATCACATTCCCAGCTAAACTGTATTAAAATCATTTTCCTATTAATAGTAGTACTTCCCAAATCAGTTCTATAACATATATAATTTTCTTGAAAATAAAAGCTGAATATTAATAAATAATTTCATGGAAATACGGACCTAGTTTATCCCCTTACCTGACTTATGAAAAGCCTACGAATTACTCCAAAATCACACCTATGTGGTCCCCAACTCAACACCCTGAAATTGATATTTTCCAAATAAAACCTCATTATTATCTTACCTAACATATTCTTCTCACTCCAGAAACACCAAAAACATAATAAAACTAAAATTAACTTAGACAAATTTTGGGATGGTTTCCAAGTTAGCCTAACCAACAAATCACTCCAATCGATCTACAGAGAATCTTCCCATGAATGACGTGGCGGCTTCTGATCATCGAACCGGAAAAGAATAGGGCTGGAATTGAAGAGAGAAGGTGAGGGAGCCGAAGTGAGAGAGAGAGAGAGAGAGAAAAGGGTTTGGCTGAATTTTCTTGCAAAAAATTGGATTTAAGCCTATTTATACACCAGCCTTCGTCGATGAGGCCCAGAAGAGAGTTCGTCGATGAACATTTACTTATTGTCGACAAATTTTAGGCCCTGCAATAGCCCTCTCGGTAATTTCTTGTTGACGAGACACGTGGCATACGACGAATCAAGTAGTGAGTTTGTCGACAAAACCGAAGGGTTTGTCGATAAGCCCTGCAATTTCTCCTTTTAAATTTTCCTTTCTCCTTCTTTTATTATTTAAATACTATAATTCTTCGAGTCTCTACATTCTCCCCTCCTTATGAAAATTTCATCCTCGAAATTTACTATATATATTGAAACCATCCTTTAAAGAAAATAGGCTACTTATTTTATTACTTACCCTCACTTATGGCGGAGGAATACCATGGTTACATTCACGGTTTTGGGAGATTACAATACACATAAAATAAAATTCTCCCACAACCAAAATACTATCTACTACTAGAAAATTATTACATTTAATTAACCCGCACAATAGAAATTTTACATATTTACTAATAACTTTTCCTAATTACTACTCATCCCCACTGAAGAGATACGGGTACTTCTGTCGTATCTGCTTCTCAAGTTCCCATGAAACTTCCTCTATCATATGATTTATCGATAAGACTTTTACTAAAGGAATCTTCTTATTACACAATTCTTATTCTTTCCTGTCCAGAATCTGCACTAGTATCTCCTCATATGTCAAAGTATCCTCGAGCTCTATCTCACCATAGCTGATCACATGGGAGGGATCTAGGACAGGGAGACATGGAATACGTCGTGTATTCTAGACAAAATGGGTGTAAGGCTAGCCTGTAGACAACTGACCCCACTCTCTTAAGAATCTCAAATGAGCCAATAAACCTAGGTCTAAGCTTACCCTTCTTTTCAAATCTCATAATTCCATTTAATGGAACTATTTTCAAAAACACATGATCTTCAACATCAAACTCTAGTTTCCTACTGCAAGTATCAGCGTAACTCTTCTGCCAACTCAGAGCTGCACTGATTCTGTCTCTGATGAGCCGAATTTTGTCATATGTCTGCTGCACTAACCGTAGCCCCACAACTCGCCGCTCCCCTAACTCATTCCGGTATAGAGGAGAATGACATCTCCTACCATAAAGCGCCTCATGAGGTGTCATTCCAATGTTGGCCTGATAGCTGTTATTGTATGAGAACTCTGCCAGTGACATATATTGAGTCCAACTACCCCCAAAATCTAGTATGCATGCTCGCAACATATCTTCTAATATCTAAATCACCCTCTCAGTTCGGCCATCTATTTGAGGATGAAACACCATGCTGAAAGATAAATGAGACCCCCAAAGCCTCCTACAAGCTCCTCCAAAATTGTGACGTGAAACATGGGTCTCGATCTGACACTATAGACACTGGCACACCATGAGAACAGACTATATCCTGGATATAAATCTCTATTAGTCTGTCTATGGAGTAGTTGACTTTAATAGGAATAAAGTGAGCAGTCTTCGTCAATTTATTAATGACCACCCAAATAGCATTCTGACCTTGTGGTGCCGGTGGCAAACTCGTCACAAAGTCCATAGATACATGATACCACTTCCACTCTGGGATGTAAAGTGGTTGCAACTAGCTCGCCGGCCTCTGGTGCTTAGCTTTTACCTACTGGCACATCAAACATTTGTATATGAACTCAGAAATTTCCCTCTTCATACCGCTCCACTAGTAAAACGCTCATAGATCCCTATACATTTTAGTACTACCTAGTTAAACCATATACAAGGACCTGTGATCCTTCTCTAAGATCATCCTCCTGGTGTTTATTTGCAGGCACACATAACCTGGAAAGGAACCTCAAGTCCTCATCATCATAAATACTGAATTCATCTCCCTGTCCGTCCTGCACCTTAGCTATCAACTCTGCTAATTCTGCGTCATCTCTCTGAGCTGTTTTAATCCTTTCTTGTAAAGTAGGCTGTACAACCAAGCTAGAAATAAATGCCTGAGGATCACTCTCTACCAACTCTATACTAAGTCTCTCCAAGATCCATCCGAATCAGATGTTGTACCTCCATATCTACCAGTCCTGGTCCTACTAATTTCCTACTCAAAACATCAGCTGCCACGTTTGCTTTTCCCGAGTGGTAACTAATAGTGCAGTCATAATCTTTAATAAGTTCTAACCATCGATACTATCTCATGTTCAGCTCTTTTTGAGTGAAAAAGTACTTCAAACTTTTGTGATCAGAGAATATCTCACATCTTTCACCATACAAATAATGCCTCCAAATCTTTAATGTATGCATCACTATAGCCAATTTCAAATCGTGGGTAGGGTAGTTCTTTCATACTCTTTCAACTGTTAGGAGGCATAAACTACAACCTTACCATGCTGCATCATCAATACACAACCGAGCCCTTTCGAAGACAGGTCACTGTAAACGACATAACCATCACCCCTTAATGGAATGATCAACACTGGTGCAGTGACAAGTCTCTACTTTAATTCTTGGAAACTATGCTCGTAATCATCCCATTCAAACCTAACATTCTTTTTGGTCAGCCGTGTGAGAGGTCCTGATAAAGCTGAAAACCTCTCTACAAACCAACGATAATAACCTACCAGTCCTGTTTAACTCCTAATTTGCTGAATGTTCTTCAACCTTTCCCAATTCAACATTGTCTCAATCTTGCTGGAATCCACTGAAATTCCATCCTTTGATACAACATACCCTAGAAACGACACTTTCTCTAGCCAAAATTCACATTTACTAAACTTGGCATACAACTTCTTTTCCTTAAGCATCTGAAGTACTAGCCATAAATGCATCTCATGCTCCTCAAAGCTCCTCAAATAAACCAATATATCATCAATGAAAACTATAACGAACAGGTCTAAATACTAGTGAAAGACTTTATTCATCAATTCCATGAATACAGCAGGAGCATTTGTCAGACCAAACGGCATAATGAGGAATTCATAATGCCCATATCTGGTCTTAAAGGTTGTTTTTGAGACGTCTTTTACTTTTACTTTCACCTGATGGTAGCCTGATCTGAGGTCAATCTTGGAATAGACCCGCGTTCCTTGAAGATGATCAAATAAAACATCTATACGGGCTAAAGGATACTTGTTCTTGATTGTCACCTTATTAATTTTCCTGTAATCTATACACATCCTCATAGATATGTCCTTTTTCTTTACAAATAACAGTAGAGCTCCCCATGGTGATACACTGGGCCGAATAAAATCCTTATCCAACAAGCAACTGATCCTTTAGTTCTCCCAACTCTACTAGAGTCATTCTATAAGGAGCTTTAAATATCAGTGTTGTCCTAGGAAGTAGATCAATAACGAAATCTACCTCGCGGTCAGGAGGCAACCCAGGTAGATCTTCTGGAAAAATATCTAGAAATTCCTTAACCACTGGTGTATTGCCCAGTTTCAATTCATTTTCTGACACCTCCTTCACAAAGGCCATAATCCACTGAAAATCATCCAAGAGTAATCTCCTTGCTTGTACAGTTGATACTAACTGTGGCAGGGATTGCACACACGACCCTATGAACTTGAATTTTGGTCTTCCCGAAGGTTTGAATATTACTTCTTTCAAATAATAGTCTATACTGGCGTAATTGGCCACCAACCAATCCATACCAAAAATTACATCGAATCCATGTATGTTAAATACTATCAAGTTAGCTGGCAAGACTTTCCCCTGAATATCAACTGAACAGCCTCAGACCACTCTACTACACCTCACTACTGACCTTGTTGGTATAGTTACTAACAATTCGGTGTCTAAAAACTATGTTCCTACCCTATATAATCTAATACACCCCATAGACATGAACGAGTGTGTGGCTCCTGAATCAAACAATACAATAACTTTAAATGAAAGCATGTTAATCATACCTGCACCACATCGCCGACTGTCTCAGCATCTCTAGGTGTCAAAGCATAGACCCTCGCTAGAGCTACATTCCTCTACTGGCCTCCATGGGGCACTTGATAGCCTCCTCAATACGGTCTGGGAGCAGAAACGATATTTAGTGGTGTAGGACAATCTCACACCAGATGTCCCTGCCTACCGCAGTGATAGCAGACATCTCCCCCCACTTGAAAATCTCCAAAGTGTCTCTTTCCACAAGTCTGACAGATAGGAAAATTATGCACCGTTTGCAACTCATGACCTCCAATCTCTTGCCTCTGTCCTCTGCCACAATTTCCTCTCCTCCACTGATTGTACATAAATCCCTAATGAAAGCCTGAAGGCACAGATCTCTTATTCTGTCCCTACTCCTCTGCATCCATGCTCTCACTAACTTCGGCCAAAGCTGCTCTGTCAACTAACTTAGCAAAATTATGTATCTTCAACACTCCCACCTGCTTATATATTCCTTACCTCAAGCCTCTTTCAAACTGTCTCACCTTCTTTACTTCATCAGGAATAATATACAGGACAAAGCGGGATAGCTCTATAAACCGCCCCCCATACTACTGGACCAACTGATGTCCTTGCTTCAAATTCAAGAACTCTTCCACTTTAACTTCCCTAACAGTGGCTGAAAAATATCTGTCAAAGAATAATTCTTTAAATCGGTCTGATGTCATAGCTATCGGTGTCATCCTCTGCTACTCCAAAAGTCTCACAGCAGTCTACCACCTCTCAGCCTCCCCTATCAGTTTATAGGTGGCGAAGAGGACCATTTGCTCCTCCATACATTGTAATACCACCAAAACTTTCTCGATCTCCTATATCCAATTCTTGGCATCTACAAGATCAACTCCTCCCGAAAATGCCAGAGGATTCATCTTCATAAATTTCTCTATCATGCATCCATGGCCTGTAGACGAGCCTCCCTGCTCTTTAGAGCTCCTAGCGATCTTAGTCATACCCTGCTGAGCTACGCTGCATAGTACTGCATTTGAATCAGTCTCGCCTGCACTCGAGGGCCCTACACCCTCACTACCACTCGCATGGACACTACCTCCTCTAGGGTCCATCCTGAAAAGACAATAAATGTGGCTCAGGGACCTTATTCTTATAATTTACATGTCTAACTAAAATCCCTAATCTTGACATCCTTATCTTATTTCAAGATCTAATCCTACACTATAAAAACACAACCCGACAATATTTTACTATAAAATGCCAGAGGATTCATCTTCATAAATTTCTCTATCATGCATCCATGGCCTGTAGACGAGCCTCCCTGCTCTTTAGAGCTCCTAGCGATCTTAGTCATACCCTGCTGAGCTACGCTACATAGTACTGCATTTGAATCAGTCTCGCCTGCACTCGAGGGCCCTACACCCTCACTACCACTCGCATGGACACTACCTCCTCTAGGGTCCATCCTGAAAAGACAATAAATGTGGCTCAGGGACCTTATTCTTATAATTTACATGTCTAACTAAAATCCCTAATCTTGACATCCTTATCTTATTTCAAGATCTAATCCTACACTATAAAAACACAACCCGACAATATTTTACTATAAAATGCCAGAGGATTCATCTTCATAAATTTCTCTATCATGCATCCATGGCCTGTAGACGAGCCTCCCTGCTCTTTAGAGCTCCTAGCGATCTTAGTCATACCCTGCTGAGCTACGCTGCATAGTATTGCATTTGAATCAGTCTCGCCTGCACTCGAGGGCCCTACACCCTCACTACCACTCGCATGGACACTACCTCCTCTAGGGTCCATCCTGAAAAGACAATAAATGTGGCTCAGGGACCTTATTCTTATAATTTACATGTCTAACTAAAATCCCTAATCTTGACATCCTTATCTTATTTCAAGATCTAATCCTACACTATAAAAACACAACCCGACAATATTTTACTATAAAATGCCAGAGGATTCATCTTCATAAATTTCTCTATCATGCATCCATGGCCTGTAGACGAGCCTCCCTGCTCTTTAGAGCTCCTAGCAATCTTAGTCATACCCTGCTGAGCTACGCTGCATAGTACTACATTTGAATCAGTCTCGCCTGCACTCGAGGGCCCTACACCCTCACTACCACTCGCATGGACACTACCTCCTCTAGGGTCCATCCTGAAAAGACAATAAATGTGGCTCAGGGACCTTATTCTTATAATTTACATGTCTAACTAAAATCCCTAATCTTGACATCCTTATCTTATTTCAAGATCTAATCCTACACTATAAAAACACAACCCGACAATATTTTACTATGGTTTTCCTGAAATCGTCACCCCAGGAAAAGAACAAAAACCACCACAGAAGTTCTGCCTCTAGAATGTAGAACAAAACCTTAAATTCTTTCCCTAACTCTGGTATCATTTTTTCTACATTCTAAAGTCTATAGAACCTAACAACCTAGGCTTTGATACCAAACTGTAACGACCTGCCTATTTTACCCTAAATATTTTTTAAAAAAACAAACATAATAAACCTGATAAAATATAATCAACCTAGATCCATGGGTACCAGGGATATACCTGAAATACAACACTGATACCTAAGCAGCAGGAAACGTAAAATCATATACATATCAAATTATCCATCTAAAACAATACTAGAGTTTTACTACAACTGTCATATACATACACACATCCCAAAATATCGAAAAGTGCCCTAGGGTCACCACCGAAAAATTTTCCAGTCCCTAGCAAAATGACTTACCCTTCAGACATGGTAGAATAGTCGAACTCTAACGCTGCGGAGATCTATCAGATCTTCTATCTAGGACTCCTGAAATGTTTATATAGTTAAGGTGAGACACCTCTCAATAAGGGAAATAAACTAATATCAGTGTTTGGCAGCATGAGTATTTTCGTGTTATACGTAAAATAGTACATGAATTATATTTGATAAAACTGTCTGTAACATATCTGGGAAAAACATAATTTCTCATAACATGGTATATCATACTAAATTTCTATACATAAAAATCATCTCATATACTGTACGTGAAATAACACCCTAGATGGATAGTTGGCTGGTGTCACGTCTTACCCCCACATTAATGGGTTGTGCGGCCCGAAGGCAGGACCTAGCAACGGTTGGCTGACCATGTTAGATCAACATAAGTTTGTAAGTATGATGGGTCTGGCCCTCCTGGTGTGAACACCAGAGGGACGCCTGCACTACCATAAAACCACATCAACTACCGTTCTCCCACTGCCCCTTTAGACAAGTGGTAGCACTAACATATACATAATCGTGATCATATAGCTACGGTACCGTGCTTCGTGAAAGCCTAAACCAAGCCAATTAGATTCTAATAACATATAGTAAATCCCAAATAATAATAAATAGTTGTTTCACAATAATATTTGTCATAATAATATTTTCATGAATTTTTGTTTATCAAAATGTATAAACCCTGGCCCTTACATTGGCATATCATATCATAAAAACCACGGCCCTTACGCCGGCATATCATATCATGAAAAATCATGGCCCTTACGCCGACATATATTTTAACATAAATAGTTTGAAAACCTTGTACTATTTCAATATCATACTTTAAACATAGTTCCTGTACCATTTTTAATATCTTCATGAATACAGTAATAACATGCTGATTCTGAAAAACATAGTATTCTAATATTACATAAAAATAAATAATTACATACTCATGCCACACAAAAGTGAATATTGTTCTATTCATAAAATCTGCACAGAATCATATTCCCTACTAAACTGTATTAAAATCATTTTCCTGTTAACAGTAGTATTTCCCAAATCAATTCTATAACATACATAATTTCCTTAAAAATAAAAGCTGAATATTAATAATTAATTTCATGGCTTCTCCTTCCTGAATTACATTATAAAATATAATGAACTATTTATAAGACTATGAATGCAATGCAGGAATTCAAACCCAAATTTTGGGTTCAAACCCTGAACCTGAACCTGAACCTGAACTAGACCCCAGTCCAACCACACTGAACTAAGAACTGAACCGAACCCCCAACCAAGTCCCGACTGAATTGAACCCAAACTAGAACCCAAAGCCTACCTATTTTAAACCCCGTGATGCCCATTTACTTAAAAGAATCCTAGCCCACCTATTTTAAACGCCTAGAGCCCATATGTTTCAAACCCCCAAAGCCCAAATATTTTTTTAAACCCCCAGGCCCATTTGTTTTACAAAGAAACCCCAACCCATTTATTTTAAAGAAAACCCAAGCCCGAAAACCCAAGCCCATTTGTTTTAAAAAGACCTGAGGCCCATTCATTTTTAAAAAAACCCAAAGGCAACCTCCTTTAAAACCCTAAGCCCAAAATGTTTTTAAAACCAGAGCCTTATAACGTTTTCAAAACCAGAGCCCAATAACTTTTTTTTAAACCAGAGCCCACATGTTTTAAAATCTCAAAGCCCACACTCGTTTAAAACCCCACGCCCACCAAATGTTTTAAAACGCAAAGCCCATCAAAATAACACTGAGCCCATCATTTCAAGCCCAAACTCAACACATGTCAAAGCTCACCAGACCCACTCAAAGCACCTCTGAGTCCACACAAACCTAAGGGTTGGCTCATACGAGTCAACCCAATAAAAACTCAATAGGTTAGGGTTCAGACGAGTCAAATCATCCTTGAACCCTAACACTTTAATTTGTAAAACCCTAGATTCGAACCAACACTTAATCCACATGCAATAAAGAAAGCAAAGCATACTCACAATCACACATAGAAAGAACAAAATAGATTGAGGGGGATAATACATATTTGTTACACCTTCAAGAACTAAATAGACCCCCCTCCTGGGTCTTGCATCGAACTTCACCATCGGGACACCCTCGAGTGTTCTACAGTTTGCCATTGTAAAGATGAACAAAGTTGGCGTAACAGTTTAACAAAGAGAGAGGGAAGCTATAAAATAGGAATCAGGGATCCTGAATTTCGAACAAACACGAAGGGGTTGAAGGATCTGACCTTAGGATTTCAAGTTGATTCAAGAATAGAGAGTGAGAAGAGAGGAAAGAATGAGCTTATGAACTCAAGTCCTCAAAAGGAGAAAGGGTTAAGGTTTTAGGCCTAAGGAGATCTAGGGAGTTTTCAATGAGCGAGAGAATAGAGAGGGATGAGAAAGCAACTGACATTGGAATTTCAGGGGATCCAAGGAGAACAAAAGACATCTAAACCCTAAGGGTCTAGATCGTTCGAGAGGAAGAAGAGAAAGCTTCTGAGGGTAGAGAGAGAGAGAGAGAAAGAGAGAGAGAGAGAGAGAGAGAGAGAGAGGAAATGCAAAAATGGTCTAAAAGGCAAATTTTTACCTTTTATATGTTTAGCCTTGAAGCCATCGGTGCGCGACACATGGCGCCCCAACTGCCATGCATTCAAAGTATTACGCGGCCTTCTCGCAGCTGTCTAATTTGTGTTTCTTTAGGATGGACACGATTGTGCCACGTCAATCTGGGTCACTTTGGACTATCCCATTTGATCACTAACACGTGGCCAATGACGTCATTATGACGTCATTTCTTGCAAGCTTAATTAACCACATATATATATATATATATATATATATATATATATATATATATAGTGTACTGGCGTGTATTCACCCGAAGACACGTGGCTAGGTCTGATGACTCGATCCGATTTTCTGCAAACTGGTTAACCCCCACTAAACCAGTCCCTTTTATTTTCTTTATTTATTTTTGTATTATATTTTTTATTTTATTGAAAATTTGGGGGAAAATATGGGGGAAAAAAACACCCAAAAAATGAGGAAAAATTTTGGAAATTATTTTTGAGCTCAGAAAATTATTTTCACACTTTTCATCCATAAAAATATAAAATGGTTCTCAAAAATCTCCTAGAAAATTTTGAAAATATTGTTTAATATTTAGAAAAATTATATAAAATTTTTGAAATAAATCTGGGAGCTATTTTCATAAAATATTTTCTCTAGTTTTATTCCTATGATTTTAAAAAGGGACATGGACTCTTTCAAACCTCACATGTCTTAGTTCTAAGGGATACCTTATTTTAGATATGCTCCATAATAATGTGCATGCTTGTATTTTTATTTAATTGTGTATGCTTAGTTAAAATGTTTAGTTAAAAGGAGTAAATAAAAGCTATTGAAATTAATTTAGGATAATTTCATAATTAATTAGGTAGTGTTCATAGAACAGGTGTGTAGGGGGTGCTAGTACCTTCCCCTCACATTACCGAACTCTCGATCTCGATCCTGATACACGCAAACCGATTCTACCCTTAATTGGATAGTAATCATGTGTTCTAACCACACCCCAAAAGGTTAGTGGCGACTCCAACTCCAATTTTTCCTAAATCATCATTTTTCATTCGCCCTCCCTAGGGCACCTTGCTCTCATGACGTCACAATAGCTTTGTGACTCCGTTGGGAATTTTTTTCTCAAAAATTTCAAATCATTTTTATTCGCCCTACCTGGGGCACCCTCGCTCCTAGGACATCGCAATAGCTTCGTAACTCCGCTGGGGATTTTTTTCTCAAAAATTTCAAATCATTTTTTATTCACGCTCCTTGGGGCACCCTTGCTCCTGAGATGTCGCAACAGTACTTATAGAATTTTTGTCCATTGGACCCCACATAGCTTCTTTTTTATTTTAACAAAATGCATTTTTTCAAAAAAAATTAATATAATAATATAATATTTTAATATTTTAAAATTAAAATTTTCAAAAGTAAAATAATTTAAAAATAAAAATAAAAAAATAAGTAAAAAAATTAGGGTTGGGACATGGCCTTACACGCTAGTGTGTGGGGGGCCACATGCATGTGCCCCTTGAAATGGTGTCGCTTGAATTTTTTTTTAAAATGTTAACATTAAATATTTATGCACGCCTATGCACCTAGCCCATTAGTGGAATGATATCATTTTATAATTTTAAAAATTTAAAATATATATATATATATATATATATATATATATATATATATAGTGGCCAAAACGACGCTATTTCAACCCCTCTCCCTTAACTTTTCTAAAACTCGTGCATTTTGTCACTTTGAACTCAAAACCTATTTCAAAACTCACCATTGTCACTTTCTTGAAAGACTAGTAATACAAGTTTGGTGCCTTTTCTCAAACTTTGATTTTTCAGTTAATAATAAAACTTTGACATTTTCAAACTAAATGTTTTTCTCACTAATCATCATCGTCATCATGCTTTTCATAAAATTTAGGATTTTGAGGTCAACTCCTTTTAAAGCTATACTCTAGACGCCCTAAGACCATGTTGTAGTGTTCAAACAATGATACCATCACTGGAAGACCAAAAAGTTTCCTTTTGAAGGCAATACGTACGTAATTGCGGTAACTATTCTATAAACAACTATCATTAGGGATGTTAAATGACTAATCATCATTGAGATGGTACGCTAATCACCTTCCCTATGCAAATATACTCCCAAATTCAAAATCTAGTCTTTGGAGACCTTTTGCAAGGACTTTCTTTATTTTTCCTGTGTTTTCATATAATAATATTAAAAAAAAAAGAGGTGGCGACTTCATGTCATGTGATTTTAACTGTTTTACCTTTTTTTCTTCAAAACTCTTTTCATTTGGGGATCGCCATTCCTTTTTCATCGGCACTCTCGATAGAATTTGGCATCGACATATTTATTTTTATTTGATTGTCTTTTATATATATTAGATATGATTTCTTTCTTTATATTAATGATATTCTTCTTTTAATGTCCTTTATTGTGGTAACTAAGGATGCACCTTTTGATAGATTATTTTGGTGTATTCTACCTTGTATAATTAAGTGGAATACCTTTTATTGTAATTTGATCACATGTAAAACATCTTGTTAAACCCTAAAATACTTTAATGAATTTGAGGATGGACATTAAGTTAGTGTCTTGTACACATTTTCAAGGATCTCAAGTTAAGGGTAATCACTATCTTGTGCGGGGTTGACCCAATATGTAATTAAGGGTAAATTGACATCAAAGTACATTTACATAATAAAATTTGTCCTATAGTGGACCTTAAGGTAGTGTCTTGTGCATACCCTCAAGGATCTTGAGGTATATTAACGGTCAATAAATACCAAAATAAAAGAATTAAATTCTAGATAGTTGAAATCGAAGGCAATCATAAGTTCATTAGATATCATTCGTAGTACAAGTGTGTAAAGGTGCTAGTACCTTCCCTTCACATAACCGCACTCCTAAAATTGGCTCTAGCACGTAGAGCCTTTGACTATTAATTTCTTAAATCCTAGGTTAGTTAATTGACCAATCAATCAATAGTAGTTAATTTGAAATTCTAACCTTACTTAAGATGAATCAAGTTTGTGGTGACTATTGGTTCAAAATTTTGACTATATTTTGACCCTACTTAAAAATTTATTTTCCTTTGGTATTTTAGTTGCTACTTATCATTGATTTAGGACCACACATCCCTAAAATCAGGTAATTCACTAAATGAGAGAGATAACTTACATAGTAGAACCTCAACGTAACTTATGAAAATAGTTTCAAACCTAGATTAGAAATTTACTCTTAAAATAAAAATATGTGAGGGTAATTCAAAAAACTTCACAAAAAAAATATTAGTTTCAATTAATTATTTGAAATAATAATAATAATAATAATAATAATATTAATATTAATAATATTAATAAATATTTTAACAATGGCCACAAAAAAGAGATTATGATTGGATCAATAATAAAAGAATTTTTCAAATAGAAGAATTTGTGAGGAAGAAAAAAGCACCAACTATTTGTTCTTATATATATACACACACAATAAATTTTAAAATGGTCTGAAAAATGATCACAAAAACATTAACAACAATGGTCAAAATTGTTGTATAATGATTAATAAAACTAAATAAACTATTTTAATAACCATTAGAGGAGAATAGTAAGGTAGTGTTTGGATGCATGGATTTGGTTTTGAATTGGAATTACAAATATGTGGATTTGTATGAAATTCCTTAGAATTCCAAATCATTGATTTGGCTAAACTATGAGAAGGAAATGGAATTCCAAGGCAAATCCAAATCTGCTGTTTGGATCAACTTAAGTATGGAATACGGATTTATACTTGTGTAGTTTAATTTCTAATCACCTTATGCAACACATTCACAAAAGTATTCTTACCATAAAAAAAAATACTGAAATTTTAAAGAAAAAAAAATTTAATGAAAAAGTATAACCAAAAATTAAGGGCTTGTTTAACCAAGGACAGATGGTTTTCATTTTTCATAAAACAACATAATTAAAAATTTAAAATCCAAAATCAACTTACCCAAACCTAGAACGCAATGTCAAAAAACTAAAGAAAAAATTGCAAATAATGAAAAACTAAAAATTCAACATCAATCAAAGTACTTCCATAACTCTATCTACTAAAAAATCTCATAGATCATGTTTATCAAAATGCAACAATATGTATGTATTTTTAACTCTTCTTGAAGTCCACAAAGCGTCTCAAATTTCCTCTCATCATGCATCAACAAATCCATAACATTTAGAAGTTGGTTTTGATCCAACTCTAGAACTTTTTCGAGCTCATCTAGAACCATCTAAGTTGTAGGCCTCTTCACAACAGGTTCATTGCTTAGAAATTTGGTCATGGAATTGGTCATTCAATGCAAAATCATCACAATCACATCTAAACTCCTCCGTTTTCTTCTTTGGTTGTGGATTCGATGAAGTAGAATCATTGGATCTTCCCACCTGATGCACATTTTTGGGACATTTTTCTTGTCCTCGCCGATTTCTCTTTTATTAGAACTCCGAAAGTTGACTGACTCTTCATTTTTTTGTCATGTTAGCATTATCATCATGGGTTGTTTGTGTGCTCCCTCCCCCGTAGCATGCTCCTTGCAATATAAAGTGCATATGTCATCCCAATTTTTAATGACAAACCTATTTTCATTGGGCTTCACATCAGTATGTTCCTACAAAAATAAGAAGCATAAACAATATTTCGATAGAGCTTCAACTCTACAATATGCATGCACCAACAGACCATCTAAATAAACAATAAGAATCTAACTTCTTGACTATAACAAATTAATAAAAGTAGAAAATACATGTAGCGTGTTGTTCCATTATTATCTTTTATTTTAAACTTTTCACCTAGTTTTTTTCAATTGATTATAGCAAAAAGTATCAAACATCCCCCTAGAAGTCCTTATTCTCTCTAAAGAACAACATTAAGCTTATAAAGTTCACATTAAGTAACACATATGAAGCAACTTGAACTTAGCCAACAATAGTGAGAAAACAATTGCAGCAACAATAAGAAAACATATGTTTGCAATGAAAAAGAAGATACTAAATCTCAAATCTAACCACCAAAGAAGATACTCTCATAAGTACATATACTTGGACTTAGGCAGCAACATAAGGTTTCTAGAATTAATTGAATATTATATATATAGTTTTTTAAGCTCCTCATTGGTTTTAGCCTACAAAAATCATATTTGACTATATAGAACCAAAAAATATTTTTACATTTTTCAAGAACTTCTACTTAATCATTTTGGTGATTAAAACAATGTATCTATAGTGCTGTAGAACAATAAATGGCAAGTTTGCAACATACAACCATCCTAAGAATATTGTGCTTCAACTATGCAATATGCATGTGCCAGCAAACCAACCAAATCCAAATAAAAAATAAAAAATCTAACTTTAATTAATTTTTTAAGGTTGCAGTTGAGAACATGGATCTCAATTATGAATTTAAATTTGTATAAACTTAAACAAAATAAATACAAAATTATATTGAGGTATCTGATTTCATGGAGTGTGAGGGGTCTTAATGATAGTTCAAAAAGGGCTTTGATTAAATAGTTTCTTAAATATTGGAGAGGAGAAGTACGTTTATTGGAAACTAAAGTTGAATTATAAATAAAATTATGATAATGGCCTTTGGGGACATGAAAATTTGTAGATAGATTTTCCTTGATGCAGTTGAAAATGTAGGAGGTATTCTTATTTTATGGAAGGATGAAGGTGTAGAGATGCTAGATCATTCTATAGATTCCTTCTTTATCTATTACCCATTTATAAGCTTTGTTACATAGGAGGAAACCTCATCCTTTACTTTTGTCTTTCATCTTCCTCAGTAAAAAATTGCAAACCTGCAATTTCTAACCTGTACTTACAGAACCATTCATCCAATTATGCAAACTCGTGGTTTCTAACTTTGTTTGAAAAACCTTTCATCCAATTAATAGGAGTGGCTCTTCACAATATGGGGCACTAGGCGAATAATTTAATTAGGGGTCGTTAATATTTTGTTTTATTTTTATTTTTATTTAAAATTAATTTCACCAAACACAATGATTTAATTAGGAGCTCTTAATATTTAATTTAATTTTTATTTTTATTTAAAATTAATTTCACCAAACAAAATTCCATAAATAATATTAACATTATTATATTAAAAAAAATATTGGGGGCCCCAAAAGTTTTGGGGCCGGGCAAACACCTCAGTTGCCTAAATATTGAGCCAGCCCTGCCAATTATATAACAAAATAGTAAGCATAACAAAAAAAAACAATGAATAATTAAATCTAAAACAGGAGCTAATGAATACCAACTCTCAACAAAATATGCTTCAATAATTCAAAATCTATAAATAATAAATAAACATCAAGGAGTAATTTCAATTCTACAATTTATACCAAGAAGCTAGAAAAAATAGAATTATAATTAATAAAACTCCAAAGTTTTGAGCATGTTCGGTTTAAAAGGGATGAATTTCTTACATGGATAAATGTCACAAAGCAAAATGGCAACATTACAATTCCTTCAGCCATTTACTACCCTAATGCACTGGATTGTTTTACCATTAATTTCCGTGGTCATTAATCTTAGAAGTACTGCAACTCATGGTGTTGTGCCACAAATAAAAGACACTTTCCAAGGCAGGCTAGGGGCGCTGCTCGAGAGCCCTATAGCAATCCGAAAAATAGGAATAATAAGAAAATATAAGGAAAATAAGGAATTTGATTTTGTGTTGACCAAACCGTCAACAGTTTGGTGGGGGAGTAGAAAACTGTTGGCGGTTTTGTTATTACTACGACACAGTTAAGGATAAAATGGTGAAAAAGGATTGGTTAAAAGCCAAACCATCGACGGTTTCAGGACAACCGTTGACGGTTTTGTCTGGCAGTGGTTTATATGTAAGGTCTTGCAAGCCATTTCATATAAACAAAATCAAATCTCTCTCTTTCTCTCTCTTAGGGCTGCAACTCTCACTCCTCTCCTCGATTTCTCACCTGATTTCAACCCGAATAAGTTGATAAACGTGATTTTGGGATCTTGGCAGCGATTCTCTACAGTTTAACCGGAGTAATTTTGTGAATCAAGCATTTCAGGCACCACTCCAAAATTAGGGTAAGGTGGTTATTTTTAAAAGTTTAGCTAGTTATTGGTAATATGTGGGCCTAGGTATGTTGAATGGCTATTACTCTAGGGTTAAGTTAATTGAATTAGGGTTTATAGATACAGGCTTTGTGCAGGCGTCGCACACATAGTGTTGGATTCCCTGCAGGCATAGTTCCAGGAAATAGGTAACGAGATAGATTACGTCACATATTTTCAGAAATTTTATCATTTAAAATATAGTATTTGATTCAAAAATTGTACATATGAATTAACGTAAGTTTTTGGGAAATCTGATGCTTTAACTGAAAAAAACCCTCGACACATATTTATTGTTGTTTTTTTAAAAAATATAATCTTCTCAGATAGTTAGCATATTATAGAATAGCACTCACTTGTGTGGTATGAGTATAAATACTTTATTGCAGATATTAGCATGTCAAATTATTTTATGGTTACACAAACAAACATGTTTATATAACGAATTCTTAGAAAATCTATAAATAGTACAGAACTTATGATATTCTCAATATATCATGATAATTCAGTCAGCCTAGATGTCGTGATAATTTAGTCAGCTCAGATGCCATGATAATTTAGTCGGCCTAGATGTCGTGATAATTCAATCGGCCCTGATGCTGTGATAATTCAACCAATGTCATGATATTTCAACTGGCCTAAATGCCATGATATTTCAGTCGGCCCAGATGCCGTGACTAGATATATTTATAACAGTTTATTGAGAAACATTATTATGACAAATTTTACACAGAATCATGAAACAGTTATTTATGAAATGTACTATATGATAGCAGAACTCGGATAACTTAGTTTAGTTTCAGAGCACGGTACCGTAGCTATCAGTTCATATTAGTGCCACCACACGTCTTAGATAGAGTGTCGGTGTATATATAGTCAATTGAGTTCAGTGTAGTAGTGTGCCCCCCTGGCAGTCCGGACCAGGCTGGGCAGGCCAATAGTACTTACAGATGAGTCAGTTTTGGCTTAGCATGGTAGGCCAACTGTTGTTAGGTCCCACCTACGGGCTGCACAACCCAACCATGTGGGGCAATACATGATGTAGAGACTTGAAGAATTATAACAATAAAATAATAAAAGAAGGAGAAAAAAATAATTTTAAAAAGGGATTTCAACAAGGTCTCGTCGACGAGTGCAAAAATGCTTGTTGACGAGTAAGGCTCATGGGCTCGTCGAATGGGGACGCGTGTCTCGTCGACGATAAATTACTCAGAGGACTTCTTCCAAAGCCTGAAACTCGTTGATAAGAAGAAGGTGTTCGTTGACGAGACTATCTCTTGGACTTGTCGATAAGGAAATGCGACTCGTCGACAAGGCCACATGGACAATAATTCTTTAAAAGGCCAAGACTTCATTTTTCCTGCGAGAAAATTTTTAGAAACCCTCTCTCTCTCTCTCTCTCTCTCTCTCTCTCTCTCCCCTACGACTCTCTCACCTTCTCTTTTCAATTCCGACTCCGTCCTTTGCCAGTTTGACGATCCAAAGCGGCCATGCTACTCCTAGGAAGTTTCGCTTCATATCTGTATGAGTAGATCGTCGGTTTGGCCAACTTGGGAACCATCCCAAAATTTGGGTAAGTTTATTATTTTAAGTTTTATTAAGGTAGTTGGTATTTCTAGACTGAGGAAAGGTATTAGATGGGTTTATACAAAAGTTTTGTTGGGAGAAATGTAAATTTTAGGATGTAGAGTTGGGAACACCACGGGTGTAATTTTGGAGTAAATTGTGGGCTTTTGAATAAGCCAGGTAAGGGGATAAACTAAGTCAGTATTTTTCATGAAATTATTTACCATATTACTCCATTTATTTTCAGAACTTATGTATGTACTAGCACCATGTTTGGGAATACTACAGTTGAACAGAAAAATGGATTTAATGTTGTTTATCAGGAAATATGTTTTTAGATCAGGTTTTATGCTTGAAATATTATTCATATTGTGTGGCATGAGTATAATTTTCATGAAATTATGTTATATCAGAATATTATAATTCCTCTAGAATAAGCATATTTTTCTAATTTTTTAGGAAAATTATTAAACAGTACAGAAACCATGTTTTATAGATATTATGTAAATCAGTACAAAAATTTCGTGTTCAGTATGTTATGTTATGCCGGCGCAGATGCCATGATTTTCATGTTATGATATGCCAGCTCAGATGTTGTGATTCATGTTGGCTTAAATGCCTTTATTATATATGATATGCAAGATTTCATGAAATATTAAAATGTCAAATATTATTATGATTATGAAACAGTCATGTACAAGTACATGAAACGTACTATATGTTATCAGAACATGGATGGTTTAGTTCAGATTTCACAAGCATGATATCGTAGCTACAAGTTCAAGTTCAAGTACAAGTTCATGATAGTGCTACCACACATCTTATGTAGAGTGTGGGAGATGGCAGTCGATGTGGCTTCATGGTAGTGCAGGCGCTCCCCTGGTACTACGGACCAGGTGGAGCAGGCCCATCGTACTTATAGACTCATGTTTGACTTAGCGTGGTTAGTCAGCCATTACGAGGTCCTGCCTTCGGGCTGCACAACCCAGTCATGTGGAGGTAATACATGATATCAACTAGGTATCCATCCTAGGTATTATTCATGTATGTACAGCTATATAAGATGATTTACATGAAAAGTAGTTTTGTACGTTATTTCATGTTATAAGGTATCATGTTTTATTCAGATATGATGTAGACGATTTTTGCTAGATATGATTTGTGTACTGATATTATGTATAACATGAAAATACTCATGTTGCCACACACTAGTGTTAGTTTATATCCCTTACTGAGAGGTGTCTCACCCCAGCTTACAAAAAATTTTAGCGGACTGAGCTCCACGTCAGTAGAGGCAATTTATATTACCCTGGTGGGAGGGTGAGTTACTGAGTTAGGGTCTGATGGTTTTTGGATTATGATCCTAGATTTATCTTTTGGTCTTTTGGGATGTTCATATATGTATTTGACAGATTAATAGTACTCTGGTATTGTAACTGTTGCATGGTATGTATGTAATTTATGGTTTTGGCTGCTTAGGTATCAAAGATGTATGACAAGTATATCCCTGGTACCCCATGGGTCCAGGTTGATCATGTTTTATCAGCTTAGCAAGATAGCAGGATTATTATGTTAAGAATGATATTTACGTATGTGGGAAAAAAAATTTATTATGATAAATAGGTAGGTCGTTACACATGATACCAGCTAACTATCTATCCAAGGGATGATTCTAGTATTATACAGATATAGCAAGCGATTTATATGCATACAGAAATTTCAGTATTATACAGACATAGCAGACAATTTATATACATCTAGAAATTTCAGCATTATACAGATATAGGAGACGATTTATATATATACAGAAATTTTAGTATTATATAGATATAGTAGACGATTTTTATGCATATAGAAATTTATTATGACACGGTATGCTTATGTTGAAATATGATTTCTTCAAGTTTATACAAAATAGATTTGCTTGATTTATCAGATGTAGTTAATTATTTACAGATAGGTTTATAACACAATAGAATTCATGTGCCACACACTGATACTAATATATCCCACTTACTAAAAGGTGTCTCACCCCAGAATTCAAACATTTCAGGACACCCAAACAGACGAGTAGAGCAAGCTCCAAGATATAGGAGGTTACCCTAGCTGCAGGGTACGTGATTAAGTTGGAAGAGGGATTTTGCGTGAGTCCCTAGAATATTTCTATGGACTTTTGGGGATGTATATGTATAATTATGAAGTTAGTAGGACTCTGGTATTGTGTATAAGATTTAGGTATATCATATTTTTCACTGCATAGTTGATATGTATTTATGAACAAGTATATCCCTGGTACCCCTACTTTGGGTCCGGGTGACTTTGTTTACAGTTTGAGGTATTAGAGTTTATTGAGTAAAATGGAAAAAATAAATAAATAAATAAAATATAGCCAAAATTTTTGGGGCGTTACATTGTTGTATAAGAGCCTAGGTTGCTAGGTTCTGTAGACTTTAGTGCACAGCGGAAAACAATACCAGAGTATAGGAATAGATCTTGAAGAAGACAGGAAATGAGTAGATCAGGATTTTAGTGAGTCAATGTTGGATTTTAGTAGATCGGGTTTTGTTTCTAAATTGTAGGACTAAATCTTAAATTGAAAATAAGGATGTTAGGTTAATTGGTTATATGAGGTTCTTAGTTAGATAAGTGTATTAGTCATGTTATGAAGTTAGGATTCTAAGATTATGTTGTTCTATTTTTAGGATGGACCTTGGGAATGATAATACGAATGCTGGTGGGAGTAATGGAGCATGGCCTTCTAGTATGAGCGGGCACGATTCTGATGTAGTCCTGCGCAGTGTTACTTAGTAGGTTATAGGTAAGATAGCACGGAGTTCTAAGGATCAAGGATGCTTGTCAGTGGACCAAGGCTACACTATAGAGCAGTTCACCAGGATGAATCCTTCGGCCTTTTCGGGGAGTGCAAACCTGGTTATGGCTAAGAACTGGGTCCAAGAGATTGAGAAGATACTGATAATGTTGCACTGCATTGATAAGGAGATAGTTTTGTATGCCACATTCAGACTGACAGGGGAGGCTGAGCATTGGTGGTATGTTGTGAGCCTCCTGGAGGACTAGCGATCAATACCTATAGCCATGACTTGGAGCCGGTGTAAAGAGATGTTTTTCAATCGATATTTCCCTGCCACCACTAGAGAAGCTAAAGTGGACAAGTTCTTGACTTTGACCCAGGGGCACCTGACAGTTTAGTAGTACGTGGGAAAGTTTGTTGAGTTGTCCCGCTTTGCCCCTTACATAGTCCCAGATGAGGCGAAGATGGCAAGAAAATTTGAAAGAGGTTTGGGGCAAGAAATTCATAAGCAGGTGGTAGTTTTTAAGGTGCATGATTTTTCAAAATTGGTAGATAGGGCTGCCATACCGACGACGAGCAAGCAGAGGGGTATTGAGGTACAGAGTCAGAGGAAGAGGCCCACGCCTCTTGAATTTCAGGCGGGTACTAGACGGGGCCCATGGACAAGGGGTAGATATAGTGGGGGATAGAGACAAAAGATGGGAAGCCATGGATTTTAGGGCGAGCAAACTTACCCTATTTTCCCTAGATGTGACAGGAGGCACGTGGGAGAGTGCCGAGCGAGGAGGAATGTCTGTTACTTATGTGGCAGACTGGATCACTTGGCACAAGATTGTCGTGCACAGTCAAGCAATGCTCCCACCCTAAAAAAATTATAGGGAAACAATGAGGCACCCCGATTTGGCCAGCAGAGGAATACTGCGCAGGCACGGGTCTACACATTGACATTAGGAAATGCTGAGGCGGCTGGTAATGTGGTGACAAGTATTATTACTATTCTTTTAATGAAATCTATTATTTTATTTGATTCAAGGGCCACACACACTTTTGTATCTATGGGATATATCAAGTTATGTGAGGTAGAAACTCAGTTGCTAGACACTGAATTATCAGTAGCCACATCGCCAGGATCAATAGTGAGATGTCGAAGGGTACTTAAAGGGTATTTAGTGGATATTCAGGAGAGAGTGCTACCAGCTGACCTCGTAGTGTTTGACATGCATGGATTCGATATGATACTGGGAATGGACTAGTTAGCTATAGAGACCCGAAGAATTATAGTAATTAAATAATAAAAGAAATGAAAGAAAAGGAAAATTCTAAGGGGGACTCAACAGGGTCTCGTCGACAAGCACCAAGTGTTCATCAACAAGAAGCCTTCTTAGGCACGTCAACTTGGATGCGTGTCTCGTTGATGAGAATTTACCGAGAGAAAATTTCTCAAGGCTTAAATTTCATCGACGAGGGTGAAATGTTCATCGACGAACCTCCTTATTGGTCTCGTCGATGAGGCGACATGGCTTGTCGATGAGGCGATGTGGCTCGTCGATGAGGACACGTGGACAGCACTCTATATAAGGCCAAAAATAAACTTTCTGCGAGGAATTTGCATGTCATGCTCCTTCTCTCTCTAAAATTTCATCTCCTTTACCTTCTCTCTAGATTTGCGGTTTCATTCTTCGCTGGTTCGATGATTGGAAGCTACCACGCTACTCTGGGAAGATTCTCTTGAAGTCTGCTGGAGTAGATTGTTGGTTAGGCCAACTTGGGCACCATCCCAAAATCTAGGTAAGTTGATTATTTTAAGCTTTATAAGGTATTTCGTGTTTCTGGACTAAGGAAAATGCTTTAGATGGAACAATACTGGAGTTTTGTGAGAAAAATGTAAATTTCAGGGTGTTGAGCTAAGAACACACACAGTAGCAAGTTTGGTTAATTTTTTGGGCTTCTCAGTAAGTCAGGTAAGGGGATATATTAAGTCAGCATTTTCATGAAATTATTTATTATTATATAGCATTTATTTTTATAAATTACGTATGAAATAATTTAATGTTTGGGAATACTATTGTTAAATAGGGAAATGGATTTTATACATTTTAGTAGAAAACATGATCTCAGTTTAGATTTTATATTTAGAATAATATTCACATTTGTGTGGCATGAGTATGATTTTCCATAAAAATTATGTTATACCGAAATATTATGATTTCTTATAATAAGCATGTTATAATAGTTTTCATAAAAACCATAAAAACAGTACAAGAACTATGGTTTTTAAATAATACATTAACAATGCAGAAATATCATGATTCGATATGTTATGTTTTATGCCAGTGCAAATGCCGTGATTTATACGATATGATATGCTGGCATAGATGCCGTGATTTATATATTATGACATACCAACACAGATGTCGTGATTAATGTTGGCGTAGATGCCATAAATATGCATGTTATGTCAAGATTCAAAAAAATATGATCATGTCAGATATTTTTATGAAACGTCAAACAGTTATGTATCAGTATTATAAAATTTATTATATGTTATCAAAACCCGAATGGTTTAGTTTAGATTCACGAAGCATTGTACCGTAGCTATATGTTTAAGATTATATTTATGTTAGTACTACCACACATCTCAGATAGAGTGTGGTAGATGGCAGTCAATGTGGCTTCATGATAGTATAGGTGTCCCGCTGGCAGTCCGGACCAGGTGGGGCAAGCCCATCGTACTTACAGACTTATGTTGACTTAGCGTGGTCGTCCAGCCATTACTAGATCCCGCCTAAGGGCTGCAAAACCTATGGGGGTAAGATATGACATCAGCTAGCTATCCATCCTGGGTATTATTTCAATATTGTACATTTATATAAGATGATTCACATGTACAGAAATTTGGTATGTTATAATATGTTATGTCAAATCATGTTTTATTTAAAAACTATACAGGTAGTTTTTCATGTATACAATTATGTACAAATCATGTTTATATCACGATAATACTCATGTTTCCACACACTAATGTTAATTTATCTCCCTTATTGAGAGGTGTCTCACCCTAACATTACAAACATTTCATGAAATCCAGGTAGGAGGGCGGATAGAGCCCCGCCACCGTAGAAGTTGACCAAGCTACCCTATCAAAAGGGTAAGTAGTTGAGCTAAGATCAGATGGGTTTCTGGTTTGAGACCCTAGGATACTTTTTGGTCTTCTTGTGTATGATTGTATATATATATATATATATATATATATATGTGGGTGTGTGTGTGTGTGTGTGTGTGTGACATACTTAGTAGAACTCTGGTATTGTGTTTGATGTGGCATGGTATGTATGTAATTTATGTTTTTCGCTACTTAGGTATTAAAGATGTATGACAGGTATATCCCTGGTACTCATGGGTCCAGGTTGATCATGACTATGACCGTTTCGCAGGATGATAGAATTATTATAAATATAATTATGTGGCAAAAAAATAGTGAAAATAAGCAGGTCGTTACAGCTTGGTATTAGAGCCTAGGTTGCTAGGTTCTATAGACTCCAGAGTACAACAAAAACAATACTAGAGTATAGGAAAAGGACTTGAGGTTTTGTTCTGCAGTCTGGAGGCAGGACTTCCATGGTGTTTCTATATCTTTCCTGGGGTGACGATTTCAGGAAAGTCATAGTAAACTATTACTGGGTTGCGTTTCTAAAATGTAGGACTGAATCTTGAATTAAGATAGGGATGTCAAGATAGAAGAGATATTATAAGTTTTGGTTAGATATGTAAATTATAAGGGTAGGGTCCTTAAGTCATATTTATTATCTTTTCGGGATGGACCCGAATGGTGGCAATGCTAATACAAGCGATAGTGAGGGTGTAGGGCCCTCAGGAGCAAGCGGAACTGATTTAGATGCAATATTATGCAGTGTAGCTTAGCAGGTCATTGCTGAGAGTGCACGGAGCTCCAGAGAGCATGGAGGCTCGTCTACAGGCCACGGGTGTAAGATAAAGAAATTCACTAATATTACTCCTTCGGAATTTTCAGGAGGAGCTGATCCTGCAATCGTCGAAAACTGGATGCAAAAAATTGTGAAAGTTTTTGTAGTGCTACAGTGCACGGAGGAGCAGAGGGTCTTATTTGCTACCTATAAACTGACAGGAGAGGCCGAGAGATGGTGGACTACGGTAAAACTATCGAAGGAGTAGAAGGCGGTGCCTATAGCTATGACCGAGTGACGTTTTAGAGAGTTGTTCTTTAACAGATATTTCCCAGCCACTACCAAAGAAGCCAAAGTGGAGGCATTCATAAATCTAAAGCAGGGACATCAAACAGTCCACTAGTACGTGGCGAGGTTTATAGAGTTGTCTCGCTTCACCTCGTATATCGTTCCCAATGAAGCAAAGAAGGCGAGATGATTTGAAAGAGGTCTGAGGCAAGAAATTTATATGTAGGTTGAAAGTGCAGGACTATGCTAAGTTAGTATACAGAGCAGCTGTGGCTGAGGCCTATGAGTGGATGAGTGCAGAGGAGCAAAAACAGAAGAAATGGTCCACGCCTTCAGGCTTTCAACAGGGATCTAGTCGAGGCCAGTGGAGGAGAGGAAATTATGGCAGAAGATAGAGGCAAGAGAGACTAGGGGTCATGAGGTTCAGTGAGTGTAGACCTACCCTGTATGTCAAATATGTGGAAAGAGACATTTGGTACGAGAATGCCCTACACCACCTAGTACCACTCCTACTCCCAAAACTTACCGGGGAGGTTATCAGGCACCCCATAGAGGCTACAAGAGGAATGTAGCTCCGACGAGGGTATATGCTTTGACGTTGGGAGATGAGAAGGTTGCATGCGACATTGTGACTGGTACCCTTACTACTTTATCATGTCAAGTTATTGTTTTATTTGATACAGGTGCCACCCATTCCTTTGTGTTTGTAGGAAATGTTAAATTTTCTGGTGTTAAGACATAGTTATTAGATGTTGAGTTGTCAGTAGCAACCTAATAAGGTCAGTGGTGAGGTGTCGTAGGGTGCTCAGGGGCTATCCAGTAGAAATTCAGGGGAGAGTATTACCAGCTGACCTAATTATGCTAGATATGCATAGATTCGATGTAATATTGGGTATGGACTGGCTGGCTACTAACCATGCTAGTATCTATTGTTACCCAAAAGAGGTGATATTCAGACCACCGAGAAAGCAAGAATTCAGATTTGTGGGGTCACAGGTGCATTCCCCACCTCAGTTAGTGTCAGCAATGTAGGCAAGGAGATTACTCTAGAACAGATGTTAAGGGTTTATGGCCTATGTAAAGGAGGTGACAAAAAATGAATTGAAACTTATCAGTACACAAGTGGTAAAGGAGTTTCCAGATGTTTTTCATTAGGAACTATCTAGGTTGCCTCCCAACCGCGAGGTAGATTTTTCTACCGACGTACTTCCAGGGACAACACCGATCTCTAAAGCTCCTTATCAAATGGCTCCAGCAAAATTGGTAGAATTAAAGCATCAGTTGCAAGATTTATTGAATTAAGGGTTTATTAGACCTAATATATCACCCTAGGAAGCTCCAATGCTATTTGTAAAAAAGAAAGACAGGACTATGAGGATGTTCATCGATTATAGAGAAATAAACAAAGTAATAATTAAGAACAAGTATCCTCTGCTCCAAATAGATGAATTATTTGATCAGCTTCAAGATACACTGTTCTATTCCAAGATCAACCTCCGGTTAGGTTATCACCAGGTGAAAGTTAAAGCAGAAGATGTTTTGAAGACAGCTTTCAGGTACAGGTATGGGCATTATGAATTTCTAGTTATGTCATTTGGTCCGACGAATGCTCCTGCTATATTCATGGATTTGATTAAAAGAATCTTTTACCAGTATTTGGACTAGTTCATTGTGATTTTCAATGATGATATACTCGTCTACTCGAGGAGTTTTGAGGAGCATGATACGCACTTGAGGTTGGTACTTCATATTCTCAAGGAAAAGAAATTGTATGCCAAGTTTAGCAAATGAGAATTTTTGCTAGAGAAAGTTGTGTTTCTGGGGCATGTTATATCAGGAGATGAAATCTCAGTAGATCCCAGCAAGATAGAAGTAGTGGTGAATTGGGCCAAGCTGAGGAATGTTCAGGAAATCAGAAGTTTCTTAGGACTGGCGGGATATTATCATCGATTTGTAAAAGGATTCTCAACTTTATTAGGGCCTCTAACGAGTCTAACCAAGAAAAATGTTAGGTTAGAATGGAACGACGACTATGAGTAGAGCTTCTAGGAATTGAAGCAGAGGCTCATCACAACACCAGTATTGACTATTCCATCAGGAGGTGATGGTTACATGATCTACTGCGCGCATCTTTGAGGGGGCTCGGATGTGTATTGATGCAGCAGGGCAAAGTGGTAGCATATGCCTTTAGACAATTGAATGAATATGATAAAAATTATCCCACCCATGATCTATAATTGGTTGTAGTGGTTCATGCATTAAAAATTTGGAGTCATTATCTGTATGGAGAAAGATGTGAAATATTTTCAGATCATAAAAGTTTAAAGTACTTCTTCATACAGAAGGAGTTGAATATGCGGCAAAGAAGATAGTTAAAACTCATCAAGGATTATGATTGTACCATCAGCTACCACCCAGGAAAGGCTAATGTGGTGGCTGGTGCACTGAGCTAAAAATCCGGGGAAACAGCATAGTTAGCAGCAGTCATTCAGCACCCGATTCTGATGGACATAAAGAGGCTCGGTGTGGAGTTAGTGGAGAGTGATCACTAGACATTTATTGCCAACCTGGTGGTGCAGCCTACGCTATATGAAAATATTAAAACAACCTAGAAGAATGATGCAGAGTTGATGGAGTTGATAAAGAAGGTACAAAGCAAACAAGGAGAGGAGTTCAGTATTTCTGATGACGAAGCTCTGAAGTTGCTTACCAGGCTATGTGTGCCTACAGATGTAGATATCATAAGGATGATCCTAGAGGAGGCTCACAGGTCCCTATACATGGTACATCTAGGTAGCACTAAAATGTATAGGGATTTGCAAGAGTTTTTCTGGTGGAGCGGCATGAAGAGGGAGATTACCGAGTTTGTGTAGCAGTGTTTGACGTGCCAACAGGTAAAGGCTGAGCACCAGAGGTTGGAAGGCTAGCTACAGTCACTTCACATGCCTAAGTGAAAGTGGGATCACATTTTTATGGACTTCGTGACAGGTTTACTGCCAATGCGGTAGAGGCAGAATGCTATTTGGGTGGTTGTAGATCGACTGACAAAGACCGCTCACTTTATCCCTATCAAAGTCAACTACTCCATGGACATACTGGCAAAAATATATATTCAAGAGATAGTACGATCACATAATGTGTCGGTGTCTATAGTATCAAAACAAGATCCAAGTTTCACGTCACGATTTTGGAGGAGCTTGTAGGAGGCTCTAGGGTCTCAGTTATCATTCAGCAAGGGGTTTCATCCTCAGACGTATGGGCAATCAGAAAGGATGATTCAAATATTAGAGGATATGCTATGGGCATGTGTGCTAGATTTTGGGGGTAGTTGGACCAAGTATATGCCACTGGTAGAGTTTGCATACAATAATAGCTATTAGGCCAGCATCGACATGGCACCTTTTGAGGCGTTATATGGTGGGAGATGTCGTTCTCCTCTATACTGGGATGAGTTAGGTGAGAGGCGAGTTTTGGGACTAGAGTTAGTGCAATAGACGTACAATAAAGTCCGACTTATAAAGAAAGAATCAGTGTAGCTCAGAGTCGGTAGAAAAGCTATGCAGATACTCACCACCGGAAGTTGGAATTCGAAGTGTGAGACCATGTATTTCTGAAAATAGCACCACTGAAAGGAATTATGAGGTTTGAGAGGAAGGGTAAGCTGAGCCCTAGGTTTTTTGGCCCTTTCAAGATACTTGAAAGGGTGGGGTCAATTGCTTATCAGCTAGTTTTACAACCATGTTTATCCAAAATACATGACGTATTTCATGTTTCCATTCTGATAAAATACGTCCCAGATCCCTTCCACATGGTTAGTTAAAAATAGATAGAGCTCATAGATTCATTGGTTTGTGAGGAGATACCAGTACAGATCTTAGACAGGAAGGAGCAAAAATTTCGTAGTAAGAAAATTCCATTAGTAAAAGTCCTGTGGAAGAATCACGTAGTGGAAGAAACTTCTTGGGAGCTTGAAGAAGAAATATGACAGAAATACCCGCATCTATTTAGTGGGGACCAGCAGTAATCAGGAAAAATGCAGATAAGTATGTTAGATTTCTTTTGTGCAGGTTAGTCAGTACATGTAATAATTTTTGGTTAGTAGGTGGTATTTTTGTTTTGGGAAAATTTTATTTTATGTATTTGTAATCTCCTAGAACCCTGAATGTAACCACGGTATTCCTCCGCCACAAATGAGGGTAAGTAATAAAATAAGTAGCCCATTTTCACAAAAGATGGTATTCAATACAAATAGTAAATTTCGACGACGAAAGTTTATAAGAAGGGGAGAATATAGAGACCCAAAGAATTATAGTAATTAAATAATAAAAGAAATAATAGAAAAGGAAAATTCCAAGGGGGACTCAGTAGGGTCTAGTCGACGAGCACAGAGTGTTCCTCAACGAGAAGCCTTCTTGGGCACGTCGATGTGGACGCATGTCTCATCAACTAGAATTTATCGAGAGGGTTATTCCCAAAGCCTAAATTTCATTAACGAGGGTGAAGTGTTCATCAAAGAACCTCCTTCTTGGTCTCGTCGATGAGCTTTGGTGTCATCGACAATGTGATGTGGCTCATCGACGAGGACATATTGACAACACTCTATATAAGGCCAAAAACATAATTTCTGTAAGGAATTTGCATGCAAGGCTCCTTCTCTCTCTAGATTTTTGGCTTCGTTCTCCGCAGGTTCAACAATCGGAAGCCGCCATGCTACTTTTGGGAAGATTCTCTTCAAGTCTGCTAGAGTAGATTGTTGGTTAGGCCAACTTGGGCACCTTCCCAAAATCTGGGTAAGTTGGTTATTTTAAGTTTTATAAGGTATTTGGTGTTTCTAGACTAAGGAAAATGCTTTAGATGGAATAATAGTGGAATTTTGTGGGGAAAGTGTGAATTTCAGGGTGCTGAACTAGGAACACATAGAGTAGCAAGTTTGGTTAATTTTGTGAGCTTCTTAGTAAGTTAGGTAAGGGGATAAATTAAGTCAGAATTTTCATGAAATTATTTATTATTATACAACATTTATTTTCAGAAATTACGTATGAAATAATACAGTGTTTGGGAATACTGTTGTTGAACAGGGAAATGGATTTTATACATTTTAGCAGAAAACATGGTTTCAGTTCAGATTTTATATTTAGAATAATATTCACATTTTTGTGGCATGAGTATGATTTTCCATGAAAATTATGTTATACAAAAATATTATGATTTCTCATAGTACGCATGTTATAATAGTTTTTAGAAAAGCCATAAAAATAGTACAAGAACTATGGTTTTTAAATAATACGTTAACAATGCGAAAATATCATGATTCAGTATGTTATATTTTATGCTAGCGCAGATGCCATAATTTATGCGATATGATATGTCGACGTAGATGTCGTGATTTATATATTATGATATGCTAGCGCAGATGCCATGATTTATGTCAGCATAGATGTCGTAAATATGCATGTTATGTCAAGATTCAATAAAATATGACCATGTTAGATATTTTTATGAAATGTGAAATAGTTATGTATCATTATTATGAAATGTAATAAATGTTATCAGAACCCGGATGGTTTAGTTTAGTTTCATGAAGCACGGTACCATAGTTATATATTCAAGATTATGTTTATGTTAATGCTACCACACATCTCAGATAAAGTGTGGGAGATGGCAGTTAATGTGACTTCATGGTAGTGTAAGTGTCCCACTAGTAGTCCAGCCTAGGTGAGGCAAGCCCATCATATTTACAGACTTATGTTGACTTAGTGTGGTCGGCCATCCATTGCTACGTCCCGTCTACGGGCCGCACAACCCAGTCATGTCGGGGTAAGACATGACATCAACTAGCTATTCATCATAGGTATTATTTCAATATTGTATAGTTATATAGGATGATTCACATGTACAGAAATTTAGTATGTTATAATATGTTATGTCAAATCATGTTTTATTCAAAAACTATACAAGCAATTTTACATGTATACAATTAAGTACAGTTTATGTTTATGTCACGATAATACTCTTGTTGCTACACATGGATGTTAGTTTATCTCCCTTATTGAGAGGTGTCTCACTCCAGCATTACAAACATTTCTGGAAATCTAGGTAGGAGGGTGGATAAAGCCTCGCAGCTGTAGAAGTTGACTGAGCTACCCTGTCAGAAGGGTAAGTAGCTGAACTAGTGTTGGATGGGTTTCTTATTTGAGACCCTAGGATAGTTTTTGGTCTTCTTGTGGATGATTGTATATATATATGTGACAGACTCACTAGAACGTTGGTATTGTGTTTGATATGGTATGACATGTATGTAATTTATGTTTTCCGCTACTAAGGTATTAAAGATGTATGACATGTATAACCCTGGTTCTCATGTGTCCAGGTTGATCATGACTACGACAGTTTAGTAGGATGTTAGAATTAATATCAATATTATTATATGGAAAAAAATAAATAGAGAAATAAGCAGGTCGTTAAATTAGCCGCCAACTATGCCAGCATCAACTGTCATCAGAAAAAAGTGGTATTCAGACCTCCTGGAGAGCATGAGTTTAGATTTATGGGGTCGTGCATACATTCCACTCCATAGCTATTGTCAACTATTCAAGTAAGGAGGCTACTCCTTGACAGATGTCAGGGATACATAGCTTGTGTGAAGGAAATGCCAAAGAAAGAATTGAAACTTACCAATATTCTAGTGGTGAAGGATTTTTCATATGTCTTTCCAAAGGAATTACCTGGATTACCTCCTGACTGTGAGATTGAATTTGACGTTGATTTGCTTCCAAGGATGGCACCGATTTCTAAACTCCCTATAGAATGGCTCCTGCAAAATTGAAAGAACTAAAAGATCAGTTGTAGGAAGAATTAGATAAGGGATTTTTTAGATCTAGAGTATCGCCCTGGGGAGCACCAGTTCTATTTTTAAATAATAAAGACGGATCGATAAGGATTTGCATTGACTATAGAGAGATAAATAAAGTGACTGTTAAGAACAAGTGCCCCCTTCCCCATATTGATGACTTCTTTGATCAGTTCCAGGGAACACAGGTCTATTCTAAGATTGATCTTTGCTATGGGTAACACCAAGTGAGGGTCAAAGCAGAGGATGTTTCCAAGACAGTGTTCCAAACTCGGTATGGCCACTATGAATTTTTGGTTATGCCATTCGAACTGACGAATGCTTTTGTTATATTCATGGATATGATAAACAAATTTTTCCATCAGTGCTTGGACCAGTTTGTAGTGGTTTTTATTGATGATATACTAGTCTATTTGAGGAGTCCCGAGGAGCATAAGACATATTTGAGCCTGATACTTAGATACTTAGAGAAAGGGAACAATATGCCAAATTCAATAAGTGTGAATTCTGGTTAAAGAAAGTTACATTCCTTAGGCATGTGGTATCTGAGGATGGTATCTCTGTAGGTCCAAGCAAGATAGAAGCAGTGGTGAATTGGGCTAAACCGAGGAATGTTCAGGAGATCAGAAGTTTCTTGGGATTGGTAAGATATTATCGCGGGTTCTTAGAGGGATTTTCTAGGCTATCAGGGCCTCTGACACGGCTAACAAAGAAGAATGTTAAGTTTGAATGGAAAGAGGATTATGAGCAGAGCCTCCAGGAATTGAAGTAGTGGTTCATCATTGCACCGGTTTTGACTATTCCATCAGGAGATGGTGGATTCGTAATCTACAATGATGCGTCTCAGAAGGGGCTCAGATGCATGCTAATGCAACAGGGGAAAGTTGTAGCCTATGCTTCTTGTCAACTTAAATAGTATGAGAAGAATTACCTTACGCATAATTTAAAGTTGGCTGAAATAGTGTACACACTTAAGATCTAGAGACATTATCTATATGGTGGAAGGTGTGAAATATTTACAGATCATAAGAGTTTGAAATATTTCTTCACACAAAAGGATCTGAATATGAGGTAGAGGAGGTGGTTGGAATTGATTAAATACTACGATTGTACCATCAATTACCACCCAGGGAAGGCTAATGTCGTAGTTGATGCATTGAGTAGTGAATCAGGGTGCGCATCTGTATCAGCAATAGAAACTGCACCACATATCAGAATGGATTTAGAAAGATTTGGTGTAGAACTAGCAGAGGGTAATCATCAGGCATTAATTAGTTATCTGAAACTTCAGCTAACTTTGCAGGAGGAAATTAAGATTGCGCAGATGCAAGACAAAGAATTAGTAAAGATTAGAGATAGAGTGTAGAGCAAACAGGGAGCTGATTTTAATATTTCAGATGATGGAGCTCTAAGGTTTCGTAGTAGGTTGCGAATACCTGATGATGCCAGAATTAAAAAGACTACTTTGGAAAAGGCGCATTGTTCCCTGTATACAGTACAAACAAGAAGTACGAAAATATATAGAAATTTATGGATATCCTTCTGGTGAAGCAATATGAAGAGAGAAATTGCTAAATATGTAAAGTAGTGTTTGACATGCCGCAGGTGAAGACTGAACATCAGAGGTCGACGGGATCATTGCAACCGCTTCACATCCTTGAATGGGAGTGGGAGCATATTTCTATGGACTTCGTATCGAAGTTACCGCTGGTACTTCATGGGCAAGACACCATCTAGGTAGTGGTTGATAAATTGATGAAGGCTGCCCTTTTTCTTCCCATTAGAGTTAACTACTCCATAGGTAGATTAGTAGAATTGTATATACAGGAGATAGTCATATTGCATGGAGTGCTTATGTCCATCATTTCTAACCGGGATCCACATTTCACATCTCAATTCTGGAAAAGCTAACATGGAGCTTTGGGATCCCTGTTGGCTTTTAGAACGGCCTTTTATCCTTAAACCGATGGGCAGACAAAGAGGACTATAAAAATAATGGAGGATATGTTGCGTGCCTATGTCCTAGATTTTGGAGGCAGTACTAGTGGAGTTTTCTAACAAGAATAGCTACCAGGCCAGTATTGAAATGACCTCGTATGTAGAGACCCAAATAACTAATGTAATTTAAATAAAAAGGGAAAGGAGAAAGAAGGAATTATAATTGGAGTTTCAACAAGGGTCTCGTTGACGAACACAGGATGTTCATCGATGAGCATGCTTAACGGGATCATCAACGAGGATGTGACTCATCAATAAGAAGATACCGAGAGGCTATTTCTCAACTCTGAATTTTGTCGACGAGGAATAAGTGTTCGTCGACGAATTTACTTCATGACCTCGTCAACGAAGTGACATGTCTCATCAACGCATGTCAATGTGTAAATAGCCTAAACTCAAATTTTCTGTAGAATATTCACGTGCAAACCCTCCTCTCTCTCTCTCTCTCTCTCTCTCTCTCTCTCTCTCTCTCTCTCTCTCTCTCTCTCTCCTATTTGTCCCTCTCTCCTTCTCTCTAAAATTTTTGGCCAAATTCTCACCGGTTCGACGATCCGAGGCCACCATGACACTCCTGGGAGAGTTCTCTTCAAATCTGCTGGAGTGGATCGCTGGTGGGGTTAACTTGGATTTCATTCCAAATTCAAGTTAAGGCTTTTTACTCAATATTTGCCTTTCCTATTGTAGAAAATGTAGTACTTTAAAGAATAATGAAGTTTTTTTTTTAGAAATATTATTTTCAGGGTGTTAAATGGGGAACCCTGCGAGTGTAGGACTAAGCACTATAGGGGCTTTTCAATAGTTAGGTAAGGGGATAAATTAAAGCAGGAATTTTTTCATGAAAATTATTATTATTTATTAGTAGATTTATGTTCAGAAAACATGTATTACATCTCAGAATTATTGAGAAAAATGTATATTTAGAAAAATACTGCTATTATATAGGAATGTGTATTTTCAGTATGAAAAGTCAGGGAATACAATTTCAAAACAGAATATATGATTTGACTAAGTATTGTGTGGCATGAATATTAATTTTACGCACATTGTATTATGTTAAGTCCATTTTTACAAATAAAGTTGAAAAGTAAGGTGTAGTCCCAAGAGGGGGGGTGAATTAGATTATAAAATTTCTTTTAATTCTCAAAATTTATTTTAATTCTCTTCAAGAATCCTTAACCTCTTTTTGTTTCTTTTAACCAATTCTTGACTTGTTTGTTTAATTTTTTAATCACACAAGAACTTAGTTTCCTTTATCCAATCAACAACACAATTAAACAACCAATCAATTAAGCAAAATATTCAAACCAAACAACCAATTAATTTCCCAAGTGTAAGTTAACTGTTGCACTATTAGATTAATGGAAGTATGCAAGATTCAACACTCTCTGGAATATAAATGCATTCAAACTTTAAACCATTCAGCCACAATATATCAATATATTAAATTCAACTATCAGCTTTTGTTGTCGGCCTTGGTTATAAATTTGAATTAAGCCCTGTAGTAATGGATTTGCTTCTTTAATATGATGTGTAATATGAAATCCAATCAACACGATATCCACACTCTTCCCAATATTCAGAATTCAAATAAACTCTCAGTTAATTTATCTTTGGGATGTTTAACCAAGTAACGTACTCCCGTATGGTTTCCGTAAGATATGGTATAACGAATGTACTCCCTTTCGGTTTCCGCAACCCAAATCAAAATTAAACTTTAAGTTTACTTGATTCCCAAATATACATAGTATATATGATTTTCAATTTAAACCATCCATGCAATTTAAATATGTACTGAAAATAAAGAGTAGGGAAAGAAAGAGTGAGACCGGGATTTTTATGAGGTTCAGCTTATACCCAGCCTACATCCTTGCCTTTGGTAAACCACCAAAGGATTCACTAAACATGTTCCTTTAACGGGTGGAACAAATCTTTACAACACTCCTTGATTAAGGCTAGAGCCCGCCTTCTCCAAACAATGTACCCTTGTTCGGTCACTCCTTCAAATAGGCTAGAGCTCGCCTCTCTAAGCAATATCCCCTTGCTTAGCCAATGATCCAAACAATCCTTGGAACGTCAAAGAACTACAAGAAATAAGAAATAATATGCATACAAATATACTCTCATAAAGAGCAAGTTAGTACAATTTCAGCACTATATACTTCAATGTAGAAATATCAATATGAAATAAAATGAAGCCCAAGTGTAGAATTCACCAATATCCTTCTTCGATAAGGATTAGCAGTAGGAATTCAGAGGAAGAAGGATCAGCACTTCAGAATATCTTAGTAAAAGAGATTTTAAATGAGTGAACAAGAGAACTTTGTAAGCACAATAGTGCTTTCAGCTTCTCAAACGGATTTTTCAATTCATGATATATTTTGAATTGCAAAACCATGTATTTATAGGCATTCAAAAGGGTTTTCTTGTTGCCCAAGTTTACTTGGAGTATTTCTCAAGTTTTTAAAAAATTTGGAGCCCAGGCAACTAATATTTAAAAAGTAAAATTTTCGAAAAATATGCCCGTTAACAGTGTTTAGACGTCTAAACTTTCGAGTTCAGTCGTCTGAGGTGGTTCTGCCTCTTTAGAAAAATTTTAGTAAAAACTTTAGATGATTGAACTTAATATTCAATCAAATGAAGATATTCTTTAGACAACCAAGGTCAAGGATCAGACGACCGAAGTGTCCAATTCAGTCTTCTGATGTTCCGCCATGAACAGTGTTTAGTTGGCTGACAACTTCGATCCCGCTTCAGTATTTTAGTCATAAATTTTTTTATTCAACACCAAATTAGGTTTTCTTGGTATCAAAAGAACGCTAAGAGAAAATCCTACAACTTTCATGTTTAACATTTTTCAAAATAAGGAATTTGTTATACAGCAAATTGCACCTCAATGCGGATGTATGAAAAATGATAGCAATTAGGAAATCCTCTTTTTGGTGATTTTCATTCCAAAAATGATTCTAACCTTTTTGAAACAATTTTTGACCTTATAAAAAAATTTTACAAGTATGTTAAAAGTTATCTAGGTCCAAGAAGTTAACTTAAGAGTTTCATAATATTTCAAACGATATTTAAACATTAAAATACTTATATGAAGACTTCTAAAACTTTTCACATTCTAGGTTCTTGAGTCTTCATGCTTTGTATTTCTTTGAGCTCTTTCTCTTTGCTTTTCTTTTGCTCTTTTTACTTCTCACTTTTATTTGGCTTATCATCCATGTCCTCATTTTCTTCAAACTTTAAAATATCATCTTTAAATCCATGCTTTGACTCTTTTAAGCTTCATTTGATCATTGTGAGCACTTTGACCTTGCTTTCTCATATATGAGCCCTAAGATAACATTAATCACACAAATATGTTAAATTCCACTTGTTTGCTAGCATAAAAACAAGATAACAAGATTTTAAGCCATGTAAGGCCAACAAAATCATGTTTTGGAAATTTTCAGAAATAACTATATAATGCAGTACATTATGATTTTAGAATACATGATAAATAATACATTTATACAGATCAGTATGTATGTTATGTTCGATGCAAAGCTGTGATTGATAGTCGGCGCAAGACCGTGGATTATGTATGTATTTGGTGCAAGGTTGCAGTTATGAATGTAATCGGCACAAGGCCGTATTTATTTATGTTATTACAGAAATCAGAAAATGCTATCAATATATTTATGGGCAAACAGTATATTATCATGTATTATATATTATCAGAACCTAGATGGTAGTTCAGTTCAATTTTAGGAGCACGATACCGTAGGTAAACAGATTAGTTCAGTTCAGACTTGTGCTAACTGCCCCTGCTAGTAGATGGGGTGGAAGATGGATAGTTGACATGGCTTTTAGTGTAGAGTTATAGATGTCCACCTGGCAATCCGGACCAGGGTGTGGCGGGCCCTTTGTACTTACAGACATTTTTGACTCGGGAGTGATTGGCCAACCATTGTCAGGGGGTAATACATGACATCAGCTAGCTATACATCCTAGGTAAATTTTGGAATTACTAGTTATATCAAATGGTTTTATGAACAGTGATATGCAGTATGAATTAGTATATTTATGAAATGATATGTTTAATTAGTTATGATATTATCAGTTTCCAAATATGTGAAATGTACTATATGTTTATAACAGTACCTAAATATTCATCTTGCCATACAACTGTATATGGTTTATTTCCCTTACCAAGAGGTGTCTCACCCCGGCTTAAACTATTTTAGGAAACCCAGAAAGATAGGCGGACTGAGCCCGTCGTTGAGGCAATATTACTACCCCGCTAGGAGGGTGAGTTTTTGAACTAGGGTCAATAGGTTCATGTGTAAGATCCTAGATATGATTTTAATGTTTTGGGAATTGTATATTTAAACAGTATATGGCGGAATGTAGGTAACTCTGGTATTATATATCTTATGGTTTGGTGAATGGAATTTATATTTACTGCTACTTAGATTTTCGCTGTGTATGACAAGTGTGTCCCCATTACCCACGGGTTCGGGTTAACTTTATTATATGATTAGTTAGTGGTATCAGGGTGTTTAAATGTAACTAATTATATGGTAAGTTAAATAGGTCGTTACAGTTTGGTATCAGAGCCTAGGATGCTAAGTTCTATAGAGTTTAGAATGCAACAGTAATAATACCAGAGTATGGGATAAGGGAATTTGAGGTCTGGTTTTGTAGTCTAGATGCAAAACTTCCGTGATGGTTTGTGTGTCTGTCCTGGGGTGACAATTTCAAGAAAGTCATAGTATACTATTGTCGGGTTGGGTATCTAGGTTACAGGATTGAGTCTTGAATTAAGATCAGGGGTGATGAATTAGTTAAGGATATAATATACTGGTTAGATGATATGTTATGATGATAGGGTCTTAAACTAAGTTTATTGTCTTTTCAGGATGGATCCTGGAGGTAGTAGCGCCCATGTTAGTCGTAATGAGGGTGCTAGACCCTCTGGTACTGCTGGTGGTGACTCAGATGTAGTACTACGAAGCATGGCACAACAAGTCATGGCTGAAATTGCTAGGAACTCTAGAGACCTGGGTGGTTCATCTGCAAGCCACGGCAACTCGATTGAGAAGTTTATTAAGATGAATCCTTCGGCTTTCTCAGGAGAAATTGATCCTGTAGTCCCTGAAAACTGGGTGCAGGAGATTGAAAAAGTATTTTCAGTGTTGTAGTGTACTGAGGAGCATAGGGTGTTGTTTGCTACATATAAACTAACTGGAGAAGCTGAGAGATGGTGGACGGCAGTGAAACTCCTAGAGCAACAGAGGACGGTGCCTATAAAGATATCATGGGAGCGATTAAGGAGATATTCTTCGATAGGTATTTTCCAGCCTCATCCAGGGAAGCTAAGATTAAGGAATTCCTGAATCTGAAGCAGGGACAGAAGATAGTGCAGCAGTACTCAACGAGGTTCATTGAGTTATCTCGCTTCGCCCCGTACATCATTCCAGATGAGGCAAAGAAAGTATGACAGTTTGAAAGAGGTTTGAAGAGAGAAATGTATAAAACAAGTGTCGATACTGAAATTGCAAGATTTCGCCGAGTTGGTAAATAGGGCAACTATAGTAGAAGTTGGAGAGCAGTTGGAAGCTAAGGAGCAGAGACAAAGGGAGAGATCCACACCTTCTAGTTCCCAGCAGGGGTCTAGTAGGGGTTCATGGAAGAGAGATGGCTACTCTAGGGATTGGAGGCAAGAGTCGGGGAGTCGTGGGTTTCAGGCTGTGCAGCCATTTCTAGCTTTCCCAACTTGTGGGAGAGGCACCCGGATGAGTGTCGTTCCAGGCGAGGTATCTATTATTGATGTGGGGAGCCAGGACATATAATAAGAGATTGCCAGGCTTAGATTGGTATAGCTCCCACTCCTAGACCTGCACGAGGAGGCTATCAGGCGCCACATGGAGGCCAGTTGAGGAATATGGTTCCAACCAGAGTTTTCACTTTGATGCCAGATGATGCTGAGACAGCCGACAACATGGTGATAGGTATGGTTAGCATGCTTTCATTTAAATTTATTGCATTATTTGATTCAAGAGCCACACACGCGTTTATATCTATAGGATGTATTAAATTGTGAGGGGCAGAAACATAGTTATTAGACACTGAGTTGTTAGTAACTACACCGATCGAGTCAGAAGCAAGGTGTAGTATGGTGCTCTGAGGCTATCTAGTTGATATTTAGGGGAGAATTTTATCTACTGATTTGATAGTGTTGGACATGCATGAGCTTGATGTCATATTCGGCATGGATTGGCTAGCAACTAACTTTGCCAATATAGATTGTCATTCGAGAGAAGTGATATTCAGACCTCCGAGAAAATCAAAATTCAGGTTTATAGGGTCGCGTGTGCAAACCCCGGCTCAGTTAGTTACAAATATTCAGGTGAGGAGACTACTCCTGGGTGGTTGTCAGGGATTTGTGAAGAAAATGTCATGGAATGAATTGAAGCTCACTAGTACGCCAGTAGTAAAAGAGTTTACAGATGTTTTTCCAGATGAACTATCAGGCTTGCCACCTGATTGTGAGGTAGATTTTCCTATTGATCTCCTCCCAAGTATAGCATCGATCTCTAAAGCACCCTATCGAATGGCACCAGCTGAGTTGTAGAACTAAAAGATCAGTTGCAAGATTTTCTTGATAAAGGTTTTATACGGCCTAGTGTATCTCCGTGGGGAGCTCCAGTGCGATCTATGAAGAAGAAAGATGGGTCCATAAGAATGTGTATAGATTATAGGGAAATTAATAAGGTGACAATTAAGAATAAATGTCCTCTACCCCGTATAGATGATTTATTTCATCAGCTCCAAGGTACACGGGTGTATTCTAAGACTGACCTCAGATCAGGTTACCATCAAGTAAAGGTAGGGGCAAAAATTGTATCGAAGACAGCATTTCGGACCAGGTAAGGGCATTATGAATTTCTTGTTATGCCTTTTGTTTTGATGAATGCTCCTGCAATATTCATAGATTTGATGAATAGGATCTTCCACCAATATTTAGATCAATTTGTTGTTATTTTTATTGATGATGTATAGGTTTATTTGAGGAGCATGATACGCATTTGAAGTAGGTTTTACAGATGCTTAGTGAAAAGAAGTTGTATGCCAAGTTTAGAAAATGTGAATTTTGGCTTGAGAAGGTTGTGTTTTTGGGGCAAGTCATCTTAGGGGATGGAATTTCTATGGATCCTAGTAAAATTGATGCGGTAGTGAATTAGGCTAGACCAAGGAACATCCAGGAGATCAGGAGTTTCTTGGGGCTAGCTAGGTATTACCGTCATTTTTTTAGGGATTCTCAGCATTTTCAAGGCCTCTGGCACGACTAGCTAGGAAAAATGTCAGGTTTAAATGGGACGATAGTTGTGAGCAGAGTTTCCAGAAATTGAAGCAAAGGTTTGTTACGGCTCCAATATTGATCATTCCGTCAGAGGGTAAGGGTTATGTTATCTACAGTGATGTGTCCTTGAAAAGGGACTTGGTTGTGTATTGATGCAGCATAGCAAGGTGGTAGCGTATGCTTCTAGATAGTTGAAAGAATATGAAAAGAACTACCCCACCTATGATCTTGAATTGGCTGCAGTAGTACATGCATTGAAGATTTGGAGGCATTACCTGTATGGCGAGCGATGTGAAATCTTCTCCAACCATAAAAGTTTAAAGTATTTCTTCACTCAGAAGGAACTAAACATAAGGTAGAGAAGGTGGTTGGAGCTTATTAAAGATTTTGACTACACTATCAGTCACCACCTAGGGAAAGAAAACATTGTAGCTAATGCGTTAAGTAGGAAGTCTGTGGGACCAACGCTAGCAGCTATAGAGATTCGGTATCCAATAATGATGGACCTAGAGGGAATCGACATAAAGTTAGTCAAGAGTGATTTTTAGGCATGTGTTGCCAGTTTAGTGATGCAGCCTACTCTATAGAAAAGGATTGAAACTGCTTAGAAGGAAGATCCAAAATTAGTAAAGGTAATGGTCAAAGTACAGAATGGTTAGGGAGAGGAATTTTGTATTACAGATGATGGAGATTTTCAGTTCCATTTTAGATTATATGTTCCCATGGATGCTTATATCAGAAAGACCATCTTAAAAGAGGCTCACATATCTTTGTACACAGTTCATCCCAGCAACATAAAAATGTATAGGGATCTACGACAGTCTTATTGGTGGAGTGGTATGAAGAAGGAGATTGCTAAGTATGTAGCATAGTGTTTGACATGCCAGCAGGTAAAAGCTAAGCACTAGAGGCCGGCAGGCCAATTGCAGCCACTTTTTATCCCAAAGTTGAAATGGGATCATATATCCATGGATTTTGTTTCAGGGCTATCGTCGGCATTGCATGGAAGGAATACGATCTGGGTGATTATAGATCGTTTGACTAAAACCGCTCATTTCCTTCCTATCAAGATCAGCTACTCCTTTAACTGCCTGGCAGAGATTTATATTCAGGAGAGAGTTCATTCTCACAGAGTGCCAGTGTCTATAGTGTCAGATCAAGACCTGCGTTTCATGTCACGATTTTTGAGGATCTTGTAGGAACCTCTAGGGTCTCAGTTATCTTTTAGTACAACATTCCATCCTTATTCATATGGGCAGACAAAAGGGATGATTCAAATATTGGCAGATATGCTTCGAGCTTGCATACTAGATTTTAGGGGTAGTTGGATTCAGTTCATGCCACTGGTGGAATTTGCATACAATAACAATTATCAGGTTAGCATTGGTATGGCACTGTTTGAAGCACTTAACGGTAGGAGATGTCGTTCCCCTCTATATTGGGACGAGATGGGTGATCGGAGAATTATGGGACCATAATTAGTAAAGTAGGCATATGATAAGGTTCGGCTCATCAGAGATAAAATTAGTGCAGCTCTGAGCCGATAGAAGAGTTACGCCGATAATCGCTGCCGAAAATTGGAATTTGATCTTGGTTATCATGTGTTTTTTTTTTTAAATAGCTCCGTTAAAAAGGGTTATGAGGTTTGGAAGGAAGGGTAAACTTAGCCCTAGGTTCATTAGCCTGTTTGAGATTCTATAGAAAGTGAGGCCGATTGCCTACAGGTTAGCTTTACCACCTGTGTTGTCCAAGATACATGACGTATTCCACGTTTCTATGTTGAGGAAGTACATCCCAAACCCTTCTCATATGATCAGTTATGGTGAATTAGAGTTTAGTGATTCACTGGCTTATGAGGAGGTACCAGTGCAGATTCTACACAATAAAGAATAAAAATTACGTAATAAGAAGATTTCTCTAGCGAAAGTCTTATGGAGGAATCACGTAATAGAAGAAGTTTCTTGGGAGCTCGAGGAACAGATAAGGCACAAATATCCACAATTGTTTAGTGGAATTCAGTTGTAATCAGAAAAATGTAAGTCATTGTGTAATGTTTCTTTTGCATATTAGTCGGTGTATGTATTAGTTTAGTTAATAAATAGTATTTTGGTTTTGGGAGAATTTTATCTCCCAGAACTTCATATGTAACCGCGGTATTCCTCCACCATAAGTGAGGGTAAATAATAAAATAAGTAGATTGTTTTCTTTAAGAGATGATGAATCGTATGGATAGAAAATTTCGAGGATGAAATTTTATAAGGAGGGGAGAATGTAGAGACCCGAATAATTAACGTAATTTAAATAAAAAAATGGAAGGAGAGAGAAGGAATTATAATTGGAGTTTCAATAGGGGTCTCGTTGACAAACACAAGAAGTACGTCGACGAGCACGCTTAAGGGGATCATCGATGGGGATATGACTCGTTGACGAGAAGATACCAAGAGGCTATTTCTCAACTCTAAATTTCGTCAAAGAGGAATAAGTGTTCGTCGACAAATTTCTTTCATGACCTCATCGACGAAGTAATGTGCCTCATCGACAAAGGCCAGTGTATAAATAGCCTTAACTCGAATTTTCTGCAGAATATTCATGCGCAAACCCTCTCTCTCTCTCTCTCTCTCTCTCTCTCTCTCTCTCTCTCTCTCTCTCTCTCTCTCTCTCTCTTATTCATCCCTCTCTCCTTTTCTCTAAGATTTCGAGCCGGATTCTCGTCGGTTCGACGATCCGAGGCCACCACGACCCTCCTGGGAGAGTTCTCTTCAAATCTGCTGGAGTAGATTGCTAGTGGGGTTAACTTGGATTTCATTCTAAATTCAAGGTAAGGCTTTTACTCAATATTTTTCTTTCCTACGGTTGTATAAAATGTAGTACTGGAAGGAATACTGAAGTTTTGTTTCAGGAAATATTGTTTTTAGGGTGTTGAACGGTAAACCATACGGGTTAAGACTAAGCACTATAAGGGCTTTTCAGTAGTCTGGTAAAGGGATAAACTAAAGCGGGAATTTTTTCCTGAAAATTATTATTATTTATTAGTAGATTTATGTTCAAAAAGCATGTATTGCATCTGAGTATTATTGAGAAAAATGTATATTTGGAAAAATACTGCTATTATACAGGAATGTGTATTTTCAATATGAAAGTTCAAGGAATACGATTTCAGAATAGAATGTATGATTTCACTTAGTATTGTGTGTCCTGAATATTAATTTTACGCACATTGTATTATGTTAAGTCCATTTTTACAAATAAAGCATGTTTCAGTAATTTTTAGAAATAACAGTATAATGTACTACATTATGATTTCAGAATACATGATAAATAATACATTTATACAAATCAATATGTATGTTATGTTCGGCGCAAGGCCGTGATTGATAGCCGACACAAGGCCGTGGATTATGTATGTATTCGGCGTAAGGCCGCAATTATAAATGTAATCGGTGCAAGGCCGTATTTATTTATGTTATTACAAAAATCATAAAACGCTATCAATCTATTTATGGGCAAATAGTATATTATCATGTATTATATGTTATCAAAACCCGGATGGTAGTTTAGTTCAGTTTCAGGAGCATGGTACCGTAGCTAAACAGATCAGTTTAGTTCAGACTTGTGCTAACCGCCCTTACTAGTAGAGGGTGTGGGAGATGGATAGTCGATGTGGCTTTCAGTGTAGAGTTGTAGACGTCCACCTAGCAATCTGGATCAGGGTTTAGCGGGGCTTCGTACTTACAGACATTTTTGACTCGGCAGTGGTCAGCCAGCCATTGTCAGGTCCCGCCTTCAGGCTGCACAACTCGTCATGGGGGGTAATACATGACATCAGCTAGCTATACATCCTAGGTAAATTTCAGAATTATTAGTTGTATCAGATGATTTTATGAACAGTGATATGTAGTATGAATTAGTATATTTATGAAATGATATGTTTAATTAGTTATGATATTATCAGTTTCCAAATATGTGAAATGTACTATATGTTTATAATAGCTGCTAAATATTCATGTTGTCATACAACTGTATTTAGTTGATTTCCCCTACTGAGAGGTGTCTTACCCCAACTTAAACTATTTTAGGAAACCCAGAAAGACAGACGGACCGAGCCCACCATTGAGGCAATATTACTACCCCGCTAGGAGGGTGAGTTTTTGAACTAGGGTCAATAGGTTCATGTGTAAGATCCTAGATATGTTTTTGATGTTTTGGGAATTGTATATTTAAACAGTATATGGTGGAATGTAGGTAACTCTGGTATTATGTATCTTATGGTTTGGTGAATGGAATTTATCTTTACTACTACTTAGATTTTCGCTGTGTATAACAAGTGTGTCCCCGTTACCCACGGGTTCGGGTTGACTTTATTATATGATTAGTTAGTGGTATCAGGGTGTTTAAATGTGATTAATTATATGGTAAGTTAAGCAGGTCATTGCACCATATAAGACATTATATGGTCAAAGATATCGATCTCCGTTATATTGGGATGAAATTGGAGAAAAGCATATATTGGGGCCAAAAATGGTACAGCAAGCTTCTGAGAAAATCAAGCTTATCCAGGAAAGAATTAGAACAATTCAGAGCCAATAGAAAAGCTAAGCAGATATCCATCAACGAGTGCTGGAATTTGATGTGGGTGATAATGTGTTCTTGAAAATTGCACTAATGAAAGGGGTAATGAGATTTGGGAAGAAGGGTAAGCTTAGCCCTAGGTATATTGGGTCATTTAAGATATTGGAAAGAGGTGGCCTAGTTACCTACAGGTTAGCATTACTATCAGCCCTATCCAGAATCTATGATGTATATTCATGTATCCATGTAGAAGAAATACGTCCTAGATCCATCTCATGTAATAATTTTTGAGGCACTGGAGATTAGAGAGACGTTATCTTATGATGAACTTCCTATTCAGATCTTAGATCATAAAGAACAGGAATTACACACTAAGAAAATCCCTCTAGTGAAAGTACTCTGGAGGAATCATGCAATTGAGAAAGTTTCAAGGGAGTTAGAGGAGGAAATGTGTTAGAAATACCCACATTTATTTAGTGGGATCCAGCATTAGCCAGGGAAAGGTAATGATTCAAGTAAGAAATCATGTATATAAGTAAATTTTTGTGCAGGTTAATTAGTTGAATGTAATAGTTTTCTGTTTTGGTTGGTTTTGGGAGAGTTTTGATTTAGTTATCGTAATCTCCCAAAACCGTATATGTAACCAATGTATTCCTCTGCCATAAGTGAGAGTAATTAATAAAATTTCAACGTTTTTATTTAAAGTTGGTGCAAATGAAAGATGGCAAATTTCGAGGATGAAATTGTTATAAGGAGGGAAGAATGTAGCAACCCGGAAAATAGGAATAATAATAAAGTATAAGAAAAGAAGGAATTTGGTTTGGTGTAGACCAAACCGTCGACGGTTTGGTGGGGGAGCAGAAAACCGTCGATGGTTTTGTTATTACCGTGGCACAGTTAAGGCTAAAATGGTGAAAATGTTTGGTTAAAATCCAAACCGTCGACGGTTTTAGGATAATCGTTGACAGTTTTGTCTGGCAGTGACTTATAAGTAAGGTTCTGCAAGCCATTTCATATAAACAAAATCAAATCTCTCTCTTTCTCTCTCTAAAGGTTGCGACTCTCTCTCTTTCTCTCCTCGATTTCTCACCTGATTTTAGCCCGAATCAACTAATAAACGTGATTTTGAGATCCCGACAGCAATTCTCTGCAGTTTAACTGGAGTAATTTTGTGAATCAGACATTTCAGACACCACTCCAAAACCAGGGTAAAGAGGTTATTTTTAAAATTTTAGCTAGTTATTGGTAATATGTTGACCTAGGTATGTTGAATGGCTATTATTCTTATGGATACAGGCTTTGTGCGAGGGCCGTAAGCATAGTATTGGACTCCTTGCAGACATAGTTCCAGGAAACAGGTAAAGGGATAGATTACGTCAAGTATTTTCAGAAAGTTTATAGTTTAAAATATAGTATTTGATTTAGGAATTGTATATATGAATTAATGTAAGTTTTTGGGAAATCTGATGTTTGAATTGAGAAAACCCTGGAAACAGATTTATTGTTATTTTTCAGAAAAATATAATCTTCCCAGATAGCCAACATATTATAAAATAGCACTCACTTGTGTGGCATGAGTATAAATACTTTATTGCAGATATTAACATGTCAGATTATTTTTTGGTTACACAAAACAAGCAAGTTTATATAACAATTTTTTAGAAAATCTATAAATAGTACAAAACTTATGATATTTTCAGTATATCGTGATAATTCAGCTGGCCCAGATGTTGTGATAATTCAGCCGGCCCAAATGCCGTGATATTTCAGCTAGCCCAGATGCTGTGATATTTTAGCCAGCCTAGATGTTGTGACTAAATATATTTATAATAGATTATTCAAAAACACTATTATGACAAATTTTACATAAAACCATGAAACAGTTATATTACAGTTATTTATGAAATGTACTATATGATAGCAGAACCTAGATGGCTTAGTTTAGTTTCAAAGCATGGTACCATAGCTATTAGTTTAGATTAGTGCCACCACATGTCTCAGATAGAGTGTTGATGTATGGATAGTCGATTGAGCCCATTGTAGTAGTGTGCCCCCCTAGCAGTCCAGACGAGGTTGGGCAGGCCAATCGTACTTATAGACAAGTCAGTTTTGGCTTGACATGGTAGGCCAACCATTGCTAGGTCCTACTTATAGGCTCCACAACCCAATCATGTGGGGGTAATATATGATATCAACTAGCTATCTATCTAGGAGATGATTTCAGGATTATATAGATATAGTAGACGATTTATATGCATACAAAAATTTCAGTATTATATAGATATAGCAAACGATTTATATGCATACAAAAATTTCAATATTATACAGATATAGCAGATGATTTATATGCATACAAAAATTTATTATGAAACAATATGTTTAAGTTGAAATATGATTTCTTCATATTTATTCATAACATATTTACTTGATTTATCAAATGCAGTTAATTATGTACAGTATATATTTATAACATAATAGAACTCATATGCCACACCCTAATGCTAATTTATCCCACTTACTGAGAGGTGTCTCATGAAATGCCCAGACTCACCACGTGGGGCCCAGGGTGCTACTTTAGTGACTTATATGTACCTGATACCAACTCATCATATAAAATGCAGTGAAAATAAATTATATATTTTCCACAATCCATTACCAGAGTTCTAAACCATTTTTATACACACGTCTCCAAATTATTTTTATTACAACCATAGTACAATACAAAAACCAACTAATTTCATACACACCACGTACAAAAACTATCAGACCGAGCCAACCCCTCTTAAGCTCACTAAGCACGATCCATGGTATTTCCCGACAAGATATTTTGTATGATGTGGTGAGACACTTCTCAGTAAGGGAAGACTAAGTTAGTATCAATGTGTGGCCAATGAATTTTAGTGTATACAGAAAATAACCCGTTCTTCATTTAACCGAAAATAACATTTAAATGTATAATCATTCTACAAGTTGAAAATACCCTTTTTTCCTTCCCAGAGTATAAATCATCTTAGTAAATAATTAACCACAGTTATAAAATCATTCTTAGACCATACTCACACACACACACAATTATTTATAAGTAAAAGTTTCCATGAATAAGGAAGATTACACGCCTATACATGTACCTTCCCTCTGCTCTAGTACCATTACAACTACCAAGGCACTCACCTTACTTGGCAAGCCCTCGAGGTTATGTTAATAATTAACCTCATTTACATAAATTAACAGATATGTATATAAGACAACTCCCTGTGACTAACGTTATTTACTTCCCCCATGGCACAAATTGTGCGACCCGAAGGCTAGACTAAGCCCTGGTGATTAGCCCAAAACAAAGTCAAAACATCATCCTCTGCAAATACGTCTACAGGCATCCACAGCCAAGCTACAAGTCTGATGCCCTAACTTCAACCTCACACAGGCAGTCGACTGAGACCCCCCTACACTTCTATCCAAAACAGTGTGGGTGCACATGGTCTAATAATCAAATCACTAGCTACGGTACTATGCCCACAATACATTGGTCTCTAGAGTTCCTAAAGCATATCGTGCAATTTAAGTGATAAAAAACATAATTTAAATCATTTCATATAAAACCTATCATTTATAAAACCCGGCCCCCTAGCCGACAAATACAACCTGGCTCACAGTCGTTTAAACAAAACCTCGGCCCTTGGCTGTCATATCAAATCCCTGCATTATTCACAAGCACTTTCAGTATTTTGCAAACAATTTCAGTATTTCAAAAACAGTCTTAAATCCAATTAAACAATAAATCCTGCCAAATAATCATCTTCCGCATGATTTCAACATTAAAACATAACCATATAAATAACCAAACTTTCCACCATTCATTTTTATTCAAAATACTATATCATATATCCTAGGTTTCTAAATCCCCGTTGAACGGTTGGTTTTCAAAATAACCTTCAAATTTTTAAATAAATAAATATATACATATATAACAGTTTAATTCTTTCAAATGTAATAAAATTCCTGATTTAACTTAATCCCCTTACCTAGTTTCCTGAAACTACGCCAGCAGGGACCCCAAAACGATGTTTACAGTGCTCACCCATACCCTGATTCAATAACCCTAATTTAATCAAATCAACCCTAAATAAAATACTATTTTAACGTTTCCTTGGCCCATAAATTCCAAATAAACAATTAAACTCCCTAGAATAACCAATTTTCTTAATTCCCTAAATCTCACTCTCGCTTTAAAGTAGTGCCTAGGACCCCCAAATTAAAAATCTGCTTCGGCTAAAATAACGATAATCGAGGCTAGGACCCCATGGTGGTGCCTAATTGTCAATTTAGTTGAAGATTTAAGGAGAAATTAAGGAAAGAGAGTGAGTATATCTTTCTCCAAGAGTGGTGCCTACGTCACTCCCACGACAAATCTGCTCCGGTAGGAATGTCAGTGGCGAAGATAAGAACCCAGCGGTATCTTCAGTTTTCTGATCGGCTGAATATTGGCCAAGAAAATGAGGAGAGAGAGGAGGACAAAGGAGATGTGAGGAGAGAAGGGGGGCGCCTCTCTATATTTCTATGTGATTCTTGAAGGATCAAAGATCCTTTAGAAAAGTTTAACTATATATATATTACAATATATTAAAATATTATTATATTATATTATTTAATTAATTAAATCATCATTATTATTATTTTTTATTTTTTATTTTTTATTTTTTATTTTTTATTTTTATTTTTATTTTTATTTTTTATTTTATTTTTACACTTCCATGCATATTAATTTTTTGGAGCGTTACATCTCACCCCAGAATTCAAACATTTCAGGAAACCCAGATAGACGAGCGAAGTAAGCTCCAAGATAGAGGAGGTTTTAGTATTGCCTTAGCTGCAAGGTAAGTGTTTGAGTTGGAATGGGATTTTGTGTGTCTCTAGAATATTTCTATGGATTTTTGGGGATGTATATCTATAATTATGAAGTTAGTAGGACTCTAGTATTGTGTATAAAATTCAGGTATATCATGTTTTTTTCTGCATAGTTGATATGTATTTATGAATAGGTAAATCCCCGGTACCCCCACTTTGGGTCCAAGTTGACTTTGTTTACAGTTTGTGGTATCAGATTTTATTAATTAAAATGGAAAAAAAAATATAACCAGAATTTTCAGGGTGTTACAAGCCCTATATAAGCTAAATAGTAAAATAGAAACCTAAGAATTAGCCAAATATTAGAGTCTGGAATGGCTAGCAGATTTTGGCTCAATTGTTGGGAAAAAGCCTCATTAAAAGTAGAGCCACATGCCTCAATATGTATACGGATTTAGAATGTGACTAACAAAAAAATGTACTCACTACCACATACAAAGTCAAAACCGATTCTTCAATCACCATGACTCTATTTCTCACATGATCCTATGGAAATCTTGATTTCTCAAGCATAGGACTGGAAAGGTCTAATGTTTTTTCCATGCCTTCAAATGGTTTCAAACATTTTCTTTGTTGACTGCAAATCCATGCTTACTCAACGTGTGATGGCTACATTCTATGCACTTGCTTTCTAAGCAAGTGCACTGTCTAACCTATTTCCCACATTCATTTGCTATACCATAACTAATAATAATATAGTATCTGATTCAGTTGCCCATAAGAAGTACTTGAGACCCCTTCATTTATCATTTGCTTCTTCTAATTGAGAAGCCATACTATTGACTTTTTGAGTCCTATCTCATTTTTGATAATGAAAAATACAAGGTATTTTATGTTTGTTGAGTTTGTGTGCAGGATCAAATTGGCGAAATCATATGGCAGCACATATTGACTTGAAGAAAAAGAAGACCCAAAGTGTTTAATTTCTTTGTATTTTTAATTCAAGTCTATAATATTATTTAAATTTTAACGGTATGTAATAATTGATGCATTTCATGCATGTAGGAACCTATAAGCTCAAGACCGTTGAATGACCTTAGGGATCACCCTTCAGTCGACCTTCGGTCGACCGACACCGGATTTTGCGGTCTACGTAAAAAGACCTTAGAAAGACCCTAGGACCTTGCACAGATACTTAGAATAAGTCCCTACAATCATCTATGCAATTAGGGGTACAAATTTAACTTAGGTCCTAAAATGGTAAAGGATTCGGGCGACCGAACCTTGGCGTTGAAAATGCCTCGGTCAACCAAATCATTGGAAAGTCAAAATATTGACCTTACTTTGGGTGACCAAACCGAAAAGAACTGAGCATTCTTGATCGACCGAATATATTATTTTGACTTTTCCTACAACTCAGGAACCTGAACACCACAGTCATTTTGACCTCGGGCAACCAAACATGCAAGCTCGGCAGACCGAACTTAAGTCCGGGCAACCAAACCTCAGAAAAATTGGAAATCGCCTTAGACTTAGCCACCCGAACCATTTTTTAGGCACCCAAACTTCAAAAATTACTTTTCTTCATGTGTCTATTCGAGTGACCAAACATATGGCTCAATCGACTGAAACTCTCAAGTTGACCAAAATTTACCGTGGATAATTAAAGGTAAATCAGGGTTATTTGAGTTAAACTTGATTAAAAACAATTTTAATAATTACCCTTGTGTCCCAATGATAATATTTTTAAGTGTGCATATATATATATATATATATGTGTGTGTGTGTGTGTGTGTGTGTGTATTCATTTGCACAAATTAATAGAGGATTAGTTATTTTGATTAGGAAAAATTCCTCTGAATTTTTTGAGAGCCCTTCTTCTTACTCAAAGCCAAATACTCATCCTTTACTCATTCATTTGAAAAATCTTATTAAGTGAGAGTATTGTGAGGCATTCTACACTTCCTACTTGTTATAACTCTCATTGTGTTGATTGTGTGTTTGATTTATGATTAAGAGTTTAGCCAAAGTTTTCCCCCCGGTTTAATTAATAAATCCTTGTGTGGGGAGTGAGTCTTTGCATCGTTATTGCAAGACTCATTAAGCTTGTGTTTTGATTGTGCAAAAATTATTTTGACAAGCTTATACTACAAATATATCTTGTGCTAGATTTTTGAGAAAATCATTTTTGAGATATTTTGATTACACTTGTTGGATATCTTTGAAACCATACTTGTGATTGAGATACTTTGATAGATTGTTTCAAAGATTGTTTGAAAATACACTCTTGCAATTGATTGCCTATTGACATTAGATTGAGTGCTATTACACATCATTGCACTGAGCTTATAGTTCTTATCTGTTTGAGGTGCATTGATTATTACATGTGTGTATTGGTACATATTTGCTTAGTGTAAGAAGCATCTTGATTGTACACAAAGTTTATAATATTTGATTGTATTTCAGGTGTGACCTGAGGGGGTGTTGATCTAACTCGTAAGGATCAATAGGGCCTTCTCCGCCCCATAAAGAGAGTTTGTAAAGGTTGAGATCAGCCCTAGGAATTTGACATGGTTGTAACTGATGCCGCTCCACCCGTTAAGTGAGAAATAGTGGTAATCATCAGGCTTGCGAGCTGAGGCAGGGACATAGGCAGTATTGGCCAAACCCCGATAACATATCGTACTTGTACTTCATATTTTCTCAATTTAATTTTTACACTTTCATTTTCAACACATGTATATTGTATGCCTGATTCATTATATGTTGTACATGTGTTGATTGGGTTTACGATTATATAGACAGACCCTAGGTTGTGTTATACTGCTGCTGGACATTGGACCTAGGAAGAAATATTTTAAATTTCCAATTCACCCCCTTCCTCTTGGGAATATACCAATTCCAACACATACTTGTGAAATAAGTAATTAAAACTACTATTTGGAAAGATAAAATAAACATTTTAATGATAAAATAATAACAAAGAGTTGAACAACTTGCCTAAACATTGCATTGTGATTAACACATATGAAAACTTAAAACATAAGAAGTCTAGATTTTAAACTCAACTATTGATGGCCATTTTGACCGAATGGCCAAAATGGAGATTGCAAAGTCCTTATGTATTTTCCTACCTTTTATTTTTTTTATTTTTTTATTTTTTTGTATTTTTTACTTTGTTTTTGGCATTTTTTACTATACTGGGTGATCCGAGATAGTTCAGAATGGTAAAGTGGGATCCAATAATGATTGACCTTGTGCATACAAACCAAGGCAAAATCTCTATCATTCTAGGTATTTCTATCCCTTTTCTGCCAATTTTGAGTGCCCTGAGTGATTCAGAGCAATCTAAAATAGTAAAAAGAGATATGACAATGATTTTGACTATGAGCACACAAATTGAGGTTAAATCATGTCATTCTCTACTTTTTTAACCTCTTTTTGCCAAAACTGACTGCATTGGGTGATTTGGAACAATCCAAAATGGTAAGGAAATGTATGATAGTGATTGTAATTTTGGGTGTAATCCCAAGAGGAGGGGTAAGTTGGATATTTAAAAATTTCTAGGTCAATTAAACCAACAACAGTATACCACAACCTAAGGTCTCTCTAGACAAGTATGAATGCAATAGATATATGAACAATTGAATAATCTGCACAAGTAAAAATAGTTCCAGTATTTCCCAATCAAACACAATTTAATATTTAAATTCACAAGCAATAATATCAACAAGAAAGATAACCAAACAAATATTGTAAAGTAAAAAGTGTAAGGATAGAGTGACATAGGATATGTTATCAAGGTTCGGCCAACAGTGCCCACGTCCCCGCCTCAAGCTCACCAAAAATAGGATTCACTAAATGCTCACTTATTGGGTGGAGCAACACTGTTACAATCTCTCCTTATGGGGTAAGGAAAAATCCCGGTTCAATTACTGGGCTGAGCTAAACCAACAACTACACCTTATAGGAGGGTGCTCCTAGTTCTCCTAACCGGGTCTAAACCAATCTCGTGCACGTTACAGACCAATGCAATCCTCTTTTGACCACATACCGAGAATACAACAATAATAAGATTTGCATACAAAGAGAATGATTCCACAATAAGAAGATGATGTACAACAATAAGCACAATACACTCACAAATAATAGGAGTTTAAGCTCAATAGAGATTTTGTAAACTATATGTGAACTCTCAAAAAAAATATGTGTATATATAAATATGTGAAAGTAAGATCTTTGACTCAAGATAATATATTCACTAAGTGTATAATCAAAATATCTTTAAGACCCTAAGTAAATATCTCACAAGATGTCTTTCAAATATGAAGCAAAGGAGATATTAGGGTTTAAGCTAGAAAAACGTATTTATCAAAAGCACAATGCAAGCCTTTGAATCTTGAAATAAGGATGCAAAGATTCATGAGCAAATAGAAAGTTTTTCCCTAGAAATATATATGAATAAAATACAATGGGAAGAACTCAAGCTTACTCTCTAAAAATCAATATTCAACAATGCAAGAATAAGAAAGAGTTTAAGCTTTCAAATAAAATATGTAATTCTCACAATAACGAACACTCAACCCTAACTTCAAGTTGCAATCAAAGTGTAAAAGAAGAAGGTGAGTATTATGCTCTCTTTCTAAATGAGTATACAAACAAATGTGTGAAAGAGAGTGAGAAAACTAAGCTTGTATGTTAGTAAAATATCAAAAATAGCACAAATAGTTTGAGAGATAACTCTTGCTAATCAAAGGTCCTAAACCAGCTTTGGAATGGAGTATATATAGACTCCCAAAAAATTATAACCATTAGGGACACGATGGAAATTTTAGAAAATATTTAATTGAAAAATTAACTCTATTTAGCGCTTAAAAATTCGGACAACCCGAGAGGGTCAATAGGCTGGTTAAAGCGCCGGTCTACTAAGCATATAAAAATCAATGCTAACCTGAGAGGGTCGGTTGGCTAAGCGAAATGCTGGTTGGGCAGCCTCTCTAAGCTTTTCAAAATAATACAAGACTCGGTCGACTGAGTACAGTGTTGGTCAGCTATGTTGAGAAGGAAATCCTAAGCTACAAAGGTTCGGGCGGCCGGGGCTTTCTTTAGGTCATTTAGACTGGTTAGACGAGGACTCTAGGTCGGCTGACCTTTTCAGTAGTAAACGGATTAGTCGGCCAAGGATTCAAAGAACCGGCCCACGTGGCAAGTTCAGTCGATTGGGGCATTTTGCGTATTGGAAGGTTGGTCGGCCGGGCTGAGTTAAAAACTTAATATTGGTCCTCTTTTGGCCTTAAGTTCGGTTGAAAAACTTTGTAAGTGTTTATCAACTTAGGTAAAGTATTTTTGTGAAAGAATTTGCTCCCTAAGGTCAGTCTATGGTCATAGTTGAGCTGTCATTCCCATCATGCACAAATGCATTATTACAAACCCAAAATTAAATGCAATTACAATAGAAATGAAGTGTCTTCATCCTTTGCTCTTCATGTTGCCATTTCATATGCTAGATGAAGTGGTCTTTTTGCTCCTCATAGCTTTGATAGTACCTCAACTCTATGACATCTAAAAGGTTATTTGTTCAAGCATTAGATGCACAAGTGAGATACCTTGGATTTTTCATAATCAAAATGGAATAGGACTCATAAGGTCAATAATCTCCCCTTTTTTTATGATGACAAATATAAGAGCAAAAGTAAGTACGGCCTTAAAAGGCTCCATAACGACCTGCTATTTATTTTTCAGTTCTAATTTTTTTTATATACTGTAAAATTTATAATGCTCAAATACCTACTAGATTAAACCAAACCATCAACCAAAGCAGCAATAAACGGAACTCATATAAACACAATCAATAAAATATAAAATACCAAAGTGTTAAAATGTTCCCCAAAATATACATATATGACTATTTCCAAAAATACCTTCAACTGGGCTAGAGCTATACATAAATACTCCCAAAAATACTCATTCTACTAACAGGGTAGTACTAAAGCCCCTCTATCTATGAGCCTGATCTACTCACCTACTTGGATCACCTGAAAAATGTTAAGGTAATGGGATGAGACGACGCTCAGTAAAACAAAATATGTTATTACTAGTGTGTGGCAAATGAGTTACAATACTATGAAGATTTGTTTCTATATAATCATGTATAACTGAATCTATAAATATAGTACAAATAATATAACCACCACCTTTCCCATGTTGCTTAACATATTTGTATTTTAGGTTTCTATACATAATACTTTTAATATATATATTCCCTATTTCTGTGAAACTATACGTACATAATAATAGCTGAAAACTTCCCTGGACGGACAACTGTATGTTATGATTTAACCCCTCATGACAAGGTTGTGCGGCCCATAGGCAGGATCTATCCTAGTTGGCTGACCAGGATAAACCACTATACTCCATCAGTCTGATCAGCCCTCCTCAACCCATATCTAATGGGGAGCCTATCCACACGTGGGCATTTGATTGACCAACTTACCACATATTATCTAAATAGGTGGTTGCACTCTATTCTGTATATAGCAATGGCACCATCCTCTATAAACTGTATCTGTATGGTCCATCAGGGTCTGATACTATATAATACATTTCTATATACAACTATATGTTTTATTATGATTCTGTAATAATTGTATTAACCATGACGTTGTGATAAAATGTATCTGTGTCAACTGTATTTCTGAAATTAACTGTAAAACTGTATGTCATGGTACTGTAAATTGTATATGTTAGCTTTACTGTGATCCTAAGAGGGGGGGTGAATTGGTATTTTTAAATTTTAACTCCTAGGTATTCCTCCTAACAGCAGTATGTTCACAACCCTATGGTCAATCAATTGCAAGTAATATAAATATATCAGAAATTAAATAAAACAATTTAATCAATCACATAAACACCAGAAAGCAGTAAAGATAGGGTGACACACAGAGATGTTATAGAGGTTTGGCCAATTGCCTACGTCCCTGCCTTGGCTAACTAGCACAGGGATTACCACTATAGTTGCTCACTTAACTGGGTGGAGCGGCACCTATACAAACCAGGTCAATTTAAGGGCTGACCTCAACCGTCACATACAATCCTTACCAGGCTGGATTACCACCCCCTCAGGCCACGCCTGGAAATACTTTGATATTATAAGCAAATTGTACAATGAAATAGTGCTTTCACATAAAGCAAATTTGTACCCAAGTAATGCACTCAATCACAAACACATCAATATCATGAATATAGTGTAAGCTCAGTGATGTATGTTTTGCTCAATCAATACTCAACACAAAATAATCAGTATGATGCTCAAGAGTATTTCAACACAAACAACAATTTGGAATTCTAAATAGGATATCTCAATAACACATCAATATTCCAAGTAAGCTTAGCATATAATCAAACTAGCTTCTAACAAATTTTCCTCAATGAAAGATGCACAATACTAGTTTGAAGAAATACTTGTTTGTTTGAAAAATCTTTACACACCGAAAATCCAGCTATCGGACACTTGCAATGAAATGCAAATATCCTAAGCTTCCTTGGTTTAATCCTACACTAGATTTATAAGGAAGAAATCCGTGGGTTAAACCTAGACTAAAACTCCCCGAGAGAAATATATATAACAACCATACAAATGAGAGATTTTAGAATAGTATAACAATCACAAGAAACATACAAGGAACTCTCACAATCTAAGATTTTATAAAAGGAGGCAAGTTTGAGAGTTTTTGGACAAAGAGAGGATTTTCAAGATAGAGAGAGTTTTGCTAATCAGTTTTCTTAATTACCCCTTAATTGAGCAAATGGACTCATATTTATAGCCAAGTAAAAAATTATTATCGTTCGGGACATAATGGGCATTATTAAAAAGTCTCAAAAGATTAAATTTTAATTTTCCCGAAATAACCATGTTTTACCACGCTTAATTTTATTTAACCGGCTAGAGTTTGGGTGGCCGAACAGACACAGCAATCAAAGTGTTCTAAGCTAATTTGGTCGCCCGTGTCTTGGCTCGGCAACCCGAGCAAAAGTCAGAAACATTTGTTCGTAGGTTCGGGTGCCCGATCCTAAGTTCGATTAACCGAAATCTTATGTTTGGTCGCCCGAGGCTGATTTGAACTGGAATCCTCGGTTGCCCGAGTTGGTGAACAGTCCCTTTTAAAGAGTTCGGCCGTCCTGAGAAGATACATGCATTTATGGTTCGGTCGCCTGAGGGATGGTCAACTTTTTGACTTTGTCTAACTTCGGGTGCCCGAGGAGTTTTGTACTCCAAAGGTTCAGTCGCCCGACCCCTCTTAGCTTGCTAAGATATTGTCAATTTCAACACAATTATTTCATACTCATATTTTATGCAATGTGTGTGTGAGTGTTGGAGCCTAGGGCCTTACTATGGTCTTGTTGAGCTTACACTATATCTTGTGTGCATGATGTGTAGGTGATAAGTATACAAACCATATCCTAGATTACTATTACAGTCCTTATTACATAAATGACTAGTATATTACAATGTAAATTACAAAGCTTTACGGTCTTCTTGTTTCTTCAAGTGTCATCAAGGAAGTTTGATTTGAACCTGTACAAACACTTGACAAACATCAAATATCGATATTTGTCATTATCAAAACTGGGTGCGACCTATAATATCAACATTCTCCCCCTTTTTGATGATGACAAATACAATTAACAAAAAATATGGGTTAAGCCTAAGAAGGCTCCCCCTTTCAATATGCATCCTAACCAAATTATTTTTACCCATTATTTTTGCCCCTTTTTCCATCTCCCCCTTTTGGCAACAGTAAAAAGGGCCAATTAAAGTGAGCTAGGCAATGGATAAAGGTTACAAATGTACTAGAAAAGTTGGAAAGATTTATAAAAATTTCGGCAGAGTACCGTTTGTAAATCGGACTTTCCAAAAAAAATCCTGTGTAAGAGTAACTAGTTTGAGTTTGTATATATCCTAGTAGTTTATCCAAAACTACTCAAACATTCCAGTATGGTCCAAAAAGTAAATAAACTTTCAAGATGATCATGAAGTGGACAAATTGTGCATCACAACTGATAATCATTATTCATTACATTGAAAAATGAGCATGCAATAGATATATGTAGGATATGCGCACCCAATCAATAATCAACTTTCACAAAGTATAAAGCAAGAATATAAGTCAACAATAGTATTAGTTGCTAAGACTTAGAAAGTTTCCATTTTGAGCTCTCCCTAAACTTGTGCAAGTTATGAAGCATTTAAGCCTAAGAAACTTCTCTACTATGCATTAAGCCTAATTCACGTCTAATTTGTATGAACATATCCTTGGGAAGTGGTTTGGTGAAGATATCGGCCCACTGTTCATTTGTGCATACAAACTCAAGAGCCACATCTCCTTTTTGCACATGATCACGAATAAAGTGGTGTCTAATTTCAATGTGCTTAGTTCGTGAATGTGAGATAGGATTTTTAGAGATGTTGATTGCACTAGTGTTATCACATTCAATCGGTATGTTTTCATAGTGCAATCCAAAATCCACAAGTTGTTGTTTCATATAAAGAGTTTGGGCACAACAACTTCCAGCCGCAATATATTCTGCTTCAGTTGTGGATAAGGCAACTAAGTTTTGTTTCTTGGAGAACCAAGAAACAAGAGGTTGTCCTAAGTAATGACAAGTGCCGCTATTACTCTTTCTATCAACCTTACTATCGGCAAAGTCAGCATCAGTGTAACTAACAATCTCAAGAGTAGTATGCTTAGGGAACCACAAGCCTAATTCTATAGTTCCAACTAAATACCTAAGGATTCGTTTAACAGCTTTTAGATAAGATTCCTTAGGGGCAGCCTGAAACCTAGCACACATACATACACTAAACATAATGTCAGGCCTACTAATGGTGAGATATAAGAGACTCACAATCATGCCACGATACAATTTTACGTCAACAGGAATTCCTTACTCATATTTATCAAGCTTAATGGAAGAGTTCATAGGTGTACCAAGAATTTTACAATTTTCCAGATTAAATTTCTTTAGCAAGTCCCTGATATATTTAGATTGGCATATAAAAGTTCCATGAGTGGCTTGCTTAATTTGTAGCCCTAAGAAGAAACTAAGTTCACCCATCATGCTCATTTCAAATTCATTTTGCATGCATTTGGCAAACTCATTACCCAACTCATCATTAGTTGCTCCAAAAATGATATCGTCCATATAAATTTGAACAAGGAGTATATCATCATTTTTGAATTTGATGAAAAGTGTAGTGTCAATCTTGCCACAGGTAAACCCATTGTCTAGTAGAAAATCACTAAGCCTCTTATACCAAGCTCTAGGAGCTTGTTTCAATCCATACAAGGCTTTGGATAACCGGTAAACATGATTGGGATATTTATGATTTTCAAAATCGGGTGGTTGTTCTACGTATACCTCTTCATTAATAAAGTCATTTAGAAAAGTGCTTTTAACATCCATTTGAAACAACTTAAAATTTTTAAAAGCGGCAAAGGCAAGTAGCATACGAATGGCTTCTAACCTAGCAACAAGAGCATATGTTTCATCAAAGTCAATCCCTTCCTGTTGATTATACCCTTGGGCAACTAGTCTAGCTTTATTCCTAGTTACTACCCCATTCTCATCTTTCTTATATCTATATACCCATTTAGTTACAATGATGGTGTGCTTATTAGGCCTACGAACTAAGGTCCACACTTTGCTTCTTTCAAATTGGTTAAGTTCTTCTAGCATGGACATCACCCAAGACTCATCCTCTATGGCTTCTTTAATATTTTTAGGTTCTTCTTGGGATAAGAAAGCAGAGTGATTTACTATATTTCTCAAAGAGGATCTTGTGGCTACTCCACAGGAAGGTTTGCCTATGATTTGATCCAAAGGATGACTTCTAATGAATTTCCAATCTCTAGGAATTTTCATTTTCATTATCTTCAAGTGAATTTTTGTTTGCTTCTTGATTTTCACTTGCATTGTTTTCAATAGACATTTTTCCTAAGCATTTTCTAATATCAATATCATCTTCATCATCTTTATTAGAAAATGGATTAGACTCATCAAACACAACATGAATGGATTCAATAACAGTTAATGTTCTTTTGTTGAAAACTCTATGTGCTTTACTATTGAGTGCATAACCTAGGAAAATACCTTCATCAAATTTAGAGTCAAATTTTCCTAAATGATCATTATCCCTAAGTACAAAGCATTTACAACCAAACACATGAAAATAGGAAATATTAGGTTTATGGTTGTTCCACAAATCATATGGAGTTTTATTGATTGATGGTCTAATCAACACCCTATTCATAACATAACACACAGTATTAATGGTCTCGGCTTAAAAATATTTAGGTAGGTTATGCTCATTCAACATAGTTCTACCCATTTCTTGCAGTGACATATTCTTTCTTTCTACTACACCATTTTGTTTAGGTGTCCTAGGTGCAGAGAAGTTATGTGGCATGCTCTCTAAGTCACAATATTTTTCTATGCTTTCATTTTTGAATTTCGTGCCTCTATCACTTCTTATGTGAGTGACTTTATATCCTTTTTCATTCTGTATTTTCCTACAAAGTTTGGTGAACTATTCACATGATTCATTTTTATATGCAAGAAACAATACCCATGTGAATCTAGAGAAGTCATCCACAATAACAAAGGCATAAGATTTACCACCAAGGCTTTGCACAGAATTAGGTCCAAATATATCTAGGTGAAGCATCTCCAAAGGTCTAGTAGTGGATATGAATTTCTTTTTCTTAAAGCTAGATTTTGTTTGCTTACCCATTTGACATGCATCACATATTTTATCCTTTACAAAAGACATCTTAGGCAGTCCTTTAACTAATTCTTTTCTAACAAGTTTAGATAGTAAATCCATGCTAGCATGTCCTAAACGCCTATGCCATAACCAACTAGCTTCATTTATAGGAGAAAAACATGTTACTTGTTGTGAAGCTAGATTATCAAGAGAGGTAGTGTAAACATTTTCATGTTTATCAGCAGTAAAAAAACACTTTGTGATCTATTTTATTTTCTACTATGCATTTTTCATTTTCAAAAGACACTTTATATCCTATGTCATACAACTGACTTATGCAAAGTAGATTATGTTTTAGTCCATCAACCAGCAAAACATTATCAATAGTAAGAGAGGAATCCTTACCAACCTTACCTACCCTAATGATGCGTCCTTTGGCATTGTCCCCAAATGTTACACAGCCTCTATCCTTGGGAACAATTGATGTGAATTTGCCCTTGTCGCCGGTCATGTGCTGTGAGCACCCACTATCCAAGTACCATCTGTCCTTAGAGGATGACGATCTTAGGCATACCTGCAAAATAAGCTAAGTAACTGATACTGGTCCCCAAATTTTGTTGGGTCCACGGGGGTTAGTAGCAGGATCTCCCTTAACTACCCATACCTTCCTAATTCTAACGTGCTTATTCCTATGTAAACAATCAAATTGAAGGTGGCCAATATGTTTACATTTAAAACATCTTAATCTGCACTTAGGTTCTTTAGAAAGAATAGGAGATTTTGACTCACGTGTAAAGTGTCCTAAGTAAAGATTAGGTCGTCTAACATTTTCAATACCATTAAAGCCAAGACCCTCTTTACTTAAGGAGTTTCTTTGGGCACCAAGTAATTTTTCAAAATTTTCTTTGCCCTTAGAGAATTTAAAAATGATTTTGGAGCTATCCTCCAATTTCCTCTCAAGCTCAACAATGGTAGTGTCCTTTTCTTCTAAAATGGAGGCATGAGAGGTTTTCACAATATTAAACAGTTTTGACCAATTCTCACATTTATTTTTCAAATCATCGTTTTCTTTGGTCATTTTGCCTAATAATTTAGATACACGAATATAGTCAAGTTGTAATTCTTAAAAGGTAGGCATGTAATAGAATCAGAATCAGATGAATAAAATGAAGATAATGATCTAGAAGACAATACCTCATCCTCGTGTGACATTAAGCACAGATTAGCGACCTCCATGTCACTATGATCTGTATCCAAGTTGTTGCTGCTGTAATGGTCCTATGAAGTGCTCACCTTCATAGCTTTCTTCTTTTTCTTGGTTTCCTTTTTCAGCAATGGGCAGTTTGGTTTGATGTGCCCGATTTTATTGCAGTTATAACATGTGGGAGCATTTGACTTTTCTTTTCTTTTCTTTTGCTAGGCTCTCCCTTTTCAGTAATAGATTCCCTATAATTTTTAAATGGATTTCTGTTTTTCCTGAAAAATCTGCTAAACTTTATGGTTAGCATAGCTATATCCTCATTAATATCCATTACATTCACTAGATATGTTCATGGAAGTTTTTAATGCACTAACTTTCTTATCCCCGTTGTGCTCATTAAGTCTCTCATTTATGGACAATTCATAAGTAATCAAGGAACCTATCAATTCGTCTGAGGTCATGGCCTTAAGGTCTCTTCCCTCAACAATGGTCGTAGCCTTGGCTTCCCAAATAGGAGGTAAGCCTCTAAGGATCTTCCTAATCATCTCATATGTGGGATAAGTTTTTCCTAATGCATGCAGTGAGTTTATAATGTGTTTGAATCTAGTGTACATGCTCTAAACGAACTCACCTACATTCATCCTAAAGGCCTCATACTCACTGGTCAACATGTCTATCCTGTTGTCTTTCACATCTCTAGTACCCTCATATGTGACCTCTAACTTATCACATATTTCTTTAGCAGTAGAACATACCATAATCCTGTTAAACTCATTTACATCAAGACTACAGTATAAAATATTCATGGCAGTGGCATTAAGACTAACAGCTTTCATATCATCATCATCATACTCATCCTCAGTCTTATGAACCCTAGATGCACCCTCAGTCTTCATGGGAACATAGTTTCCCTCAGAGACAATCCTCCACGCCTTCCAATCAGTATTGTGAAGGTAGATACGCATCCTCTGTTTCTAGAAGGTGTAATTAACACCACTGAAAACAGGAGGTCGTGTGGAAGATGGCCCAGGGAAAGGGGTCATGGAGCTATGAGCCATATGTGATCTTTTTGCAAAGTAACAACTAGTCTATGCAACCTGGCACTCTAATACCAATTGTTAGCTTTATCGTGATCCCAAGAGGGGGGGTGAATTGGTATTTTTAAATTTTAACTCCTAGGTATTCCTCCTAATAGTAGTATGTTCACAACCCTATGGTCAATCTATTGCAAGTAATATAAATATATCAGAAATTAAATAAAGCAATTTAATCAATCACATAAGCACCAGAAAGCAGTAAAGATAGGGTGACATGCAGAGATGTTATCGAGGTTCGGCCAATTGCCTACGTCCCCACTTTGGCTAACTAGCACAAGGATTACCACTATAGTTGCTCACTTAACCGGGTGGAGCGACACCTATACAAACCAGGTCAATTCAAGGGCTGACCTCAACTGTCACATACAATCCTTACCGGACTGGATTACCACCCCCTCAGGCCACGCTTGGAAACACTTTGATATTACAAGCAAATGGTACAATGAAATAGTGTTTTCACGTAAAGAAAATTTGTACCCAAGTAATGCACTCAATCACAAACACATCAATATCATGAATATAGTGTAAGCTCAGTGATGTATGTTTTTCTCAATCAATACTCAACACAAAATAATCAGTATGATGCTCAAGAGTATTTCAACACAAACAACAACTTGGAATTCTAAATAGGATATCTCAATAACACATCAATATTCCAAGTAAGCTAAGCATGTAATCAAACTAGCTTCAAATAAATTTTCCTCAATGAAAGATGCACAATACTAGTTTGAAGAAATACTTGTTTGTTTGAAAAATATTTACACACTGAAAATCCAGCTATCGGACACTTGCAATGAAATGCAAATATCCTAAGCTTCCTTGGTTTAATCCCATGCTAGATTTATAATGAAGAAATCCGTGGGTTAAACCTAGGCTAAAACTCCCTGAGAGAAATATATATAACAATCATACAAATGGAAGATTTTAGCACAGTATAACAATCACAATAACAGACAAGGAACTCTCACAATCTAAGATTTTATCAAAGCAGGCAAGTTTGAGAGTTTTTGGACAAAGAGAGGATTTTCATGATAGAGAGAGTTTTTGCTAATCATTTTTCTTAATTACCTCTTAATTGAGCAAATGGACTTATATTTATAGCCAGGTAAAAAATTATTACCGTTCGGGACATCATGGGCATTATTAAAAAGCCTCAAAAGATTAAAATTCAATTTTCTCGAAATAACCCAATTTTACCGTGGTTAATTCTATTTAACCAGCTGGAATTCGAGTGGCTAACCTGAGGTTCAGTCATGCATGTCTTGGCTTGGCAGCCCGAGCAAAAGTTAGAAACATTTGTTTGTAGGTTCGGGTGCCTGATCTTGAGTTTAGTTAACCGAACTCTTGTGTTCGGTCGCCCGAGGCTGATTTGAACTAGAATCCTTGGTTGCCCGATTTGGTGAACAGTCCCTTTCAAAGGGTTCGGCGCCCTGAGAAAATATATGCATTTATGGTTCCGTCGCCCAAGGGATGGTCAACTTTTTGACTTTGTCTAAGTTCGGGCACCCAAAGAGTTTTGTACTCCAAAGGTTCAGTCGCCTGACCACTCTTAGCTTACTTAGATATTGTTCATTTTAGCATAATTATTTCACACTCATATTTTATGCAATGTGTGTATGACTGTTGGAGCCTAGCGTCTTACTATAGTCAAGTTGAGCTTACATTATATCTTGTGTGCATGATGTGCCGGTGATAAGTATATTAACCATATCCTAGATTACTATTACAGTCCTTATTACATAAATGACTAGTATATTACAATGTAAATTACAAAGCTTCATGGTCTTCTTGTTTCTTCAAGTGCCATCAAGGAAGTTTGATTTGAGCTTGCACAAACACTTAACAAACATCAAATATCGATATTTGTCATTATCAGAACCAGGGGCGACCTATAAGGTCAACAGTATAATCATGGTATTCTGTAATTACTATAAAACATATCCACTGTTTGTGTATTTCGTATAACATAACCTTTGAAAAATACTATAAAGCATGTTTCTGTACTATATCCATATTCTCAAGCCATGCAGTAATTTAAAACATATTATTCATAATTGATAAACTGTATAAAGTTGTGCTGTGAATAATAACCTGGTAAAAATATACATTTCATACTGAAAATCATTTTAAAACAGTCTAGCATAGCATATTTCTCTTACCTAATTCTTACTAAAAAAATCCCCTGCTATGACGGGTCCTACACTCGCAGGGTTCTCCACTCAACACCTTGAAAACCATATATCCTAAAACAAAATATTACTATTTCTACATCTACAACATTTCCTACAACTACTAGAAAGTCAAATTTCAACAAAAAGACCTTACCCTGAATCTGAGATAAAATCCAACTTCGTCCCACCAACGATTCGCTTCTGCAGACTTGAAGAAAACTTCCCCAAGAGCATCGTGGTGGCCTCAGATCGTCGATCCGGTGACTAACAGGTCCAGAATCGAAGAGAGAAGAGGTAGGAACCATAGGGAGGAGAGATAGAGGGTTTGTGCTTCTAAATTCTGCTAAAAAAATGAAGTTTGGCCTTTTTATACACTGGCCCTCATCGACGAGCCATGTCACCTCATCAACGAGGTCAATAGACAATTCGTTGACGAACCCTACCCTTCGTCGACTAAATTCAGAGTCGCCCAAATATCCTCTTGGTATTTTCTCATTGACAAAACTTGTCTTCGTCGACGAGGCCCTCTTGTGCCCTCGTCGACGAATCCCCTATGTTCGTCGACGAGGACCTGATAAATTTTCTTGGGTTATTACATCCCAAAGTGCAACGTCGTCTATGAACACAAAGTTAGTTGCCTCCTTTTGTTACTGTTTCCATTGCTTTCCCTCTTTATTATTTAAATACCCTTATTCCTCAGGTCGTTACAGGCTCCCCCTAGGAATATGCATAAATTAAAATTCTAGAAAAAATTCAGGCATATTCATGAAAAAATACAATTAAAAAATATGCATTTAAGTTTCACTTATTGAAGTTCAGATGTTCATTTAAGTATAGATACCAATTTTGCTATAATAATTCTCCCCCTTTTTTCATCAGCAAAGGGTCTAAAGTAATAAGATACGTGCATGTAGATTAACCTTTAATGGAGAAAATAATATCATTTTGATGCATAAAACCGCATGTCAATCAAACATATGATACATAATGCACGTTAAGATAAGATTGTGAGGGATGCTAAATTTTCAGAGCTGTAGTCCAAATAAGATTTCTAAGTTAAGTTGCTCCCCCTCAATTATACACTCCATCGTATCTCTAGGCAACTTCTCTACTATGCATCAGGCCTAACTCACGTATGATTTGGATATATCTATCCTCCTGAAGTTGTTTTATGAAGATATCGGCCCATTGTTCATTATTGCACACAAATTCAAGTGTCACATCCCCCTTTTGCACATGGTCATGAATAAAATGATGTATAATTTTTATGTGCTTGGTTCATGAATGTGATATGGGGTTCTTTGAGATATTAATTGCACCTAGTGTTATCACATTTTAAGGGAATCATGTTGTAGTGCAATCCATAGTCCGTGAGTTGTTGCTTCATATAAATCATTTAAGCACAACAACTTCTAACCGCTATGTATTCAGCCTCGACTATGGATACTGCAACTAAGTTCTATTTCTTGGAGAAACAAGAAACCAGAGATTGTCCTAAATAATGACATATGCCACTAGTGCTCTTTCGATCTACTTTACTACCGGCAAAGTCAGCATCTGAATAACTAACAATCTCAAAAGAGGTATGCTTAGGATACCATAATCCTAGTTCAATGGTCCCAATAAGGTGTATAAGTATATCCTCTTAACTACTAACAAGTGAAACTCTTTAGGTGTAGCCTGAAATCTAACACATATACAAACACTAAACATAATACTAGGCTAGCTAGCAGTTAGGTACAATAGACTACCAATTATGCCATGGTAGAGTTTGACATCTATCGGTATACCTTGTTCATCTTTGTCTAATTTTGTGGAGGAGCTCATAGGTGTTCCTAAGATTTTACCATCCTCTATATTAAATTTCTTGAGCAAGTCTCTAACATATTTTGATTGGCATATAAATGTTCCATGCTAGCCTACTTTATCTGAAATCCAAGAAAGAAATTAAGTTCACCCACCATGCTCATTTCAAATTCATTTTGCATACATTTGACAAACTCATTACACAACTTATTATTTGTATCTCCAAAAGTGATGTCATCTACATAAATCTATACTAGGAACATGTTATCATTTTTAGCCGTTATAAATAGTGTTGTATCTATCTTCCCTCTAGCAAACCCATTTTCTAATGGAAAACCACTAAGCCTTTCATACCAAACTCTAGTAGCTTGCTTTAATCCATACAAGGCCTTAGTCAATCAATAAACGTAAATTAGGGAATGTATGGTTCTCAAATCTTGGAGGTAGTTCCATATACACCTCCTCATTGATGTAGCCATTTAAAAAGGCGCTTTTGACATCCATTGATATAATTTGAAGTTCGTAAAAGCAGTATATGCTAATAACATGTGAATGGCTTCCATCCTAACCATAAGAGCATATGTTTCCTCAAAGTCTATTCCTTCCTCTTGGTCATACCCTTGGGCTACTAGTTTAGCTTTGTTTCTAACCATTATTCCATTTTCATCCTTTTTGTTCCTATAGAACCATTTGGTTCCAATAACAGTGTGATTATCAGGTCTAGGAACCAAGGTCCAAACTTTGTTCCTCTCAAATTAATTAAGTTCTTCCTGTATGGACAAGACCCATGATTCATCCTCAATGGCCTTATTGACATTCTTAGGCTCCTCCTGAGACAAGAATGCAAAGTGGCTACATAAGTTTCGAAGGGATGATCAGGTAGCTACAGCTCGTGAAGGTTCACCTATGATTTGATCTTTAGGGTGGTTCTTCGCAAACTTCCACTCTCTAGGTAGGTCATGTGCCTCACTCTCTACCTGATTATCCTCAGTAGGTGGTTCTTTAATTTCTATGCTTACATCTTTGTTAATTTCAATTAATAATTTTTCTAGTCCCTTTCTTTTTTCAAGATCATCCTCATCAGACTTTTTAAAGAAGGGATTGGAATCATCGAACACTACATGGATGGATTCTATCATAGTCAATGTTCTCTTATTATACACCCCATAAGCTTTACTATCTAGTGTATAACCTAGAAATATTCCCTCATCAGATTTCAAATCAAATTTTCCTAGGTTCTCATTATCCCTTAGAACAAAACATTTACAGCCAAAAATATGAAAGTAGGAAATATTAGGTCTATGGTCATTCCATAATTCATATGGGGTTTTGTTAAGAGTGGGCCGAATTAAAGCTTTGTTCATAACATAGCATGCAGTGCTAATAGATTTAGCCTAGAAATATTTAGGTAATATATGTTCATTGAGCATTGTTCTATCAATTTCTTGTAGAGACCTGTTCTTTCTCTCAACTACACCATTCTATTGTGGAGTCCTAGGTGCAGAGAAATTATGAGATATACCATGAAGATCACAAAATTCCTTCATATCTCTATTCATAAATTCTTTTCCTCTATAACTCTTGATATGTGAGATTTTATACCCTTTATCGTTCTGGATTTTTCTACATAATCTAGCAAGATTTTCACATGTTTCATCTTTATGCACTAGGAATAATACCCATGTGAATCTAGAATAGTCATAAACAATTACAAAGGCATATGATTTTCCTCCTAGACTCTGAATCTAATTAGGACCAAATAAATCTAGATGCAGCATTTGAAGTAGCCTAGTAGTGGAAATAATTTTATTTTTCTTAAAGCTAGATTTTGTTTGCTTACCCAATTGACATGCATAACAAATTTTTTCTTTCACAAACTATGTCTTTGGTAAGCCTTTGAGTAACTTATTTTTTACTAGTTTTGACAATAAATCCATGCTAGCATACCCTAGTCTCCTATGCCAAAGCCAACTAGCCTCATTTATAGTAGAAAAACTTATCACATGCTGAGAAGATAAATGATCAAAGCTAGTAGTATACACATTTTCATATCGTTCAGCAGTAAACAACACTTTATTTTCTGATATATTTTCTACAAGACATTTATCACGCTCAAAGGACACTCTATATCCCCTATCACATAATGGACTTATGCTCAACAGATTATGCTTCAATCCATCTACAAGTAAGACATTATATATAACAAGAGAAGGTTCCTTACCTATCTTACCTACTCCGATGATCTTGCCATTTGCATTGTCCCTGAAGATTACAAATCCTCCATCTTTGGGGATAATGGAAGCGAACTTGGCCTTATCGCCTGTCATGTGTCGTGAGCAATCGCTATCCATGTACCATTTGTCCTTGGTGAAGGACGATCTCAAGCACAACTGCAACGAGTTTTCAAGTAACTAATTTTGGTACACAATTTCTCTTGGGTCCATAGAGGTTAGTGCTTGATTCATCTTTGACTCTCCAAACTTTCTTAATCTTCACATCCTGATTTTTAAATGGACGATCAAATTGAATATGACATTTTCTTTTACATTTGAAACATGATGAATGCCTATATGAGTCTTTAGATGGGACATGCAATTTTGACTCACGAACAAAATATCCCAAATAAATATTTTTCCGCCTCTTGTTTTCTATTCCATTAAAACCAAGGGCTTCTTTATCAAGTGAATTTATTTAGGCCTCAAGGAGTTTTTTCAAAATTATTTTGGCCCTCTGTAAATTTATAAATGATTTTGGAGTAATCCTCCAATTTTCTTTCAAGATTAGAAATTTTCCAATCCTTTTCTTCTTGTAGAGTGGAATGAAACATGTTTCCCATTTTAAGAAGTTTTGACAAATTTTTGCATTTGTTTTCCAAATCATTATTTTTCTTAGAAATTTTATCAAGTAATTTATAAACACGAATATATTCAAGCTATAATTTTTTATAAGTAGGTATGCTATAAACATCAAAATTATCATTAGAATAATAAGATGATAAAGAGTAAGAAGAATATACCTCGTGGTCGCTGTGTGCCATCAAGCACAGATTAGTGACCTCAGTGTCGCTGATCTTAATGTCTCAGCCGCTGGTACAATGTCTATCCCAAAATGTGCCAATTTTCATTATCCTTTTCTTCCTTTTTGAGTCCTTTTTTAATAGCGGGCAATCTGGTTGAATATGTCTGATTTCATTACAATTGTAACAAATGAGAGGATTTTATTTTTGCTTTCTTCTGCTCGACTCTCCCTTTTCAGATTTTGAGCTATGAAACTTTTTGGATGGTCTCCCATTCTTCTTAAAGAACTTGCTGAACTTCTTGGTCAGTAGTGCCATGTCCTCGTCTGGCTCCTCATCACTATCTTCACTAGAGCTTCTAATGGATACTTTTAGAGCAGTTACCTTCTTTGCTTTGTTGTGTTCGCTTAACCTCTCATTTACTGCCATCTCATATGTGATGAGTGATCTAATTAGCTCATCTAGTATCATTGCCTTTGGGTTTCTTCCCTCAGCTATGGCAATGGGTTTTGCCTCCTAAATTTGCGATAGACCTCTAAGTATTTTCCTAATCATTTCATAAGTCGGGTAGGTCTTACCAAGTGCATGCAAAGAGTTAGAGATATGTGTGAACTAGGTGTACATGCTTTGTATGGATTCACTAGAGTTCATCTTAAATGCTTCATATTCACTAGTTAACATGTCGATGTGACTCTTCTTAACATCTCTAGTGCCTTCATACGTAAACTCTAGTTTATCCCATATTTCTTTAGTTGATGTACATGTCATAACCCTATTTAATTCATTAACATCTAGAGCACAGTATAGGGCATTCATTTTTGTGGCATTTACATTAACTCCCTTCATATCATCATCAGTGTATTCATCTTCCATTTTTGGTTCATTCTTACCCTCTACAATTTTCATTGGAACAAAATCTCCCTTGGAGACAACCCTCCACACCTCCAATCAATATTTTGAAGAAAAATGTGGATTCTTTGTTTCTAAAAGGTGTAGTTAACACCAACAAAAATTGGAGGACGTGTGGATGGTTGTCCCTCTCCAAAAGGGGTTACACTGGTATGAGCCATTCCAGTCGTTTTACAAAAACATTTAAGTTTATGCAACGAGACTCTGATACCAAATGTAATTTCTGGTGTAATCCCAATAGGGGGTGAATTGGATATTTAAAAATTTCTAAGTCAATTAAACCAGCAATAGTATACTACAACCTAGTGTCTGTCTAGACAAGTATGAATGCAATAGATATATGAATAGTTGAATAATCTACATAAGTAAAAACAGTTCTAGTATTTCCCAATCAAACACAATTTAATGTTTAAATTCACAAGAAATAATATCAACAGGAAAAATAAGTAAGCAAATACTGTAAAGTAAAAAATGTAGGGATAAAGTGACACTGGATATGTTAACGAGGTTTAGCCAATAGTGCCTATGTCCCTACCTCAAGCTTGCCAGCAAGAGGATTCACTAAATGCTCACTTAATAGGTGGAGTGACACCGTTACAACCTCTCCTTACGGGGCAAGGAAAAACCCCAGCTCAAAAATTGGACTGAGCTAAACCAACAACTACACCTTATAGAATGGTACTTCTAGTTCTCCTAACCAGGTCTGAACCAATATGGTGCACATTTCAGGTCAATGTAATCCTCTTCCAACCACATCCTAGGAATACAACAATAATAAAGATTTGAGTACAAAGAGAATGCTTCTACAATAAGTAGATGATGTACAAAAATAAGCACAATACACTCACAAATAATGGGAGTTTAAGCTCAATAGAGATTTTGTAAACTATATGTGAGCTCTCAAAAAAAAATATGTGTATATATAAATATATGAGAGTAAGATATTTGATTCAAGATAACATATTCACTAAGTGAATAATCAAAAGATCTTTAAGACCCTAAGTAAATATCTCACAAGATGTTTTTCATATATGAAGCAAAGGAGATATTAGAGTTTAAGATTGTAAAAACGTATTTATCAAAAGCAAAATGCAAGCCTTTGAATCTTGCAATAAGGATGCAAAGATTCACAAGCAAATGGAGAGTTTTTCCCAAGAAATATTTATGAATAAAATACAATGGGAAGAACTCAAGCTTACTCTCAAAAAATCAATATTCAACAATGCAAGAATGAGAGAGAGAGTTTAAGCTTTTAAATAACATATGTAATGCTCACAATAATGAACACTCAACCCTGACTTCAAGTTGCAATCAAGAAGGTGAGTACTATGCTCTCTTTCTAAATGAGTATACAAATAAATGTGTGAAAGAGAGTGAGAAAACTAAGCTTGTGTGTGAGTAAAATATCAAGAATAGCACAAATAGTTTGAGAGAGAATTCTTGCTAATCAAATGCCCTAAACCAGCTTTGTAGACTCCAAAAAATTATAACTATTAGGGAAACAGTGGGAATTTTAGAAAATATTTAATTGAAAAATTAACCCTGTTTAGCGCTTCAAAATTCAGACAACCCGAGTGGGTCGGTCGGCTGGTGAAAGCACTGGTCGGCTGACCATACAAAAATCAATGCCAACCCGAGAAGATTGGTTGGCCAAGCATAATGTCGGTCAGCTGGCCTCTCTAAGTTTTTCAAAATAATACAAGGCTCAATTGGCTGAGTGCAGTGTCAATCGGCTGTGCTGAGAAAGAAATCCTAAGTTACGGAGGTTCAGTTGGCCGGGGCTTTCTGTAGGTCATTCAGACCGGTCAGCTGAGGACTCTCGGTCGACTGACCTTTTTAGTAGTAAATGGATCGATTGGCCGAGGATTCAAAGAACTGGCCTATAATGCCCCGAACCCACCAAGTGGGGCCGAGGGTGTTATGAGACCAACCACATGTCTCTGATACCATTTATGCAGCAGAACTATTTAAACAACCTCAAATAAATTAGGAGAGTACTATGCGCATATATTCAACCCATTAAGAAATATAACCAAATTCTCCATATTACATATCCAGAAATGAAATTTAACATAAAACTGTACATATATTTGTTCTTCCAACCACGCACAAAACTAAACCCCACTCCGGAGCTTTCTAAGTTCAATCACCTAAAGGACCTGAAAAGAATAATAAATTGTCAGGGTGAGACACCTCTCGGTAAGGAAGAAAAAGCTATAACATTTTGTGGCAGAGAGTTTAGTACATACAAAAATAATCATTTATTATTTAATATCATTAGCACCAAAGAATCTGAACCATCAATTACATCACTGACATGTGATAACATACACACAACATAAATATTTTTAGTGATAATTCCCAAGAATAAGGAAGTTTACCCGCTCAAACAAGTAGCTTCCCTCTGCTCTAACACTAATGCTAGGACACTCACCTTACTCAGTAAGCCCTCAAGTTATATATCTAGGCAAAGTCTCTGAGAATCAGGAAGATTACCCGCCCAATTAAGTGGCTTTCCTCTTCTCTAGTACCCACAAAAAATTATTAGGGCGCTCACCTTTCTCAGCAAGCCCTCGGGTGAAGAATTCTACTTTACCATAAATACTTATGTAATTATAGTTACACACTTTCAATGCCTTCATTTCACAAAGATTCACGTATACACACATATCACAACCCATCCACACAAGATACACACATACTTCATGCACACCCACACCGGGTCCATATTCACACAAGAAATACAGTCCACACAAGACTCACATCCACATTGGAATATCGTCCACACAGGACTCACAACCACACAGGTTACTACACAAGCTTCCCAACCACACAAGTTACAAATCCACACACACACCCTCATTCATAGTAAATTGGTAAAACAAACTCCTCATTCCACTGCCAATGTTTTACCCCCTTAATATAAATACCCATATAACGTCCTCCTCATACACCTACTAACGTTATATGGCAATTTATATCAGGTACGACATAACGACCTCCTCATACCACTGCCAATGCTATATCGCAATTTACATGAACCATAAAATAATACACATCCATAACATAACCAATCATCCAGGCACATCAACACAATCACCATAGTATTCACAATTAAACAATATTCACAGCCAACAGTATTCACAACAAGGCAGAATTTACAACCCAAACAGTATCCACAAGCAAATAATAATCATAATCACACAGTACGCCCAACCATTTACTTACAAAAGTTATTTTCATGCCACATGGTTTTTCCTAAGTATAAAATATAATCAAAATAATTTTGATCCAAATGCCTAAACTATTCATAAAATTATACATAAGTATATAGAAAATTATATACTTGAATTTAACTAGTTTAAAATTAATAAAAAGCTGCTATAACATTTTCCCCTTACCTGCTCCTCAAGATTTTGCCTAAATCGAACTGAAAACGAAACCCTGTATTCCAAAAATCCTAACTTAATTAGTTTAACCCCAGGATATTTATCATTTATCATCTCCTAGGTCCACACACTCCCAATACTTAATATAATATTAAAATACCCTACTTACCCTGGTTTTGGAGTGGTGCCCAAGTACTCCAAACTAAAAATCTGCTCCGCCTACACTATAGAGAATCTTCCCAAGAATCCTATGGTGATTCCTAATCATCAAAACGGAGCTTAGTAAGGCCGGAATCGAAGGTAGAAGAGTGGAGGTTCGTAGGGTTTCTTGAGAGAGAGAGAAAAAATGTTTGTTATTAATTTCCAAATAAAGCTCTCAATTGTTATACCTTCAGCACTGCCAGCCAAAATTGTCGACGATTTTATCTGGCTCTCAGAAAACTGTCACCGATTTTCTATTTAACTGCTCTATTTTTTACCGTTTAACCCATTACTGACCTGCGATAATTCCTTATAACCATCGTCAATTTTCCCTTCACTCTATAAAATTTTCACCGGTTTTCTCCTTAATCGGCTTCCTTTCTAAAATTGTCGCTGATTTTCTATTCCCTCTAGAAAGCCATCGTCGGTTTTCTCCTCTTCCAGCCAAAAACCTATTTTTCTAAATTACTTTGGTTATTTAATTTTTTTCGGGTCTATGCACGGCCCACATGGCAAGGTTGTTTGACCAAGGCATTTTGTGTATGGGAAGGTCGATTGGTCGGGCTGAGTTAAAAATTTAATATTGGTCCTCTTTTTGGCCTTAAGTTCAATTGAAAAACTTTGTAAGTGTTTATCAACTTAGGTAAAGGATTTTTTTGAAAGCATTTGCCCCCTAAGGTCAGTCTATGGTCATAGTTGAGCTGTCATTCCCATCATGCATGAATGCATTATTAAAAACCCAAAATTAAATGCAATTACAATAGAAATGAAGTGTCTTCATCCTTTGCTCTTCATGTTGCCATGCCGTATGCTAGATGAAGTGGTATTTTCGCTCCTCATGGCCTTGATAGTACCTCGACTCTATATGACATCTAAAAGGTTATCTGTTCAAGCACTAGATGCATAAGTGAGATAGTTGGGATTTTTCATAACCAAAATGGGATATGACTTATAAAGTCAATAGTGATTTTTCCTTTAGGGATGCAAATTAAGGAAAAATCTTGTCATTTTTGGATTTTATTGGTTTTTTTCTACTAAATTTGACTATATCAAATAATCTAAACTAGTCCAAAATGGTAAGATAGTATCCAACAGTAATTTTGCCATCCTACATGAAAATCAAATTAGAAGTTAGGTCATTTTTGACTTTTTAAACTTTTTTTTAACCAAATTTTACTACATTGAGGGATCTAAAGCAGTTTGAAATAGTAAGCAATGGTCAAACTATAATGCTTTGCAAAAAAAAAAAAAAAAATTGAGGCAAAATTCTGATTTTTTTTTTTTTCTAACTTTTTTGGACACTCCTAAAATTTTTGGTCATTTTTTGTGAACTCCACATACCTTTTTATTCAAATAAAATTAAAAAAATCAAAAAATAGTGTAACCTTATAATATTTTATATTAAAATATTCAAAAAACTTTAAAATTTAAAATTATAATAGTTTCAAATTTTGAAAAATTAAAAAAAAAATCAGGACTAGAGAATGGGAGACCACACGCACGTGCATACGAGCACGTGCACCACTTTTATTTCATAAAATAAAATAAAAAATTCAAATAGTAGGTGTGTGCCCCTTCAGTTAAATGGTGCCATTTTGAGCACTGTTTGTTTGTTTTTTTTTTTTTAAATATATATATGGGGGGAGCACAAAACAACGTTGTTTTCGCATTGCCCCTATTCAAGTAGGTTGTCAAAACCACCATTTTTTACCTTCTCCCCCTTTTTACCCTATGTCATATGCCATCATCCCCCCCACAGCTTCCTCCACCCTCGCCCCCATCACTTTCAACCCTTCAATCTCCTTCTCAGCTCACCCACCAAACCGCATACCATGGATAGTCAGCTCTAACGGCTGCATCGGCTGACTTGTTCCCTCTCCTTTAAAAAAAATAATTTTTATGTTTTCCTTTATTTTTGGGTATTTAAACCCCATATGTGGGGGAGTTTAGGGGGGTTGGCCTGAGCCCTCTCTCTCTATCTCTCTTCCTCCCCCTCCTCTTCTCCTATGCATTTTAGTCCAAGAAGTGTATATGAGACCTCTCTCTCTCTCTCTCTCTCTGCGTGTGTGTGTGTGTGTGTGTGTGTGTGTGTGTTTTTGTGAAATTGTGTGTGACTATGTGTGCACGTGTTTCAATGTTTGTGTATGTGTGTTAGCTGTGTATGCATGGTAAAGCATGTGGGTGCATATGTATGCATGTGTAAATGTATGTGGTTGTGTGATGCATGTACATGTATGTGAATGCATGGATGATGGATAATACATAGGATGCACATGTGCATATGCATATGCATGTTGGCATGATACATGGATATATGTGCATGGGTGCATGTGCATGTATGGATGGGCATATGCATGGATGTGGTGGATGCATGTGTATGTATGCGTGGTCATATATGTGTGTGTATGCATGTACGCATGATGATGCGTGTATGCATGGATATAAATGCATGTGGTCATGGATGTATATACATGATGCATGAACATGTATATATGTATATATGGTATGCATGGCATGGATGGGTACATCAATGTAGGTATGTGTATGTATATGGCTATGTATGTATGCATATGGCTATGTATGTGGATGCATGAATGCATGTGTGATGGTGTGTGGAGTTATATATAAGCTTATATGCGTTTGCATGTAAATGTGTATTTGTGGTATATACATATGTATGTATCTATATGTGTATTTATGATTATAGGCATATTTAATGTGTGTATGTGTGTGTATGTATGTATGAATGTATGTATGCATGATTATATGTGCATATGTATTTATGTGTATTATAAATATACATATACATATATATATATATATATGTATTTTATTAGGTAAATGTATGTGTATTTGTGTGTGCGTGTGTATTAATATATATTTATATTAATTTATATATATATATATAAGTATATATGTGATAAGTAATTATATTATATAAATAGTGCATGTTTATTTAATATATGGGTTGTATATTATTATATGTGTGTGAATATTTATATACATGTATATTAGTGTTTTATTAGGTATATGTATGTGTATTGGTGTGTGTGTGTGTGTGTGTATTCACACATATAAGTATATGTGTATATGCAAGTATATGTGTATGTATTGTATGTTTATTTAATATGTGGGTTGTATATCATTATATATGTGTGAATATTTATGTATAAGTAGTGCATGTTTATTTAATATGTGGGTTGTATATTAGTGTTTTATTAGGTCTATGCATGTGTATTAGTATGTGTGTATATATATATATATCTATATATATATGTGTGTGTGTGTGTGTGTGTGTGTGCACAAATTAGTGTATATGTGTATATGCAAGTATATGTGCATATGTACTGTATGTTTATTTAATATGTGGGTTGTATATCATTATATCAGTGTGAATATTTATGTATACACTTATATTAGTATATCTATATTATCTATCTATATATATATATATATATATATATATATTAGTTTATATTTTTTTTGTGTTTATGTTATTATGTATGTGTGTGTGTGTGTGTGTGTGTTGGCATGTTTGTATTCATGTTATTATGTATATATGTAGCTATGTATGTATTTACATATATGTGAATATTTAAACATATATGTATAAATATCTGAAGGTGTCCTAAGAATTCCATATGAATGCTCCTAGCCACTCCATAAAAAAATGCAATGCACTTAGGCATTGAATACAGGATTTGATAACTTTTCAGGATAGTACAATTCTAGGTGGCCCGTGGAGGAAGTACAAGTGCTAGGATTAACTCACCACAAAATTTTGGAGGGCATTTAGTGAAAATGATTAAGCTTATAATGGAAGAACCTTAGGGAGTGAGATCAGGTAACCAAATGATAGAAGCAACTAACTTGGGAAAAAGGGTGGAAGTCATTGAACAAACAAAGACCTAGTTATTGGTTGAAGTTAAAAGAAAGAACCTTGGTAATGTTGACTTTATGAGCCCTATCCCATTTTGATTATGACAAATCCAAAGTATCTTACTTGTACATCTAATACTTGAACAAACACTTCTCTTAGAAGGCACGTATAGTCGAGGTACAGTTAAAGCCATGAGGATCTCAAAGCGCACACTACATGATGGCAATCAGGAGAGCAAAAAGAATGAAGACATTTTATGTTGTATTGTAATGCATTTAAGTATTGGTTTGTAATAATGCATTTCATGCATGATGGGATTGAAAGCTCAACAAAGACCATAAACTGATATTAGGTCCCAAAACTTTTCATGAAAAACCCTCTAACTAAAATGCCATACTTATGCACATAGGGTTGAAAATTTTAAAGCCAATTTCAGGGCAAAACCTTAGGTCTTCACTAACCTCGGTCAACCAAACCCTTCACGTTTAAACTAGTTCAATCGACCAACCATGCCTTAAGGGCCAAATTATAATTTTATTTAAGCTCGTTCGAACGGCCAATTTTTCTCGTGAAATGCCTCAGCCGACTAAACCTACTAAGGCTTGGAAATTGCTTTTAGCTCAGCCAACCAAACCTACGAAGGTTTGGAAATCGCCTTTAACTCAGTCGATCGGCCCCTTGCTTAGCCAACCAAACTTAACAAAAAATTTGAAAAGTATGCAAGGGCTAGCCGACCGAAGCTTCACCCAGCCGACTGACCCTCGCGAGAAGGATGAGTTTTTCCTAGGGTTAGTCAACCGGCGGCTTCGCCAGTCAACTAAGCCACTCGGGTTTGGGCATTTGTTTAGCGCTAAAAGTCATTAAATTTTTAATTAAACTTTTCTAAAATGACAAGCATGTCCCTAGTGGTTATAATTTTTGTGTGCTCTATATATAGTCCATTCCAAAGCTTGATTAGGAACTTTGATTAGCTTGAAATTTTCTCTAAAATTTTTGTGCTATTATTTCATATACTCTCATATACTCAAAGCATACATTCAATCTCTTTCTTATATTCACTTGTTTTTATCATTATAGAAAGAGAGCATTAAGTTCATCTACTTCATTTTCAAAGTCATTGCAACTTGAAGATAGATTAAATGCTCATTATTGTGAATATTATACGTCTCATTTTTAGGCTTGTACTCTTTCTTATTTGTTCATATTTGAATATCAATTTTTAGAGAGTGAGCTTGAATTTTTCGCATACTATTTGATTGATAAATATTATTGGGAAAACTCTCTACAGCTTGGGATTCTTTGCACACTCATTGCAAAATTCAAAAGCTAGTTTTTGTGCTTATTGGAAAATATTTTTTTTGTAAAACTAATCATCATTATCTCCTACACTTTATTATTGAAAAATATTTTTGAAGATATTACTTGAGTGTTTAAAGATCTTTGTTATACACTTAGCAAATATTATATATTTGAAACAAAGATCGTATTTATCATAATCTCCCACAACATTTTATAAATACATTTTTGAGAGATATCCTATAATCTCTATTGAGCTTAAACTCCCATCATACAAGAGTGCTTATAAGATTAAATTTGTACATCATCTATTTATTGTAGAAGCTCTACTTTTGTACACAAAACTTTCATATTGTTGTATTCCCAACATGTGGTATCTTCGGAAAAGGAGGTCACCATTCTGTAAGTTGTACTAGTTTGGCTCAGCCTGGGTAATTGAGTTAGGTAGGCATCGACCTGTAAGGTGTCAAGGTTTGGTTTCGCAGCGTAAGTGAACCAAGGAGTCTCTGCCCTATAAGGAGAGGTTGTAAACAACGTCGCTTCGCCCGATTAAGTGAACATTTAGTGAATCCTCAAGTGGATTGACTTGAGGCAGTGATGTAGGCAGTATTGGCCAAACCTCAATAAAAAATTGTGTCATTCTTTCCCTATACTCTTTACATTCCTTCATTTGCATGCTTATATTTATCTGTTGATATTACTACTTGTGCGTTTTAAATATTAATTTGTGTTTGATGAGGAAACACTGGAACTGTGATACTTGTATAAATTATTCATATATCTGCTAGATTAATATTGGATTGGACAGACCCTAGGTTGTGCTATATTGATTGTGAATATAAAAATAGAACACCTAACCTAATAATTTTTAAAATATCCAATTCAACCCCCCCCCTCTTGGGATTACACCAAAAATTACATTTGGTATCAGAGCCTCGTTGCATTTGACTTAAACATTTTTGTAAAAGATCGTAATGGCTCATATTGGTGTAACCCGTTTTGGTGAGGGACAATCGTCCACACATCCTTCAATTTTCATTGGTGTTAATTGCACCTTCTAGACATAGAGGATGTGCATTTTTCTTCAAAATCTTGATTAGAGAGTGTGGAGGGTTGTCTCCAAGGGAGATTTTATCCCTATGAAAACTGTAGAAGGAAAGAGTGAACCTAAGACTGAAGAAGAATTTACTAATGATGACATGAAAGGATTTCACGTTAATGTCACTGCCATGAACGCTTTATGTTGTGTTTTAGACGTTAATGAGTTTAATAGAGTCATGGCATGTCAAACAACTAAGGAAATATGGGAAAAAACTAAAGGTTACATATACGGGCACTAGAGATGTTAAGGGTAATCGCATTGACATGTTAACTAGTGAATATGAGGCATTTAGGATGACCTCCAATGAATCCATACAAAACTTGTACACTCGATTCATGCATATCACTAACTCATTGCATACTCTTGGTAAGACTTACCCCACATATGAAATGATCAGGAAAGTTCTTAGGGGTCTACCACATGCCTGGGAAGCAAAAGCTACTGCTATAGCTAAAGGAATAAATTTAAAGGCAATGACACTAGATGAGCTCATTGGATCGCTCATCACACACGAAATGACAATTAATGAGAGGATGGGCGAGTAGTACAAATCAAAGAAATTGACATCTCTATGAGCTTCCACTAGCAGCTCTAGTGAAGGTAGTGATGAGGAGCTAGACGAGGACATGGCACTGTTGACCAAGAAATTCAACTGGTTCTTTAAGAAGAATGGGAGATCATATAGAAAATTCTAGAGCTCAAAATCTGACAAGGGAGAGTCGAGTAGGAAAAATGAAAAGTTAGATCCTCCCATATGCTTCAGCTGTAACAAAGTCGGTCATATTAGATCAGAATGCCCACTGCTGAAAAAGGATTCGAAAAAGAAGAAAAGGGCAATGAAAGTCGACGCGTCTTGGGATAGACATAGTACTAGCAATTCAGACAACGAGTCCAGTGACACTGAAGTCGCAAACTTGTGTTTGATGGCACACGGTGATCATGAGACATATTCATCTTGCTCTCGATTGTCTTATTATTCTAGTGATGATTCTGATGTTGATAGCATGCCTACATGTAAAGAACTGTAGGTTGAGTATATTCGTGCTCATAAATTTCTTGATAAAATGACTAATAAAAATGACGATTTGAAAATCAAATGTAAAGATTTGTCAAATGCATTTGAAAAAGAAAAAAAAAATCTTCTTCCTCTTTAATGAAAGAAAACGATTTGAAAAATGCTAGTCTTGAGATAAAATTGGAGGATAACTCTAAAATCATTTTTAAATTCACGGAGGGCCAAAATAACTTCGAAAGACTCCTTGGGACCCAAAGAAAATCTCTTGACAAAGAAAGCCTCAATTTTAATGGAAAAGAAAATAAGTGGCAGAAAAATCTCTACGTGGGATATTTTGTACGAGAATCAAAGTTGCACATCCCATCTAAAGACTCCTATAGGCATACATGTTTCAAATGTAAAATAAAAGGCCATAAACAATTTGACTGTCCATTTAAAAACAGAGATATGGAAATTAAGAAAGTGTGGAGTGTCAAAGGAGAATCAGGCACTAACCCCTATGGACCCAAGAGAATTTGGGTACCAACAATAGTCACTTGAATGCTTTTTACAGGAGTTCTTAAGATTGTCCTCCTATAAAGATAAATGGTACATGGATAGTGGTTGCTCAAGGCACATGACAGGCGATAAGGCCAAGTTCGCGTCCATCACACCAAAGGATGGAGGATTTGTGACCTTCATAGACAATGCAAAAGGCAAGATTATCGGAGTAGGAAAAGTCGGTAAGGAACCCTCTCTAGTCATTGATAATGTTTTACTAGTAGATGGTTTAAAGCATAATATGTTGAGCATAAGTCATTTATGTCACAAAGGTTATAGGGTGTCCTTTGAACATGATAAATGCATTGTAGAGAACATATCTAAGAACAAAATACTATTTTTTCTGAAAGAAATGAAAACATCTATACTACCATCTTTAATAACTTAGCCTCTCAACATGTGAAATGTTTCTCTCCTATAAATGAGGCTATTTGGCTCTGGCATAGAAGACTAAGGCATGCTAGCATCGATTTATTGTCAAAAATGGTTAAAATTGAATTAGTTAAAGGTTTACCTAAGACTCAATTTGTGAAAGACAATATATGTGATGCATGTCAACTAGGTAAACAAACTAAATCCAGTTTTAAGACGAAGAAAGTCATTTCCACCACTAGGCCACTTCAGATGTTACACTTAGATTTATTTGGTCCTAATCAGATTCAGAGTCTAAGAGGAAAATCATATGTTTTTGTAATTTTTTATGACTATTCTAGATTCACATGGGTATTATTCCTAGCACATAAAGCTGAAGCATGTGAAAATCTTGCTAGGTAATATAGAAAAATCCAAAATGATAAAGAGTATAAAATCTCACATATTCGAAGTGATAGAGGAGGAGATTTTAAAAATAGGGATATGGAAGATTTTTGTGATTACCATGGTATTTCTCATAACTTCTCAGCACCTAGGACTCTACAATAGAATGGTGTATTTGAGAGAAAGAATTGGTCTTTACAGGAAATGGGTAGAATAATAATAATGAACATAAATTACCCAAATACTTCTGGACCAAAGCAATAAGCACTGCTTGCTACGTAATGAACATAGTTTTGATCAAGCCCACTCTCAACAAAACCCCTTACAAATTGTGGAATGGTCATAGACCTAATATTTCCTACTTCCACATTTTTGGCTATAAATGTTTTGTACTAGAGATAATGAGAACCTAGGAAAATTTGATTTGAATCTGATGAGGGAATCTTTCTAGGTCATGCATTAGATAGTAAAGCCTACAGGGTGTATAATAAGAGATTGATGGTTATAGAGTCCATCCATGTAGTGTTTGATGAGTCCAATCCCTTCTTTAAAAAGTCTGATATTGAAATAAGAAAGGGATTATAAAATTTATCCATTAAAAATAATGCTGAAAAGAGCACAGAAATTAAAGAATCGCCTGCTAAGAATAATCAAGTAGAGAGTGAGGTACATGAACTACCTAAAGAGTGGAAATTTGTAAAGAGTCACCCCAAAGATCATATCATAGGTGAACCATCACGAGGTGTAGTTGTCTGATCATCCCTTAGAAACTTATGTAGCCACTTGTCTCAGGAAAAGCCCAAGATGTGAATGAGGCAATTGAGGATGAGTCACGGGTGATGTCCATATAAGAAGATCTTAACCAATTTGAGAGGAACAAAGTCTGGACTTTGGTTCCAAGACCTGATAATCATACCATTATTGGAACTAAATGGGTCTACAGGAACAAGAAGGATGAAAATGGCATAGTTATTAGAAACAAAGCCAGACTAGTAGCCCAGGTCTATAACCAGGAGGAAGGTATAGATTTTGAGGAAACATATGATTCTGTGGCTAGAATGGAAGCCATTAGAATGTTATTAGCATATGTTGCTTTTAAGAACTTCAAATTATATCAAATGGATGTTAAAAACACATTTTTAAATGGCTACATCAATGAGGAGGTAACAACCTCCAGTATTCGAAAACAACAAATTCCTTAAACATGTTTTATCAATTTATTAAAGCCTTGTATGGATTGAAACAAGCTCCTAGAGCTTGGTATGAGAGGTTTAGTGGTTTTATTCTTGATAATGGGTTTACTAAAGGGAAGATCGACACAACACTCTTGTTGACCTTATAGGTCACACCCAGTTTTGATAATGACAAATACTCTTGGTATTTGATGTCTATCAAGTTTGTGTGCAGGTTCATATTAGCCTGATCATTTGATGGCACGTGAGAGCTTGAAGATTGAAGACCCAAAAGATCTATTTTATATTGTAATTCATGTTATATTATGGGTCTGTAATAGTAATTAGGAGAAACGGTCTATAATAATCTCTGCATGTCATGCATGTAGGTAGTTGTAAGCTCAGAAATGCCATAAGATTGACCATAGAGACCAAATGACCTTAGGACCATACTTGAAAAGACCCTAGGTCCCTACACGTAATGCACATTGTCCCCACAAACACATATTTTATTTGGGGAATTAATTGAAGTAAAATTGGGTAAAATTGTAGAAATATGTGAGAGGTCAGGCAACCAAACCCTAGGAGTTCAAAACTCTTCAGGCGCCTGAACTGCTGGAAAGTCAGCAGTTTGACCAGGCTTCGGGCGACCGAACCTGTATTGACCCTATCTTCCCCGGGCAATCAAACCCATGTTAGGATACTTTTTCACCAACCCAGGGGCCCAAACCTTCGCGTTCAAAAAGCCCTTGGGTGACCAAATTGCTTGTTTTGGTTAATCGAATGTAACATCGAGCACCTGAACCATGCACCAAAGGCTACTGACTTTGATTCAGCCACCCGAGCATTATTTTGGGCACCCAAACCCTTTAATAATTATTTTGTGACTGAGTTTGTTCAGGCACCTGAACATCTGGCCGGGCACCCGAACCTCGGTGGGTTAAAATTAATTTAACCATAGTAAAATCGGGTTAAGTTGGGATAAGTGTGTTTAAAAGTTTTGAATCTTTTCTAAAAATTCCCAACAAGTCCCAAACGGTTATATTTTTTCCTTGCCTATAAATATGGGTTCATTTGTGAGGAATAGATAGAGATTAGAAAATTCATTAGCCAAAAATCCTCTCTCTTGAAAAATACTCCTTTTGTCCAAATACTCTCAAATTTCTATTCCCTTGATATATTTTAGTACTATGAGAGTATATTGGTTGTGCTAGTGTATATTAGATATTGCTTATACTCCCATTGTTTTTATTGATTGATTGTTATTGTTTTTGGGGAGTCAAGCAAGAGTTTTCCCATAAATTTTTATTTGATAAATCTAGTGTTAGGAAAAACTCATTAGCTTAAGGATCTTTGCATTGTCATTGCAAAGATTCCTATAACTTGATTTTGGTGTGCAAAATATTTTTCTCCAAGCTAAAATATTTTCAAACTACTCTTGTGCTCATTACATTGAAGGAAAATATTTTGAGTTAAGTTTGAATATTTGAGTAACATCTTTGAAACCCTAATCTGCTATTGAGATTTCATTTAGCTTGTTTCAAAGATACAGCTTGTTTAGCACACACTTGAGCATATTAGCGATCATATCTTGTTGAGTGTGGCCTGCACAAAAATACACATCACTGAGCTTACATTTCCTATATTGTTGATGTGCGACTGATTGATTATACTGTGCGTATTTGGGTACATATTTGCTTTACATTAAAGCGCAATCACTATACCAACTTGATTGATAAAAATACTATTGTATTTCCAGGCACGGGCCTAAAGAGGGAGACTAGGCCTTTGAAATAGTCCCGAATTGGCTTTGACCCGATTAGGAAAGTTAGGTGCGCCATCCTGGTAAGGCGTATTAGTTGAGGTCAACCCTTTAATTGACCTGGTTAAGGTTGAGGTCAGCCCTGTGGTAATTGACCTGATTGTATTAGGTGTCGTTCCACCCGTTAAGTGAGACATTAGTGGAATCATCGAGTTTGCGAGCTAGAGGCGGGGACGTACGCACAGTTGGTCGAACCCTGATAACATATCGTGTGTCTATTTATATTTCTGCATTTTATATTTACCACACGTGTATGTTATAGTGTGAATGCTATGCATGATTTAAATTTTCGCATATTATCTGCACATTTGGAACTGCATAGACAGACCCTAGGTTGTGAATGTACTACTGTTGAACTAGCTAAACCTAGGATTAAATTTTAAATTCCAATTCACCCCCCCCCCCCCTCTTGGGAATACACCAAAGCTAACAACTCTTTTTAAAGGCTAAAAATGATCATATGCTCTTTGTACAGATATATGTTGATGACATTTTTTGAGCTATAAATGATGAGTTGTGTAATGAATTTTCCAAATGCATACAAAATGAATTCAAAATGAGCATGATGGGTGAACTTAACTTCTTCCTAGGACTTCAGATCAACCAGGCCAAACATGAAACATTTATATGTCAATCAAAATATGTTAGAGACCTACTCAAAAAATTTAATATGGAAGATGGTAAAATTTTAGCAACACCTATGAGCTCTTCCACAAAATTAGACAAAGATGAGCAAGGTATATCGGTAGATGTTAAGCTCCACCATGGCATAATTGGTAGCCTGTTATACCTAACTACAAGTAGACCTGATATTATGTTTAGTGTTTGTATATGTGCTACATATCAAGTTACACCTAAAGAGTCTCATTTATTAGCAGTCAAGAGGATACTTAGATACCTTATTGGAACCAATGAATTAAGATTATGGTATCCTAAGCATACCTCATTTGAGATTGTCAGTTATTCCGATCCTGAATTTGGCAGTAGTAAAGTAGATCAAAAAAGCACAAGTGACACTTGTCATTACTTAAGACAATCTCTGGTTTCTTGGTTCTCCAAGAAATAGAACTCAGTTGCGCTATCCACAATTGAGGCTGAATACATAGCGGCTGGGAGTTGTTGTGCTCAAACACTTTATACGAAGCAACAACTCATGGACTATGGATTGCACTATGATACAATTCCTATAAAATGTCGTAACACTAGTGCAATTAATATTTCAAAGAATCTCATATCACACTCACAAACTAAGAATATTGAAATAAGACATCATTTTATTCGTGACCATGTGCAAAAGGGGTATGTGGCACTTGAGTTTGTGTACACTTATGAGCAATGGGCCAATATTCACGAAACCTCTTCAGGAGGACATATTCATACATATTAGATGTGAATTAGGCTTAATGCACACTCAGGAAGTTGCCTAAAGATATGATGAAGTGCATAAATTGAAGGGGGGAGGGCAACTTGATTTAGAATCACTATGGCTATGAAAATTAAGCTTTCTCACAATCTTATCTTGTCTTACACCTATATGTTTTATGACTTGTGAGAAATGGAATTGATATCCATTATATATTGATTGCTTGATTTTATTTAATGGATGTTTAATATCTGGTATTGTGAACTATTATTGATAATTCTAATTATAAATATTGGATTACATGAAACGCCATCTGCAAAGCTGTTGCAGAACCTTATGATTTGCATAATAGATAATTATTTAAGATACTTGCATGCTTGTATGGAATGCCATCTGCAAGGCAGTTGCAGAATTTGTGTATGCATGCTGGTAGTGGACTAGGTTATTGCATGTTGTATTGAATGACAAATTTTGGACATATATGCTGCCTAAGTAACTGATGTCATAATGTTATTCATACGGGTTTGTTTACAATCTTTCCACACTGTTTTGTAAACAATATTGACACATCTTTAAAAAAAGTTATCAAAAACAACTTTTCTTACTAAGGTTCATTTAAATGTTTATATTTTATACCTTAGCCTCTTTTTTCTGATGCCAAAAGGGGGAGAAATATCTCTTGTAAAACTAGATAAATCTTTGGGAGATATTTAACTAAGCATAATTATTTATTCTCCCACTACTCTTGGTATCTGAGCTTCAGTGACATACTTAAATGCATATTTGTTTTAAATGTCTTCTGCCATGAATATGCTTAATGAACTGTTTTAGAAATTTATTTTATTTATATTCTTAGGGGGGGCTTTTTAAGGTTGTATCCATTTTTGCTCTTGTATTTGTCATCATCAAAAGGGGGGAGATTGTTGACTTTATGAGTCCTATTCGGTTTTGATTATGACAAATCCAAAGTATCTTACTTGTACATCTAGTGCTTGAATAGACACTTCTTAAGAAGGCACGTAGATTCGAGGTACGACCAAAGCCATGAGGATCTCAAAGCTCATAATACATTATGGCAACCAGGAGAGCAAAAAAAATGAAGATATTTTACGTTGTATTGTAATGCATTTAAGTATTGGTATGTAATAATGCATTTCATGCATGATGGGATTGAAAGCTCAACAAATACCATAGATTGACCTTAGGTCCCAAAACATTTCATGAAAAACCCTCTAATTAAAATGTAATTTTGTTCAAGCTCGACCAATCGGCCAATTTTTCTCCTAAAATGCCTCGGTCGACCAAACCTACTAAGGCTTGGAAATCGCTTTTAACTCAGCTGACCGGCTACTTGCTCAGTCGATCGAACCTATGAAATTTTGGAAATTGCTTTTAGCTTAGTTGATCGACCCCTTGCTCAGCCGACCAAACTTAACAAAAAGTTTGAAAAATACGCAAGGGCCAGCTAACCGACGCTTCACCCTGCCAACTGACCCTATAGAGACCCGAAAATTTTAATTTATAAAATAATAAAGGAAAAAAGAAAAGGAAAGAGAAAGACAAATAAGGGGAAAAGAAATTTAAAAAGGGGCATCAGCAAGGACTCGTCGACGAACCCATTGTCCTTGTCGACGAACGTCCTTCTTGGTCTCGTCGATGAGTACACTTGTCTCGTGGACGAGAAGATACCGAGAGCAAAGAATTTCAGGTCATTAAGGGTTCGTCAACGAACCCGTTATCTTCGTCAATGAACAGTCTTCTTTGGTTCATCGACGAGTCCACGTTTCTCGTCGACAAGGACAGTGGATAACTGCCTATATATAGCCAAAAATCAATTTTCAGCAAGAATTTCATTTCTCTCCCTCACTTTCTCTCTCTAAGTTCAACCCTTCCTTCTTCTATCCTCATTTTCGGCTCCGTTTTAGCCCGTTTCGACAATCAAGAACCACCATGATGATCTACGGATGATTCTCTGCGAGTTTATCAAAGTGGATTATTGATTTGGAGTCCTTGGGCACCACTCCAAAATTATGGTAAGTAAGTTATTTTAGGGTTTAAATGATTATTTGGAATATAAGGACCCAGGAAATGTGTTAGATGATAAATATACTGGGGCTAAGTTGATTGAACTAGGGATAATGCGATTTCAAGGTTTGGAGTTCGGAACGCCGCGGGCGTGGTTTAGGGTTTTTCAACAGGCTTCTCAGGAAATAGGTAAAAGGATAGATTAAGTCAGGTATTTTCATAAAATTAATTATTGAATATATAGTATTTGATTTAGAAATTTGCATATGATTTAGTATAGTTTTTGGGAATACTAATGTTGAATTGAGGAAACTTTGAAAATAGATTTAATATTATTTTGTTAGCAAAATATGTTTTCCCAGGCCAAATAATTTATTATAGACTAGTACTCACTTGTGTGTAGCGTGAGTATAAATTTTACTGTAAATAATGGTAGGTCAGAATATTTTATGAATTCACTGAATAAGCATGATTTGATGACAATTTTTAGAAAAACTATAAATAGTACATAAATTATATTTTCAGTATATTATGATATTCAGCCGGTGTAGAACCCATGATATTCAGCCGGCGCAGATGCCATGACTAGATATATTTATAACATATATTCAGAGATATTATTATTATGATAGATTTTACATAAAGTCATGAAACAATATTATTACAGATATTATAGAATCATGATATTTCAACTTACACAAAATCATGGTTATTTCATTCTAAATAAAATCATGGTAAAACAATAATATACAAACATAGTATTATATAGTATCAGATCCCTGATGGACCAAAACAGATTACAAAGCACGGTAGTGTAACTAGCTAGCCAAATCAAACAATGTAACCCATGTGTGCTAACCCGAGAAGTGTTGCAGAGAGTAAGATGGGCGGACCAGGTTGGTATTAGCCGGTAGTGCAAACACACTATTCAAAAAGTGTTGGGTTGGAGGCCGATTAGCCCCGAAGTGTTGCGGAGAGTATGATACCTAGTGTGTGCTGACCCTAGAAGTGTTGCGGCGAGTAGGATGGGTAGACCAGGTTGGATGGGCAATCGTGCGTAGTTAGGTCATGTTTGAATTAACTTGGTAGGCCAGCCATGGTTGAGTCCAACCCTCAGGCCGCACAACCCAATCATGCGAGGTTAATTCATGATATACAATTATCCATCCAGGATATAATTTCAGTAATATACAGATATAGGAGATGATTTATATATATACATAAATTTAGTATGATGTAGTATGTTATGTTGATTTACAATTTATTCACATTTATATAGAACAGTTTTAACTAACTTGTCAAATGCAGTTAAGCTATGTACATATTTTCTTTACTTATCAGATACAGTTTATCATGAATAGTATATGTTTATAACACAATAATACTCATGTTGCCCCACATTGATATTAGTCTATCTCCTTTACTAATACGTGTCTCACTCCAGCAATGCAAGCATTTCAGGAAACCAAGACAAATGAGCGGAGCGAGCTCCAAGATAGAAGAGGTTGTTAATGCTACCCTGGCTGAAGGGTAAGTAGTTAAGTTGAGATCAGGATGGATTTTTGGGGTATGACCCTAGGATATTTATGGTCTTTTTTGGCATGTATATATATATATATATATGGCCATGGTAGAACTCCGGTATTGTATATAAGGTTGAATGAATCATGGTTTCCGCTACATAGTTGTCATGTGTGTATGGATAGGTATATCCCCGGTTTCCTTTGGGGTCCAGGTTGATTTAGTTTATGTTTTATGGTATTAAAGTTATTGTTATTATTATTATTATGTAGAAAAAATATATATAGCAGAATTTTCGGGGTGTTACAGACCCTCTTGAGAAGGATGAGTTTTTCCTAGGGTCAGTCGACCGGTGGCTTCACCAGTTGACCGAGCCTCTCGGGTTTGGGAATTTTTTTAGGACTAAATATCATTAAATTTTTAATTAAACTTTTTAAAAATGACGAGTCTGTCCCTAATGGTTATAGTTTTTGTGTGCTCTATATATAGCCCATTCCAAAGCTTGATTAGGAACTTCGATTAGCTTGAAATTCTTTTTAAATTTTTTGTGTTATTATTTCATATACTCTCACATACTCAAAGCATACATTCAATCTCTTTCTAATATTCACTTTTTTTATCATTATATAAAGAGAGCGTTAAGTTCATCTACTTCATTTGCAAAGTCATTGCAACTTGAAGATAGATTGAATACTTATTATTGTGAGTATTATACATCTCATTGTTAGGTTTGTACTCTCTCTCATTCATTCATATTTGAATATCAATTTTTAGAGAGTGAACTTGAGTTTTTCCTATACTATTTGATTGATAAATATTGTTGGGAAAACTCTCTATAGCTTGAGAATCTTTGCACACTCATAGCAAGATTCAAAAGCTAGTTTTTGTTCTTATTGGAAAATATTTTTTGTAAAACTAATCATCATTATCTCCTACATTTTATTATTGAAAAATATTTTTGGAGATATTACTTGAGTGTTTAAAGATCTTTTTTATACACTTAGCAAATATTATATATTTGAAACAAAGATCATATATATCACAATTGTTGGAATTAGCGTATTCCCAAGAGGGGGTGAATTGGGTATTTAAAAATTTATGCCTAGGTTAAACCAGATGACAATAGTATTACGCAACCTAGGGTCTATCTAAATAGATTCCAATACACACAATATTCAAAGCATGTATGATGAATGATCAAGGCAATAAATAATTAAACATACATGTGCATATATCAAAGTGCAGAAATATAAAGAGTATAAGGGAAAAAGAGAATGACACATAATATGATATCGGGGTTTGGCCAACACTACCTACATCCCCGCTTCAAGCCCACAAGTAAGAGGATTCACTGAAGCTCACTTCCGGATGGAGCGACACTGGATACAACACTAGGTCAAATTACCAAGGCTGACCTCAACCTTTACAACCTCTCCTTGAAGGAGTAGAGAAGACCCATTTTAGGCCACGCCTGAATTACAACCGATCCGTACGGGTTAGATCAACACCCCCTCAGGCCACGCCTAGAATACAACAATAAATAAAGAATTTGCGTATAATTCAAATGCATCTCAACTAAGCAAATATGTACCGATACAATCAACGCACTTCACTATGTATAAGTTCAATGAAGATTATATGACTACTCTCAAGATAATGCAAATCTAGCAATCAGTATGTGAGAGAGTTTGTGTAGGGTTCTTTGAATCAAGATAACTATATCAATCACAAAGTGCAATATCAAAGATTTGAAACACACAAGCAAAATTATCGAAAATGATTTTCAAAAGTCAAGAACGCGCGATATTTAGAAAACTAGCTTGTCAAAAATATTTTCTTTAAAACACAAGACAAGCTCTTGAGTCTTACAACAAGAATGTAAAGAATCACAAGCATAAGAAAGTTTCCGCAAAAATAAATTTATGGATTAAATCACAGGGGAAAACTTTTTGGCTTACTTTCACTAAAATCAAAAATCAATCAACGTATATAAGAGTGTAAGCTTGTAGTAATAGTTTGGGTTATCTAAAGATACTCTCACCAAAGGTATTTTTGCAAAGGAATGAGTAAGGGTGGAGTGTGCAAGCTTGCATGGGAATGAATAGCCCAAGAAATTTCAGGAAAAAAAAAATTTTGTTAATCAATGCCTTAATCAATCTCTAATTTTTCCAAATGAAGGTATATATATGGCCTTTGACAAGTATATAACCGTCGAGACTCAAAGGGAATTTTTAGAAAAGTTTAAGTATCATTTTTACCCTAATACTGCAATTAATTTATGGCAACCCAAGAGTTTCAGTCGCTCGATCCATAGGGTCAGTCGCCCAAACAACACATAGAGAAAAGGTTAATTTTTGAGTTCGGGTGCCCAAGGGTGAGTCCGGCTTGCTGGGCCAAGGCGATTTTCCAATCGTTTGAGGTTCGGTCACCTAGTGAGTTGTTTAATTTGCTGAACCACACAATTTGGTCGCCCGGGCCTATTTTGAGCTATAAGTTCGGTCACCCGAGGATAGTGGGAAAAGTTACTTTGAACGTTCGGTCGATCATGAATAGTATGTTCATTTTGGACTGGTCACCTGAGCCAAGTCAACTTTTTGACTTTGTACCAACTCAGTCGAACGATGCATTTTTAACGCCCTATGTTCAGTCGGTCGAAGCCCTTTAAAAATTAGAGATAGGTCCAGTTTTTTATTAAAATTCACCCCTATTTGCATAGATATAATTTATGAGTTAAAAGGGATTTTCCATGAAGTGTTTGTGGGAACCTAAAGTTAGTCTATGGCCTAAGCTTCTTAATTGAGCCCAAAAATATGACGTCGGTCGACCAAAGTCTTTGTAAAATCTATTTTAACCCTTGAGCTTTTTCAACCCTGTGTGAATAGGTTGTGGCATTTTATCTTAAGGGTATTGGTTCCTATGGATCAATTTATGGTCATTGAACATTCATCCCAATTATGCATGCAAAGCATTATTACAGACCCAAATATTAAATGTAGTACAATACAACACAAAAATGTCTTCATTGTTTTTGCCTCCTATTAAGCCTGTTGCGATGATCCCGAACGCAAACTTGGGACGACTCAAAAATGATGATGATTTAGATGAAGTGAAGTGTGTGGATTTCAAAAATGATATTTTCATGTAAAACAAAGTGTGATGGAGTCGCCACTAACATTTTGAAGTGTGGTTAGAACACTTGATTACTACCCCCTTAGGGGAAGAATCGGTCTGCATTTCCAGAGTCGAGCTCAAGAGTTCGGTTACGCAAGGGGAAGGTATTAACACCCCCTACATGCCCGTTCTTACGAACAGTACTTGATTAACCAAAAATTATCCCAAAACAAATATGATTCCCGGCATTTGGAAATTTTGTAAGGTTTTTTTTCTAAGTATGAATAATATTCCGACACTTGATAATATTCCCTTATCAAGTCGACAATGAAGTGTCATGTGTCATCGTCTCCACAGAGAGTCAAGCACGAAAATGGTTCCTGAAATAGCCAATCCTGACCGTTGTAAGAGAGAGATATCTAACATAGGAGAGTAGGTTTCCTCAAATCGCTGACATGTCAAGATCGTGAGTGCTTAGGGAAAGCAATGATCCGACTGCCACGATTTGACCACGCCTTTCCCTTATCAAACGAAAGATGAAGTTCCATGTGTCATGATCCTATGGCTCCAAGGTACAACATATTTAAAACCAAAATTTTTCATTTTCTCATTTTCCACTTCCTTCTCTTCTCAAGCACTCTCCCTTTGTAACTTGCCCAGACCTGCAACTCTTTTAACCCCCTCCCTTTTCCTCTTTTCTCTCAATTTTTGAATGAAACCCTAATTCCTCTCTTCTCTTGAGCTCTCTTCTTTAATCATTCAAAACCCTAAGTTCTCAAGCTCCCTTCTATTTCTACTTACCCATGAGATGAAAACCTAAAGCCTTAATCCCAATCCAGCTCCTTGTTGTCTAACCCTCGCTCAATGTACTTCAAACTTTGTAGCTCTCTATGAAGTTGGAGCTCATGACCCGAATGCCAGAAAGTGCTTTCAGTGGTAAAGTCGGGTATAAGACCCAAGGGATGAGTTCGGTCGATCGAGTTGTTGATGCCAGTTCCAATAACTAAGTCCCTTTTCTATTTTTTGTATTTTTATTTTTATTTTTTTTTTAAACACAATCATTATGGCTTGTTTATGTGTGTTTTTGGGTGCTATTTGTGATGTTGACCTCAATATTATCTAGGTATAATCGATGTTGGAGAGCTTCAGATCAGGAGTAGGGTTTCAGGCTGGGTTCAAAGATGAGGATGAGCGAACTTGTCTCAAATATGTGGGTGAGCAATGGGTTGACTCGTGCGAGAAAACCCTGTGAATTAAGGGAACTCAGATAGACCTAGGTGAGTCACATGCCTGCAGGCACATCTAGGAACGAGTCTGTGTGGGTTGTGTTTTGTTTTTAAAAACGGACCAGCCCACTTAAATTTTAAAAAAATCCTTAGTCATTTTTTAAAATGGGCCGGTCCAATAAATTTTTTAAAACAAAACCCAAGTTAAGTTTAAAAACAGGGCCAGCCCATTTGTATTTTTAGAACAGGATTGGCGGTTAAATTGTTTAAATAGGTAACGGGCTGAGTTTAAAAAGAAGGTCGGGTTGGGTTAAAACAGGAATGGGCCAAGGGGTATTTAAAAATGGGCTCAGTTTTAAAAGTTTAAAGATAGGCTGGTTTTCAAATGGGCTTCTATTTTAGAAACTCGACCAGGCCTCGGGTTTGGTTTGGATGCAATGATCCGAACCCAAGCTTGGGTTTGAGTTCATTTCCTGCACACTTCAAGTTCGAATGTGAACCTGAATCCTAATAAAGGCCACACCTGCACACAATTATATGAATTGAATAACACAAGAGTGAGGGCCTTACATTTTACCTTCTCTCTTTACTCCTCCTTTCTTCTTTTTCAGACTCCAAATGTGTCTGATTTGAGTGTCTGGTTCTCTGTAACCCAATCTTGCAGCTCTTGTGCCTTTGAATTGCAATGATTTAGAGTTCATCCCTGGCACTGTATAGTGCCAAGACCTTATTTGTTACTAACTCAGTAGAACCTTCTCCCCCTCTCTTTTGATTCACTCTCTATTTTGGCATAAACTCTCTACTCTTAATTGCTCTCTCAAATTTCGCAAAGTACTTATGTGCTCTCATTTTCTCTGTGTGCCTTAGCTACAGTGAGATAAGGAGTCTGAGGGTGTTTTTTGGCGCCAAATTCCTTTCCAGCGAGGCTCAATAGAATTTCCCTCGCCCCTCCTGATCTAGTCAAGGAATAATTCCTTTCTAACAAACTTGTGCACGTGTGATTTTGTTATGAATTTCCATTTGTTATTATAATGTGCAATTTCCTCTTTTTGTGCACAGGTGAGTGAGGTAGTCCAAGTGACATTCTAGGGATGGAGGGCTTTGGGACCTTTTACCAGGTGGTGAGCCAGGAATGGAGGGCAAGGCATCTACCATTTATTTTTGTTTTTTATAATTTTATTTTTGCTTTGTTATGATGTACCCCCAGGTTTTCTTTCCTGCAACCACTATTTGTGCAAATTTATTTTCATTTCCCTATACTTAGTATTTTACTTTACTTTTTTGTATACTCTCTATGTACCCCTGTGCAGCTTTCCGGTAAATTGTACAACTTTTCCTTTCGTAAACACTTTCTCCTTTGCATGTTTAAACACCTATGTGTGCATGTGTGTACACATGTTTTCTTTCCTGAATAAATTATGTATGCAATTTTTTTTATTATAACTCCTAGATTGACCCAGTGACATGAACAGTTCCATAATTGTGCTAAAATTGATTTTAAATCCTGCCAAAATCCCTAATTTCAAAATTAAACCCTGACACCAGAAAACTTAACTCAATACTTAATTCAAAGGTTTTAAGTGACTTACCAAAACTTCACAAATCTTGAAAAATTAAAGTATCTAACTCCAACTTGGTGACATGACTCCAAACATTTAAAAACCTGATAAAAGATACAAATTGGAATTTTGGACCTATCACAACCAAGACTAATTACTACGTGGATTCAATTTATCACCCTAATAAAAGAAAACTAACTTTGAAAATTAGTTTTTGAAGCAAAGCTAAAGAACCCTAATTGAAAATGACTTAGTCTAAGGGAAAGTTATTAAAATCAAAACGACTTAATCTATCAACCTATTTAAAAACTTGAGAGATTTTATTAAAAGTTCAACTTCCCACTATTTTGAAATTCAAGGTACTTAACTAAAACAAAAGGACTCAACTACGGGGTATTCGGGGTCTCAATTTTAAAATCAAGGGTTTTGATCGGGATTCAAAATCAAATTTTACTTGGCCTAGTCTCTTTGGGGAGGCTTGGTTAAAATTGGGATGTCGATAGCTACCCCTCTTTGTAGGCTTCATTGCTTCAATGTAACACTAAGAACTCTCCTACGTTATTTGTAACAACAAGCCTGCAAAGATAAAAGACACCTATTTTAATCAGGCCACACAACTATTTACTGCCTTTGGGTTAATCAGGTATGCTTGCCTATTAGAGAGGAGAAAAAGACGAGAAGAATAGTGTGAAAGTTTTGCACAGTTCTCTAGGAAGTGAGCATATTTTTTTTTTTTTGGAAGTTAGTGGTTAGCGAGACTTAGTGATTAGTGTCGGATGTAGGAATCGCGTTTGTGCATTAGAAGGGATGTCATATGTTAGATGTAAAATATGAGCTAGGGCACCAGGGAGGATGTCGCGTGTCAGATATAGCATCCGAGCTAGTGCACCAAGGAGGATGTCGTATGTCGAATATAGCATCCAAGCTAGAGCATCGGGGAGGATGTCATGTGTCGGATATAGCATCCAAGCTAGCACATCAGGAAGGATTTCGTGCATTGGATAGAGAATCTGAGCGAGCGCATTAGGGAGAATGTCATGCATCAGATATAAAACCCAAACTAACACATCAGGAAGGATGTCGTGTGTCAGATATAAACTTTGAGTTAACGCATCAGGGAGGATGTCGTGCGTCAGATATAGCATCTGAGCTAGCGCATCAATGAGGATGTTACGCATCGTATATAGAATCCAAGCTAGCGCATCAGGGAGGATGTTGTGCATCGGATATGGAATCCGAGCTAGCACATTAGGGAGGATGTCGTGCATCGAATATAGCATCCAAGCTAGCGCATTGGGGAGGATGTCATGCATCAAATATGGGATCTGATCTAGCACATCACAAGGAGGATCCTGGACAAAAACCATGAATGATAAAAGATTACTCACGTGTAGGATTCCTATTTCTTTTGGAAGATGAATATTCATGTGTGAAAAATGGTTACTCCCTGAAATCTTTTGCAAAAATAAGTATTTAGTTTTGAAAAATGGTTGCTTCACTGGGGATGATCAAATAGGTGCAGGACCTCGAGATCTTTTGAAAGATGAGTATTTAATACGGGATTCTAGGTCCCTAAAAAGTTGCTCCGTTGGGGATGAACAATCGGATGCAGGATCCCGAGATCTTTTGAAAAATGAGTATTTAATGCGGGATTCTAGGTCTCGAAAAAGTTGCTCTGCTGGGGATGATCAATCGGGTGCATAATCCCGAAATCTTTTGAAAGATGAGTATTTAATGTGGGATTCTAGGTCCCGAAAAAGTTGTTCCACTGGGGATGATCAATCGGGTACAAGATCCCGAGATATTTTGATAAAATGAGTATTTAATGCCGGATTCTAGGTCCTGAAAGAGTTGCTCCATTGGGGATGATCAATCGGGTGCGAGATCTCGAGATCCTTCCTTGAACTAACTTGCCCCAGTTATGAACATTATATATAAATTGCTTATTGACAAGGGATGCAGAAAAACATGATAAATATTATTGAATGATGCTTCATGATGCATGCTGCTACCTATGGTGCAAAAATGCAGGGATAGGTATGTATGTTGCATGACATGATGTTTTGGCATTTATGTTCTTTTTTCTATGTAATGCATGAAATTCATGGTGATGCATGAACTTTCTTTTTCCAACGCGCCCATAACCAATAGCCTAATCTCTGATCTTGGCCCCATTCCAAATGGGAAAACTGCCTCAATTTCATTCTCTTGTCACTGGTCTTGGCCATGTTTTTTCAAACTTCCATTCTAACATGAAAGCTCCTGAATTCACTCTGATGGAACTCGAAAGCTACCTTAGTTTCATTCATCAGCCATTGATCTTCGCCACGTTCTCAATTTGTTTTCTAAGAGGAAAGCTCTTAAATTGGCTCCAATGGAACTTAAGAACTGCCCCAATTACATTCATCAGCCACTGATCTTGGCCATCTTTTCAATTTGAAGTTGCCGCTAATCTTTGCCATGTTTCAAATTCTAAAAGGTGCTTGAAATCTGCCCCAGTATTTTACCATCACTGTTTTGGCACCCGTCATTTGGGAACAGCCCCTGAACGCTTAAACCTTTTAAATGCCCATTCTCTTTTCAGGGGTTTTTGAAAAACAAAAAAGATTTTTGGTAATGAAAAAGATTATGCATTTATGTCATAAATTTTCTAAATCAATAGATCGAACTGTGCAAAAGAGCTATTTTGCTATGTTCAAAAGTTGTTTTCGAGAAAGGGTAAATTTTACACCAATGTCCTCAAGTTCTATGATTTTGACATTAATTTATGAAATCGAGTTGTTTAACTAACTCTTCCCTGGTCTTTCACAAACCACCCCAATTTCATCAAAGGAGACCTTGATACTTTCTTATTCAGTTGTTTGTCCATGGTTCAATCAAACTCTGTTCATGCTTCAATCTTTAGATGGTCTTTAAGACTCAGGATGAAATGTTGGCCTAAGGATGTGGGTTTTATGAAAGGAAGGAAACCAAGGCTCAAAAATTCCATCCCCGAATGATATGTTCTGCCCCCAATTTGGGGCTCAAAGTATTGACTGAACTTGTTAATTTGAACAATCTGCCTACGTACCTTTTACAAAATCAGGTCATTATGTAGTTCAAACACAACATTGAGTCTGACAATTCATTTGAGATAACAATGTGTGCTAATCTGGTCAGGTCTTTCATTTGGACTGTAATATAGGTTGTGGATATTGGTTAAAGAATAAGAGGTATATAAGGCTCAAAATTATCAATCTTACCCAAGGGTGAATTGGTCAAAGATCACGGATGAAGTATGTCCCTTACTTTTTCTTTGCTTATTTTTTTTTTGTGTTCTTTTGTCATGTTTTGTCTTCCCTTTTTGTGGGAGAAGCATGACTTTTTCATTTAAACTTCGCTTGGGACTGAACCTTGTAAACTACCCCAGTGTGGGTTGTGATCATTTGACAGGTTAAACAAGAAATTGAATTTTTCTGGCTCAAAGGGGATAGCCAAGGGTGCTTTCCTTTTTGGCTTTTCTTGGTAGAGGAAAAATAGCCTACCGTCACTTTGTCATTTTGTTATTGTCTCGCATGATTTGCCAGGCCCGTGAAAACCCCGACCTAGTTTAATTTTTGGGAAATGACTTCTTTGAAGAAAAAGGCTTAGTATTCGAGCTCAATAGGCCTTCCAACTGGTAAATAAATGTTTGGTTTTTTAGGGGAAAGACTGGTTGGCCAAAAGTGGCCATCTGTTATTTGACCAAAACATGAGTTGAAAAAAGATAATGAATCCATAGGACAAACATCATAGTCATTTTATTAAATTCCTTTTGAGAGTTTGTACAATTTCTAAGCAAAATATTTCTTTACAGCATCAGAACTGATAGGGTGCAAGAGATTGGTTCCATCCATGTCTTCCAGCAATAGGGCACCTCCAGGGAATGCCTTCTTCACCATGTAGGGCCCCTCATAATTAGGAATCCACTTGCCGCAAGGGTCAGTATGGATCGGCAAAATCTTCTTCAATACTAAATCCCCCTCTTGGAATTGCTGAGGTCGCACCTTCTTGTTGAATGCCCTCGTCTTTCTTCTTTGGTACAGCTGCCCATGAGCTATAGCAGCCATTCTTTTCTCCTCAATCAAGTTCAATTGGTCGTACCGAAATTGTACCCATTCTACCTCAGTCAACTCTACTTCCTTTAGAACCCATAGGGTGGCGGTTCAAATCGTAGTTTTGTAGGCCATTAGAGCGAATGGGAGCTTGTCATGCCAATATTTATAGGTTTCGGTCATCTTCTCCAAGATATTCTTGATGTTCTTATTGGCTACTTCCACTGCCTCATTCATCTGTGGTCTATAAGGAGCTGAATTGAGATGCCTAACCTTGAATTGATTGCACAACTTCATCATTACTTCATTGGTCAAGTTTTTGGCATTTTCTGAGATTATCCTTTCAAAGATTCCATATCGGTAGATCAACTCTCTCTTTATAAAGTGACTGATTACATTCTGCATAACAATGGAGTATGAGGCTGCCTCTACCCATTTGGTGAAATAATCAATAGCCACAAAGATGAAACATTGTCCATTACTGGCCTTCGGAGTAATTAGTCCATTCACATCCATGGCTCAGGATGAAAAGGGCCAGGATGCGAATAAAACGTGAAATGGGGCTAGTAGGACTTGTATCCGGTCTCCATAAATCTAACATGTGTGGCACTTTCGGGCATATTAAGTGCAATCTCTTTCCAAGGTCATCCAATAATACCTGCTTCTAAGGATTTTTCGAGCCAATGAATAACCCCCGCCATGAGTTCCACAAACTTCTTCGTGGATTTCATGCATAATTTGTTGCGCCTCCTACGCTTCCATGCATCATAAGAAAGTCATATCATGGTTCTTTTTGTACAACACTTCCCCATCCAGCAAAAATCCTATGGCCAATCTCTTGATTTTTTTTTTATCATTACTGGTTACTCCTTCGGGGTACTCATTTTGTTGGATGTACGTCTTAATATCATGGAACCAAGGTTTCTTATCAGCCTCTTCTATCACTGCGCAGTATGCGGGTTTTGACTATATTCTGATATGAATTGACTCAATTTCCATTCCTGATTCCACTTTAAACAAAGCCAACATAGTGTCTAGTGCATCAGGAATCAAGTTATTTTCCCTTGGCAGGTGGGTGAAACTGATGCTATCAAATTCTTTTATCATCTCCCAAATGTACTCCTGATATGACACTAGTTTGGAATCCCGGGTTTCCCATCAATTGGTGAACAACCAGGGCCGAGTCTCCTTTCACAGCCAATTTCCTGACTCCCCATTCTATGGCGACCGGCAAACCCAATATACATGCTTCATACTCTGCTATGTTATTGGTGTACAGGAAAGTAAGCTTAGCTACGACTGGATAATGTCTCACTTCTAGCGATATGAGTATGGCTCCTTTTCCATGTCCTCACACATTGACCACCCTATCGAATAACATCTTCCAACCTTTGTGATCTTCTTCTTCCTGGATTATTAAGTCAATGTCCTTATCCGGGAAGTCAAACTCCATAGGCTGGTAATCCTTCACAACTCTATCTTCTAAATATTATGCAATGATGGCCTTTCTAGTAACATAGGTGATGTCATATTCAGTCAACAACATCTACCATTACACCACCCATCCCGTTACTACTAGTTTTTTGAAGACATACTTAATTGGGTCCATCTTGGAGATCAACTAGGTTGAATAATACAATATGTATTGTCTTAACCTTCTGACCACCCATACCAAAGCGCAGCAGGTTTTCTCCAAGTCTGAGTACTTAGACTCGTATTTTGTGGACTTCTTGCTTAGGTAGTAAATGGCCCACTCCTTCCTTCCTAACTCATCATTCTGGCTCATTACACAACCCATGGAATTCTTCGATACCGCTAGGTATAGAATCAAACGTCTCCTAGGTACTAGGGGCACCAATACCGGAGGGTTTAGAAAGTATTCCTTTATCTTCTCGAAAGCCTCTTGACATTCATTATTCCACTTTTTCGAGTTATTCTTTCATTCTTTCTCAGCAGCTTAAAGATAAGCTCATAGGTGGTGGTTAATTAGGATATAAACTGGGCTATATAATTGAGCCTTCCCAGGAAACTTTGCACCTCCTTTTCAGTCTTGGGGCTAGGTGTAGTAACCTGAATCCGAAAAATGAAATAAAAATGGATAAAAGAAAATGGAAATAAATAAAGGGAAAATGGAAAAGAAATTTTAAAAGAATTAGTGGGGATTTGTTGACGAACCAACTGGCTTCGTCGATGAACATCCTTCTTTGGCTCGTTGACGAAAACACGTGTCTCATCGACGAAGATTAATTGAGAGAGATCCAAATATTACAAAGATTCGTCGACAAACTCATGGCTTTGTCAACGAACGTTCTTCTTGGGATTGTCGATGAATCCACATGTCTCGTCAACAAAGCCCTGCCTATAAATAGTGTTGCTTTCATTTTAAGCAACACTTTCTCTCTCCTCACGCCTCTCTCTCTCTACCCTACAGTTCCCTCACTCTCTCTCTTCGATTCCGACTCTGTTAAAGCTCGGATTAATGATCAGAAACCACCACAAGATTCCAGGGAAGATTCACTGCAACTTAGGCGAAACAGATTTTTAGTTTGGAGTTCTTGGGCACCACTCCAAAACCAGGCTAAGTAAGATATTTTTAATATTAAATTAAGTATTGGGAGTGGATGGGCATAGGAGATGTTAAATGATTATTATCCTAGGGTTAAACTAATTGTGTTAGGATTTTTGGAAAACAGGATTTCGTTTCCTGTTCAATATGGGCAGAATAATCGAGGGGTGGGTAGAGGGAATTAATTATAGCAGGTTTTACTAAGTTTGAATCGGATAAATTCAATTATACAAATTTTTATATTTAGGTATGATTTTCTAAACTTTTAGAAATTTTGGAAAATAATGATTTTTGATATATATTATATATGGGAAAATTTGTGTGGCATGAATATAACTTTCATAATTTAATTGGTTGCGAATACTAGCTATTGTGAATGCTGACTGATGATAAATACTAACTGCTTGTGAATATTGGCTGATTGTGGTTACAATTTATTTGTGAGCATAGATTGGTTGCAAATACTGGCTAGCAACTTGTGATTACTGTGTGATGAATAATGTGATGTGTGTAAATGGGTCATTTTGTGTGGTTATCCCAGGTGTATCACAATATAACGTTGGTAGGCCTGAGGAGTTCGTTATATTGCGTAGATGTAATCACGATATAATGTTGGCAGGTCTAAGGAGTTTGTTATATTGTTATTATATATTGGGGTAGAGCATTGGCAGGCCTAAGGAGGTTGTTCTACTAATATACTATGGATAGGTAAGTTGGAAGTATGACAGTGATGATTGGCGGGGAAGACCTTGTGCAGATTCCTATGTGGATGTGAGTCCTGTGTGGACAGTATTTCCTATGTGGATGCAAGTCCTGTGTGGGTTGTATTTTCCTATGTGGATAATTGACGTGGAATGTGATATATGGTATGTGAATTTAATTGTATGTATATTTATGGTAAAGTAAAACTTTCCACCCAAGGGCTTGCTGAGAAAGGCAAGTGTCCTGGTAATTTTCAGTCTAGTACCATAGCAGAGGGAAACTATTTGTATAAGCAGGCAATTTTTCCTATTCTCAGAGACTTTACCTATATACATAACCCAAGGGCTTACTAAGTAAGGTGAGTGCCCTAGTGTTAATATTAGAGCAGAGGGAAGCTACTTGTATAGGCAGGTAATCTTCCCTATTCTCGGGTACTATCACTAAAAATAATCATGTATGTGTGAATGAAATTTGTATGTGTTTTCTTTATTGATGTTGAATAGCAAATGATTATATTTTGTAATTATTAAACTCTCTGCCACACAATGTTATGATTTATTCTTCCTTATTGAGATGTGTCTCACCCTAACAAATGATTATATTTTCAATTCCATCAGGTGATCGAACTTTGAGTTCCAAGCAGGGTACTATTTTGGGAAAATTTAGGGGTGACTATAAGAACAGTTTATATATAACTTATGTTTTAAATACTGGGTTGTAATATAAACAGATGGATGTTTTTGTTTTATTCGAGATTTATAGATAAACTCTGGTATTTAAATAGAGGTTATTTATTTATTTCCGCTGCATGATTGTAGTTTATTGTAACAACCTAAAATTTCATACCATTTTTTTTAATAAATATACTGCAAAATAAAATACTCTGATACCCCTGATAATGTTTGCTATAACATCTCTGGCCCTAGGTGGGCACTAAGGAAATTCTTGTTCACAAAATAACAAACGTATGTAGCGGAAAACATAAAGTCATACATCCATATATACAATACCAAAATCCAATATTTTCCCAAAATATACATACCTAATTACTCATCCTCCTAGCATTTACTACCCAAAACTCCTAAATGCTACACAAGAATACAACCCCCTGATAACACTTACCCAACAGGCAGGGTCATGTAGACGACCTCTTTACCTGCGAGCCTGATCTGCTCGTCTAGCTGGATAACTTGAAAAAATGTTAAGTCACTGGGATGAGACAATGCTCAATAAGAAGAAATATGCTATTACTAATGTGTGGCAACTGAGTTTATATAAATGATTTACGGATAAAAAATTGTACATAGATACCATGTAAAAATATAATACTGTGTAACACACACCTACGTGACTTAAAATACACCTGTAATATCTGAGTTTACTACCCAATCATACTGCTAGTATTATAGTATATCTGCAGATATTCTGTAAATTTGTGTATATATATATATATATATATATAAATAATTATAAAAAATACCCTGAAAATCTGCATGTCATGATTTAACCATTCATGCCAAGGTTGTGCGGCCCGTACGTGGGACTTAACTCTGGTTAGCCTATCAGGATAAGTCAACTGATACTCTGTCAATCCTTAGTCCGGCCTTATTGTAATCCCTCCAAAGGCTCGGTACTGGAATCTACCTCGTCAAACCGGCCTCCTCAACCCAGAATACTGGGGAGCCTGCAAACCCTCCATAGGCATGGTAGATGGAATCCACACACTATCTAAGATATGTGGTTGCACTCTGATATGAAATAGCAATGGTATCGTGCTCTGCTGACTAAATCTGACTAAAATAATTAATCCAACTAAAATATTTTATCAGGGTCTGATACTATATAATACTAATATATAATTATTTTACTGTTTCATCATGATTCCAAAATAACTATAACACTGTAAATCTGATCTGAATATACTAGGTTATTTAACTGAAATAATTGAAATATCTGACAGAATAAATTGAGATATCTAAGTGTTATGGTTTTGAAATTCCGGAAATTATGGTAATTTGCAAATAATGTAAAATGTCTGTTTGTAAAATATATGTTTATAAATATATATTGTAATTCATAATTTTGTAGAATCTGATTACGCATATTCTTGTGCAAAAATATTGTAAACTATGATATTCTGAAAGACTGTTATAAATTCTGAACTAAAAACTCTTGTACTGAAATCTATATTTTTTTATTATGAAGATAATTTATACTCTGTATAATTTTCTCCGACACACGCACACACACATATATATTACTGATAAAATTTTTTAAATTCCTAGCATAGCATATTTCTCTTACTTGGCTAACTGGACTTGCTTACCGATTCTAACTCACGCCCACGGCATTCACAATTACAAAATCCTGAAATTATACGCATATATATATATATATATATATATATATTCTCCTGTCAAATAAATGAATTCCCCAGAATAAATTTTCATACTCATATTTCCTGAATTATAAATCATTCATTATCTTACTTGGTTTCCTAGGAACACCCTCTAGGTTCCCTAACATGCCTGCAGTAAAAGCCCCAACACCCTGAATTCACAATACCCACATAAATCATCCCAAACACCAGTATGACAACATCTACTACTAAATTTGGGTTCATAAAAACCTAAAAACCAAATAACCCTTAAATAATTTACTTACCTTGATTTTTGGATGGTTCCCAAACTTCTCAAATCGAAATTCTGCTCTAGTTAGGTTGTAAAGAATCTCCCCAAGATCATCGTGGTAGCTTCTAATTGTCAAACCGGGGAGAACTGGGCCAAAAATCTAGAGAGAAGTGAGAGAAACTAAAACCTAGTGAGAGAGTGAGAGAGAGAGAGAGAGAGAGAGAAAGCAAATAAGCTTAATTTTCTGTCAAAAATCTGATTTTTGCGCTTATATAGAAGGTTGGCCACGTGGCCTTGTCGACGAACATAAGAAGAGAGTTCATCGACAAAAATAATGAGCTCATTGACGAACAAAAAAGGGGATGACTTACCTTTCTCGATATCTCTTTGTCGACGAGACTATGTAACTTGTCGACAAACTGCATATGAGAGTTTGTCGACGAAGCCAGGGCATTCGTCGACAAACCCTGCTTTACCTCCTTAAATTTTTTATTTTTCCTCTTTATTTAATTATTATTATTTTTCAGATCTTTACATTCTCCCCTCCTTATAAAATTTTGTCCTTGAAATTTACTATCTGTAATAAATACCATCCTCTGAGGAAAATTGGCTACTTATTTTATTAATTACCCCCTCTTATGACGGAGGAATACCGTGGTTATAATCGGGGTTCCGAGAGATTACACATATATAAAACAAAATTCTCCCAAAACCAAAATTTTAGCTATCCTATATTCTACTATACAACTTATACATAACTATTCTGTACAATATCAAAATAAAACTTACTCTATCTGAACTGTTGCTGTTACTTTCCTAACTATTACTGATCCCCACTAAATAGGTGTGGGTATTTCTGTTGTATTTCCTCCTCTAGCCCCCACAAGGCCTCCTCCACTGCGTGATTCCTCCATAGAACTTTTACTAATGGAATTATTTTAGTACTTAACTCCCGTTTTTTTCTGTCTAGAATATTTGTATTAGTGTTTCTTAATAAACTAGTGTATCCCTAAGCTCTATCTCCTCATAGCTGATTATGTGGGAGGGATCTGGGACTTATTTCCTCAATACAAAAATATGAAATACATCATGTATTCTAGATAAAGCTGGTGGCAGAGCCAGCCTATAGGCCACTCGACCCACACTCTCAAATATCCTGAATGGGTCAATGAACCTAGGGCTCATCTTACCCTTCCTCCCAAATCTTATAGCCCCTCTCAATGGTACTACTTTCAAAAACACCTGACTCTGAGTTGCACTAATTCTATCTTTAATTAGTTAGACTTTATTGTACTCCTATTGAACTATCTCTGGTCCCAAAACCCTCTTACCCATTTCATTCCAGTACAATGGAGAATGACACCTCCTACCATGTAACGCCTTATAAGGTGCCATACCGATGCTGGCCTGGTAGCTGTTATTATAGGCAAACTCAACTAGTGGCATATACTGGATCCAACTACCCTCAAAATCCAACATGCATGCTCGTAGCATATCCTCAAGTATCTGGATCATTCTCTCTGTCTGTCCTTCAGTTTGAGGATGATATGTTGTGCCAAATGATAATAGAGACCCCAGAGCCTCTTGCAAGCTCCTCCAAAATCGTGATGTAAAACATGGGTCACGGTCTAAAATGATGGATACTAGCACTCCATGGGGTCGAACTATCTCCTGAATGTAGATCTCTGTCGGACTGTACATAGGGTAGCTAACTTTAATAGGTAGAAAGTGGGCCATTTTTTTCAATTGGTCGACAATCACCCAAATAGCATTCTGATCATGCAGAACTGGCGCTAACTCTGTGACGAAATCCATGGATATGTGGATCCATTTCCACTCAGGGATGTGGAGTGGCCGTAACTGTCCTGCCAGCCTCTGGTGCTCAGCCGTTACCTACTAGCACATCAAACACTATTGCACGAATTCAACCATCTCCCTCTTCATACCGCTCCACCAGAAAGACTCTCGAAGGTCTTGATACATCTTAGTACTACCAGGATGAACTGTGTACAGGGATCTATGAGCCTCCTCTAAAATAACCCTCTTAATCTCAACATCCCCAAGAACGCACAATCTGGTATAGAATCTCAGGGCTCCATCATCAGAATTACTGAACTCTTCTCCCTGTCCGTCCTGAACTTTCTCTATCAACTCTGCAAATTCTGCGCCATTCTTCTGGGTAGCTTTAATTTTCTCCTACAAGGTAGGTTGTACCACCAAGTTGGCAATGAATGCCTGGTGATCACCCTCTATCAGCTCCACGCCTATCCTCTCCAAATCCATCTAGATAAGACGCTGAATCTCCACTGCTGACACCGCTGCTCCTATTGTTTTCCTGCTCAGTGCATCAACCACCACATTTGCTTTCCATGGATGGTAACTGATAGTACAATCATAATCCTTGATGAGCTCTAACCATCTTTTCTGCCACATATTCAAATCTTTCTGGGTGAAGAAATACTTTAAGATTTAATTATCAGTGAAGATCTCGCATTTCCCACCATAAAGATAGTGCCTCTAGATCTTTAGAGCATACACCACTACCACTAACTCTAGATCGTGCATAGAGTAGTTCTTTTCATACTCCTTAAGCTATTGAGATGCATAGGCAATAATGCCTCCATGTCGCATTAACACACATCTGAGTCCCTTCAAAGATGCATCATTGTATATAACAAATACGTCCTCCCCTAATGGAATAGACAGTACCGGTGCAGTGACCAACCACCTCTTTAACTCCCAGAAGCTCTGCTCATAATCATCGGTCCATTCAAACCCCAAACTTTTCCTCGTGATTCGTGTCAGTGGACCAGATAATCTGGAGAACCATCTACAAAGCATCGGTAATAACCTACCAAACCTAGAAAGCTCCAAACCTCCTAAACATTCACTGGTCTCACCCAACTCGCTACTACCTCTATTTTACTCGAATCAACTACTATGCTATCCTCAGATATCACATGCTCGAGGAAAGTGACATATCTAAGCGAAAACTCACGTTTCTTGAATTTAGCGTATAACTACTTCTCCCCTAACACTTGTAAAACCAACCTCAGATTATCCTCATGTTCCTCAAAACTCTTCGAATAGACCAGTATATCATCAATAAATACAACAAAAAATACGTCCAAATACTGATGAAACTCCCGATTTATTAAATCCATAAACATTACTGGTGCATTAGTCAACCTGAACGACATCACCAAAAGCTCGTAATGCCCATATCTAGTTCAAAAAGTTATCTTTAAAATGTCCTCTGCTCTAATTTTTACTTGGTGGTATCCCTACCATGGGTCAATTTTGGAGTAGACTTGGGTCCCCTGAAGCTGATCAAATAGATCGTCAATTATGGGAAGAGGATATTTATTCTTGACTATCAATTTGTTTATTTCTCTATAATCTATGCACATCCTCATGGTCCCGTCTTTCTTTTTCATGAACAGGACTGGTGCTCCCCAAGGCGACAAACTAGGATTGATGAATCCTTTATCCAACAACTGCTGCAACTGGTTTTTCAATTCTTTCAATTCAGCTGGAGTCATTCTATACGGAACTTTAGATATTGGTGCCGACCCTGGTAGTAGATCCACAATAAATTCAATTTCTCGGTCTAGCGGTAAGCCAGGTAATTCCTCTGAAAATTCTCTGACTGCTAGAATGTCAGTTTGTTTCAATTCTTCCTTTGACAACTCCTTTATGTAGGCAACATACCCCTGTCAACCACCCTGAAGCAACTTCCTCACCTAAATTGCTAACACCAACTGTGGCGAGGCGTGCACACGTGAACCCATAAATCAGAATTCTTACTCACCTGGGGATTTGAAAATCACTTCTTTTTTATGACAATCTATGCTGGCATGATTAGCTGCTAGCCAATCCATACCTAATATCACATCAAACCCCTGTATGTCTAGTACCACAAGATCAGCTGATAGTATTGCCCACTGGAAAATTTTTAAGTACCCTTCTACATATCATTACTGATCTAGTTAGTGTGGCAACTAACAATTCAACATCTAACTATTGCGCCTCGACCCCAGATAACTTAACATATCTCGACGACACGAAAGAATGGGTGGCACCTGTGTCAAACAAAACAACAACTTTATATGGTAAAGCAGTAATAATACTTGTCACTACGTCTCCAGCAACCTCAGCATCTCCCAGCGTCAATGCATAGATTCTCTCCGGTGTTGTGTTCCTTTGCTGGCCTCCATGGGGCACTTGGTAACCACCCCGGAATGGTCTATGATATGGTGCCTGGGCTAGTGGCCCCTAACATGACTATGCTTGGGTCTCCCACAACGATAGTAGACGTTCTCTCCCATCCTACACTCACTCGGATGCCTCCGGCCACATCTGGGACAAATGGGGTAAATTTATTCACCCTGAAACCCCTGGTGTCTTGTCATCTGTCTCTGGCCTCCTCTGTACCGATCTCTTCTCCATGGGCCCCAACTGGAACCCACCTTAAAACTTGGAGGCGTGGGCCTCTTCCTCTAGCTCAGTACTCCCACATTTGTTTGCTCGCTCTCCTCTACTACGGTTGCTCTATCAACAAGTTCAGTAAAGTCCTGTATCTTTAGAACCGCCACCTATTTGTATATATCTGCCTCAAGCCCCTTTCAAACATCCTAGCCTTCTTAGCTTTATCTGGTACTACATATGGAGTGAATCATGACAATTCAATAAATTTTTCCGCATACTGCTGAACTATCAACGGTCCCTGAGCCAAACTCAAAAAATCCTATACTTTAGCCTCTCTGACTGTGGCAAGAAAGTATCTATCAAAGAATATGTCTCTGAATCGAGCCTAGGTCATAGGCATTGGTATAGGTCTCTACTCCTCCAATAATCTAGTAATCGTCCACCATCTCTCAGCCTCTCCTGTCAACTTATACGTGGCATAGAGGACTTTTTGCTCATCGGTACAGTGGAGCACCGCCAATATTTTCTCTATCTCCTGCATCTAATTCTCAGCAACTGTAGGATCAGTTGCTCCTAAAAATGCTAGAGGATTCATTTTCATGAACTTCTCTATTATACACCCCTACACTATAGATGGACCTCCCTGCTCCCTAAAGCTCCGTGTAATCTCAGCCATGACCTGCTGAGCTACACTGCATAAAACAACATCTGAGTCTCCACCGCCTATATTAGAGGGCCCTGCACCATCATTGCCGCTAGTATGAGGGCTACTTCCTCCAGGGTCCATCCTATAACAACACCAAATTATTCTAAGAATCCGAACCTTATAGTGATATTCTATCTAAAATACCCCATACCTCCTATTGCTAATTAAGGGTCTGGTCCTACCATATGGAAATAGAAACCGACGATAATTTACTATGGTTTTCCTGAAATCATAACCTCAAGAAAAATGCATAAACCACCTCGAAGTTCTTGCTTCCAGACTACAGAACAGAGCCCTAAATTCTCATCCTAGGTTCCCATCATTAACTCACTGATATTTTATTCTATTTTTCTCCAAAATTCCATTCATATATTCTAGTATTGTTTTCCGCTGTACTCTAGAGTCTACAGAACCTAACAACCTAGGATCTAATACCAAAATGTAAGTAACTAAAATTTCATACCATTTTTTTATAAATACACTACAAAATAAAATACTCTGATACCCCTGATAATGACTACTATAACATCTCTGGCCCTAGGTGGGCATTAAGGAAATTCTTGTTCACAAAATAACAAACTTATGCAGTAGAAAACATAAAGTCATACATCCATATATACAATACCGGAATCCAATATTTTCCCAAAATATACATACCTAATTACTCATCATTCTAGCATCTACTACCCAAAACTCCTGAACGCTACACAAGAATAAAACCACCCTGATAACACTTATCCTACAGGCAAGGTAATGTAGACGAGTGTGTGGCAACTGAGTTTACATAAATGATTTACTGATAAATAACTGTACTGAGATACCATCTCAAAATATAATACTATGTAACACACACTTACGTGACTTAAAATACACCTATAATATCTGAGTTTACTATTCAATCATACTGTTCGTATTATAGTATATCTACTGATATTCTATAAATCTATATATATAATTGTGAAAACTACCCTGGAAATTTGCATGTCATGATTTAACCCCTCACGCCAGGGTTGTGCAGCCTATAGGTGGGACTTAACTCTTGTTGGTCTACCAGGATAAGTCAACTAATACTCTGTCAATCCTTAGTCTGGCCTTGCTGCAATCCCTCCAAAAGCTTGGTACTGGCATATACCTCGTCAAACTGGCCTCCTCAAGCCAGAATACTGGGGAGCCTGCAATCCCTTCATAGGCACAGTAGACGAAATTCACACACTATTTGAGATATATGGTTGCATTCTGATCTGAAATAGCAATGGTACCGTGCTCTACTGACTAAATCTTACTGAAATAATTAATCTGACTGAAATATTTCATCAGGGTCTGATACTATATAATACTAATATATAATTATCTTACTGTTTCATTATGATTCCAAAATAACCATAACACTGTAAATCTGATCTAAATATACTAGATTATTTAACTAAAATAACTGAAATATCTGACAGAATAAACTAAGATATCTAAGTGTTATGGTTTTGAAATTCTGGAAATCATGGTAATCAGCAAATACTGTAAAATATCTGTTTGTAAAATATATTTCTGTAAATATATATTGTAATTCATAATTTTTTAGAATCTGGTAACGCATATTCATGTGCAAAAATATTGTAAATCATGATATTCTGAAAAACTGTTATAAATTTTGAATTGTATTGATATTAGCTCATGCCACACAAGTAATAAATAAAAACTCTTGTACCGAAATCTATTTTTTTTTTATTATGAAGATAATTTATACTCTGTATAATTTGCTCCGAGACACACACACACACACACACACACACACACACACACACACACACACACACATATATATATATATATATATATATTACTAATAAAATTTCTGAAATTCCTAGCATAGCATACTTCCCTTACCTGGCTAACTGGACCCGTTTACCGATTCAAACTCATGCCCACGACATTCATAATTACAAAATCCTGAAATTATACGCATATATATTCTCCTGTCAAATAACTGAATTCCCCAGAATAAATTTTCATACCATATTTCCTGAATTATAAACCATTCATTATCTTACATGGTTTCTTAGGAACACCCTCTAGGTTCCCTAACTTACCTGCAGTAAAAACCCCAACACCCTAAATTCACAATACCCACATAAATCATCCCAAACACTAGTATGACAACATCTACTACTAAATTTGGGTTCAGAAAAACCTACAAACCAAATAACCCTTAAATAATCTACCTACCCTGATTTTGGGATGGTTCCCAAACTTCTCAAATCAAAATTTTGCTTTGGCTAGTTTGTAGAGAATCTCCCCAAGATCATCATACTGCTTCTGATCGTCGAATCGGGAGAAACAAGGTCAAAAATCCAGAGAGAAGTGAGAGAAACCGAAACCTAGTGAGAGTGAGAGAGAGAGAGAGAGAATGAGTTGAATTTTCCATCAAAAATTTAAATTTTGCGCTTATATAGAAGGTTGGCCACGTGGCCTCGTTGACGAGACACATTAACTCATCAACGAACATAAGAAGAGAGTTCGATGACGAAAGTGATGAGCTCATCAACGAACCAAAAAGGGGTTGAATTACCCCTCTCGGTATCTCTTTGTCAATGAGGCTCTTTAACTCATTGACCAACCGCATATGGGAGTTCGACGATGAAGCCAGGTGAACCAAAAAGGGTTTAACTTACCCCTCTCGATGTCTCTTCGTCGATGAGGCTCTGTAACTCGCCAACGAACCATATATGGGAGTTTGTCGACAAAGCCAGTGCATTCATCAATGAACCCGGTTTTACCTCCTTAAATTTTTCCTTTTTCCTTTTTATTTAATTATTATTATTTTTTGGGTCTTTACATTTATGGTATTAGAAACAGGTGAATGACACACGTAACCTTTGGGCCCCACTTGGCAGGTTCGGGGCATTACACTAGGCATCTCTTCAAAGGCTTTGATTTTGTCAAGATCAACCTTAATTCCTTTCTCACTCACTATAAACCCCAATCATTTTCCTAAGGTGGCACTAAAAGCACACTTTTCGGGTTCAACTTTAACTGGCATTTCTGGAGTCTTTTGAACAACTTCTCTAGGTTTGTGGTATGGACATCTTAATTTCGCGACTTAAAGATCATGTCATCCACATATACCTCGATCTCCTTGTGCATTAAGCCATGGAATAAGGTTACCATGGCTATTTGGTAAGTAGCGCCAACATTCTTTAGTCCAAATGGCATAATATTTTAACAAAAGGTCCCCCCATAACATGAGGAAGGTGGTCTTTTCCTTGTCTTCTAGGGCCATCTTGATTTGTTTGTATCCCGAAAAACCATCCATGAACGAAAATAAAGCGTGCCCTACCATATTCTCCACCAACACATCAATGCGCGGGAGTGGGAAATTATCTTTAGGGTTAGCTTTATTTAAGTCCCGATAATCGACACAAACTCATACCTTGCCGTTCTTTTTAATTATCGGGACAACGTTTGTAACAACCCAGAGAATTTTGACTATGTAAAATAATAAGAAAGACAATAAAAGGAAAAGGGGAAATAGAAGAAAGGGAAAAGAAATTATAAAAAGGGTAACAAGCAGGTGCTCATCGACGAGCAGGATTTTCTCGTCGACGAGAGATCTTGTGAGCCTCGTGGTCGAGTATGCATGTCTCGTCAATAAGGATTAACAAAGAGGGTTTGATATGTTCTGAAACTCGTTGATAAGCTCATGGCTTTGTCGACGAGTGTTCTTCAGTGGTTCGTCGACGAGTCTTGTCTTCTCGTCGACGAGTGTTCTTCAATGGTTCGTCGATGAGTCTTGTCTTCTCGTCGACGAGTCCATGTGGCAAAGTCGAGTATAAGAAGGTTTGGGGAAGCTTCCACATGAAGGAAACTTATTTTCCTTTGTTTCTTTCTCTCTCTAAAAGTTCCTTTGCCTTCTTTCTAGCCTTTCGTCCTGGATTCAGCCCGAATCGACGATCGAAGGCTGCTACGGAGTTCTAGCAAAAATTATTTACACATCTAGCGGATTAGTTTTCTAAACTGGGCTTTTCGGGAAACGCTCTTAAGTTGAGGTAAGAGTTAGGATCCCTAGTTTTTAGGTTTTTAAAGGTTTAATTTAAGTTTATAAATTGAGAAATTGCTGAAATAGTAGGTTATTTGGGGTTTATCTCATTAAAATAGGGTTTTTGAACCAGGGTCCGGGTGAGCATCACAAACATCAGTTTAGGATACTTGTGGGCGTAGTTCAAGGACTCAAGTAAGGGAAAATTTATATACTAAATCAGGTTTTCATGAATTAAATGAAAATGGACTATGTTATGTATATGTATATGTGTTTTCGTGTGGGTATAAAATGTCAACCATGTAAATTATGTTTTCTGAACTTAGGGTTACTTATTTAACTATGTATATGTGAAAATGGACTAATGTAAGTGAATAATATTTTCAAGATAATTATGTAAGAAATGAAAGGTATATTTTCAGTATATGAACATTAAATGTTGGTTGGCTTATTTTATAGGCAATGTATGAATTTTACTGCAAAATTATGTGGCATGAGTAGATGGTAATGCAATGTAAACATATGTTATATGTGTGAGATGCAGGCTATGTAAGAAATGCATTGATAATGAAATGTTATAAGGATTATGTTGCTTGTGTTTGATAATGCAACCATGATTACAATGACAGCTAAAATGAGTTGTAGACTAATTGATGATTGCTAAAAGGAGCTGTGTTAGTAGGCTAGCGCATATCTATATGGACTAACTGATGTACAGCTAAAAGGAGTTGTTGTACGAATGTATGAAATGAAAATGAAATTAAATGGAAATGTAAATGAAATGGATATGAAATGTGAAATGTGAACAATGTAAAAGGTGAAAGGATGCGTAAAGTGAAATGCTATGAAATGCTAAAGTTATGAACATGAACAGATACAAATAGTTGAATAACGACAGACAGAATAATGTATTAGGGTATTATTAGTATTTATGCTAGTAGAACATGTTACATTAGGGCGGGGCAAACTTTTTTCCTAAAGGCTTACTGAGAAAGGCGAGTGCCCTGGTTGTATTAGGTGTAGTAGTAGGTTGCATAATGTGCAAAGGCAAAAGCAAACTACTTGTATGGTCGGGTAGACTTCCCTATTCTTGGGAGCCTTCGTTGGTAAACTTTTGTATGAACTATGTGAGTACAAGATTAATTTAGATTAATTTATCACTTGAGGGCTTACTGAGTAAGGTGAGTGCCTGATAAGCTTCAGTTGTGACTTTTGGGTTGCCTAATGTATCAAAGCAGAGGGGTGCTACTTGTATGGGCGGGTAATCACCCCTATCCTTGGGTAGTCTTGTGGGTAAATACTTTGCATATGTATGATCAGGTTCAGAAAATGATTTCAGAATTATGTTAATGGTTTGCAAATGACATTAATATGTTATTTAAAAATCTCATGTTAACCGCACGCTGTTTTAATATATTGTTTCTTCTCTTATTGAGATGTGTCTCACCCGAATACAAATTTATCCTTTTCAGGACCACCACGAGATCGAGCTTAAAGAGCTCGAGTTGGATATAAATTTTTGGGGTTATAGGAAGAGAAAAGGTATAAAAATTTTGATGATATTTTTGGGATGTGTATATTTTATCTTTTATGATTATGTTTTAAGTTTTCTGAGATATGGAAGGTTGTGGAATATACTGGTGTTTGTGAATACTGAATGTTTTTGGAAATATATGTATATATGAGAATACAGGTGATGAATGGTTATTATGGATTATTGATATAAATAGTAAAATCTAGTATATTTTTATGATTTAGGATCATAGTTATGTTTTTCGCTACGTACATGGTATTTATTTATGGCTTATCAGGATTTAATCAGGTAACGCACTGGACCAGGTTTAAGGGTTTGGGGTGTTACATTTTGGTATCAGAGCAATAAGTTTTGGGATTCTGTAGATTTAGGGATGATTTATACCAGAGTATAGGAAACAACTAGGATAAGAATACTATATAAATAGGTTAGGTGTTAATAAGTAGGTTTAGTGTAGGGAAGTATAGGATTTTGTTTTATAGTTTAGAGGTGGAAATACGTCGACGATTTCCTGTGATTTTTCTAAAGCACTCAACGGCCTCTTAAAAGCCACGGTAAACCTTAGATGATTTTGTTTCTGAGCTGTAAGACTAGTCCTTATATGGAGAACTTGGATGTATGTTGGATTTAAATTGAATAATTATGTTTTTAGGGTTATGATATGGAATTCTTATCTCTTTTCTATCCTATTTTCAGGATGGATCCTAGAGATGAGGATGTAGAGGCTGAAGGAAGGGAAGGTTCAAATACTTTCAGTGAAGAGGACATTGATACCTCCAAGGTGTTGCGGGGTATAGCCCACCAGGTTAGGGCAAAGATGAAGAAGGATCCCAAAGAAAAGAACTATCCACCTACTGGTTAAGGTTGTAGAATTAAGGAGTTTATGAGGATAAATCCTCTGCCCTTTGTAGGAGGACCTGACCCTATGGCTACAGAGAATTGGGTACAGGAAATGGAGGAGATCATGGTTGTACTCTACTACACGGACAAGCAGAAGGTCTATTATGCCGCATTCAAGATGACCGGGGAGGCGAAACGATGGTGGCTTTTTGCGAAGCTTCTAAAGGACCAGAGGCTGGAAAAGATAGCTCTTACCTGGGAGAGATTCAAGGAGCTGTTCTTTTATAGGTATTTTCCTTTATCTTTTAGAGAGGAAAAGATTGAGGAATTTACTAATCTAACCCAGGAGGAGATGACTGTTGCAGAATATGCAGCAAAATTTGTGGAGCTTTATCGCTTCGCACCATTTTTGATTCTAAATAAGGCAAGGAAGGTTGAGAAATTTGAAAAAGGACTGAGGCACAGAATATATGAGCTGGTGGTGGGGTTTCAAGTTCAGACTTTCTTAGGTTTAGTTAATAAGGCTTTGGTGCTGGAAAAGAGTATCTAGAGCAGCATGGAGCCTTCAGAGCAGAGGAAGAGACCTGCACCATCTAGTTTTCAGTCTGAGGTTAGTCAGGGATCAAGGAAGAAAGGAAAGGATGCAGTGAACTCTGTATGCCAGAAATGTAATAAAAGGCATAAGGGCGAATGTTGGTTTGGCACTCCAAATTGTTTTAGGTGCAGTAAGCTGGGGCATATCAAGAAAAATTGTTGGGAACTGCTGTCTATGGTGTCTGTTCAGAACCAGGATCGGGGAAAACAACAGGTACCACTTGGAAAAGGTACTCCAGCACGGGTTTACTCACTGATTCAACCTAAGCTAGATAATGCCAGGGGAGAAGGTATGGGTTTATGATTAAGGAAATTATAAATTAATTCAGTTATGGATGAATTGGAAGTTTATATGATGATTATATTATTGTTGATGCAAAAGTATATGGTAATATATATATATATATATATATATATATTGAACTGTATGAGTTTATGAATTCTAATGATGTGAAAGGATGAATAGTAACTAAAATTTCGAGGACGAAATTCTTTAAGAAGGGGAGAATGTAACGACCTGTAGAATTTTAACTATGTAAAATAATAAGAAATATAATAAAAAGAAAAAGGGAAATAGAAGAAAGGGAAAAGAAATTTTAAAAAGGGTAAATGGTAGGTGCTCGTTGATGAGCAGGATTTTCTTGTCGACGAGAGATCTTCTGAGCCTCGTCACCGAGTATGCATGTCTCATCGACGAGGATTAACTGAGAGGGTTTGGGATGTTCTAAAACTTGTTGACGAGCTCACGGCCTTGTCGATGAGTGTTCTTCAGTGGTTCATCGACGAGTCTTGTCTTCTCGTCGACGAGCCCACATGGCAAAGTCGAGTATAAGAAGGTTTGGGGAAGCTTTCACGCAAAGAAAACTTATTTTCCTTCATTTCTTTCTCTCTCTAAAATTTCCTCTGCCTTCTCTCTATCTTTTTAGCCTGGATTCAGCCTGAATCAACGATCGGAGGCCGCTACGGTGTTCTAGGAAAGATTCTCCACATATCTAGCGAATCAATTTTCTAAATTGGGCTTTCCAGGAAACGCTCCTAAGTTGAGGTAAGGGTTAGGATTCCTAATTTTTGGATTTTTAAAGGTTTATTTGAAGTTTATAAATTGAGAAATTGCTGAAATAGTAGGTTATTTGGGGTTTATCTCACTAAATTAGGGATTTTGAACGAGGGTCCGGGTGAGCATCACAAACATCAGTTTGAGATACCTGTGGGTGTAGTTCAAGGATTCAGGTAAGGGGAAATTTATATATTAAATCAGGTTTTCATGAATTAAATGAAAATGGACTATGTTATGTATATGTATATGTGTTTTCGTGTGGGTATAAAATGCCAACCATGTAAATTATGTTTTCTGAACTTAGGGCTACTTATTTAGCTATGTATATGTGAAAATGGACTAATGTAGGTGAATAATATTTTTAGGATAATTATGTAAGAAATGAAAGGTATATTTTTAATATATGAACGTTAAATGTTGGTTGGCTTATTTTATAGGCAATGTATGAATTTTACTACAAAATTGTGTGGTGAGTAGATGGTAATGCAGTGTAAACATATGTTATATGTATGAGTTGCAGGCTATGTAAGAAATGCATTGATAATTAAATGTTATAAGGATTATGTTGCTTGTATTTGATAATGTAACCATGATTACAATGACAGCTAAAAGGTGTCGTAGACTAATTGATGATAGCTAGAAGGAGTTGTGTTAACAGGCTAGTGCATATCTATGTGGACAAACTATTTTACAGCTAAAAGGAATTGTAGTACGAATGTATGAAATGAAAATGAAATGAAATGGAAATGTGAATGAAATGGATATGAAATGTAAACTATGAACAGTGTAAAAGGTGAAAGGTTACGTAAAGTGAAATGCTAAAGTTATGAACATGAACAGATATGGATGGTTGAATAACGACAAACATAATAATGTATTAGGGTATTATCAGTATTTATCCTAGTAGAACATGTTACGTTAGGGCGGGGCAAACTCTTCACCTGAGGGCTTGCTGAGAAAGGTGAGTGCCCTGGCTGTATCAGTTGTAGCAGTAGGGTGCATAACATGCGAGGGCAGAGGGAAACTGCTTGTATGGACGGGTAGATTTCCCTATTCTTAGGAGCCTTCACTGGTAAACTTTTGTATGAACTGTGTGAGTAAGAGATTAATTTATCACTTGAGAGCTTACTGAGTTAGGTGAGTGCCCTAGTATGCTTCAGTTGTGACCTTTGGGTTGCCTAATGTATCATAGCAGGGGGGTGCTACTTGTATGGGTGAGTAATCACCCCTATCCTTGGGTAGTCTCATGGGTAAATACTTTGCATGTGTATGATCAGGTTCATAAAATGATTTCAAAATTATGTTAATGGTTTGCAAATGATTTTTATTATGTTTTTTAAAAATCTCATGTTGACCACACGTTGTTTTAATATATTGTTTCTTCCCTTATTGAGATGTGTTTCACCCGAATACAAATTTATTTTTTTCAGGACCACCACGAGATCGAGCTTAGAGAGCTCGAGTTGGATATAGCATTTTTGGGGTTATAGGAAGAGAAAGGGTATTAACATTTTGATGATATTTTTGGGATGTGTATATTTTATCTTTTATGATTATGTTTTATGTTTTCTGAGATATGGAAGGCTGTGGAATATATTGGTGTTTGTGAATACTGAATGTTTTTTGAAATATGTGTATATATGAGAATACAGGTGATGAATGGTTATCATGGATTATGGATAGAAATAGTAAACTCTGGTATATTTTTATAATTTAGGATCATAGTTATGTTTTTCGCTGCATACATGGTATTTATTTATGGATTATCAAGATTTAATCGGGTATAATGCACCGGACCGGGTTTAAGGGTTCCGAGTGTTACAACTTAGCCATCTATTCGGGATATTGCGCCACTTCTAGAAATCTAGCCTCGAATTGCTTTTGCACCTCATCCTTTATTTTGAGCAACATTTCCGGCCACATTCTCCTCAACTTTTGCTTCACCGGCCTAGAATCAAGGTAGATGGTTATTTTGTGAGTTACCAAGTTTGTGTCTAGACTTGGCACATCCTGGTATAACCAAACAAACACATCCCAATATTCTTTTAACTATTCAACTATTTGCTCTTTTCTTCACCTTCCAACAATGCCCCGATTTTCACCTGTTTGGGCTCTTCCTCATTTCCTAGATTGATTACAACAGTGGGGTCACTACTAGTTAATGTTGGCTTTTCATTGAATTTCAACATCCTTTCCATTTTAGGGGATAAGTTCTTCTCATCTTCTTCAATTTCAATTTCATGAATTATGTTTTCAAAATTAATGTCAATTTATTGATCATGGGTACTAGTGTTATTATCTTCCCTATTCCTACATGAAGTCATAGCAAACAAATTTTGACACTTAAGCTCAGAACGCAAGGGAAATATCAAGAAATGCATAATTCATTTTCATTAAAAGGGAAAAACTGCCTAGGGCTATATCGCCCTTGGGTTACAAACAAGAAAAATTTAAAAAGGAAAAATAAAAATCATTACATGAGAAAACTGGGAAAGTCAAAAGTGCTCCAGTTCAGTAGTTTAGTTCCCGCAAGTAAAGGGTGAACCCATCCGTTTTGGCCATCTTCAGATTCCTTCAGGTCCACGACTAATATATCCAGATTCCTCATTTTTGCCTCAAGATTTTCTTAGATGCTCTGTAACGTCCTGCTTAATTTATTATATAATAATACGAATTTAATAAATAATTCAACCCAAACCCGTGGGTAACAGGGACACCTCTTATTCACAGCGGAACCTAGGCAACAGTAAATGTAAAACATCATCATCATAACCACAAAAGATATAATACCAGAGTTAATTATAAGCCATAAATATGATGTTTATATATATCTCCCAAAATACAAAACATATATGCATATCTAGGAACCCATAACTCAAATCTACTGTTCCTAGACAAAATTTACCCTCCTGATAGGGTAGTAACACACTAACTCAACGGCGGCCTATTTCTGCCAGTCCTTCTGGGTTCCTGAAATTCATTTAATGTTCGGGAGTGAGACACTTCTCAGTAAGGGAAAATAAACTAAATACAGCTGTGTGGCAATATAAACATTTAATGCAATTATACATATACAATACATTTCATATACTTGCAACATTCATCATAACATACTAAATAATCACATACTTTCATATTTTCTATTAAATCATATAGTTCATAAAATTTCTGGTATAGCTGATAATATTGAAAACAACCTAGGATGAATAGCTAGCTGGTGTCATGTATTACCCCCCCCCCCCCATAACGGGTTGTGAGCCTGAAGGCGAGACCCGACAATGGCTGGCCGACCACTGCCGAGTCAAAATATCTGTAAGTACAATGGGCCCACCACACCCTAGTCTAGGCTGCCAAGTGGACGTCTACAATTCTACACTGAAAGTCACATCGACTATCCATCTCCCACCCCCTCGTGGGGCAGTTAGCACAAATCTGAACATAGATATCTTATCTATATAGCTACGGTACCGTGCTCCTGAACTGAACTAAACTAACATCCAGGTTCTAATAACATATAGTATGTGATAATATAGCATTTAACATAAATGGATTGATAGCATTTCTATACTTACATAAATACGGCCTTGCGCCAGAAACATATAACATACACGGCCTTGCGCCAACTATCAATCACGGCATTGCGCCGAAAATCTCATACATGTCATTCTGAGTAAATAAGTCTTTTATCATGTACTTCAAAATCATCATATACTGCATTATTTCATAATTCTTGAAAACATGCTTATTCGTAAAATTGTCATAATATAATACGTATCATGTAAAAATAATATTCATGTCACACAATGCTGTGTAAAATCATATTTTTCATTCTAAAATTACATTTCTTGTATAACAGCAGTATTTTCCCAAATATGCATTTTCTCAATAATATTCAAATATAAAACATGCTTTCCTGAAAATTAATTTGCTGATAAATAATACTAGTTTGCATGGAAAAATAACTGCTTTAGTTTATTCCCTTACCTGGTACTAAAAAGAAAGCCCCTAATTTCACTCGTCTTGCACTCGTAGGGTTCCCCGTTCAACACCCTGAATTCAACAACTCTTAGAACTAAATTTCAGTATTTTCACATGAATATTATTTCCTATAACTATGAAAAGACCAAATTCTGAATATTTAGTTTTACCTCAAATCAGGGATGAATTTTGAACTAACTCCACTGACAATCCACTCCGGCAGATATGCAGAAAACTTCCCCAAGAGTGTCGTGGTGGCTTCTGATAGTTGAACCGGGGTAAATCCAACCCAGAAACTTAGAGAGAAGGAGGAGAAACCGAAGAGAGGAGAGAGAGAGAGAGAGAGAGAGAGAGAGAGAGAGAAAGAGAGAGAGAGAGTGAATTTCCTGATTTTTCTGCGTTTAAAATCGAGTTTCACACTAGTTATACTAAGAGCTTCGTCGACGAGCCACGTCACCTCGTCGACGAGGTCAAAAGGCAATTTGTCGACAAACTCTCCCCTTCGTCAATGAATTCAAAGTCGCCCTAAAAATCCTCTTGGTATCTTCTCGTCGACGAAATTCTCCTTCATCGATGAGCTCATAATGCAACGTCATCGACGAACGCTTCTGTGCCCCCTTTTCCCTGTTTCCATTTTTCCACTCTGTTAATTATTATTTAAATACCATTATTCTTCATGTCATTACATGTTGTTCTAAAAGTGTGGCTGATTGCCAGGATTCTAGTCCCCTAGTTGGTATTCACCTTCCCTATAAGCTTTTCCATTCTTTGCTCTTTCTTTTTTACCTCTTTCTTTTTTTGGTCTGCATGGGTAGGAGTGTATCTGAGACCATACCGATCTTTCATCCCTTCTAGTAGTAAAGGAGTTGGCATACCTTGAAGATGTTTTTCCAATCCCCAACTCGAGTAGAATCCTGATCTGATCATCTCTGAAGCCATCTTGTACACTGTAGAAGAGATCTAGGGCCTAGGAACAAGAAGGCCCTCCATCATCACAATGGCATTGACAACTTCAAAGGCCCAAAATGAGTCCTCGAGAGCTTCTTCAGCAGCTTCCACGTAGGGGGTGGAAGAGGGGTTAGTCCCCATCAAATCCATCTCCTCGTATATGCATACCATTTTTTCCATCCACCTCGAATTTCACCCACTGATGCAAGGATGACAGGACTGTCCCAGTGTTGTGTATCCATGGCCTCCCTAACAAAAAAATGTAGGATGGCATGATGGCCATGACTTGGAAAGTGATATTGAAGATGACAGGTCTGATTTGTACAGGGATTTCTATGGATCCCACCGATTCCCTACGGGTGCTGTTGAAAGCTCGCACGATCAATTTATTCTGTCTCATGTAGGAAAGGTCAATGGGTAACTTCTGTAGGGTTGTCATCGACATAATTTTTAGGGATGACCCATTATCTATCAGTACCTGCATGATCATGTGGTCTCAACATTTAACAGAAATATGCAGCGCTTGATTGTGCCCTTGTCCTTCCGCTGGGATCTCCTCGTTAGCAAATGTGATGTAATTGGTGGTTGTGAGACCGCCAATCACATGATTGAAGTTATCGATGCTAATGTACTGGGGATATAGGCTTGGTTGAGAACTTTCAATAAAGCCTCTCAGTGAGTTTCTGAGTTCAACAATAGTGATAGGACGAAGATGTGTGCGAGCATCTTCTTGAGCTGGTCAATGACGCAGTACTTGCTATGTTTGATTATTTTTAAGAATTCTTCCGCATCTTGAGGTGGAACTGATTTTATTTGTATTTCTATTTTACTCTTCTACCTTTCCTGAATTCATTTTTCCCATGGACTCTGGCGTGTACACCCTTCTGCTCCAGGTAATTCCTCTCACTTCCACCACACTACTAGTTTCCCCTTCAGTACATACCTCACAGTTGTACTTCCATGGCACCGCTTGGTTGCTCTGGTATGAAAATTTCCAAGGAACCGAGATTACTACACAAATTGGTGCCTCCGGGACCTGCGAAGTTCTTTTTATGGTGGGAATTAATGGCCTGTTTGTGAATTGGGGATGGTCAGACTGACCTTCCCTAATAGTTGAAACCTTATTGATTTTCTGGATATGACCAATTTCCACCTATTTGTTGTTCACCATCCTCCGCAGGCAAGCTCTGAAAGTTGCACAATCTTGAACTGATCTTTTCTCTGTACCCTGGCATGCATAGTGTGTGCCATCGGAACAAGTCATCCTCTATTCAATTCGGTCAATAGCCATAAGCACTTTGTATACCCAATCCAACGTCATTTGATTAAAATCCTCCTCAGGGATCTCCATCGTTTCTTCTTCTATCATCCCCACGTTATTACCTCCATGGTCTAGCAAGGGGTTCCCTTGGATACCTGGATGCTTGTCATCAAATGCCAATGAACCCGTGTCTCTCAATGCTTGTACTTTATACTTAAATGCCCAACACCAGTCGATAATATCATCAAGAGAGTTTGCATGATACTCGAAGTGGGCCCTAGAATCGTACCAGTGCAGGGGAGGGTTCGTTATGGGTATTTTCATGATTGCGGTCACCATTCATCTTTCTTTCAATTGGGGGAACAATTCAGTGTACGTCATCGGAATGGGCTCAATCCTTCGGTTTCGAGGAACATTCCTCTCGTGGGCCTAAACATTCTGAAGGGGTCGGGCATCCGCGTGCACTGCCTGGTTCACCATTGGTTCCATTATGAAATTTTTGTTGGGCCACTGGTTCCATCCTCTTTAATTTCTTCGGTTAGATGGCCCCTGAATCATTTGGGCCTCCTCTTCTCTCTTCTTGTTGGTCCACTTCTTGCTCAAACCAGTCTCGGTTCCACCATTCTTGAGTAGGTCTGTCTTCATGTCTTCCTCAATCCTCCCTCATGCGACCACAATGTCTATGAAATCGTGGGGAGTTGCTCCTTGAAGATGACCACGGTAGGGGTCTTTCAATGTGCGCACAAACAAAGAGATGGCCTCATGATCATTTAATGGAGGGTCCATTTGAATAGCTACGTCTCTCCATCGATAAGCATATTCTCTGAATGTCTCCGAGGGCTTCTTTTCCATCTCTTATAAGGTCATCCGATTCGACTCCATTTCCACTACGTGGTTGTATTGGATGACAAAGACGTTGGTCAGATCTCTCCAAGTACGTACCTGTGTCCTGTCCTGTTGGATGTACAATTGAGCTGCAGCTCCGGTTAAACTACTCTAAAAGTAATGCATCATTAATATTTCATCATTAGAGTAGGCTGTCATCGCTTGATAGTATAATCGGAGATGGGTTTGTGGGCATTTGGTCCCATCAAACTTTTTAAAGTCTAGTATTTTGAGTTTTAGTGGCAAAACTACTTTAGGTACCAGACAAAGGTTCGTAGGGTTGAAGGAACCAAATATGTTTACCCCCTCGATGGCCTTCAAGCGTTCTTTAGGGGTGTCACAGTGGTGCTCGGCGGCAGACTTACTAGTTCTTGCCTTTGTTGTTGCCATTGGAGGTGCTCTATCCATGGGAAAACCTCATGCTAGTGCCACTAGGATAAATGGGGCCATGTTTGGCAGCGGACCTTCTACAACAACCGGTGGTGGCCCAGATGTTTGCCCATGAACTGGGGTAAAGCCCAAGGCATGGTCGGGATCTTCATCGGTTTCATCATTCAAATCGAGCACCTTCTTCCCTTTGCCCATTAATAGCTCTAGTATTTTATTTATTTTGCCATTCATGACCTTGCCCTTGTTCCCGGCCCACGATTCTATTTTCTACCTGCTTTGCCATGATCCTTGCTTTTCTCCAGGTATTGTAAGGATGACTGGACACCTCAATTGTTATGATCCTTTCTTGTACAGAAAATTCTTCTTCAGAATGGGGATGATATGCAATGGATGTTAATGCAAGGATGTAGTTAGTGCATGGAATATATACAAATAGGATAATTATGCATGCGGGCTATATACTTTGACAAAAATTTTAGGAAAAATCATCGTCATTCCATTACAATATTTTCATACAACATTTTGGAAAAAATATAAGGAATTTCTTAATGGACTAAACGGATGCGAGATTCTGATTCCCCTACATGCTCCTGTTGATGCGGCTCAAATGTTCTTGAGCTAGCTCTAACCTTCTAGGTGCCAAATCGTCCACCCTCCGCTTCAGTGCTCGATATTGGGCCTCCCAGTATCTGGCCTATTCTACGAACGATTCCGCCTTATGCAATGCCTGGTTAAATGTTCTCCTCTGTTCGTCCACTTGGTTGTATAATTCTCATATGTAGAGGGTTTTCTCTTCGATCTCAGCCTTGGCACCTTCCAACATCTTGCATTTTCGGTTGAGCATGGCTTGAAGCATTCGTCTCTCCTTCCTCAGAGCGATTACTTACTTTTCTGACTGCATGAGCAAAGTCTTTTGCCATTTGACTTCCTTACGGTAGAAGACGACTAACTCTTCCTCCTTTTGCTCGGTCTGCTGCCCTTCTACTACGGTTTCTGTGGCACCTTCCTCGGCCATATGCATACCCTCTTTTGACTGTGTATTTGCCACTAGTACCTTAGCCTGAGTGGCAGAGACTTTTGGCATCTGCCTGATTCATGGCTTCACTCTATTGGCCAACCATAACTCGTAGTTCCTATGGACACTAGAGCACTGACTGCTAGACTCTATTAAGCATACATGTTTCCAAGACACTGCAAATTCTATTGGCCAACCATAACTCGTAGTTCCCATGGACACTAGAGCACTGACTGCTAGACTCTATCAAACATACATGTTTCCAAGACACTGCAAATTCTAAGACTTGCTTATGATTGTCACCTTCTCCGTATGTGAATTGTGTGTCTACCAGTCTGTGCGTCATCGATATAAACTGACTCGCTCCCACCTATCTTTTGAACATGAGGGGTGCATATGCGATCCCTCCCCAAGGACCTAGCAGCATTACCCAAGGAAAATTCCTGCACTTGTACATCACATTCGAGCCATCCATCCATGGTGTCTACCAAACTATCCCTGAATCAACTAACTTGTGTAGTTTTGCATTCCATTTAGGCTTGCTAAATTGCTCTTTCCATTGGGTATCCTTGAATTCGACCAAAGGAATCCTTGTAGTCAAAAAAATGTTGCGAAAACCTCCTTAATTAGGTGATAAATGGCTTACGATCCAAACATAAAGCAGGGGTTTGCAGCATCTTAAGCGCTCCTGTCGCTTCATTCTACATTTATTGAGAGAATGAAAAGTTTCTACTAGGATTCCCTGTACCAGATTGGCTCCCTTCTGTACTTGTGCGATAAACGAAATAGTTGCTTGATCAATAGTGCCTAGCTCCTTTGGAAAAATGACTAAACTGTAAATGGCCAGTGCCATTATGCATGTCTGAACTTCTTCCCTTTTTGCCCTTTCCATTACTTCTTTCATTTGTTTCCAGGAGATCTTTTTGACTTCAGTGCCTTCCCCTAAGAACGTTTTCTAAATCTTGACTCCGATGGCGTTGAATAGCTCTTTTTTAAAGGAAGTACTGGCATCATGCACATAGGTTCGATATGGCAACTGCAACTTAACTAGATGCAAGAGTGAAGCATATTCTTCGAGGGTGGATTTTAGGTCAACCCCGCCCATCATAAATCAACAATACGGTGGATTCCAGAACTCGACTAGTGCTTTTATAGCCTGAATGTTCATTGAGACATGCAGCAAGAACCCAATGCACCCATATTCTTGAGAGAATTTCAACCGTCGTGCAGGAGACCATTCTTTCCATATGACCTTCAACTCGTCTAGTGGGTTGGATCTCATGTTGATGCTAATCCAGTCCAGTAATTCAACGATGGACCCCTGATTGAGACTATCACCCCACTTGGCCTGCTAACTTTCTGAATACTACTGTACCGCATATTCGATCTCATGGTGGACTGCCGAGCTTTCAATGAATGACTCAGAATCTTTTTTGAAACCTTTGCAGAGTATATGTGATGCCTACATGTATGCAGTATGTTAGTCATGATGTCACACATTTCTAAAACTATTATACATGCGGGGTTCTCCGAGGCTCTATCCTAGGCAGGGGATTTTGGACAAACCCGTGTGATTTCGGCTCTAACCTTTACTGACAAAAGGTTCTCAAATTGAGACTTCATCCTCCCTCACAGAGGTCCGGACAAAGCTCGCACTGAGTATAGTAGTTTGTAGGTCCCCATAAGCTCTGCCATATGGGGACTAACACTATTACACTCATTTCTAATCCTAACAAGAAAAGTCTGGGTATAGAACTGTGAATGTGTGTGAATCTTAAGCCTGACCCCCCCTACCCTACATCCATCCATTCATTATTCACAATTAAACACATGCTTTATTCAAATAAATCAGGGAAACAAGTAGTCACACACTTATTTATCAACCATGGCAACAAGATATCCATGAGTAATCACATGCTTAATCAAGGTATTCACAATTAATCGCATGCTTATTCAGTTAATAAAGCCATCACAATCAAAGCCAAGCATTTACTTATCCACTTATACTTACTGTAGTTATTCGCGAAGTACCTGCAAAGAATATACATATGAACAATATATACAAAATGGGGAAGTAGTAATCAAGAAGGCTTATTAGATTTTAATTTTAGGATAATCCTTAATTAATCATCGGCTTGACTCTCACTTCCCAGTGGAGTCACCAAGCTGTCGCGACATTCCTGGATGTGAACTTGGGACGATTCTAAAATGATGATGATGTAGACGAAGTGAAGTGTGTGGATTTTAAAAATGATATTTTCGTGTAAAACAAAGTGTGCTAGAGTCGCCACTAACCTTTTAAAATGTGGTTAAAACACTTGATTACTACACCGTTAGGGGTAGAATCACTCCGCATTTCCAGAGTCGGCCTTGAGAGTTTGGTTACGCGAGGGGAAGGTATTAGCATCCCCTACACACTTGTTCTTACGAACGGTACCTAATTAACCGAAAATTATCCCAAAACAAATCTAGTAAGCCTTTTAAAATTACTCCTTCATCAAATTATAAAAAAAAAAAATGCAAAAAGAAAAATACCATATAGGTATTCCCTCATAACCGGGGCATATCGTGCTCTGGAGAGCTCAATGCCTCCCTTTGCAATCATCGGGAACGGAAAATCAAGAAAATAGATTACAAAATACACTCCCAACATTTGGAAATTTTGTAAGACTTTTTTTCTAAGTATGAATAATGTTCCGGGAGGTTTGGAATTTGCTTGGGGATGAAAAATGAGTTTCCCAACTCAAAAATATTTTTTTGTATCTTTATGAGATTTTTCTAAATTTTTATAATAATTTCTCTTATATTTTTCCCCAAAATTTTGAAATAACGAAAAGGTAATTAAGCAAAAACCATAATAAAATAAAATAAAATAAAATAAGTCAAGAACATTTTAAGAATTTTTCCTGAATTTTCTGTATTTTTGTGATTTTTATGAAATTTCTTATGAATTTTTTTGAATTCAAAACAAATTTTTTGAATATTTAAAAATAATAAAGAAGAAAATTGGTAAAAACAGGTCTAGGGGGGTAAGACCGGTCAAACGTTGACCGGTCTGGAGGGAGACTAGTTTAAGGCCAATGAGGGCCAACCAGCTTGAAACCGGGCCGCGTGTCAGCGTTCAAGTGGTCAAAAACTTTTGGAGAGGATCCATGACGTGGCTCGGTCATGGTCGACAATAGGAAACTCAGATCGAAGGGCTCTCGGAGACACACAACAGGCTAAGCGTGTGAGGGGAAAAGGAATGCCATGTGTCGCCGTATGCACAAAGAGTCAAGTGCCATAATGGCTCCTGACACAGCCAATCCTGGCCGTTGCAGGAGAGGGATATCTAACGGAGGAAAGTAGGTTGCCTTGGATCGCTGACGTGTCGAGATCGTGAGCGCTTAAGGAAAGCAACGATCTAATGGCCACGATTTGACCACATCTTTCCCTTATCGAGCGGATGATGAAGTGTCATGTGTCATCTTCTGCAAGGAGAGTCAGACACCATGATGGCTCCTGACACAGTCAATCCTGACCATTGAAGGAGAGAGATATCTAACAGAGGAGAGTAGGTTGCCTCGGATCTTTGACATGTCAAGATCGTGAGCACTTAGGGAAAGCAACAATCCGACGGCCACGATTTGACCACGCCTTTCCCTCATCGAATGGATGATGAAGTGCCATGTATCATGATCCTATGGCTCTAAGTTACAACATATTTAAACCCAAAATTTTTTGTTTTCTTATTTTCCACTTCATTCTCTTCTCGAGCACTCTCTCTTTGTAATTTGCCCAGACGTGCAACTCTCTTAACCCCCTCACCTATTCTCTTTTCTCTCAACTTTTGAACAAAATCCTAATTCCTCTCTTCTCTCGAGCTCTCTTCCTCTCTTCCTCTCTTCCTCTCTTCTCTCGAGCTCTCTTTTATAATCATTCAAAACCCTAAGTTCTCAAGCTCCCTTCTATTTCTAATTACCCACAAGATGAAAACCCCAGAGCCCTAACCCTATCCAGCTCCTTGTTGTCTAACCCTCACTCGATGTATTCTCTCTCAAACTTTATGATGCCCTCTCCTGATTTCTCCTTTCTGTGACTCTAAGAGACACCTCTAAAACCCTAAATTTCAAACTTTTAGCTCTCTATGAATTTGGAGCTCATGAACCCGAATGCCATAAAGTGCTTTCAGTGGTAAGGTCGAGTACAAGACCCAAGGGATGAGTTCAGTTGATCGAGTTATTGATGCCGGTTCCAATAGCTAAGTCCCTTTTCTATTTTTTGTATTTTCATTTTTATTTTTTTTTGAAACTCAATCATTATGGCCTGTTTATGTGTGTTTTTAGGTGTTATTTCTGATGTTGACCAGAATATTATCTTGCTATGATCGATGTTGGAGAGCTTCAAATCAGGATTAGGGTTTCGAGTTGGGTTCAAAGATGAGGACAAGCCAATTTGTCTCGAATATAGGGGGTGAGCAACAGGCGGACTTGTGCAAGTAACCCCAGTGAATTGAGGGAACTCGGATAGACGTGGGTGAGTCATGTGCCTGCAGGCACGTGTGGGAACGAGTCCGTGTGGGCTATGTTTAGTTTTTGAAAATGGGCTGGCCCACTTAAATTTTAAAGAAGCCTGAGTCATTTTTGAAAACAGGTAGGTCCAATAAAGTTTTTAAAACAAAACCCAAGTTAAGTTTAAAAATAGGGCCAACCCATTTGTATTTTAAGAATAGGGCTGGGGGTTAAATTGTTTAAAAAAGTAACATGCTGAGTTTAAAAATAAGGTTGAGCTAGGTTAAAACAAGAATGGGCCAAGTGGTATTTAAAAATGGGCTCCATTTTAAAAGTTTAAAGATGGGTTGGTTTGTGAATGGTCTTCTATTTTAGAAACTCAACCAAGCTTCGAGTTTGGTTCAGATGCAATAATCTAAACCCAAGCTTGGGTTCGGGTTCATTTCCTACTCGCTTAAAGTTCAGGTTCGAATGCAAACTTGAATCTTAACAGAGGCCACACCTACACACAATTATATGAATTGAATAACACGAGAGTGAGGGCCTTGCATTTTACCTTGCTCTCTTTACTCCTCATTTCTTCTTTTCCAAACTCTGGATGTGTCTGATTTGAGTGTTTGGCTCTCTGTAACCCAGTCCTGGAACTCATGTGTCTATGAATTGCAATGATTCAGAGTTCCTCCCTGGCATTGTATAGTGCCGAGCCCTTATCTGTTACTAACTCAGCAGAACCTTCTCCCCTTTTCTTTTGATTCACTCTCTATTTTGGGAGAACCTCTATACTCTTAATTGCTCTCTCAATTTTCGTAGAGTACTTCTATGCTCTCAATTTCTCTGTGTGCCTTAGCTACAGTGAGACTCCCTATTTACAGGGAGTTTGAGGGTGCTTTTTGGCGCCAAATTCCTTTCCAGCGAGGCTCAATGGAATTTCCCTCGCCCCTCCTGATCTTGTCAAGGAATAATTCTTTTCTAATAAACTTGTGCACACGTGATTTTGTCATGAATTTCCATTGGCTATTATGATGTGCAATTTTCTTTTTGTGCATAGGTGAGTGAGGTAGTCCAGGTGGCATTTCGGGGATGGAGGGCTTTGGAACCTTTGACTAGGTGGCGAGCTAGGAATGGAGAGCAGGGCATTTGCCATTTTTATTTTTGTTTTTTGTAATTTTTTATTTTTGCTTTGGTGTGATGTACCCCTAGGTTTTCTTTCCTGCAACCACTATTTGTAAACTTTTATTTTCATTTCCCTGTACTTAGTATTTCACTTTATTTTTTTTGTATACTTTGTATGTACCCCCATGCAGCTTTTCGGTAACTTGTACAACTTTTCCTTTTGTAAACACTTTCTCCATTGTATGTTTAAACACCTACGTGTGCATGTGTACACACGTGTTTTCTTTCCTGAATAAATGATGTATGCAATTTTTTTTATTATGACTCCCGGATTGACCCAGTGGCATGAACAGTTCCATGATTTTGCTAAAATTGATTTTAAATCATGTGGGAACCCCTGATTTCAAAATTAAAACCTGACACCAGAAAACCCAATGCAATATATAATTCAAAGGTTTTAAGTGACTTAACAAAACTCCACAAAATCTTGAAAAATTAAAGTATCCAACTCCAACTTGGTAATAGGACTTGAAATATTTAAAAGCCTGATAAAAGGAACAAATTGGAATTTTGGACCTATCACAGCCAGGATTGACTACTACGTGGATTCAATTGGTCACCCTAATAAAAGAAAACTAACTTTGAAAAGCTGAAGAACCCTAATTTAAAAGGACTTAGTCTAAGGGAAAGTTATTAAAATCAAAACGACTTGATCTATCAACCTATTTAAAAACTTGAGAGATTTTATTAAAAATTCAAATTCCCACTATTTTGAAATTCAAGGTACTTAACTAAAACAAAAGGACTCAATTACGGGGTACTCGGGGTCTCAATTTTAAAACAAAGGGTTTTGATCTAGATTCAAAATCAAATTTTACTTGACCGATTCTCTTTGGGGAGGCCTGGTTAAAATTGGGGTGTCGACAAAGCCCTCATGAAGTATGATCTTTGTGGTCCTTATGGCTTCCTTGTGTCCTTATCATTCGTGAGTGCAAAGAATTAACCCTGTTCATAAGTTCAGTGCACATGTAAGGTACTTATGCTTTATCAACATCAAAATAGGGATCGGACTCAAAAAGTCAACAACAATCTCTCACAACATTTCATAAATATATTTTTGAGAGATATCCTATAATCTCTATTAAGCTTAAACTCCCATCACACAAGAGTTCATATAAACTTAAATTTGTACATCATTTGCTTATTGTAGAAGCTCTACATTTGTACACAAAACTTTCATTTTTTTGTATTCCCACCATGCAGTATCGTCGGAAGAGGAGGTTGCCATTCTATAAGGTGTACCAGTTTGGCTCATCCTGGGTAATTGAGCTAGGTAGGCACTGTCCTGTAAGGTGTCAAGGTTTGGTTCCACCGGGTAAGTGAACCAGGGAGTCTCTGTCTTGTAAGGAGAGGTTGCAAACGACATCACTCCACTCGGTTAAGTGAGCATTTAGTGAATCCTCAAGTGGGTTGGCTTGAGGCGGGGACGTAGGCAGTATTGGCCGGACCTCGATAAAAACCTGTGTCATTCTCTCTCTATACTCTTTACATTCCTGCATTTGCATGCTTATATTTATCCATTGATATAACTGCTTGTGCATTTTAAATATTAATTTGTGTTTGATTGGGAAATACTGGAACTATGATAATTGTATAAATTGTTCATGTATCTGCTGGATTAATATTGGATTGGACAGACCCTACGTTGTGCTATTTTGATTGTGGATATAAAAATAGAACACCTAACCTAGTAATTTAAAATATCCAATTCACCCCCCTCATGGGTTTATACAAAAAATTACAGGTAATGCCTACAAGGATCCTTTTGTAAGGTCATTGTAGCATCCCAACCCAACAAGTGATCACCCACCAAATGCAGCTGAGCTTGGCAAGAGGGTTAATGCAATTAAGAAAACTTTGGAAAAATTTGTGAGCCCTTAAAAGGAAGAATCCTATTGGAAATAATATTAGCCTTTCAATCATTCACACCTTCCCACTCCACCCACCTTTACTAGACCAGGAGCCCTCAGAAGTAAACCAGTCCAATCTTCCTTGTTCTCACACTATTATGGGTCAAACATGCTAGGTTCCCTTAGCCTCCTTTGTGAAGACTTCCATACTTACAGAAAAATATTGCAAGAGAGCTTATAATGTTCCCACCAAATCAAATAACTCTCCCAAAGTTCAAAAGTCTCACCAAGAGTTCACATCAATACCCATATCCTTAACATAAGTTTTTAGAGAATTGGTAACTTAAGTAAAAATGGTAACTATTTCCTTAAGGTCTCAAGCCGTAGTGTAGTATTTCAATCCAAAAGCCTTTTGTGAATACCATATGGGAGCCCAAGGGAATGACATAGAAAAATGCATCCAATTTAAGCATAGTGTTCAAAACCTAATTGATATCAGCCTCCTTGTTTTTAAAGTTGAGCAATGATGGGAGATCAAATGTCAGTGCATATCTCCTAATGACCATGAGGAGCCAAGCATGCATTAGTTAGGTTAAGTCGCATTTTGAATCAAATTGTCAAATGGGATTTGTGTTGAGTATTTATTTGGACCATGATTTTTCTATTGCTATAAGCATTGGTTAGCACTACAACCCCTTGCATGCTCTACCTGTGGCGGCAAGGGGATATTTTTTTTTAACATGAGTCTTTTCTTGAATAATAATAATAAGCTCACTTTTATGCATAAATCTTCCATTTTTATATCATTTGCATCATTATCTTGCCTCAAACATTCCATTTTCCTTCTTTAGAAAAAAAAAACCCACCACAAAAGAATTCTTATTTCACAGAATATCTAATAAACGTTTTAGTTGAAAATTTAAGTCCTAACCAGGGTTAGCGGAAAGAATAAGTGGATCAATTGAGGAAGATCCTAAGAGGACTACACAAATGCAAGGATTTTCAGGGTAAACAAGTGTGGCACAAGCCAACTAGATTGCAAGTCAAAATTTATTCGAGAACCTTAAGGTCTTTACATTTCAATGATTGAGCAAGCGCAAGAGTTCCATGTTAAGATTGTGCATAAGTGATTAGTGGTGCCATTATTTGTTCAAACAATAACCCTATTTGCCATAATACCACTTGCTAACCCATTAAGCCTTTTATGAGCTTTTGTTTCATTCAACCCTCACTTTGCTAAGAAAAAGATTGAAATTGAAATGAAGAGAGGTCATCATCCAACTATCCTTTTGAGGTGAATCTTATCTGTTGCTACTCTCATTTTGAGCCTCAAGTTTATTTTCGAGCCAAGTCAAAGGGTCACCCCCCCATATTGGGGCAAGCCATCAATAATCTACCCTTAAACTAGGGTAGTTTTCTTATTTTGGTAAGAGAGAGAGAGAGAGAGAGAGAGAGAGAGAGAGAGAGAGAGAGAGAGAGAGAGAGAGAGAGAGAGAGAGAAATAAGGATGAAAAGGATAAAAAAAATTAGAGGTATTTGGAAATGAACATCAGGTAGAAAGTAAAATAAAAAAGTGGAGGAAAAAAAGTAGACTAGAAAGAAAAAGAATGGAAAGAGAGAAAATTGAAAAAGAGATTAGAAAAAGGAAAGTAAAAGTGAAGAAGCAAAAGTTGATCCTTGACAACTATTGACTTAAAAACAGCAATTTGAGCCTAAATATCCTTTCTTTCTTAAACCCAACACCCTAGCCTCATTACAACAAAAAAGAAAGTCCTCTGAGATTGAGACATCCATTTGATCTTTAGCAAAGTGACATTAGTAAATTTGAACTATGTAAGGACTTGATCCCACAATAGATATGTAGGTAGCTTGCTACAAAAGGCAAGTTTAGTCCAACTTTTGTCAAATTTAGTCCAACTTTTGTCGAGTTCAGTCCCAATTTTTGCCAACTTCTTGCCAATTTTAGCCTAACCTATTGCCAACTTTTTCCCAATTAATCATGAGTACTAGGGGACTTGGGTTTAACTATAGGTTTTTTTAGCCTAGTTTGCCATCATTTCTTGAATCCCTAACCTAGCCTATATTTCATCTTGTGTCATTAAGTCCACCCTAATATCAAGGCTTAGCATGATACTCTATAAGGCTTGCTTAGAAACCACAACTTAAGACCAAACCAAGAACAATCAAGGTGAAATTTCTACAGCTTCATCAATTCTCTTCATACACAGTCATGGAAGATAAATATCCTTAGGCAGTCCAAATAGTTAGGTGTCTATATGTATGACGAAAACCTAAAAAGTTGGTATACGTGCAAAGCTAACCCTTGGTGAAAATTAGAAGTGATGCCAAGTAGGGAATATAGGCATGAAAGGAAAATAAAGAAAAAAACAGTAAAGGATGAAAAAAAGGAAAAATAAAAAAGACAAAAGATGATAAAAAGAATAAAAAAAAAAAGAGTGCAATGTCTCGTAACACACAAATAATCACATCCCATTCTAAACTGGGGTAGTTTTAATGAAGAGATCGACCATGAAAGTCAAGACAAAACTTTGCCCCAACTCCGATACCGAGGTTGCTTTCTTTCAGGATTCACATGTGAAGATGTTGCCAAATTAAAGTAGTACATTCCATTCCCTAACCCTTGACACTAAAGCAAGTTTTGTCCAAAAGGGATATTCCATTAGAGCACGGATGAGAACAAATCTAAGATAACCCCCAAATCCTTTAGTTAGAATCTTAAAATTACAACCATGCCAATATAATAGCTTGTGAAACAATCCAAAGCCTGTTACCACCTTATCCTCATAAATAACCCCTCTTTTCACCTGTTTCTTACAAATAATTCCCAATGCCTAGACCAATCTCAATTGTGTTTTGAAGCTTACCTTCTCACATTTTTCAAAAAAAAAAATTTCAAAATGAATACATAATTTTGAGCTTATTTTCATTTCAATATTTGAATTTGCACAAATTAGTGCCAACCTTAATTTACCTTGAAAGAAAAAAAGAAGTGATTCAAGTTGAGCCAATCACACTACTCCCCAAATGAAGTAGAAGTTGGTGAAGAAAAAAAGAAGTATTCTTAGCCACATCCCTCAGCACAAGGGGGTAAGATGTTTGAAGAGATCTTTAAAGCAAGGAGGTACCCACACCAAAAATTTAGAAATAAACAAGCCAACTCAAGAGATCAAAGTGTTTAAGGTGATCAAGGAAAAATGTCTAGTTTGGTTAAAGGCGTGAAGATGACTCGCCACGAAAAATGAAGATCTAGAAAGGGACATACTGACTTTCCTACTTCTAAAGTTTGTTGTATCACATCCAATTAGTCCAAGCTGTGCAAGGTGCATGTAAGTCCTATTTCTTCTAATTATTCTAGGTTGTGCAAGGTGCACATAAGTTCTATTTCCTCCAATTAATCATGGGTATGCAAAGTGCACATAAGTCCTATTTCCTCCAATTAATATAGATTGTGCAAGATGCACGTAATTACTATCTCCTTCAATTATTCTAGGCAGTGCAGCGTATGTGATTCCTGTTTCTTTTTAATCAATTTAGGTTATGCGAAGTGCATGTAAGTCTTGTCTTCCTCGAATCAATCTAGGTTGTGCGCAAGATGAGTCATCTCTTTTAATCAATCCAAGGTATGCAAGATGCATGTAAATCTTGTTCATTTGTAAAAACAAGTTTCTTCAAGTGCCAATCCTCGCAACAAAACTCAAATGACTCAATAGCCTAGGGGTCTTGACAAATCCCCTCGTCGAGCACTTCCTCCTCAAGTTGGGTCTCAATGGGTAGTGTCCCTATGGACAACTTTCCTTTCCAAGTGACTTGATAACCTAGGGGTCTTGACAAATCCCCTCATTGAACACTTTTTCCTCAAATTGGTTTGAGATGGGTAGTAATTCCATGGACAGTTTTTCCTTGCAAGTGACTTAACCACCTAAGGGCCTTGAGAAATCTCCTCATCAAGCTCTTTTACTTCTCAAACTAGCTCCAGATAGGTAGTGGTGTCCCCATGGACAACTTTCCTTTCCAAGTGGCTCGACAACCTAGAGGTCTTGACAAATCCCATTATTTAGCAATTTTTCCTCGAACGAGTCCGATATGGGTTGTGTCCCAATGGGCAACTTTCCTTTCCAAGTGACTTAACAACGTAGGGAATAGGAAAAATCCCCTCTCTCTCTCTCTCTCTCTCTCTCTCTCTCTCTCTCTCTCTCTCTCTCTCTCTCTCTTCGCATCCATCTCTCTTTTTTCCTTTCCTCTTCCTCTTTCCTTCTCCCCCATCTTCCTCTCCCCTCTTCTACTTTTGCATTTCAGTCCAATACAGGGACTCGAGGCCTCTCTCTCTCTCTCTCTCTCTCTCTCTCTCTCTCTCTCTCTCATTCCTCTCCCTTCCTCTCTCTCTCTCTCTCTCTCTCTCTCTCTCTCTCTCTCTCTCTCTGTCTGTGAGGCAATGTGTGTGTGATTGTGTGCTATAATGTACGTGTATTTATATTAGCTAGGTATGTGTGATAATGTATGTGGGTGTAGGCAAGATGCATATATCTATACATGATGTTGGATGTGGATAGATATATGTATGCATGTGTAAGTGTTTGTGGATGTGTGATGCTTGTACATGCACGTAGATGTATGGATGATGGATAATCCATAGGATGCATGTGTGCATATGCATATGCATATGCATGATGACATGATGCATGGATGCATGTGCATGGGGGCATGTGGCATGTACGGATTGACATGCATGGATGTGGTGGATGCATGTGTATGTATGCATGGGCTAGTATGCATGGTGATGTATGTATGTGTATGCATCGGCAATGAATGCATGTGGTTATGTAAGGATGTAAGTAGATGATACATGAACATGCATACATATATATATATATATATATATATATATATATATATATGCATGGCATGGATGGGTAGATGCATGGAGGTATGTCTATGTACATGGTTATGTATGTGGATGCATGAATGCATGTGTGATGGTGTGTGGAGTTATATGTATGCTTATATGTGTGTGTATATATATGTGTATTTATGATTATAGCCATATTTAATGTATGTATATATATATATATATATATATATATATATATATGATTAGGTATATGTATATTAGTATATATACACACACACACGTACATATAACTATATATGTGTATATGTGTATGTATATAAGTAGTGTATGTAAGTTTAATACATGGGTTCGTATATTATATATATCTGTGTGTGTGTGTGTGTGTGAATTTTTATTTTTATGTATACATGTGTGTGCATGTATATGTGTATTTATATGTATATACATATGTATGTATCTATACATGTATTTATGAAGTTTTTTCCCATTTTATCCCTTTTTTTTTTAAATATATTAAATAATACATTTTTTTGGAAAATATTTTCCGGAATAACCCTGACGTAATCTCACTACTTGGAGTAGTGAGATTTGCCACGTGTCATTTCCATAAAAAAATGTTATTTAATATATTTTTAAAGAAAATGATAAATCGGGAAATAAATTATTCTGCGTAATAAATCGGGAAATAATTTATTATGCAGAATAATTTATTTCCCGATTTATCATTTTTAAAAAATATATATTAAAAGAATTTATTGTATAATAAATTGAAAATTTGAATTTTATTTTAAATTTGAATTTATTATATTTTCTGGGTATTTACACCCAATTTTATACCTTTTTTATATGTATATTCTAAATATTTTTTTAAAAAAGCTAAATTTTTATAACTTTTCAAAATTTTAAATATTAGAAAATAAAAAATATCTTCTACAACTAAGCGAGTCTTTAACATTTTTTTTTCTCATCTTTTATAATAAAGATAATCCATCTTTACTTTGAATAATAAAGGTATACATAATTATCATATCTTAATTTTCTCTCAGTTTTTTATTAATTAAACAAAATAATAAGTGAAAACACCTAAGAAGTAGTCTTAGAAAGAGTATCCCACATAATTAGAATCCACAAATAAATACATTAATTACACATATCTTTGACTTAAGAATATTTAACCTCAAAAAAACTAACACACTTTTTTTTATTTTTTTGTCTCTTAAAAAGAATCAACTTTTACTTTGATTTTTTCTATTCATTGATCATAAAAAATCAATTAATAATTAAAATAAAAAATTATATTTGGGAATTTGAATTCGAGAGTCAAATTTAAATTTGGGTAAAATTATGAAAAAAGTATTTATTTTTTGTACAAATACATAAAAATCATATTCACAATTTAAATTTCAAACTCTAAATATATATTATTATTTTTAAATATTTTTTAAAAATGAATAATATTTTTGAACATTATGTTTTCTGTCCTTTAGCAAACTGTCAGTGCATTTTGTTTTTTTCTTTTCTTTTTTAAAATTATATTAAATGAGGATGACCTAAGTGGAGAGTTGGGCACAAAAACTGACAAGGGATTGTGTTTTAGCATTGGGCTGTTCCTTGTTAGGTTTAGCTAAATTCGCGCCTGCGCTTGCACATACATCCAAACAATCTCACTCCTTCCTGCCCCATCCATCCCCACGCGTAAACTGCAGCGGCCGACACGCGTCCCATTATTAATGGACTCAGAAAATCGGAAGCATTGAATATTTTCTCATCTATATATATTTTTTTTGATAAGAGAAGTTGAACAATCACATAGTTTAAATGCATTACCAAAAGAAAACAAAATAGAAAGGATCCAAATGTATATGTTTATTGGAGGGATAAGGATGACTAGATTTGTGTCGGTTTTACTATGATATATATATATATATAAATTAAATTGACCATTCACAATTTTAAAAAGCTATAAATTAAAATTAAATAGTTAATTAATAAGTCAAATCCGCGTTTGGTAGTGTCGCTACCCTAAACTCGTAACCAAATAGGAGCGTCGAATTTTGGATATGCTGCGTGTATTTAATGTCATCTCGCTACTGTGTAATAAATTATTTTCCAATTTATTACGCAGAAGAATTTATTTTTTGATTTATCATTTTTTTAAAAATATATTAAATAATATTTTTTTAATGAAAATGACACGTGGCAAATCTCGCTACTCAAAGTAGTGAGATTACGTCAGGGTTATTTTGGGAAATATTTTCCCAGAAAAGGTATTATTTAATATATTGAAAAAAAAGGATAAAATCAGAAAAAACTCTGTATTTATGTGCATTAGTGTATATATGTGTGTGTGTGTATATATATATATATATATATATATATATATATATAGGGCAAAGACATTGATCTTTCTTGAGATTTTGAAAATTTTTAAAGACTTTCTCTGAGATTTTAAGAATTTTAGAGACCTCCCTTAAGGTTTGTCAAAAAGACACAAATATTTTTTTATATTTTGCAAAAAAAATAAAGTTTTTCCAGGAGAAGTTTGTATATTTTTGGCATAATCTCAAAGGAGGTATATAATATTTTAGAAATTTTAGGGGAGGTTTATGATATTTTTAAAATCTCAGTGGGAGTTTTTATCTTTTTTGTCAAATCTAAAGATCGTTAGTGTCTTTTGCTTTTAATATAATTAAATAAATTTAAAATTTAAATGAGCTCAGGCCAAGGGTGTACAAAAATTACCAAAAAACCGAAAATCGCACCGAAACCAAACCGAAACCATAAAAGGTTTGATTTTTTGGTTTTCGGTTTCAGTTGCGGTTTTCAAAAATAAAAAGGTTCGGTTTCAGTTTCAGTTTTATGTTGAAACCGAATCGAAAAAAATCGAAAAACCGATTTATATAAGATATATATATATATATATATAATATGACTAGTAAAAATATAGCATGTAATATAACCATATAGCCACTATAGAAAAAAAAAATTCTCAATAAATTTTTAAGAATTTTATAAAAAATAAGGTTATTTTTATTAAAAGTGTTCAACATATTTTATTTTGTTAAAATTATAAGTCCCTATAAAAAATTAAAATGCTTAATAAATTTTCAACAACTTTATGAAAACTAAAGGTTTTTTTTTTTTTTTTTGTAAAAATATATTGGTTTAAAGCCAAAAAATCGCAACTGAGCCGCCAAATTTTTGATTTTCAATTAAAGCATAATTTCGGTTCGGTTTTCGATTTTTTGGTTTTGGTTTCAGTTCAGAAATCCCAAAATCAAAAATTTCGATTTAATTTTTGATTTTCAATTTTGGTCAAAATCGAACCAAACTGAACCGTGTACACGCTTAGGGTAAATTAAAATTGTATTACTAAAATTAGCCTCGTCGCTCTGGTCGTTTGATTGAAGGAACAAAATAAAAGAGATGAGCAAAATAGAAGAGGCAGAGCTTAGCGAAGCCTTGCCGCCTGGGGGGGCTTTATGGCCGCCTCATTCTATAAATTATCGTCAAGCTTTGTGCTTTACCCTAGATTCGCTTCTTCTTCTCATCTAAAACCCGGAACCTCCAAACCCTTTCTCTCTCTCTCCTTCAGTTCATCTTCAGCGCCAGTTCTTGCTGCTTCAATGTCTTACGAAAAAGAGCTCGCAGTCGCAAAAAAAGCCGCCCTTCTTGCTGCCCGCCTTTGCCAGGCAATATACCCTTCTCTCCCCTGTGCCTTTTTAATTTTATGAATCTAGATCGTAATTTGAGCAAAACACCGAGCATGTAACTATTATTTGAGCAAACCAAATGCTTAGCAGTCTCGAATGTAAGGCTGTTTCAGGGTTGACATGGTCGGTTGACATGTGAGTAATTTCTCTTGTTCTGAAACAGATTACTTGACTATGGGAAAACTCTGTTTGATTTGAAGTCAAACTGGGTGATTGGGCTAGCTGATTCAGCCTGATTGGCACTACCATTTTTTTGGAGTTTGAAATTCTTATTAATTTTATAATATTTATGGGGCAAGAAACTTTGGAGGTCATGAATGCTATATTTGTGGGCATTGATACCATAATTCAACATTCATAGTTGGAGTACAAGTATCAGAAAAGTGGGAATTCAAGGTTATAGATAAAAAGGTTAAAATAATTTAAGTATCAATTTGGTTATGTTAGGTAGCTGACAGCCAATGGAAAACTTTGTCAGATCTTATTATCATGAATTCTTGCCAAATTCACCTAGGTCAAGAAAATAGACCGGGTTAGTATAAAAGGGAGAGGATAAATAAGTTAGCATAAGAAACTAAGATTAGATTAGTAACTTGTAATATAGGGATTCTTACGGGTATGGAAATAGTGGAAATAATGTTTAGGAGGAAAATTAACTCAATTTGCCTTCAAGAGACGAAATGGATAGGAGATGAAGTTAGAAAATTTGAAAAATCATGATTTAAACTTTGGTAGACTAGTAAAGAGAAATATAAAAAAATGGAGTGAGTATTATTGTATACAAGGACCTAAAAGATAATATAGTAGATGTTAGAAGAATAGGGGATAAGATTATTAAATTAGGACAACTTTAGACTTGGATATACTGAGCATCAGTAGTGCATATGCTCCTCGAATAGGATTTGTAGAAAATCTTAAAAGACAATTTTGAGAAGATATAGATAGTATTTTACAAGGGATACCAATGTCAGAAAAGACATTCATAGGAGCTGATTTGAATGGTTACATCGGGAAGGATGATATAGGATATGAGAGAATACAAGGAGGCTATGAATATGAAGATAAAGATGAGGCTGGTGATACAATCTTATATTTTGCCATGTACGATTTGGTTATATTGAATACTTTCTTTATAAAAAGAGAAGAACAATTAATAACCTTCAAGAGTGGGTATAATAAAAACCAAATAGATTTCTTAACTAAGAATGGGGATCATCTATCTTATTACGATTGTAAAGTTATTCTAGGTGAAAGTTTGACTACACAACATAGAGTCTTAATATTAGATATATATATATATATATATATATATATAAACATAAGAAAAGGAGTAGCGTAAATCAACGCAAGAGAACTAGATGGTGGAACTTGAAGGGAGATAATATAATAAAATTTAAAGATAAAATGATCAAAGAATGTGATTGGATAGTAGGGAATAAGGTTGATGCAAATACTGTTTGGAATAAAATGACAAATTTTATCGTGAGGATAGCAAAAGAGGTTTTAGGTGAGTTCAAAGGAAGATAATTGGGTAGTAAAGAAAGTTGGTGGTGGGATCAAGAAGTCCAAAAAACCATTAAGACAAAAAGAAGTTGGTATAAAATATAACAAAATTGTAGGAATATAGAAAATCTTGAAAAATATAAAGACGCAAGAAAAAGTGCAAAAAATACTATTATTGAAGTTAAACATAGAGCTTATGATACTTTATACACTAACGTAGATGCAAAAGGAGGAAAAGACATTTACAAACTTGCTAGAGCTAGAGGAAGAAAATGCCAAGATCTAAGTGACGTAAAATGTATAAAGGATGAGAATGAAAATGTCTTAATTAGTAAAGAAGACATAAAAGTGAGGTGGTGGAGATATTTGATAAGTTGTTTAATGAAAATCAAAATGAAATATTGAACTTGGAAGTGACAAATGAGGAGAAGACTAAAAATATAAGATTTATTCTCAAAATTAGAGTCCTTGAAGTTAAGATGACATTAAAAAAGATGAAAAGTAGGAAATTTATAGGAGTAGATAAAATACCAATTGAAGTTTGGAAATGTTTAGGGGATAAAGAATTTATTGGTTAACTAATCTTTTCAACACTATTATAAAAACCAAGAAAATGCTAGAAGGATGGAGGAAAAATACATTACTACCTTCGTACAAAAACTAAGGCGATATTCAAAACTATAATAACTATCGTGGAATTAAGATTATGAGTCATACGATGAAATTATAGGAAGGGTAATTGAACATAGAATAATATTAGAAATGAAAATTTCAGAAGATCAATTTAGTTTTATGCTCGGGAGATCTACAATAGAAGCTATTTATCTTTTAAAAAGTTTAATGGAAAATTTTAGGAAAAAGAAGAGGGACCTGCATATGATTTTTATTGACCTAAAGAAAGCTTATGATAGAGTACCTAGGGAAGTTCTTTGGTGGGTCTTAGAAAAGAAGGGAATTTGTAGTTGATATTCGGTGGTCATTAAGGATATCTATGATAGAGTAGTGACTAGCTTTAGGACTATAGGAGGTGAATCTAGAGATTTCCCAATCACAGTTGATGCACATCAAGGTTCAACTTTGATTCCTTATCTTTTTTACTTTAGTAATTGATGAACTAACTAAGAATATCCAATATGAGATCCCTTGGTATATGTTGTTTGCAGATGATATCGTGTTGATTGATGATAGTAGGAGCAGAGTGGAATTTAAGTTAGAACTTTGAAGAGCCAAATTAGAGTCTAAAGGGTTCAAGATAAGTAGGAATTAGATAGAATATATGAATGTAATTTTAGTAATGTAAGGAGTAAAGATTAAACTTGATAATCAAGAGATTAATAGCACCGATAGATTTAGATATCTTGGATCTATTATGCAAGGTGAAGGATAAATTGAAAAAAATGTAGTACATAGAATTAAAACAAGTTGGGTGAAATGGAGGAGTGCGTTAGGTGTGTTGTGTGATCATAGCATACCCTTAAAATTAAAAGGGAAGTTTTATAAGACGGTTATTAGGCTAGCTATGCTTTATGTTTCAGAATGTTGAGCAACTAAGAAACAATATGTACAAAAAATAAGTGTTGCTGAGATGCGAATGTTAAGGTGAATGAGTGGTGTAACATTAAAAGATAAAGTAAGAAATGAACATATACGTAATAATTTAGGTATAGCACCGGTTGAAAACAAGATAAGGGAGGGGCGGCTTAGATGGTTTGGGCATTTGAAATACATGCCTACTAGAGCACTTGTAAGGAGAAGTGAGTTAGTTATTATGCTAGACATTAAAATGAATAGGATTAGACCTAAAATAATTTGGAATAAGGTAGTGAGGAAGAATTTAATAGTCCTTAATCTAATAATGGAAAACACTCTTGATTGGATGAATTGATGGGAAAGGATTCATGTAGCCGATCCCACCTAGTGGAACTTAAAGCTTGTTGTTGTTGTTGTCTTAATTTGGTTATTTGTATGTGCATTAGTCATGCATAGATGCACAAAGAGGCAAGCGTGCACACACACAAACACAATGATAGGAGGAAATAAGGCGGGGATAATCCTTTATAGAGTTAAAAGGCCACCTGCAAATTGTTTTTGCATGGTTATTGTGCGAGAAGGTTTATAATGCTTATTTAATGAACTCTTTTAGTACAATTATGATTGTAGGAAATTTTCTATGAAGGGGAAAATTTTTGTTAGGATCCTTAAATCAATTGGGATTTCTAATTAATGTGTTTTGATTCCCAAATCAATTGAGATTCTATTTAATGTTGGGATTTTTATTTAATGTGTTAGTTTCCCAAATCAATTAGGATTGAGTCCATAAAGGAATTGGATTGGGAAATTTTACATTCCTAGTAGTAGTATATGTAACCCTATGGAGCTTTTTTCATTCAAGCGATAACATAATTCATAACTTTTGGCTAATTTGGAGGTAGATCCCTTTGAAATAATCAACCATATTTCCCCTTTCTATTTTCCATCCTTCCCATCCCTTTGGTATCAAAGCCAGCGTTCTTGTGCATGTCATTAACCCGTTGACAAAAGCAAGATCTTGGAATTCTTGATCTTCGCTCATATGCAATAGCCTAAAAAAATTCAGTAAAGCCCCAGCTGGAATCTAGGCTAAAGCTGAACGTAGCAATATATTTAAGGCTCAAATGAAGAGATCCAGACACTGCTCTCTTAACTACTCATTAAATCTTCCCATAAAGATATAGAAGATGACGCCTCTACATCATCTAATCCTAGGGAGCAGCCATATGTGCAGGAAGGAGGATGCCAAGGATAGCATGATCATGGTCCTCCTTGCATGAAGGTGGAATTTCCTTGGTGGGACAGTGATGACCTTATTGGTTGAGTTTCTAGGGCTAAAAAATAATTTGATTTCTCCGCACTCTAGAAACATCTAAAGTTGAGATTGCTACTATTAGTTTGGATGATGTTGCTATTCAATGGTGGTTTGAACTTCATTATGGAATGCTTTCATGCCTAGAATTTGTTTCTAGGTTACTCATCCGATTTGGGCCCGTTGGAAATGAGAATATTGATGGAGCTTGCCAAAATACGCCAAACTAGCATTGTCTTGGAGTATTAGATACAATTGGAGCGACTATGAAATAGGACTAAAGATTGGAATGAAAGCCAACTCGTTGGTGCTTTAATTGAAGGTCTCCTACCTGACATTTGTTGTGAGATCAAAGTGCATTGACTGTATACCATGATTGCGGAAATTTCCTTTGTATGGTTTGAAGAAGAGAAATTGGGAGAAGAATGATGTCACTCCAGCAAGACCATTAGAAAGCAGAATGTTAGAAGCACTATCACACCACCTACTCGTCGCAATCCTCCTGCCAAATGATGGACAAAAGAGGAACTTAAAGAATGAACAACAAAGGGTTTGTGCTGGCATTGTGATGAGAAGTGGCATAGAGGGCATCAGTGCAAAAAGGGACGACTCTTGATGATTGAACCAGTGGAGAAGCCAAAGGAGGTTGAGAATGACTATGTTGATTCATATAAGGAATGCAATCTGATGATAATGATGAATCTATAACTTTTTCAATTCATGCTTTAACTAGATATGCTATTCACCAAACCATGAAAATTAATGGCGTCCTAAGATGTTAACTTGTTACTATCTTAGTTGATACGAATATCACTATTAATTTCATGGATACTAAAATTGCTAAATGACTAGCCTACTTTGTGGAGCAATGTGAAAAGTTTTAAGTGAAGGTTGTAGATGGAAGGACTTTGACATGCTAGAGCATGTGTCCAAAGCTTAAACTTATTGTGCCGAATTATGGGTTGTATGTTGATTTCTTTTTGCTGCCACTAGAAGACTATGAAGTGGTTTGGGGTATTGAATGGCTAAGGACTCTAGGAGATATAGCTTGGAATTTTTCTAAATTGGTTATAATGTTTGCCATGAATGGCAAAAGAGTGACTTTTAAAGGCAAATGTTGTGGTAATGTCATGACAATTTCAAACCATCGTATGGAGAAGCTCCTATAAACTGAGCAACATGGCTGCCTAGTATAACTTTGAGCACCAGAGGAGTTACTAGATCAATTTGGCTAGGATGAAGGGCTAGAATATCTTATTTCATAATTTTATGACCTCTTTGTGGAGCCATAAGGATTGGCACATCGATGAACACATGATCACCGCATTCCTCTATTGCCAAGTAGCGTCCTTACTAATGCTCGTCCTTATCGCTATTCTTATTGAAAAGGTAATGAAAGAAATGCTAGATGTGTCCGCCTATATTCTTCTCCTCCCTTATTGGTGAAGAAGGGTAGCTCTTGGCAAATGTGTGTTGATTATCAATCACTGAACAAGAAAATTGTGAAGGATAAATATCCTACCCCTGTCGTGGATGAATTGTTAGATGAGTTGGGAGGTGCCCCACAGTTCACCAAACTTGAGTTGATATAAGGCTATCACCAGATTTAGGTACATTGGGATGGCATTCAGAAGATTGCGTTTAAAACTCGTGATGACCATTACAAGTTCTTGGTTATGCCTATTGGGTTAACCAATGTGCTTTCTACCTTCCAAAGTCATGAATGACATTTTTCGACCTTAACTACATACGTTTCTTCTCATATTTTTTGATGAAATCTTGATATATAGCTAATCTCTTGTAGATCATTTATGTCATTTGTGAATTGTACTCACCACTTTTCGTGAGCATCATCTGTTTGTCAAGAAATTTAAATGTAACTCTGCTCAACCTCATGTGGAATACCTTGGGCATATTGTTTTCCAAGAAGGTGTTTTAGTTGAACCTTCTAAAATACAAGCGATGATGGGCTGCCTATTCCACAAACAATCAAAATGTTGTGAGGATTTTAGGGGTTGATCGGTTACTACTGAAAATTTGTCGAGGAATATGAAAAATTAGCACTCCACTAACCACTCTACTAAAAAATGATGCATTCAAATGGAGCGAAGAAGTTGAACAAGCCTTTATCAAGCTTAAGCACGCAATGTCCACCTCACTTGCTTTGCTAGATTTCAACAAGGTGGTCATCATTGAGTTTGATGTATCAAGAGTTGGCATTGGTGCAGTTTTAATGCAAGATGGATGCTCCATTGCTTTCACCACTAAGGCCTCCGTCCTACATCAACATGTTTTTTTATGATAAAGAGATGCTAGCCATTGTGCATGTAGTTGCAGAGTGGAGAATGTATTTAATTGGCCAGCATTTGCAAATATGAACTGATCGCAAGAGCTTAAAGTATTTTTTGGAGCAACGAATTTCTTCCATGGATTAACAAAAGTGGGTTACTAATTTCTTCCATGGAATAACAAAAGTGTGTTACTAAGTTATTAGGCTATGACTATGAGATTATTTACAAGAAAGAGGCGACAATATGGTGGTAGGTGCATTCTCACGACTTCTTGAACAAGTTGAATTTGTAGCTCATTCTATACTTGCATGTATTACTCTTGAACAAATCAGGAAAGAATGGTGGCAAAATCCTTGGAGGAGAGATTCCCGGAGTTTATTGTTGCTCAGCCTTGAGGATAAGGCTGATTAGGATTCCCAAATCAAGTGGGATCTCTATTTACTTTAATGATTCCCAGATGAATCAAGATTTCTAATTAATGTGTTATAATTCCCAAATCAATTGGGATTCTGTTTAATGTTGGGATTTTTATTTAGTGTGTTAGGATTCCCAAATCAATAAGAATTGAGTACATTAAGGACTAGGATGGGATATTTTATATTTCTAATAGCACCCCTGCCCTATATATATGTAACTTTATGGGGCTTTTTCATTCAAGCAATAACATAATTCATAGCCTTTGGCTAATTTGGAGGCAGATTCCCTTGAAGTGATCAACCATATTTTCCCTTACCATTTTCCATCCTTTCAATTTCCCCAATTTCTATACGATAAAATCCTAGGGTCTTATCACATATCTTCTTTGGGGCAAGACAAATCTATTATAAGAAGACTTAATTCATTTGTGACTTTCAAAAATAAGAAAATTGATATGATTTGGTTTGATAGTTTCAACAATCATGCTTGATTTGTTGTCGGCTAAATCTCATATTTGATCTAGATCCTTACAAGATCTTGTATATTCCTTACAAATGGACTTCAAAATAAAGATCTTGACTCTCATTTAATTGTGGTGATGTTCACATGGTAATATATATTCAGTTGATTCATCTGATTTTATTGTGCAACATTTGAAGTTTATTTATTTATTTATTTTTTCGTAAATTGCTGGACCTCATATTTTCTAGTTTGAACATTCTGCTAAAGGAGGTCAATTTCTTGGAGGATTTTATGTGTGTCTATATTTTTATGAGGTATAAATCTTGAACCCAAATACATTGTTGAGCTTTTATTCCCCTTTCCTTTCCATTTTTTTTGAAGTTAAAAAATTAACAAGTTCATTAATCTTCTGAGTTCTTATGCTTGCAAACACTGTTTGACATTGTATTGTTAAAACCTATCACATGTCTTATTACGATGCTGAAGGATGGATGAGCTAATTGCAGTGTTAGGTAGGTTCATTCATTAACCAATGCTAGTTTTCCTCGCCACAAACCTGTTCACTTGGATTTGAAAATATTGTGTTAAAGAGTCTTTGTTTCACCTCGCTCTTTGACAAAGCTCTACGAGTGCATAATTCCTAGGGCTCTTGGGGCCTAGGTGTAGGGTGAAAAGCTCTGGTGTGGGCAGAGCAAGCTGCACTACTTTGAAATAAAATGTATAAAAGTTATTGTTGAAGGGACTTAATGTAAAATTGGAGAACAGTAAAATTAGGAAGGAATGGTGGCAAAATCCTTGGAGGAGAGAATTCCGGTGTTTATTGCTACTCAACCTTGAGGACAAGGCTGATTAGGATTCCCAAATCAAGTGGGATCTCTATTTAATGTAATGATTCCTAGATGAATTGGGATTTCTAATTAATGTGTTATAATTCCCAAATCAATTGGGATTCTATTTAATGCTGGGATTTTTATTTAATGTGTTAGGATTCCCAAATCATAAAGGATTGAGCACGTTAAGGACTTGGATGGGATATTTTACATTTCTAATAGGAGTAATCCTATGGGGCTTTTTCATTCAAGCAATAACATAATTCATAGCCTTTGGCTAATTTGGAGGCAGATCCCCTTGAAGTGATCAACCCTATTTTCCCTACTATTTTCCATCCTTTCAATTTCCCCAATTTCCATATGATAAAATACTAGGGTCGTATCAAATATCTTCTTTGGGGCAAGATACATTTGTTATAAGAGGACTTAATTCATTTGTGACTTTCATAAGTGTGAAAGTTGATATGATCGGGTTTGATTCATACTTGATTTGTTGTTGGCTAAATCTCATATTTGATCTAGATCCTTACAAGCTCTTTTATATTCCTTACAAATGAACTTAAATAAAGATCTTGACTATCATTTAATTGTGGCGATGTTTGCATGGTAATATATATTCAGATTATTCATCTGATTTTACTGTGCAACATTTAAAGTTTATTTTTTTCATAAATAGCTGGACCTCAATGTTTCCTAGTTTGAACATTCTGCTACAGGAGGTCAATTTCTTGGAGGATTTTATGTGTGACAATATTTTTATGAGGTACAATCCTGAACCCAAATACATTTTTGAGCTTTTATTCCTCTTTCCTTTCCATTTTTTTTTTGTAAAATTAAAAAATTAACAAGTTCATTAATCTTCTTAAGTTCTTATGCTTGCAAAACACTGTTTGAAATTGTATTAAGTTTTAAAAGACTCAATTGAGGCTTTCTTTGAGGTGAGCCTCAAGGCAAGGCATGCCTAAAACGCCTTAAGGCTCAATATAAAACAGCAAATTCCAAAAAGGCTAACGCATTATTTGCTGAGGCTTAAGCATTTTTACAAAAGGCTCGCCTTTTGCGCCGTTTTAGTTAAGGCTTACGCATTTTGAATTTTTGATTCTCAAGTTAGAATTGGTTAGAAAATTTTAACTACATGTTTATATAAAAGGAAATGTCATAATATGAGTTGATTTCTAAAACTCTTGAGAACCTCAAACCTCTCCAAAATAACTGAGAGTTGTATCTTAGATCAAAAAAATAGTTTGAACTTTATAGTAGTATAGCTATCTCATCTTTAAGTCATGTACTCAAATTAGCAATTTTTGAATGGCCACAAGCAGTTTGCAAAGTATATATACTTTTTCTTTTTTACATTTTATTTGTGATTTTCTTAATTTTTTCTTAATTTTTGTAATACATATTATTTATTTACATACTTTTATCTCAAAAACAAATTCCCAAAAGGCTTGCGCCCCAACACCTTGAGGCTTATGCCTCGCCTCTAAACGGTTAAAACGCCTCGCCTTAAGCCTTCTCCTTAAAAAACATTGCATTGTTTTGTTAAAAACCTATCACATGTCTTATTAGTTATTACGATGCTGAAGGATGGATGAGCTAATTGTGTTAGAGGCAGGTTTGGTCATTAACCAATGCTAGTTTTCCTCGCCATGAAACTGTTCACTTGGACTTGAAAATAGTGTTAAAGAGCATTTGTTTCACCTTGCTCTTTTAAAAAGCACTATGAGTGCTTAATTCCAAGGGTTCCTAGGGCCTAGGTGCAAGGTGAAAAGCATAGGTGTGAGGAGAGCAAGCTGCACAGCTTAGAAATAAGATGTATAAAAGTTATTGTTGAAGGGACTTAATATAAAATTGGAGAATATTAGAAAAACAGCTTATAGTAATTTTTGAATGCCCAAAACAAAAGGAAGACATTGTCCATGAAATAAAAACCACATTTGGAGTAAAGGAGGAAAAATCAATAATGCAACGTATTAGTGTTTTGTGGCTTTTTCCTTTTAGACTTTTTTTACATTATCTTTCTTCTTGTGTTTTGAATTCCCCAAAATGAAAAAGAGAGAAAGACTTTGCCTAGAAAAGAAAAAAGAGAAAACATAAAAAGCAAGGGTAAGGCTATGCGGTGATGATGCTCCCCTTACCCTCGTAAAGTGGGGATCCTTAGAGGCCAAGGATGCCTTTTTATTTTTTTTTTTATTTGAAGCAAAATGGGAAAAATGTCAATAACAGACGCCTTTTTGTGCGTAAAGCTCCAATCTTAGTGCGAACCTCTGGTGTCTCAAGCACACCAATGTCAAATTTAGTTATATTATTTTATACATTGATTCTTTGTTTTGGCTGCTTGCATATATTTTCCTGGGCCAAATATGGTATCTTTTACAATGGGAATTTTGTCTATTGGTGGTATCTTTGTCTGATCTTATTATCATGAATTCTTACTGAATTCACCTAGATCCAGGGAATAGACCGAATCATTATAAAAGGGTGAGGGTTAATAAGTTAGAACAAGAAACTAAGATTTGATTGGCAACTTGGAATATAGGGAATTCGGGAAAAATGTATGGAAATAGTGGAAATAGTGTTTGGAAAGAAAATTAATTTAATCTGCCTTCAAGAGACAAAATGGGTGGGAGAGAAAGCTATAGAAATTGAAAATTTTGGATTTAAACTTTGGTACACTGGTAAAGAAAAACATGAAAATGGGGTGGGTATTATTGTAGATATAGACCTAAAAGATAATGTAGTAGGTGTTAAAAGAATATGGGATAGGATCATTAAAATTAGGATATTTTTTGGCTTGGATATAGTGAACGTCATTCGTGCATATGCTTCCCAAATGAGCTTAGCAAAAAATCTAAAAAGAGAATTCTAGGAAGATATGGATAGTATTTTACAAGAGATATCAATGTCTGAAAAGGCATTCATAGGAGCTTATTTGGATGGTCACATTGGCAAAGATAATATAGGATATGAGAGGATACGCGGAGGTCATGGATATGGAGATAAAAATGAGGCTGATGATACAATATTAGATTTTGCTATATCTTACGATTTGGTAATATTGAATACTTGTTTTATAAAAATAGAAGAACACTTAATAACTTTCAAGAGTGGGTACAGTAAAAACCAAATATATTTTTTCTTCTTGACCGAGAACGGGCCCTATCTATCACTCTATCTTAAAAGGATTGTAAAGTTATTCCAGGTGAAAGTTTGGCTACAAAACATAGAGTCTTAGGATTAGATATACATATTAAAATATGGAAGAGAAGGAGTAGCATAAATCAACTCAAGAGGAATACATGGTGGAACTTGAAGGGAGATAATATAGTAAAATGCAAAGATAAAATGAACAAAGATTGTGATTGGATAGTAGAGGATAAGGTTCATGCAAATACTGTTAGGAATAAAATGGCAAATTCTATCGTAAGGATAGCAAAAGAGATTTTAGGTGAGTCCAAAGGAAGATACTTGGGTAGTAAAGAAAGTTGGTGGTGGGATCAAGAAGTCCAAAAAACCGTTAAGACAAAAAGAAATTAGTATAAAATATGGCAAAATTCTAGAAATATAGAAAATATTAAAAAATATAAAGAAGCGAGAAAAAAAAAAAGTAAAAACGGCTATCAATGAAGCTAAACATAGAGCTTATGCTTGGAAGATCAATAATAAAAGCTATTTATCTTTAAATGAGTTTAATGGAAAAGTTTAGGGAAAAGAAGGACTTGCCTATGGTTTTTATTGACCTAGAGAAAGTGTATGATAGAGTATCTAGGAAAGTGCTTTGGTGGGTATTAGAAAAGAAGGGAGTTTACAGTAGATATACAGAGGTCATTAAGGATATGTATGATAGTGTAGTGACTAGTGTTAGGACTGTAGGAGGAGATTCTAGAGAGTTTCCAATCACAATAAGTATATATCAAGGTTCTACTTTGAGTCCTTATCTTTTTGCTTTAGTAGTAGATGAAATTACTAGAAATATCCAAAATGAGATCCCTTGGTGTATATTGTTTGCAGATGATATTGTGTTGATTGATGATAGTAGGAGTGGAGTGGAATCTAAGTTAGAACTTTGGAGAGTTATATTAGAGTCTAAAGGGCTAAGGATAAGTAGGAATAAGATTGAATATATGATTTGTAATTTTAGTAATGTAAGGAGTAGCAATAGAGAGAAGATTGAACTGGATAATCAAGAGATTAATAGTAGTGATAGATTTAGATATCTTGGACCTATCATGCAAGGTGAAGGGGAAATTGAAGAAGATGTAGTACATAGAATTAAGACAGGTTGGGTAAAATGGTGGAGTGCGTCACATGTGTTGTGTGATCATAGAATACCCTTAAAATTAAAAGGGAAATTTTATAAGATGGCTATAAGGCTAGCTATGCTTTATGGTTTAGAATGTTGGGCAACTAAGAAACAACATGTACAAAAAATGAAAGTTGTTGAAATGCGTGTGTTAAGGTGGATGAGTGGTTTAACATTAAAAGATAAAACAAGAAATGAACATATATACCATAATTTAGGCATAGCATTGGTTGAAAATAAGATAAGGAAGGAGCAACATAGATGGTTTGGGCATTTGAAACGCAGGCCTTGTAGAGCACCTATGAGGAGGAGGGAGTTATGGTTTTTGGCATGTAAAGCAGTAGGGGTAGGCCCAAAATAACTTGGAATGAGGTTGTGAGGAAGGATTTAACAGCCCTTGATCTGATAGAGGAAAATGCTATGGATCGGGTGAATTGTTGGAAAAGGATTCATGTGGCTGACCCCACCTAGTGGGACTTAAGGCTTGTTGTTGTTGTTGGTGGTGGTTCTTGGTGGCTTTGGTTGGGGCTTTTTGAATTATGAACAGAACACTTTTTTCTACAAATATTTGAATCATGTTTACACTATTTCTGACTAGTTTTTCATGCTATACTCTTCAGTCTCATCTCCTGTATATGACAGTGATTACCAACAAATCACTAATTTAATTATGTAGTTTATCTACGTAGAAAAACTATTCTTGTTACATAAAACTAATTTTGTTTTTCCATATTTTGCATTGTTGACTCTTTTTTTCTGTTTTTCTTCTTTTGGTGTGTAATTTGTCCTACAGAAGGTGCAGAAGACAATGCTGCAAGCAGATGTCCAATCAAAATTGGATAAAAGTCCTGTCACAGTGGCAGATTATGGTTTTCATTGAACTCTCTTGCACATTCAAATTTGTTTTATTTAATATTTTATTAATTGTGTACACTTGCAACTTGATGCTTTAATTCAGTTGATTGTAAAATCACATTGCTTTATATACTTTAAAGCGTGCAGCTGCTCTGCAGTAGTGCAGTACATACTCTTGTATGCAAATTGTAGCAACTGAATTTGTTGCTAGGAATGTATAGATTTGGTGCACTTTTAATTTGCTGTAACTTCTTTTCTCTATATATAGTTTGTCTACCCAGTTAGATAAATAAGACAAATGCTGTCTTTATAAAAATTTTTGAGGTACACTTTCAGATCATAGAACAAGCTGTTTGTCCTTGTACTTTCCCATTCCAGGGATGTGTATTTTGTCCTATTTTAAAAATATTTATGCAATATAGTTTCAGAGAGGCCCAATTTGATGTTGAAGGATTAGGAGTCAATTTGTGAATTGTCTAGTTCATTTGCATACTGTGTGCAGACTTTTGTAATGTTATAATGTCCATCTAGTTGGGATGCGCTGCAACAATGTAACCCCTTCAAACATTGATATACTTTTTGTAGGTCAATTTGGAAGTGTTTCTAAGCAACAATTCCCTTGGGATGAAGGTGAATCTTGAGATTAAAATGGTTGACAATTCCATTGAATTTCCACAAATCCTTGTTCTTAGCTGGAGTGCTCAGGGACGTGCCCAAGTATCTGGGGCTTTTTCTGAATTGGGCAGCAATGGTGTGGAAGCACTCCAAAGAATAAGTCTTGCTTATGGGATTATGAACATTTGTTCTGCTATTTAATTGAAAATTCTTGGAAACTGATTTGGGATTTCTCTCAATCAGACTTAGTAAAGACATACCCAGAAGATTTGTCTGAGTTATGACAACTGATGATCTAACTTTTATTTCAACCTCCGTAGAGGATAGTTCCAAAAAGGATTGGACATGGTAGCATATATAAGCAGTTTAGCTAATACGACTCACTAACTCAGGATTCTAGAGAATTGTGTAGCTAATTTGTTGTGAAAGATCCAAAGATGAGACAAGAATCTGTATAGTGGTAGTTCAGCAACTTCTGCTCAAATTGCTTGTAAATAAACACAGGGAATCCATCAGAAGCCCAGGCTTTGAAATTAAAAACAGGAAGTCCATCTCAAGAGATGGATGTTGAGCATAGCTAAATGGCATTGGTAAAAAAAATATAAAATAATTTTTTTGTTCAGCAATTTCATGTTAGAATGTGGAATTTAAGGAGAGATGAAGATACTGGTTTTAATTGCACCAGAAGGAGTAATTTTATTGGGCCTACATTTAATTGGACCAGAGAATTATTTTGTTGGGCCTAAATCAGGAATTTCTAGGCCCAACAACAGGAGAGCCACTTACTGCCAAGTGTTGAAAACAGGGCTAGAGGAAATGAGCTCTATGAAGGCCCAATCTGAATTTCAAACAGACCATGTATTTGTTGGGCTGGGAGATATACGGGCTTTTGTACATTTTAGTGGGCAGGAGCCCTCTTGTTCATGTGATTTTTCTTTTAGGCCCGAAAGAATGAGGAGGGGAGGAGATCAATGGAGTTGGAGGAAACACAGGTTGAAGAAGTGGCATTGGCAGTGTCTATGAGAATAGGAAAACAGTCTCAATTCTTGCATAGACTTTCAGAAGTATACGAACAAGTGAAGATGGAGAGGAGTGGTTTCGTAACAAGGAAAAGGGCAAGGAGGTTGTGGATTCCAATAACCAGAAGGAAGATCTGTCTAATTTTATAGAAGATGGGGAAGATTCAATGTCCTCTTTCAATCTTGAAGCTGATGGATTGCAAATGAAACAATTGAGGAGATAAGAGAAAGGATGAGGCAAGGCTAAAGTGAGATGGAAGAGGCATTGGCTGCATCTAAGAGAATAGGAAAACAGTTTTAACTCTTGCATAGACTTTCAGAAGTGTACAAGCAAATGAAGACAGAGAGGAGAGATTTTGTGACATGAATTTTGTGACACGAAAAAAGTTTGTGGATTCATGGAACTAGAAGGAATATCAGTCTAAATGTTATAGAAGATAGGGAAGAGTCAATGTCCTCATTCAATCTTGAAGCTGATGAATTGTTAATGGAACAATTGAGGATCTAAGATGAAGGATGAGGCAAGGCTAAAGGCATGATATTTTTGGAGGAGGAGAAATTGACACTAGCTTAAGTTCAGAGTCTCCTTCATCAGTAGATATTGCCTTGGTCTGGGTTTTAGAAGTCAGGGTACGGATGCTGCCAGGAACTCAAAAGGTACCAGTTTCTCCACAGCAACTAAAGACTCACTCTTTTAAAACATCTTAACCATTTAGTTCTTTTCTAAACACCAATTTGTCAAATAAGGACCTGGGAAACAACACTTTAGGAGCAAATTTGGGGAACATTGCAACTTCTGAAGGTAATCAGTCTAATTTTGTGTCTTCCCTTATTAACTCTGATTTATTGAAGTGCCATAAGGAGTTAGAGATTGAGGGAACCAAAATGTTGTTGGCCTATTGGGGGATGAGAGAGAAAATTAGGAGGCCCAAGAACTTCTTGATGATTTGGGTTATACCTTGACAGCTCACTTTGGGGGTTTGGTTAGGCTTAAGGAGGGAATAGGGGAGAGGAAAAAAGCTAAATGTTAAGTAGAGAATTAGTTAGATTAGTGACCTTAGCAAACTATGAGAAAGGGGGTAGGTGCTCGGGGGTTGATAGTGTTACCAAATGAAGACATTATCTTGGATTGTAGCGGTCTTGGGGGGCTAGATTAGAGAAGGGTTGTTAAAAACTTGGTGAACTAATTTGACCTAGATATTATGTTTTTACAAGAGTCTAAATTAGGTGAGATTGACCCTTATAAGGTTTTTAAGACTATTTGAAATCATAGATTTAAGGATTCAGTGTCTTTACCCTCCTTAGGGGCTTCAGGGGGTCAAATTGTGACTTGAGATACTAGAGTTGCATCTTGTAAGGATTATGTATTTGACTGCTACTCCTTGTATGTGTTCCTTGAGATTAAGGTGGTCAAGGAGGTGGTTTACATCTGTTTATAGCCCTACAATATGCTCCTTGAGGAGTCGTTTTTGAAGAGTTGGCTATCTTGTTTGGATTTTGCGATCCTTGTTGGGTGGAAGGGGGTAATTTCAAAGTTATTAGAAACTCCAGGGAGAAGTTTGGGGGATCGAGGGTGATTGCTAGTATGAGATCTTTTGAATCTTTCATCGGGGACAGTGGTATGAAGGATGTCCCTTTTGAATAATGGTAGCTTTATTTGGATGGCTAGTGGGAATAGACAAGCATTGACCCATATTGATAGATTCCTGTTTACTATCGAAGATTTGTTCCCAAATATTGTTTAAAAGGTGCTGGTTAGGCCTACCTCTGATTATTGCTCAATCTATTTAGACTCTAATCTTTTTGTGGAATGGATAGCTTTTAGGTTTGAGAATATGTGGCTTTCGCATTCTTCATTTCATGATAACATTGGAGCTTGGTGGAAGGAGTGCTTTGTTTAGGGTTGGGAGGGTTTTAAGCTGATGAGAAAATTGACATTTGTCAAATGTAAGCTTAAGATTTGGAGTAAAGAAGTGTTTGGGGATATTAAGGAGAGGAAAAATAATATTTTAAAGGACATAATTATTTGGGTGGATTGGAGGAGTGTGGTCTTGTGGGGGAGAAAGATAGATAGAAAAGGGTTTACATTAATAATGATCGTGAAATGATTTTGTTGAGGAAAGAGAGGAGTTGGCTGCAGAAGTTGAGGGTTGGGTGGGTTAGAAAGGGGGACTGCAATTCTAGGCTTTTCCATTGGATGGCCAATGCGAGGCGAAGGAAAAGTCTTATTGAGGAGTTAGAGGTAGAGTCAGAGAGGTTGGTAAGCGATAATAAACAAACGGCAGATGAGATTACTGATTTTTTTAAAGCATTGTATTTTGACAAATGCACGAATATGTTAATGGTGGATGGGTTAGATTGGACACCAATAGGGAAAGCAGGAGCTAAGTGGTTAGAGAGGCCTTTTGGCATGGAGGACGTTAGGAGGGCGGTGTTTGATTTGAATAAGATAAAGCACCAGGTTCTGATGGCTTCACAATGGCTTTCGTTCTAGATAGCCGGGATGTGATGAAAGAGGACATTATAATAATTTTTTTTAAGGAGTTTCATTTGGGGTGGGGGGGGGGGGGGGGTTTAGTGTGTAAGAGTATCAACTCTACTTTCATTGCTTTTGTCCTAAAAAAGGATAGGTCTAGGAGAGTGAAGGATTTTAGGCCCATTAGTTTTGTTACTGGTGTTTATGAGGTGCTTTCTAAGTTTATTTTGAGGAGGTTGAGAGAGGTGTTGGGAGAAATGGTGTTGTTGGCCAATTTGCTTTTGTGAAATACAATCAAATCTTAGATGTGGTTTTGGTAGCAAATGAGGTGGTGGAGGATGCAAGAAGGAGAGGCAAGAAGGGTGTGGTATTTAAATTGGATTTTGAAAAAGCCTATGACATGGTCAATTGGGGTTTTCTAGAGAAAGTTCTATAAAAAAGGCTTTTGGAAATCATTGATGCTAGTGGATAAGTGGGTGTCTCAACTCCACTAATATGTTGATCATTGTTAATGGGCAGCTTAGGGATTGTTTTAGTGTTTTGTGCAGGTTAAAGCAAGGAGACCTGTTATCCCCTTTTTTGTATACTCTAGGTTGATGCTCTTAGTTGGATGATTTCTTGAGCTCAGGACCTTGAAGTTATTGGCGGTTTGTCTATTGGAGTGGAGGGAGTGGAGGTGTCTCAACTTTAATTTGCTGATGATACTATCTTTTTCCTTGAGAATAATGCTGTGAAATCTATAGACACCCCAATTTTGATCGGGCCTTTCTTTTCCTCTCAATAAGGGGACCTTTCGTAACAACATAGTTATTTGCATAAGGAGAGGTGGTAGGCTTGCCAAGGCTTGGGTCCTTAACTACCAAAGGTAAAATTTATAAACCTAACTACTCCCAAGTTCAATAGAACAGTGAGTAAGTTAGGTATTGATCCTCGGAGACTAGTGTGCAATTGTTAACCACTTTTAGCCTAGTTTACTGCACTTTGTGTAAAAGGAAAAAGGAGAGATATTTCAAGTGTTTTTCTAACATCTACTGAAAGCAGGTAAATTTTATGTTATCACTACTTCTACAAAGCATATCTTAGATCATGAATCAAGCCTAGACTGTCGTGCGTACTAACTATGTCCAATCAGCTATTCGTCCTAGGCTAACGGCTAAGTGAACCATTCGATTACATAGAGTAGCAAAGGTGCACCAATCGTTCGGAGCACGATCGGGAACCAGGGTATACTCTATCACAATGATCATGAGATCACCCCATACATGAATTGTAGCCTAGTCCGTATAAGTGAATAAATCGCTAGCTAGGCTATCCTTTACCCTAGGGTTTCAACACAATCAAAGATGTAAACTTGCATTGAAAGTAAAGTGCCGGTATTGAAAATTGCATGTATTTAAATGAGAGCAGTAAAGAAAGCATGTAAAGGAAAGCATGTAAAATCGGCTTCAATTGCAACTCAAAGGGCTGTCACTAACGATCAAGAATACAATCAAGAACCATGTATTCTAAACGGAAGCCCAAGGAACATGAAGGTTGTCATAGGCCTTTGGCAATTCCATGCACGAACTAGTACAGGAATTGAAAGGAAAAACCGTAAATCCTAATCTAATTGGCCCTCAATGGCTTTCTATGCCCGCCACTAACTTAAGAGTGGCCAAATAGGAACCCTAAGAACATAGACGAAGCTATCTTTTATACCCAATAGGGTTTACAAGGTTTAAAATTCAAAATAGGAAAGTTCTGCAAAAATTTCACGAAGCAGTTTGCATCTGTCGACCAGGTTGCACCCTTCTTCTCCCTTGGTCGCGCCCTGGTCGAGGCTTGCGGGAAATCAGGAATTCAAATTCAGGTCCTCTTGACCTAGTCGCACCCTTGGGTTTTGCTGGTCAAGCTGATGGTCGAGACTTGCAAGATCTCAGTCTTTAGGAAAGTTCAGGATCTCGACTTGGTCTCCCTAGTCGAGTTGTTGGTCAAGACTCTCAGTATCTCTGGCTCAGTTAGCTTCAATATCTCGACCTAGTCGCCCCTAAGGGTCACTTGGTCGATCAGTTGGTCGAACCTTGCAGCATTTATTTCTCAGTCTAAACCTCGGAGTCTGTTGCTTGTGACCTGGTCGCCCCTGTGTTAGTTGGTCGCCCACATGGTCGAACAGAGTCTTCTTTCCTTTGATTAATTGAGGCTATAGGGTTTGGTTAAGCATCTGATTTGAGCTTTGTGCACTCCAATTACTCCCTTGGCTTCTCGTATACCTTAACTCCTTGGTTTTAACCTGTTTTTTCTTGAAAAATGAACAAAACCTTGCGTAACTCCGAACTATGATAATAACGGTTAATTACAAGATAAATGAAGACAAAACAAAGGTATAAGAGGGCCTAAAATAGTGCATTTTAGAAACACATCACAACCCCCAACTTATACTTTGCTAATCATCGAGCAAAGCAGAAACTAAGAAAACTAGAAAATCTTATATGGCTCCTGTTTCGTGGGAAACACAATTGCATTTACTGTATGCAACAAGGCTTTAAACCCTTAGGTGATCCTAGTGGACGAGTTGTAGTCTCGTGAGGGTTTCTAGGGTGATACCCACAAACACCAATCTCAGTGAACATCAATAAGATCACATGCAACACAATCATGTCATTTTACATATAGGAATATAACCTAATTACAAGCAGATTTTTCATGCATAACTCTGTTATACAACAACTCTAAAGCAAATCACTCATGCAAGTGCCAACATTGTATAGCCATCAAGAAAAGCACATCTCATAGAGAATCAACCAGCAATTGCAATTTAGAGTTGATATCATCATATAAATTCAAGTATGAACAGGCAAAATCACAACGCATGTGTAAGGTGAATGATTCATCAAACTCAGGTCACCTTTGGACACCTACAGATGGTCGTCTTGACTCAGCCTCATTGGACACTCAGGTCACCTTTGGACACCTACAGATGGTTGTCTTGACTCAGCCTCATTGGTATACTCTCAAAAACACTCAAAAAGGTAGGCTCATTGTCATATGTGAGGAAAAATGTCATGATCAATCATCTCACATATTTCGAAGAACTAACGCTAAAAATGGAGTGAACTAGTCTCATAAGAATGGGATCTAGCCTATTAATGAAGTGTCGGGTCCTTCATTCTAGCGCCTTCTCACCTAGTCGCTACATCCAACCAAGACTACCTTAGATTGACTTATCCATAGACTAGGCGTGAATACAACATATGCATTTGATAGTTGAAGAAGCTTCATATGTGCAGGAACATGTGTGTTGTGTCCCTAGCTTGACCCTTTCGTATTTGGAGTAGGTAAACTATGTATATTTCATTTCTTTTTCTTTTGCTCATTCTTTTTACATTTTTCTTCATGGTTAGCTAGGACAATCATTACAACCTTTTGTCGTCTTCATGCAAAAAGGAGTTCCATGAAATATGCCTTTCTCTTGGGGTGACTTAATTTTCATATCTTGAGTAGGCTAAACGGCCTAGGTTTATATCTCCCCACTCGACATCACCTCTAGGCTAGCAAATGCAAAAATAGAGACTAGCATGCAAAGAATGTCCAGGGAAGGAAAGTTGATTTCCGTGAACTCAGAGTTTGACGTCAAAAACTCTAAAAAAAAAAAAACGAAAGGCTTAACAAGACCTCACAAGGTGTCATAGTCGCCATGTTTGTTCTCTTAGTGCTCTCAAGAGACCCTAAGTGCTATGAATCATGTGAAAGTGCATTCTAGCCTTGTGAACTACCATTTAAATACAAGACTTTGAACAACAATATTAAAACAAATGAATCATTAGTCAACCCTCATAGAGTGACAAAACAATACATTGACTATATTATGTGAAACTATGTACAATTAACTCACTACTTCGTTAGTGAACATAACAAGGTCATGTAAATGATAAGCCTATGAATGTAACATGTATGTGATAGTAAAGGGCATAACAGTGTTATCGTGGCATAAAACAGATAATGTCACTGAAAAATTTTGAAAATCAGGTCATTTTTGTGCTCAAACATGTGCCATGTAGTGCTTCCCTAATCCCCTACCCCCAACTTAAAACTTCTGTGTCCCTATTGAAGTGTGGAAAGAAAGAACCTGGCAAGAAAGAGATGGACACACTGCACGGTGCTATAATATCAACTAGCGTACCTTCGTAAGTAACACCCACATAAAATCCATAATTAGCGAGAAAAACACAATGATACACTGAAGCACAAAAGCCAAATAGAAGCAAAAGCACCATGTATTTTCATTAATATCATAGGTAGTACAATGGAAGATGTAAACATCATAAGAACAGGTACAACCAACAAAAGCATGGTGAGATACAAGAAAAGAAAATAAAATAAAATTAAACGAAATTGTGCACGAGCATAGTACATATGTAGATAGCGCAAAAGGATCCTAAGTGTCCTGCCCTAAGCAGAGTTAGAATCGAAATAAGAATCCAAGACAGAGTAAGATGAGAGTTCTGCTGCTCTAGTGGCGTTGTGGGCCCGTGCCATTGCCTCTAATATGCAGCGTGGGTTAGGAGAAAGAGGGGAGGGTGGTCTGCGCGGCCTAAGGATTCAGAGTGGCACCGACTAGGGAAAATGGCCTCCAGAAGCCCTGGGGTAACATTTGGGGGCTGCTCAGTAGTGGGTGGCGTAGCAGAACACGCTGGGGTCAACTGCACATCCTCAAGGGTCACCCTTGGTTCCCTTGTCTCTTTCGAAATCCGGTCGTGCTCGCTCTGGGTCGCCCGACCCCTGGAAGAAGACTCTCCTCTTGGCGAGTTCAAAATCCTCTGCTACTTAGTGGCGCTTCGTGGTGAGTGACTGTGCTCTGAGGTAGCTTGAAGCTCCGTTCATGGAGGCATTGGCGAGGAAAGATGAAATGGAGATGGATAGGGAGAAAATGAAGAGAAATGGTTGAAACTCTAATGCTCTGGGATGTAGGGTTGTGCACGGTGGGGCTCACCGTAGCTAGGGAAAGTTGCCGTAGGGCGTTGGAGAAGAGTGAGGGGAGCTTGGGTGACTAGGTCGGAGAAGGGTGCGACAAAGGAGGTGCGAAGGAATCAAGAGAAAGTGGTTTCGAGCTTTGCGGGAAGAGGGTTTTAAGCATGACTTTCAACAGCTTCAACTAGGTCGCACCAGCTGAGTGCTAGTCGCGCCAGGTTGCACCCTAACTGATTCAAGAAAATTTGACCTGCAAACTAGTCTTCTTGCAAAAGCATTTCTGTAAACATGTGTTCCATGTTGAAGCATTTAGCAATATCCAAAAAATTGCACATATTGGTTCATAGATAGGCACTAGATGATTTGCAATTGAATTATATAGTTATTAACAATAAAGCAACATATATATGTGTATGCATAAATAGAAAGGCTTGTGCATACGTAAGTTAGAGCAGCCCAATGTAGAAACAAGACTAGAGCATGTTTGTTGACGTTTCCTCTTAAGTTGTCTTGCTAGCCAATTTTTAATACTTGCTAGTCTCAACCTAGTGTGGCTTTGTACTCTTGTGCAATGCGCTCGTGATGTCCTAAACATGAGCTTTATTTTGTTAGCTATACTTTAATACTTCTTTGGACCCATCGTGGTTCACCCCTTCCTTGGACCCCGCATACCTAGGAGGTTTTTTTGAAATTTATTTTATTTTATTTTATACTTTAATACTTCTGACACACTATTGAAGTAATATGCTTTGTTGCATATGCTAAGTATTATGTTTGAGAGTAGCATTTTTTTTTTTTTTTTGGGTACTTTGGGTATGCAATCTAGCTAGAAAAGATGTTGGCAGTTCCAAACTCTCTGCATTACCTCTCCATTAATTCTTCTATTTCTAGTTTTGGAGTATTTTTTGGCATATTATTTACCCTCAAAAGAATGTTTCTTGTTCATTTCCTTTGTTTTGTTGATATTTTTTATGCTCTTCCAAATCAATCATTTACCCCACATTTCCAATTTTTTTTTATGCTGGATCCTAAATCCATACATTTAATGAATTTTTTGGATGTGCCGTATGAATCCTTATCGAATATTTGCTGGGGCGTCCTCTACAAGTGACGCGTCGCACTTGTACCACCTGGGTGTAGCGAAAAGTGGACGACGGTGGGCTAGGTCGTCGCCTCGAAGCGACGTGCTGTGTCGGCGCCCGGATATGGTGTCAAATATATGAGGGTTCCTGCATTATTCTGGACGTGGGCATGTAAAGAAGTTAGTTCAGGACTAGGATTAGATTAGCAACTTGGAATATAGGGACACTTACAGGTAAAAACATGAAATTGTGGACAATGATTATAAGAAAAAAATAATATAATTTGCCTTCAAAAAACTAAGTGTGTGGGGGAGAAAGCTAGAGAAATTGATAAATCAAGATTTAAACTTTGGTACACTGGGAAAAAAAAACATAAGAATGGAGTAGGAATTATTGTAGACAAAAACTTAAAAGATAGCTTTGTTGATGTAAACATAGTAGGGGATAGAATTCTAAATATCAAGATGGTATTAGGTCAAGGGATAATAAATATCATTAGTGCTTATGCTCCTTAAGTAGGATTAGCAAAAAATCTTGAGAGACAATTTTGGGAAGATATGGATAGTATTATACAAGGCATACCAAGGATTGAGAAAATATTCATAGGAGATCTAAATGGACACATGGGAAGGGATAATAAAGGTTGTGAGAGGATACTAAAGGATATGGATATAGAGACAAAAATGAGCCTGGGGAGATGATCTTAGATTTCGCTATGTCACAGGATTTTTTTATAATGAATACTTGCTTTAAGAAGAGAGGAACACTTAAGAACCTTTAAAAGTAGACAAAATAGAAGTCAAATAGAATTTTTTTTTTCTTTTTCTTTTTAAATTAGGTGGCTAGATTGTTTATCATGCAAGGATTGTAAAGTTATTCAAGGTGAAAGCCTAACCACACAACATAGAGTCTTAGTGTTAGATATATGTATTAAAAAATGAAAGAAAAATGATAAAATAAACTAGTGTAAGAGAACTAAGTGGTGGAACCTAAAGGGAAAAAATATAATAAAATTTAAAGATAAAATAATCAAAGATGGGGATTGGACTATAGAGGATGTGACAGATGCAAATACTCTTTGGATTATATTAGCTAGCTCTATTAAAAAGATAGAAAAAGAAATTTTAGGTGAATCAAAAGGAAGATTCTCGAATAGCAAAGAAAGTTTGTGGGAGGATAAAGATATCCAAAAAGAAGACAGAGAATTTGGTATAAAATGTGGTAAAAATGTAGAAGTATGGATAACTTTGAAATGTATAAAAAGGCGAGAAAAGATGCAAAAAAGGCCATTAGTGGAGCTAAACACAGATCATTTAATAGTTTGTATGATAGATTAGATACAAAAGAAGAGAAAAAAGATATATTTAAAATTACCGAAGTTAGAGAAAGGAAGAGTAAGGACTTGGGAAATGTAAAATGTATAAAAAGTGAGGATGATATTGCCTCATTAAGGATGAAGACATAAAAGAAAGATGGTGAATTTACTTTGGTAAGTTTAATGAAAACCAAATAGAAGGCTTAAAATTAGAATTGACAAACGAGGAAAAGACTAAAAGTATGAGATTTATTCGCAAAATTAGAGTCAACGATGTTAAATTTGCACTAAAAAAAATGAAAAATGGAAAAGTTATAGGACTAGATAACATCCCAATTGAAGTTTGGAAATGCTTAGGTGATAACGGAGTTATATGGTTAACTAATTTATTTAATACAATTATAAAAATTAAGAAAATGCCAGATGAATGGAGGAAAACACTTTAATGCCTATATACAAAAATAAAAGAGAGATTCAAAATCGTAATAACTATTGTGGAATTAAACTTATGAGTCATATGATGAAACTGTGGGAAAAGGTAGTTGAACAAAGATTTAGGTTAGAAACAAAGGTATCTAAAAATTAATTTGTTTTTATGCGTAGGAGATCTACCATAGAAGCTATATATATTTTAGGAAGATTAATGGAAAAGTTTAGGGAAAAGAAGAGGGACTTGCATATGATAAGGTACCTATGGAAGTTCTATGGTGGGTTTTAGAAAAAAAGGATGTAAGTAGTAGGTATACTGATGTCATTGAGGATATGTACGATGGAGTAATGACTAGTGTAAGGACTATAGATGGAGAAACTAGAGAATTTCCAATCACCATGTGTACATCAAGGATTTGCTTTGAGCCCATATCTTTTTGCTTTAGTGATGGACCAACTGACTAAGAGCATTCAAAATGAGGTTCCATGATATTTTATTGATTAATGAAACTAAGGGCAGGGTAGAGGCTGAGTTGGAATTATGGAGAGAAGTTTTGGAACCTAGAAGCTTTAGGATGAGTAGAAATAAGACAAAATATATGAAATGTAATTTCAGTAATGATAGGAGGAATATTGGAGACAAAATTAAACTTTATGATGAAAAAATAAATAGCACTTGTATATTTTGATACCTTGGATTTATTATGCAAATTGAAGGAGAATTTGAAGATGATGTAATGCATAGAGTTAAAGCAGGTTGGCTAAAATGGAGAAGTGTTTCAAGTATGCTCTGTAATTGTAGAATACCCGTAAAATTAAAAAGGAAGTTTTATAGGATGATTATAAGACCCGCTATGTTATAGGATCAAAATGTTGGGCGACGAAGAAACAAAATATCCAAAAAGTAAAAGTTGCCCAGATGAGAATGCTTAGATGGATGAGTGGTATAACACTGAAAGATAAATTAAGGAATGAACATATTCACGGTAAGTTAGGTGTAGCTCTTATAGAATATAAGATAAGGGAAGAGTGATTCAGATGGTTTGGACACTTGCAACGTAAGCCATATAGTGCGCTAGTGAGGAAGAGTGAGTTAGTTACTGTCGGGGGTAGTATAAGGGGTAGGGGTGGACTTAAAATAACTTGGAATGAGATAGTAAGTAAGAATTTAATAGCCTTGAATTTTTCAAAAGAAATGGTTCATGATTTCATAAATTGGCGGAAAATGATTTATGTAGCTGACCCTACCTAGTGGGACTTAGTACTTAATTTTGTTGTTGTTGCTGCATATTTAAATAATTTATATGGTTTAGATGTTCTTTAAGATAAATTGATAATATGCTATTATAATTGAGTTTATAAATTAAATTTTGTATACTCAGTTATTTATAAGAATTTAAATTTTCTTTGCAACTGTAAAACACATGCATGGGCATGGATGTGAGACACTGCTACAAAGCAACACATACAAGAATATAATGTATATTCAAATACTGGGCATGACATGATAAGGATATGCTAATTAAAATTGTGTTATATTATATTTAAATACATTACAAATGATTAATATTAAATTCTAATGTTTATATGTCCCCATGTAAGAAATCTAATAATTACAAATCTATCTTCTTTATTCTTTTTAATTTAGTAAAAATTCTCAATATATGACTTTTTCATTTATAATATCGATAATTTTTCATTTTTCTAAATGAAAGTCTCAAAGTGGGTTGTGCTTACTTTTGTAATTATCACATTTCATGAATAAAATACAATAATCATATTATAAATACATCATTATATTTCTAAAAATATTAAAAACTAAGCTTTGGAGGGGTTTCCAGTGAATGCTCTGAGAAGTTTTGAAGAAATGTCAAGAAATGACAAACATTCATGTTACGATAGTATCCAAAGAGTCTCAGTACTATGGATATGGGAAAGGGCATAGCCATAATACCTTTTAGAAAATTTTATGTTCTTATTTTTTATAAGCTTGCAATATAGTTATATATTGCGAGTGTGTTTATATTTTAAACAAATTGATAATACTTTGTCATAATTGTATTTATTTTGGTATGATAGTCATAATATATTTACTAATAGATTATATTGTTCTACAAATTAAAATTTTGAGAGGGAAGAGTTTAGTATTGATAAATATATCATAGAAGAGAATTCTTATAGATGTGGAAATGGCTGAGTAAATTTAGTACTACTTGTTATGTAAGAAATAAGAATATGTGTAAATATCTATGCTATATATTGGAATTTTTTTTCCTTAAAAATATGTAAATAAAATATTTTGAAAGATATGTGTAGCCATAATAGGCATATGTAGAGTGTTTTAAAAATCTTAAAAGTATTCTTAAAGAATGTTTATTTAACAAAACATTTCATGTTTGTACTTTAATAAATAATTTTAATTTATTGAATTTTTATAAACTGTGGACAATTAACGGTTGATATTTTGTATGAGTAAGATAAAATTCAATTTTGAATAAAGGGCATCCCCTGGCCACAAGGCTCCCTGCTTTGCGAGGGTAGGGGGGAGGGTCATCACAGTGTAGACAGCCTTGCCCCTGCTTTTATGCAGAGAGGCTGTTTCCTTGGAGTGACCAACTAGTTACAAAGCAGCAACCTTACTGCTAATCCAAACCTGCCCTCCAATTTTACATATAATATTTATATTTTTATATAGAAACAATATTAACTATTTTATTTTTTTTATATAGAAACAATATTAACTATTTGTATTGCATATGTGTAAGTTATGCATTTGATTTATAGAATATTGATATATTGTTTAATTTGTATACTGACATGGTTTAACATGGTATAATGGGACCTTTGAGTAGACTTTAATAATTTTGATAGACAATTATGTATTAGTAGCTAAACATTTATGTAATCAGTATTGATTATATAACATATTTATAGCTGGCTACTATTTTTTTGGTTAATGGTTAATCAGTGAGTTTATTCTAATTCTAAATCAAATTGACTTTTGTTATCGAATAAGTACTTCTAAAACTATGATTTTATTCTTAAGATTTATCTTTCAAAAGTCAAGTTTATAATTTATATGAAAGTCAGTATAATTTTATCCAAATTTGGCTGAAATTAATCATTTTTATGAATGCTTTGGCTTACTTCTAATAGATAAGGGCATTTTTTTTTTCCTGCAAAATGATTTCCTCTGTACATACTTATATAGTATAAGTAAGCAAAACCTGGATTTTGCAAACTAGTTTTGTCTACTCATTTTCTGAGACATAAAACTTGTGGTAGTCTTAAAATGCTCTCTTTTTATTTTTATTTTTATTTTGGCGAGTGTGCTTGAGTTTTAGGAAGTTAATGATTCTGTTCCATTCATAATGTGTGGTCTTAGCTGTTGTTGAACTCCTTTAATCCCACAGGGACAATAATAATTGAACTGCAAATTGATAGTTGACATTTTCCTATTGCTTATATCATTCTTAGGTTCCCAGGCAGTTGTCAGTTTTGTGCTGGAGAAGGAACTTACTTCTGCACCACTCTCATTAGTGGCTGAGGAGGTAACCATGTTAACTTTCTGAATTTTTTTTTTTCCTGCATATCAGTTGGTAATTAGTTGTACTGGCTTCCATATATATAGAAAATATTTTTCTTTGTTAAATTGTTGAAGCTTTCATTGTTTTGAATATCTATAGGATTCTGGAGATCTTCGTAAAGATGGTGCCAATGAAATGTTGGGGCGCATTACAAAAATTGTGAATGATACTCTGGCCAGTGATGGAACATATGGTGTTTCTCCTTTATCTGCTGAAGGCGTGCTTGCTGCTATCGACCGTGGTAAATCTGAAGGTGGTTCTCATGGCCAACACTGGGTTTTGGATCCTATAGATGGTACTAAAGGGTAAGCGTGGTATAGTTGCATGAGTACTTGTATTTAAATTTTATACTGTTGCTTACCTTGAGTGTTGCTCTCTAAGAAGTTGGTGCTTAAAATGTCTTGATTGCATGAATCTGTTTTACTTGCTGTGTCATCTCATATACATTCAGCTATATACATAATATTTTCAATTTTTAGTTAATCATTAAGGTCAGGTTTCGGTCATGAAAACATCCTCACTAGATGAGTAGAGAGGCTGGGGTGCTTATTTTTGTTATATTAATAGTGGTTTAGAGACATGAACATTAAAATTTTATTATTAAGATCATGGAAAATTTTGTTTATATTTCAGTTTCTAAAATGAACTTGATGGATAGGGTGCTTATAAATTTGATGATTCCGTCTTCGTAAGCATGTGTTTCTGTGTTCTGTTTGATCTATTTTATTGGACACAGAAAATTTGTCATTGGATTTTAGATGCACCAAGACATGAAATGATAAATATAATTCCACGTGGAAGATTGAAATAATTAAAAATAAAAACTTGAAATATGATTTACAGTACTGTACATAGAATAAATGGTTTTTTGTTGATCAAATGTATGCTGCTGTTATTGTGGTGCTATTATTATATTGGTCCATGAACTATGGTAGCCAGATATTGGTTGTACATTTAAAATTGAACTTAGTAAAGCCTTAATCCCCACAACTAGAGTCCCTAGGTCCTTTTCTTTTTTTATTTGCTTTTTTTGCTAAAAGAGAGTATGCCCTTTCTGTAGCCCAGATTCTTTTTCAATTGAGCCCTCCATCCTTTAGCATCATCAACTGGATCAACTGGATCAACTGGAGTGAAATCACCTGTGTTTTTGTGCCAGTTGCAGAAATTTAAATTAGCTGTTGAATATTTGATTTTAGGATATATTAATTTTTTTTATTAATTCATGATCTGAAGCCATGACCATCAAATTCAGTTTTGATTGGCTTTGCAATAACAAAGTAGACTTGATTAATGACAACATTTGAAAGATTTGACTTTTTTTCAGACAATTCTAACCATGATATTGTCATGCCTGGGGGAGAAAATTGTGGACTTGACTGGGGTCTAACTGTTAAAAGGGTTATGGAGAACACAATATGAGGATATCTTTGTAGCTCGTGCTGGAAAAGTTAAAACCTGCAAACTGCATGAAGGTTGAATGGACCTTTCTTTGATAGTGTTGACTGGCATGACACATGAAGCTGAATCAGTTTTATTTATTGCTATTCTTTAGGAGCTGAATCGGAGCTGAATCAGTTTTATTTGTTGCTATTTTTAGGATTATAACCATTTCTTCATGCTAATTTTTAGGAACTTAGCTGTTATGCTTAACATATAGCAGATTTTTCTGTAATTCGGTTTTCATTATGCTGTATAAATAGATAGTTTGTTGCTCAATAAAATTCAGTCTTCTGCAGTCTCTAATTCAGCTTCTCTAATTATCTTTAGTCTTTGGTTTTTAAAATATCCAACAGATTGGTATCAGAACCATAATCTTGAGTGACTGCAATTGCACCTCCAGTGTTTGATGGAACAAATTATCAGATGTAGGCTGTTAGAATGGAAGCCTATCTTGATGCTAATGATCTATGGGAAGCTGCTGAACAAGTATATGAAGTTCCACCCCTACCAAACAATCCAACTCTTGCACATATCAAAAATCAAAAGGAGATGAAGCAAAGAAAATCAGAAGCAATAGCAACTTTGTTTGCAGTAGTCTCATCCACCATTTTTACCAGAATAATGACACTAAAAACAGCCAAGGAAATTTGGGATTTTTTGAAGCAAGAATATGAAGGAAATGAAAGGGTCGAAGGGATGCAAGTGCTGAATTTGATCCGAGAATTTGAGATGCAAAAGATGAAGGAATAAAAAACAATCAAGGAATATTCTGACAGACTACTTGGCATTGTCAACAAAGTAAGACTCCTTGGTACTGATTTTTTGATTCTAGAATTGTTCAAAAGGTCCTAGTCACAATTCTTGAAAAGTTTAAGGCTGTAATTTCATCTTTGGAAAACTCAAAAGATCTGTCAAGCATTACCTTAGCAGAATTGTTGAACGCACTGCAGGCACAAGAACAAATGAGACTTATGAGGCAAGAAGGATTTGTGGAGGGTGTTTTTCAAGCCAAATCACAGAACAACAATGGTGGCCAAAAAAAAAAAGAAAAAACACAGAACAAAAACAAGTAGCTTGGAGGCTATGCAAGCAACAACAAAAATAGCCAAAGCAGCAACACCCAAGTCTTTCCACCTTGTTCCTACTGCAATCATCCACAGAATAAGTGTTGGTGGAGGCCAGATGCAAGATGTCACAAGTGTGGTTAGTTAAGGCACATGGAAAGGATATGCAAGACTCAACAGCAACAAGGAGAAGCCAAGGCTACTGAAGACCAACCTCAAGAGGAGCAGTTGTTTGTGGTATCATGCTTTGCCACCAACAACTCCACAGAAAGCTGGCTTATAGATAGCGGTTGTACAAACCACATGACTTATAATCGAGAGCTCTTCAGAGAGCTTGACAAGACTGCTATTTCTAAAGTCAGAATTGGAAATGGAGCACATATTGCAATAAAAGGCAAAGGAACACTAGCGATTGAAGGCCACACAGGTCTAAAATTAATTTATGATGTTTTATATGCTCCTGAAATTGATCAAAACCTTTTGAGTGTTACTCAGTTGTTGGAGAAAGGTTATAAGGTGCTGTTTGAAGGCAAAAATTGTGTGATTAAAGGTACAAAAGGCATAGAGGTGTTCAAAGTTCAAATGAAAGACAAAAACTTTGCCTTGGATATGATGAAAGAGGATCAAGTTGTTGTACACAAAGTAGATAGCAATACAGTGCTTTGGCACAAGAGATTGGGGCATTTTCATCATGCTGCTCTACTTTTCATGAAGAAGAACAATCTGGTGAAAGACTTGCCTGAATTAGAGAAGCCTCCTAAATGTGCTGCCTATCAGTATAGGAAGCAAACTAGACTTCCTTTTCAATAAAACAAGGCTTGGAGGGCTACACAAAGGCTGCGATTAATACACATAGATGTGGGCATCAAACATTAGTTGACATCACCTTACACTACTGAACATAATGGTGTTGTGGAGAGGAAAAACCGGAGAATTATGGAGATGACAAGGTGCTTGCTTCATGACAAAGGGCTGCCAAAGAAATTTTGAGCTAAGGCTATAAATACAATAGTTTTTCTGCTAAACAGATTGCCAACAAAAGCTTTGCTGAAAAAGACTCCATTTGAAGCATGGTATGGCTATAAACTGAAGTTGCTTAATTTGAAGACATTTGGTTGCCTATATTTCTCTTACATTCCCTGAGTTAAGAGAGACAAATTGGACAAAAAAGCAGAATTTGGGATTTTGGCTATAGCTCAATTTCAAAGGCCTAAAGGATCTACATACCACAAAGCAACAAAGTAATTGTCAGCAGGGATGTTCAATTCCTTGGGTTAGATAACTGGAGTTGGGAGAATGATAGAAAGCTTGAGGTTTAGGAGGAGAATGATGTTATGGATGATGAACCTGTTAAAGGAACTAGATCACTCCCTAACATTTATCACATGTGTAATGTTGTTGTAATGGAGCCTGCAAAGTATGAAGAAGTTGCAATTGATCAGAAGTGGATAGCTGCAATGAAGGAGGAGCTAAAGATGATTGAAAAGAACTAGACATGGGAGTTGGTAGACAGACCTAAACACAAAAAAAAACTATAGGAGTCAAGTGGGTTTACAAGACCAAGCTCAATCATGATGGTTCTGTAAACAAGTACAAGGAACTTGTTGTTTAGGGATATGCCTGGATGTTTGGGGTACATTTTTTTGAAACTTTTGCCACAGTTGCCAAGTTGGATACCATAAGGATGTTGCTGGCTCGTGCTGCACAAAAAGGCTGGGTTATACACCAAATGGATGTTAAGTCAGCCTTTTTGAATGGATACTTGGAGGAAGAAATCTTTGTGGAGCAACCTGAAGGGTTTGTTTTTCAAGGACATGAGGAGAAGGTATATTGATTGAAAAAAGCCTTGTATGGTTTAAAACAAGCACCAAGGTCCTAGTATAGCATAATTGATGCACACTTAGTAAACTTAGGCTTTGAAAAAAGTCGAGTGAATCTACTTTATATATCAAGAAGACTGATGATGAAATACTTGTGGTATTTTTGTATGTTGATGATCTACTTGTTACGAGAAGTAGCAAGGAGTTGATTGACAAGTTTAAAGAAGAAATGAAAGATGTCTTTGAAATGACAGACCTTGGGAGGATGATATTCTTCCTTGGTATGCAGGTACGACAAAAGCAAAATGAAATATTTCTATGTCAGCATAAATATGCAAAGGAAGTCCTCAAAAAAATCAACATGAAAGAGTGCAAGCCAATTGCAACTCCAATGAATCAAAATGAGAAGTTTTCCAGAAAAGATGGAGCTGAAAAGGTGGATGAAAGGCTGTATAGGAACCTAATAGACTACCTAATGTATTTAACTAGGGGGGGAGCATAATTTGGGGAAACCCGAATTAACCGAATTAATCAACCAATTTTGGTCGGTCGGTTCAGTTCGGTTCGGTTAAGAAACATGTTTGGTTGGGTTTGGTTTGGTTTGGTTTCAGATTTACCAAATTTTGGGTATTTGGTTATCAGTTCGGTTATGATGAATTTTAATTCGATTAACCGAATTACCTGAATTAATAATTAATTTAAACTTAAATATAAATTAGTAATATATATATATATATATATATATATTATATGTTAAAGGAGTTGGCAGAATTGGGGAAAGGCGTGCGGATCTGTGGTCTACCCCCTTGGGGAGTTTGTACCTAGGTGGCTGGGCATGTCGAAAAACCTCTCTGGCGATGAAGACGACGTTCGGCCATTTCCAAGTCCCAAATTCAAAATCCCAACTTCCCCAATTCGATCCCCAAATGTCAAATCCCATTTCTCTTCTGGTTCTCAGTTTCTTAGGGTTAGAAACTTAGAAAATTCAAGTTTCAACTTCAGATTCTGGCGTCAAAACTCACTACTCAGGTGTGATTCATGAAGTGATGCATGTGATTCTTGTTCTAGTTGTGTTCGAGTAATCATGTTCGTTACAGAGAGCAAGGCCGAGGGTTTTGTGGAATCGTGTTCATCAGAGAGAGCAGCTAAGCAGTGAGTAGGTGATTCGTGTTCGTGCAATTGCGTTCGTGAATCACCTGATCTTCGCAGCTTCGGCTGAGCGGCAGAGCCCCTCTTCCCAATTCCTGTCTCGATCTGCTCACCCTCTTCCCTGAGTTCCCTCTTTGCAGCTACACCTAAGCCCCTCTTCCCAATTCCCATCCCGATTTGCTCACCCTCATCCCTGGAATTGGTAAACAATTTACAATTATATTCTGTTTTTAATAATTAATTTCAAATTATTTTGGTTAAATTTGGTTAGCCGAATTAACCGAGAAGGTAATTCGGTCAGGTGTGGTTCGGTGATCCCCCTGCATTCGGTTGGTTCGGTTAACGAAAATCATTAACCGAAAATTTCGGTTAATTAACCGAATTTGGCCGAACTGACCATATGCTCACCCCTATATTTAACTGCAACCAGGCCAGATATCATGCATGCAATGAGTTTGCTATCAAGGTATCTGCACTGTGCTGGTGAAATTCATTTTCAAGCAGAAAAAATAATTCTTAGATATGTTAAGGGCACAATTGATTATGGAATAAGATTCAGTCAAGTTAAAAATTTCAATCTCCATGGTTATTATGATTGTGAGTGGGCTGGATGTGATGATGATATGAGAAGCACCTCAGGTTACTGTTTTAGCATTGGTTTTGGAATTTTTTCATGGTCTTCTAAGAAGCAAGAAGCCATAACTCAATCCACAGCAGAAGCAGAATATGTAGCTGCTGCTGCTGCTGCTGCTGCTGTGAATCAAGCCCTTTGGCTCAGGAAACTTATGACAGATTTGCATATGGAACAACAAGAAAGCACACAAATATTTGTGGACAACCAAGCTGCAATTTCAATTGCTAATAATCCAGTGTTCCATGGCAAAACGAAACACTTCAAAATAAGATTTTATCTTCTAAGAGAGGTACAAATGGAAGGAGAAGTGCAGCTGATCTACTGCAAAACAGAAAATCAAAGTGCTTATATCCTAACAAAGGCACTTCCGAAGATTAGATATGAATTCTTGAGGCAGAAGCTATGCAGCTCCAGAGTCAAGGAGGAGTGTTGACTAGCATGACTCATGAAGCTGAATCAGTTTTATTTGTTGCTTTTTTTTAGGAGTTGAATAAGTTTTATTTGTTGCCATTCTTTAGGAGCTGAATAAGTTTTATTTGTTGCTATTCTTTAGGATTATAACCATTTCTTCATGCTAATTTTTAGGCACTTAGCTGTTATGCTCAACATGTAGCAGATTTTTCTGCAATTCGGTTTTCATTATGCTGTATAAATAGATAGTTTGTTGCTCAATAAAATTCAGTCTTCTGCAGTCTCTAAATCAGCTTCTCTCATTATTTTTAGTCTTTGGTTTTTAAAATATCCAATAGATAGCTACAGTTAAATTCGATTGAATGAATCTACTTTTTTAATTTGCTTCTATATTCAGACAAATTATCTTGTACCTAGAGTTAATCAACAAAAATTAGGTTTCGGATATTTGATTTTGGCACTAAACATCCATAACTGAATTGATAAATTACTAGAATGACAGTTGCAATAGATTTTGCCATCACTAGTTGGAATTAATTTTTTCTGTGCTTGAAAGATTACATGAGATAAATCAACCATGAAATTATGATGTTTTGGAAGAAAAATGTTGTCGACACTGGACATGATTGGACTATTGGAGTCCAACTAGGGAGGAGGTATGGTATAGAGAGCAAGAATTAATAGTACTTTTATGGCTTGCATTGAAATAATTATTATCTGCGGGCCATCTGTAGTAAGATGTCTTGGTGAATGGTCCTTTTTCTTTAATACTAACATCTAAACCAAATCGAATCATTTCTCTTGGATACTTTGGCTTTGTGTGCAATAAAAAAAAAAAAAAAATACTATCCATAGATAGTTGTTAAAATTTAAAAAATTTGATTTAAATGAAAACATAAAATTTTTGGAAACCTTCTAGAATTTGAATTGTAATTTTGCTACTTCTAGCCTGTTAGAGGTTGAGATGAATTGGCTGGGGCTTTTGGCATGTAGCAACTTTCAGCATTCTTGCATGGAGGGATGCAAGCCCGCATTCTCCACTTTGTGAGGCTGGGTCAAGGGAATTGCCTTTAAATTATTTTTTTGTGATGCTTAATTGCATGATTTTGAGGCTTGAGCTGCTGTTTTTTTTAATCAACGCTGTGCCATGGCAGTAGGATTGGAATTTTATATTTTCAAAGGAAAATGCAACACTCAATGCAAAAGGTTCCCCTGCCGTGTCATATGCAGACCAACCTCCACACTTGGAGAGCCTCCTATGACCCTTTGGTTCTAGTGTAACACCTGACCATAATAGGATTGGAATGAATCAATGAAAATATAAGCTGCAAATACTAATTTTATGACATTTTAATATGTTATTTAGTTAATTTGCAAGAAAGCAACCTATTACTGCTGCAATCCCACCTTATCTTGCAATTCTTGGAACCTAAACTCTCTAAAAGAGTAGTGGACTGCCTGACACTGATCCTGTCTCCTGCAAAAGATATTAACCAATTCTTTGTTACATAGTGTCAAATGGCAGTTTGTTCTGAGTTCATAATCAGTATTCATCTAGTAAGTTCTGTAGTCATGTATCTTATTCCCTTTTGAATTGTGTAATCTTTTGGATTTGGGAAATTAATTTTACCATGAATGGGGGTAAGCTAGACCTTTTCTTCTATGATTGATTATAGCTTGCTGAAATGAAAAATGTTAGAATTTTCTTGTATTCTTATTTCTTTGTTTTTTAATTTTTTTTCCATATTTTTATTTATTATTACTAAGTGTGCTTTATATTGGTATTACATGCTTAAGAGCCCACCTTGATGAAATAACTTATGCTTGGGAGATTGCACTGTAGCTTTCTAAGAGGCGATCAATATGCGGTTGCTTTAGGACTACTAGATGAAGGAAAAGTAGTGTTGGGTGTCTTGGCTTGTCCAAATCTTCCTTTAGCATCCATTGGAAGCCATGATTCACATTCTTTGGACAACCAAGTTGGTTGTCTTTTCTATGCGGAAGTTGGTGCAGGGACTTTTCTGCAGTCAATAGATGGTTCTTCACCCATAAAGGTGGATTCTAATATGCAGTTATTTTAATAGATAATTCATTTAACTTGGCAGTGAATACAATGATTTTAATTGCTTTTTCAGGTGCATGTGAGCACTATTGAAAATCCTGAAGAGGCGTCATTCTTTGAATCGTTTGAGGCAGCACACTCAATGCATGACTTGTCTAGCTCCATAGCAAAGGTATTTCATCTCTCTCTCTCTCTAAATTTCTATAGTTGCAAGCTCCTAATTTCAGTTTCCGTGCAGAAACTTGGCGTCAAAGTTCCTCCTGTTAGAATCGATAGTCAAGCAAAATATGGAGCTTTGTCCAGAGGAGATGGTGCCATTTATCTGCGCTTGCCTCGTGAAGGTTACCGTGAGAAAATATGGGATCATGCAGCTGGCTGTATTGTAGTGACAGGTAAGAAAGGAAAAGAAAATCTTGATTTGTCTTTTTTGTTGTTCATTAGCCAGGTTCTGTTCCTTGATTGCAACGGCCATTTTCTTGAAATATAATGAGTTGTAACTTGTAAGCTAGTTGCCTTGGATGGTTTTAGATTCTCAATGCTACCTGTATTTTTTACCGTCGATAATGGTTAAACATATAGCCTTTTGTTTATTTATTTATTTTTTTAATTTCAAGTGATTTAATCATAGGAAGAGTGTATGAGTGCAAGAGAAACTGCTGCAAGCATTCCTCTTCAGAAATATTACACTCTTCAATGATTTTCTTCAGAATTATTTGTACATTTGGCTGATGTACAAAAGGTAAAGTGGGTAAGGAAGCTTTCCAAGATAATTAGTATTCAAGAATTTCTTTTCCGTCCCAAAATAAAATATATTTTACCTTTTTATGTTAAGAGAATCATTTTTTGTGGTGTTGGTGCAATGCCCTAAGCTCTGTTAGGTGTGGGCTTTGAATCAATTTTTTGTGGTGCAATGTCCTAATTTACACGAATCCAAATTTATGGTTTGAAGTTTGAACTCAAGCTTGCAAACTGTTATTCAAAGTAGTACGTCGGGATTCATCCTCCCCCGTAAAGAAAAGTTAAAAAAGACTGAAAGAGAGGTGAGATCAGATTGTTGGCATTCAGCAAACCACAGTTTATTTTTATTTCCATTAGCCCTTTTTATGACAAATTTCATTATTGGATTTGTGCAGAGGCAGGAGGGGTGGTGAGGGATGCTGCAGGGAACTCCTTGGATTTTTCCAAGGGAAGGTACCTTGATGTAGACACGGGAATTGTTGTCACTAATCAGAAGTTGATGCCGCCACTTTTGAAGGCAGTTCGAGAATCTCTTGATGAAAAGGTTTCATCACTGTGATCCATCTGCACATCCATTTTTTTTTTTTAAAGAAAACATATTATAATTATTAGGCATGCGTGGAGGAAAATTTAGCTCGAACTGAATTATTAGTTGAGAACCATTTGAAAAAATAAGAATGTGGTTAGTTTAAAATGTGATGTAATTGTGCAGCCTCACCTATTAATTTCTCGATTGATAAATTTACCTATCCCATTTGTGGTAAAACTCTGGTTATGCTCATATTTTGAAGAGCATTGTAACAAATATATATATTATAATACAAAAATTGCGTAATACAGCAGAGCATGGTAATAAAATTTTAGTAATTGTGAGGAAGATATTTAAATTATTAATTATATAAAAAAAAAATCAAGTGAACTGTTTTTTGTTTTTTTTAAACATAATCATGTGTACTTATTTTTGGATATGCTGGGTTTTCTGGACTTGTGCGCTAGACTAATCCCACGCTTACATCCTCAGCCAGTACATAAGAGGTAAATCGTGGATGTGCTCTGCAGCCGGCAGGGTTTGAATCCTAGATTTTACCTTTGTCCAATGCCGTCTGATGATGCTCCTTTTCACTTGAGCTTTTGTTCGGGACATAATCATGTGTACTTGATGGTACTTTAAGAAGGGTATTTTTATTTTTATCTTCTTTCCTCTAAGCCTGAACACCATTATTGAATATAATCATTTTGTGCCTCGACATATTTCCAAATATTTTGATTTAAAGTTTTCTTAATCTCAATAATAGTTGGGCAACTATATTTTTTTAATAAAAAACAGCAAAAGAACCATGACATTGAAAATAAACACAGCACTGGGGGGAGGCTTTGAATTATCAAGATTAAAAATTGTACGAGGCAAGAGATATGATGTCTCTTATTACGTAGTTTAAACCTAGAGTGAATTTCGAATGAATAAAAAAAATAAAAATGCATTGCGAAGTATGTAAAAAGTCACCCCATACTCCAAAGGGGACCCTTAAGGAAATTTAATTACAATTTCTAATTATTAATATCCGCCCTAACTCTTAACTCGAGCACTGGAGAACATCCTTTCCCCCTAGCAGCGTTAGTGGGTCTCTCCAAACTCATTTTTCTCCCTTGATTGCAAGCAATTGCCAGCGGTCTACGATGATGAACATCAGAGATTGATCTTTGGTGATCAAGGTGGGGAATGTCAGCTTCCCAAAGAAACCATGTCGATCTCTGTAATTGAGCTGAATTGAAAAATAATAGAGTAACAGGGGTCCAATTGAGGCAAACCAATGGAGTAGATGGATTTGAAATGTGCCCATCTGTTTTTTCCCAAAGAAATTTTGTCAAACTCAATTTTGTGCTGGGATAAGAAAGATTCTCACGATTCAAATGGATTTCTTAAATCTCTAATGGGGTATGTATGATGCCTGCACCACAGCTATGCACATCATTGCCAAAGAGGTATATACACGAAGTTCTATACGAAGAATAATTCAAACAGATTGTTGAGCTGCAATTTGTAGCCTCTTTGTACTTCAATAAGCAAGAAGACAAGCTCATTGGTCCAATCACAAAGCCAAAATCTGGCTGTGCATGTCTACTATGGACTGTTTTAGGATTCTTTCAAGCGACAGTGTTGGAATGGAATGGGTTTGAATATCTTTCCTCTCCCATTATTATACTTAAGCATAATTACCACGCCTTCTAACATCAAAGGTGCACACATACCGAGGTAAAGACTTTTTTGTAGCTAAGAAAATAGTACCTTATAGCCGTGTGCTAACTATTTTCAAAAGTTTTCAAAAAAGAACAATAAATTTGCTTGTGCTTTGAATATTTTATAGTAAAAAATCAAGTGTCGAGCATGTGGCATTGTCCACGTATAGTGCTTTCTAAGTGACATTAATATTCATGATTCCTACCTTAATTTTGTTTAGGTGGTGGAGACCATATTTAATAGATAAATATTTAATTGCATGCCTGGTCCATTTGACAATGATAGAAACCTTTTGAAATAAAATAAATTATAGGGTTCACATAAATTACAATGACAATAACACGAAGCCTTAAGTCCCATTAGATGGGATTGACTACGTGAATTCTTTTATTCCAATTCACCTTATCTGAAGCTTTACTTATTACTCATATGTGTACAATTATGTATGTGCATGTGTGTGTGTGATGAATAAACACAAATAACAATTTAAAATTATTATTATCACATATGAAGACGGGAGTAGGCGATTAATTAAATGGTGATTGCACAAGTGAGCATAATTTATGCGACATGGTTTGAGCATGCATTAAAATTTTATGCACAAAAAAATGCTTTGCTACATAACCCCTAATAATATTGTAATTCATCTTAGAATGTATGTATTTGAGTCTTATTACATTCCTATCTCCCATGTAGTTACATCAATTAATTTGTTGATGGATACAAACTTGATAGATGATAGGCCAATGGGTCGATAGGACTAACACCCTTATATGAAGAGGCAAGGCCAAATGGTCATAAAAATTACATACTGAAAAATAGTAAATTCAAACAAGAAGTTGTTGATAAGTACGCATTGTTGAAACAACATCTTAATGATATTATGAGAATGCATTTTTCTCTTTTAGCAACCCATGTGCTGAATAGGAGGCCTAGCCCAAATGGGACACATTATGGGGTTGAGAAGACAAAGCCTTAAGGGGCCACTTTATAAGCCACGACGTACAAAATTACAAAAGGCCAAATAGAGGTGGAGTTTGCCATCGAGTTACTTCTAAGGACAACGTCTATTTCTAAGGCTTCATACAGAATGATTCCAGCTATGAACTAAAGGAGTTAAAGGAGCAGCTGAAGGAACTTCTTAACAAAGGGTTTATCAGACCGAGCGTACCACCCTAGGGAGCACCGGTGTTGTTTGTAAAGAAGAATGATGGATTGATGAGGGTGTGCATCGACTACAGAGAGATTAATAAAGTGACAGTAAAGAATAAATATCCATTACCCAAAATTGACGATCTATTTGACTAGTTACATGGCACACAAGTCTTTTTCAAGATCGATTTGTGATCCGAGTATCATCAGGTGAGAGTTAAATTAGAAGATGTACCAAAGACGACCTTCCATACTAGGTATGACTACAAATTTCTGGTTATGCCTTTCGGATTGACCAATGCTTCTGCGTCATTCATGCACCTAATGAACAAGGTGTTCCACAAGTACTTAAATCAGCTCGTGGTTGTATTCATTGATGACATTCTGGTTTATTCGAGGAGTCCTAAGGAGCATGCAACTCATTTGAGGTTGGTACTTCAGGTACTTAGAGGGAAAAGGTTGTTTCATAAGTTCAAGAAATGCGAATTCTGGTTAGAGCAAGTGACATTTCTAGGACATGTAGTGTCCAGAGAAGGTGTTTCAATGGACCTGAGCAAGGTAGAAGCGGTAGTTGATTGGGCGAGACCGAAGAATGTGCACGAGGTTAGAAGTTTCTTGAGTTTGGAAGGTTATTACTGCCGGTTCGTAGCGGGCTTTTCTAAATTATCAGTTTTGCTAATATGACTCATGAGGAAGAACATGAGGTTTGAGTGGACTAGTGAGTGCGAGCAGAGTTTTCAAGAACTGAAGCAGCAACTAGTTACTGCCCTAGTATTAACCATTCTATCAAGAGATGGTGGATTTGTGATCCAAAGTGACGCATCTAAGAAGGGACTCGAGTGTGACTTAATGCAGTAGGGAAAGGTCATTGCATACGCTTCTTTCCAACTCAAGGAGTATGAGAAGAACTATCTGATGAACGACATGGAATCGACAGCAATAGTTTATGCATTAAAGATCTGGAGGCACTACTTGTATGGTGAAAGGTGTGAGATCTTTACTGATCACAAGAGTTTTAAGTACTTTTTCACTTAGAATGAGTTAAACATGAGGCAACGGAGATGACTTAAGATGATAAAGGACTACGACTGTACCATCAGTTACCACCCACGAAAAGTTAATATGGTAGCAGATGCTTTGAGTTAGAAGTCAGTGAATGCATTAGTCTTAGCAGTTGCAGTTCAGCATCAGATCAGAATAGAACTAGAAAGGTTGGGTATGAGTTAGTGGAAGGAAATCACCAAGCGTTCATTGCTAGCCTAGTAGTGCAACCGACCTTACGGGAAAGGATCAGGACAGCTTAAGCGAAAGATGTAGGGCTGGTAGAGATTGTGAATGGAGTACAGAATGGGTTGAAGGCAGATTTCAATGTTTGACGATGGGGTGTTGAGATTTCACACCAGGATATGTGTACCAAATAATGTTGAGATTAAACAAACCATCCTGGAAGAGGCACATCGCTCTCTATACACAATGCATCTTGGGAGCACAAAGATGTACAAGGATCTGCGGAAATCTTTTTGGTGGTCTAACATGAAAAAAGAGATCGCCCATTTTATGGAGCAGTGCTTGATGTGTTAGTAGGTGAAGGCCGAGCACCAGAGGCCAGCAGGACCATTACAACGACTTCTCATTCCTTAATGGAAGTGGGAGCACATTTCCATGAACTTTGTCACAGGATTACCACCGGCACTTTATGGACAGAATGCTATCTGGGTAGTTGTTGACAGACTGACAAAGACTGCCCATTTCATTACGGTTAAAGTCAGTTATTCCATGAATAGGTTGGCAAAACTCTATGAGCAGGAGATAGTTAAATTGCACGGGGTGCCTGTGTGCCTTGTTTCAGATAGGGATCCCTAGTTTACTTCCCGATTTTGGAAGAGTCTATAGGAAGCATTGGGATCTCAACTCACTTTCAATAGTGCTTTTCACCTGCAGACCGATGGTTAGTCAGAGAGGACCATTCAAATTATAGAGGATATGCTACGGATGTGTGTATTGGATTTTGGGGGGTAGTTGGATTAAATATCTGCCGTTAGTTGAGTTCGCATACAATAACAGTTATCAGGCCAGTATCAAGATAGCACCGTATGAGGCACTATATGGTCAGAGGTGCCAATCTACGTTGTACTGGGATGAGGTTGGTGAGCAGCAGATTTTGGGGTCGGAGCTTGTTCAGCAGACTTATGAGAAGGTCCAACTTATCAGGGAAAGAATTAAGACAGCACAGAGTCGGCAGAAAAGCTATGCAATATACACCGGCAAGAGCTGGAGTTCGAGATAGGTGATTCCATATTTTTGAATATTGCTCCGATGAAAGGGGTAATGGTATTTAGGAAAAATGGGAAGCTAAGCCCTAGATACATCAGGCCATTCGAGATTCTGGAGAGAGTTGGTCCGGTGGCGTACAGAATAGCATTACCCCCCCAGCACTGTCTAGGATTCACGACGTGTTCCACGTGACCATGCTAAGGAATTATGTTCCGGATCCTTTGCATGTGATCAATTACGTGTCTTTGGAGCTCGGGGACACTTTGGCATATGATGAGATACTAGTACAAATCCTATACCATAAGGAGCAGGAGCTACGTACTAAGAGGATTTCGCTTGTAAAGGTACTTGGGTGTAATTATGCAGTGAAGGAAGCATCATGGGAATTAGAGACGGAGATACGTCAGGAGTACCCACAGCTGTTTAGAGAGGCTCAGTGCTAATCAGGTAAGTAGAATGGTAGGTAAGTGTGGTTTTGTATATAGGTTGCTTAGAGTAGGCTTATAGCTTTATCAGTTGTTGCTGTTTTAGTTCATGGTTGGTGTTTGGGAAAGTTCTGTATAGATATTGTAATCTCCCTAGATATTACATGTAACCACGGTATTCCTTCACCATAAGTGAGGGTATTTAATAAATTTGGGATGAGACTACTGTGTGGGTGGCTGCCGACTCTTCCTAGAGTCGGACCAGTAGATCAGTGATAATTCAGTGGATGTGATGGAAATCAATTAGCAAATTTTGAGGACAAAATTTTTCTAAGGAGGGGAGATTGTAGTAACCCAAACCAAGAAAATAAAGAAATAAATAAAAGAAAAGAGAAAGGAAAGGAAAAAGAAGGAAAAGGGTATGGATAGGACCAAACAGTTGTCGATTTTGTGAGGATCAGAAAAATCGTCGATGATTTTCCTGCAGGTAAACAACCAAGAGCTGTTTTAAGGCCAAACCATTGCCAGTTTTGTCAAGCCTAGAAAAACCGGCGACGGTATTCCTGCGGGCCTATTTACTTAAGGGCTAATTTATGTTTTTTCTTTCATAACTCACAATTTGTAATGACCTGCTATTTATTTTCCAGTTCTATATATATATATATATATATATATATATATATATATATTTTATACTATGAAATTTATAATGCTTTGATACCTACTAGAATAAACCAAACCATCAACTTAAGCAGCAAAAAGCGAAATTCATATAAACACAATCAAGAAAATATATAATACCAGAGTGCCACAATGTTCCCCAAACTATACATATATGACTGTTTCCCAAAATACCCTCAACTGGGCCAGGGCTATACATAAATACTCCCAAAAATACTCACTCTACTGATAGGGCAGTATTGAAGCCCCTCTACCTGCGAGCCTAATCTGCTTGCCTACCTGGATCACTTGAAAAATCTTAATTTAATGGGATGAGACAACGCTCAGTAAGACGAAATATGCTATTGCTAGTGTGTGGCAAATGAGTTACAATACTATGAAAATTTGTTTCTATATAATCATGTATAACTGAATCTGTAAATACAGTACAAGTAATATAAATCACCACCTTTTACCATGTTGCTTAACATATCTGTGTTTTAGGTTTCTATACATAATACTTTTAATATATATACGTATATTCCCTGTTTCTGTGAAACTGTACATACATAATAATAACTGAAAACTTCCCTAGATGGATAATTGTATGTCATGATTTAATCCCTCATGATAGGGTTGTGCGACTCGTAGGCGGAATCTAAGCTGATTGGCCGACCAAGATAAACCACTATACTTCGTCAGTCTGATCAGCCCTCCTCAACCCATATTTGATGGGGAGCCTGTCCACACGTGGGCACGATCGACCTACCTACCACGTATTATCTAAATAGGTGGTTGCACTTTATTCTGTACATAGCAACGGTACCGTGTTCTATAAACTGTATCTGTAATGGTCCATCAGGGTCTGATACTATATAATACATCTCTATATACAACTATCTGTTTTACCATGATTCTGTAATAACTGTATTAGCCATGACGCTATAGTAAATTGTTTCTATATCAACTGTGTTTTCGAAATTAACTATAAATCTGTATGTCACGGTACTGTAAACTATATAATCATGGTATTTGGTAATTGCTATAAAACATATCCACTGTCTGTATATTCTATAATACATAACTCTGAAAAATACTGTAAAGCATATTTCTGTACTATATCTGTTGACCTTATTGGTCACGCCCGGTTTTGATTATGACAAATACTCATTGTATCTAATGAGTAGTTGAGTTTTTGTGCAGGAATCAAGAATGATAAAATCAAGATGTGCACAAAGCAAGAAAGGCTTGAAGACAATTTCATAAACTCTTAATTATAATATTTTCCAGTGAAATTGTCTGTAATAGTAATTAGGGTTTTTCGGTTTGTAATAAGCTCACACACATCACATGAATGATTTACTTTGTAAGCTCAAACCGAACCATAGAAAGATCTTAGGGTGTACCTTCGGTCGACCGAACACCGGACTTTTTCGGTGTCTTCAAAATTGGACCCCAAGTGACCTTAGGACACTCACCTTTGCACTTGTATGTAATAGGCACTTGAATAGGGTTTGAATGTTGCAAGAAGGGACCGAAATGCACACTTGGTACACTTTCGGTCGACCGGCCAACTCAGTTCAATTTGTCCCGGTCGACCGAAACCGGTCCGGGTCAACTGTTTGACCCAGGCCCGGTCGACCGAGCACTTATAGGTCATTTGACCTCGGTCGACCGAACCTCCTGGGGGTCAACAGTTTGACCTCCCGGTTGACCGACCATTTTTGTTCGTCAACAACTTGGTCGACCGAAGGGTCTCGGGAAAACTCCCAGCGGTCCGGTCGACCGAGCCATGTAGTTCAAAAAGTGTCCGGTCGACCGAACCTCGGAATATTGAAAAATCGCCCTGCCCGGTCGACCGATCCCTTAGTTCAAAATTCCCCCGGTCGACCGAGCTACTTGAGTCCCGGTCGACCGAACCACTTTTGGTGGACCGGACGTCTCGGGTTGTTCCCATTTTTACCGTGGTTAATATTTTTCTAAACAGGGTTAAAATGCATTAAACTCCATTAAACTTTTCTAATAGTACCCTATAGGTCCCCAACGGTCATATTTTCTCCCTTGCCTATATATATGCCTTCATTTGCAAAGATTAAAGGATGATTAGCCACTTTGATTAGGGAAAATTCTTTGAAAATCCGAAACCCTATAATACTCATTCTTAAGCCTCCTACACTCATACTTACCTTCTCATACAAATTAAACCCTTTGTAAGTTGATTGAGTGCTAGTCTAAGTAGGTTTGCTCTCCCATTCATATTTGATTGTTTTATTATCCTTGAGAGCTAAACCTTGAGTATTCTTAGGGGACTTTATTAATAAGTCTATCCTAAGAAAACTTTGATAGATCTTCTAAGATTTGCACCTCCATTGCAACATCTTAAGAAGATAGTATTTGTATTTTGGTTGCAAAACATTTTCAAATATCTACTGTGTTATTAATCTTGAAAATATTTGATGAGATATTTGATAGTGTGATAAAATCTTTGTTGCAATACTCGTTAACTCATATATCTTTTGCTGAATACAAAGATTGAATATCCTTTTGCAAACCAAACTTATACGTTGCTAGATCTTCATATACATATGTGTATTGAGAAAACTTGTTGATTGAAATATATGAAGTCTGGATGATATCTTTGTTTGAGCACTTAGATTAAATATCTTGTGATACAAAGATCATTTAGGTTTGCACTCTCACGCACTCATTACAACGATAGTAAATCTATTTGAGAGTTGACATCTTAGACCACACTGAGCTTACAAATTATTTCATATTTGTGGTGTATATTATTGCGCGAATTTGGGTACATATCTGCTTTACTTGAAAGCATAATCACTGTACCATCTCATTGTAATACACTTTGGTTGTGTTTCCAGGCACGGGCCTGAAGAGGGAGACTAGCCCTGGAATAGTCCCGGATTGGCTTAGACCCGGTTAGGAAAGCTAGGTGCGTCGTCCTGTTAAGGCGTGTAGGTTGAGGTCAGCCCCGCTAATTGACCTGGTTAAGGTTGAGGTCAGCCCTGTGTTAATTTGACCTGGTTGTAAACGGTGCCGCTCCACCCTTAAGTGAGCTCTTAGTGGAAACCTCTAGCTTGCGAGCTTGAGGCGGGGACGTAGGCACGGTTGGCCGAACCCCGATAACATATCGTGTGTTCATTTATATTTCCGCACTTTATATTAGCCGCACATGTATGTTATGGGTGAATGATGCGTATGACTTAAATTTCCATTATACTTATCTACGCATTTGGAAATTGAATAGGCAGACCCTAGGTTGTGTATATACTGCTGTTTATCCGGCATAACCTAGGTGATAAATTTTAAAATTCCAATTCACCCCCCCTCTTGGGAATACACCAATTCTAACAATATCTATATTCTCAAGTTACACAGTAATTTAAAACATATTATTCATAATTGATAAACTGTATAAAGTTCTGCTATGAATAATAACATGATAAAAATATACATTTCATACTGAAAATCATTCTAGAACTGCCTAGCATAGCATATTTCCCTTACCTGATTCCTGCTAAAAATCCCCTATTATGACAAGTCTTACACCTACAGGGTTCTCCACTCGACACCATGAAAACCATATATCCCAAAACAAAATATTACTATTTCTATGTCTAAAACATTTCCTATAACTGCTGGTAAGCCAAATATTTCTTAAAAGACCTTACCCTGAATCTGGGATGAAATCCAACTTCGTCCCACCGACGATCTGCTCCGGCAGACTTGGAGAGAACTTCCCCAAAAGCGTCGTGGTGGCCTCAGATCGTCAATTCAGTGAGTAACGGGGCCGGAATCGAAGAGAAAAGAGGGAGGAACCATAAGGAGGAGAGAGAGAGAGAGAGAGAGAGAGAGAGAGAGAGAGAGAGAGAGAGAAAGAGAGAGAGAGAGAGAGAGGGTTTGAGCATCAAAATTCTACTGAAAAAATGAAGTTTGGCCTTTTTTATACGTTGGCCCTCGTCAACAAGCCATGTCACCTTCAAAATTCTACTGAAAAAATGAAGTTTGGCCTTTTTTATACGCTGGCCCTCGTCGACAAGCCATGTCACCTCGTCGACGAGGTCAAGAGACAATTCGTCGACAAACCCTACCCTTTATCGACGAAATTCAGAGTTGCCCAAATATCCTCTTGGTATTTTCTCATTGACAAAACATACCCTCGTTGACGAGTCTTTGATTAAATTCTTGGGTTATTATACCCAAAGTGCAACGTCGTTGACGAAATCTACTGCCTCATTCTGTTTCTGTTTCCATTTCCCTTCCTCTTTATTATTTAAATACCATTATTCTACGGGTCGTTACACAATTGATCTCTCTCTCTCTCTCTCTAAAAATTAGGGTTTTGATTCTTTCTCTCTCTAGCTTAGGAACTCTTTGCTAGTGCTCGTCGATCCTCTCTCCCTACTCCCGGCACGTAGGCCGTCGATCTTCGACGGATTCGTGCGATTAGGTTTTCGTGGTTTTGAAGGTTTTAGGCATTTTTCTTCAAGAACATGTAAGGGGATTATATTATGTCAGTTGTTTTTGAATGATGGACCGGTTAAATTGCAATTTATGTTTACAAAAACAATATACATGATTTTTTAAACAAATCAAGGATATGGAAATGGTGGTTTTGATTGTTATACATTTTTGGGGAAAAAAATGTGAATGGTTTGAACATCTTCTATTTTCAGTAAAATAGGTAGTTTGAGTTAAATAAAACCCTAGAGATGCTCATACCCCTAATTTCAGCAACTTGTATATTTCCCCACCTGTTTACTTTATTTATGATTTATTAGGTGAAAAATTGTGTGGCATGAATATGGTTTAATTGACATAAATAAACATACTTTGTAAACTACTGCGATTTGACGGCTATAAGCCGATATGAGGAATGACGACTACACGCTGATTTGTGATGTGACGGCTATAAACCGAGATATGATGTGACGGCTATAAGTTGTGATATGATGTGACGACTATAAGCCGAGATGTGATGTGACGGCTATAAGCTGAGATTCGAGATGCCAGTTTTATATCGAGCCATAAAATGACATAATTATGAACAACATATATTTTATTTAGTGTTATGAAGAATGAATTATGATTTGCGTATTATTATGTAAATTGCCAAAATGATTCTAGAACCCAGCGGATATGCGATGTGATATTATGAGCACGGTGCCATAGCTATGTGTTGGCAATGAGTGCAATCACACGGGGATGGAAGTGTGACATTGGATAGTTGATTGGAGACCTGGGTACAGTACTACTCCGAGGCAGTTTTGGGGGCCCCATCCGATGTAGTTTCGGGTGACCTTTTAGGGTAGGCACAATTATACTTACAACCTTTTTCTGACTCAGTTATGGTTGACTGAGTATATGTAGAGTCCAGCCTTCGGGTCGCACAACCTGTCATGGGGGGAAGCATGTCATATGAGTATGTGATAGTGTGACGACGCTAATTCAGCAGTCTAGGTTGTGTCTTTTATGCATATAAGGGCAAATTTACTATATATGGAAAAATTTACTATAAAATGGGCTATACTGAGCTAGCAGATTATTATTATGAAATTATGTATTTTCAGATATATAGTGCAGTACAGTTTTAAAATGTCATTAATGTTAGCCTTAGAGGCTACGTAAACTTAATTGTCTTGTTTTGATGATAACAACCCATTAGTGGTTCTAAGTAAAATTATCTTTATACAATAAGCCTTAATAAGAACAAACACAAATGCAAAGATTAAGTAAATTCTTAATAGGTTCGACATAAAAAAGGGGGAGAATGTTAGCCTTGACAACTATACTATCTTTGTTCATATGTTTTGATGATATTAACCTATTTGTTGTTCCTAATATTTTCCATCCTTGCAGATCTTATCCAGTACAGGTACAAAGTGTCGAATACGCGGAGGTACCAAATCAAAAGCAAAGATCGGACCGAGTAGACATCAAATAGGAAAGATCGAAATGGACGTTGACTCAAAAGAACCAAAGCACATCTTGAAGTTTTTATTGTGTATAAATTAATTGTAATAAGGGTTGTGTGAGTGAGTGCATATTGTAACTCTTGCAGTGTGTGTCTTGCATGATTTCTGAGTAAGAGTTGAGCCATTGCATAAGCATACTAGGACACATGAGCATATAGGATTGCACTAAAGACATAAACACAAACTCACCTTTCATGGCTTTCAAAGTTAAACTTAAAGAGTTTGTTAAATGAATCTTAAACTCAAATATGTTTTCTAAAGAGACAAGTTTTCAAACATCTTAGTATTTGGAACATCTTCATACTTAGTCCTGATTTTATCAAAACGAGTCTTGTGTCCTAAAGGTTCAAAGAAAGTCAAGTATATTTATAAAAGGACATATTAAGCATATAAGACATCAAAATGGGTTTTCAAATGTTTTTTATTAATCAAGATATCTTATATTCAAAAGAAAACTCATTTGGATAAGTTTTAATCTTCATTAGATTTAATACATTTCATATACTTTTTTCCAAGAATGTTTTGAGTCATTAAAACGTTTTTTGATAAGGAAAAACAAAGCAATCATCACTATTGTAGTGCAGCCTTGAGAGTCCTGAACACCTTTTGGTGTTTTGGGCTAACTTTTGCTAGAAAAGTCCAAATGGACAATCTTGGTGTCCCTGGAAAGCTAAGACAAAATTCCACAACTTTCATGTTGATGACTTTTTCTAATTCAGGGACCTCGTCGACAAATACATGGGATTTTTCAATTAGGTGCAGTATATGATTAGTCGATGAGTGTAGGGGCCTAGTCGATGAGTCCAATGGGCAGAATGATGCTAACAGATGTAAAACGGCTAGTTTACCAAATAAAATATCTTTTATTCCCCCCAACGGTTAGTTAACGGCTCCTAAGGTTCTTGGGCTATAAATACAAGCTATTAGACTTGTATTAACATAGTTTTGAAGGTCTTTGATCATTGTTAGTAAAAAACATCATTTTATATAAAACCTAGCACATTGCATATTAGTTTTTCATTACATGTGCTCATTCTCTCTTACTCACTTATTGTGTTTGATTCAATTCTTGAGAGAATAGTATAAGGTTTGAGTTGTAAATCATATTTGCTCATTGTAAGGAGCATTTTTTGTAATCTTCCATCTTCTTGTGAAAGGTTCTTTGTGAACCAAGTTGTAAGGTTCTTTGTGAAATGAATCGGTAAAGGCTCTTTGTAAGCAGTAAGGATTTGTTCCCGAGATTGTAAGGCTTGCTCCGTTGCGGAAGGAGCGATTATAGTGGATTGTGGAATCCTTGGCTTGGTGCTAAGGCGTGGACGTAGGCTTGGTGCCGAACCATGTAAAAATACCGGTGTTGTTCTTTCTCTCCCTTACACTCTTTATTTTATATCTTGTGCATGATTTATATTTATATTGTAATATAATTTCTTGTATCTTGCCAAGAGTTTTTATTTTGTATAAAAATACGTATTCCGCAAAAAGAGTCTATTCACCCCCCTCTATACTATATACTCCAGGCTAGGACTTTCAACAAGTGGTACCAGAGCAAGGCGCTTGTATTTTTCGGAGTAAAATCCAGAGCGTAAAAGATCAATGGAGTATTCGGTGAGCACCCCTTTCGCATGGACAATCCGTATATCAACCATCGATGTTCAACGGTTCCAACTACCATGCGTGGAAAAATAAAATGACTGTCATCATTCAAGCATACGACTTGAATTTGTGGGAGATCATCTCCAAAGGAAACTTCTCAATCACAAAGAAAAATGAGGATATTCCAAAGGCTTTATTGGAACAATCACCAAGCGAAAAAAGGTTAGTTTAATTTTAAAGCAATGCATATTATTTATTGTGGTTTAAATGATGTTGTACATAGTTTTATTTGCGAATGTAAAACTGCAAAATAAATTTGGAATAAACTTGAAAACATCTATGGAAACTCATCTCAAAATGAACAAACAAAAATATGCATGCTAGTTAGAGAATTTGAGTTGTTTAAATTAAATGATGGTGAAGAAATTTCTTCCATGCTCACTTAGTTCACACACCTCATAAACAACTTGAAAGCATTTGGTAGAATTTATTCACTAGAAGATTATATTCAAAAAATTCTCCAATCTTTACCTAAGTCATCTATGACCATTGAAGAAGCAAGAAATCTAGAAAAACCTAAGATAGAAAATGGTCTTGTTTTAGAATCATCTTGTGCTAATCAACAAAAAATAATTGAAGATAATAATATTGCATTCTTCACAAAAGAACTTAAGAAACTTTTTAAGTAAGAGAATGCAACAAAAAGAAAAATAAGAGTCATGCATTGAATGTTGTGATTGTACTAACTCTAGGCATGACATGATAAATTGCCCCCTAAATCAAAATGAAGAAAATTTTCTAAATGGGGATCATAATGCCATAAATGGTGCTACTTGGGATCAAATTGATGGATTAGCCACCGATGATGAAAATGAGAAAGAAGCACATCCTTGCTTCATGGCTAACGAACAAGAAGATGAAGTAAGTTTGGATGAGGAGGATTATGCACCTTCATATGATGAAATTGTGAATTGTGTTAAATTGTTTGATGAATTACTTTTAGTAAAAATGAAGAATAAAAATGTTGAGAAAGAGTTTGCTTTGTCAAAACAAATGGAATTTTCTTTGAAAGAAGAAAATGAATCCCTTAAAAGGAAAAATGAAGAGTTTGTTTTAAATTCTCAAAAAGGGCATGAAACTTTAAAAGAAAAGATAGAATATTTGGAAGTAAAATTGTCAAAATCCAAAGGCAAGGAACCTTGCCTTTGTTCTATCTTGAAAGAAGAAAATTGCTCCTTAAAAAGGAGAAATGAGGAGCTTAAAGAAAAGACTCAAAAAGACCATGGATCTTTTCAAGTTGAGGTGAAAATTTTGAAAAATAAAATTGAAAATGTTTTGAAGGAAAATACTATCTTGAAAAAGAAAAATGAAGATCATGGCAAAGTAATAAGAGGAAAAGAAAACTCCAAGAAATCTTTGGGAGTCAAGAAAAATAATGTTTCCAAAAATAATTCAAACTCCTCTCATAAATCACAAGGTTATGCCTCAATAAGTAAAAATAATGTAAATAAGTCAAGACCATCACATGAAAACAAGATTTGTTTATATTGTGAAAGAAAGGGTCATATTAGATATTTTTGCCCTTATAGAGGAGAAAGAGACAAAGAGAGGAAGATGGAATGGGTTGTCAAGAAAAGAAACCCATTGGGACCCAAAGGAGAGTGGGTACCCAAAGTTACCTAGTCCGGTTAAATACCGCTTCCTTAGAACCTAGGATTAGGAATTAGAATTTAGGTTGACCTAGGTACAAAGTTAAAAGGGATATGGTGACTAAATTTGTGCTTAAAATCTTAAAATCCTAGCCTATGCATTTTAAACTGTTTAAATTACTTTATTGGGAACTTTTGATATCCATGCCAATATTGATCTTCAAATTTGAAAACCAATATAATGCTTTAATTGCATATATCCTCAGTTGTTTGGTTTATTTCATTTTGAAATATTGGCTATTGCTTATGGGATGAAACAGCATGCAAAACTTGTTATTTAGAAATAAATTATTTTTTGTGATAAATGAAAAAAAAAACCTTGTTCTTCTCATGTGAATTACTAAGGTTTTAAATATAAAATTTCTAAAGCTCGCATGTTAGATAAGTCCATCTCTTATGAAGAAGAGATATTTTCTTAGTCACATAACTTGTTTTGATGATATGATTGCTTGGATACATAGTTAGAATATTTAGATCATAGCATTCGTGAAATTAATTTTTAGTAAAAATCATCATAACAACAAGTGGTATTCAAATGAAGTACTAACATGTAATATCTTTATAACATATGTTTTGAATACCTTCCCTTTAGTGGCAATTTAGGAGACATGTCTCCTAGAGCATTATTAAGTTAAGTCTAGTATACCCCTAATGCTCTTTGCTAAGAAGTAAGGACATACTTGCTATGCTTAAAGTATAAGTCATCTTGGACTTAGGACTATTTACCTCTACCTGGGATAAAGTAGCATGCACACCCTCACAATCTCTACAGTTAGGCTTGTCCTATAGGATTCAAAAGGGATGAAACAATATTTGCTATTGTGAAACATTTGACATCATTCCTCGAAAATGCAAGGCAAAGGGACTGAAAAAGGCTATTTTTGGGAAAAAGGTTGAAACTTTTAATTTCTGATATAAAAAACTTAGGTGTTGAATAAAGGTTCAAAAGCATGCTATAGTAGGTAGATCCATCTCTTATGGACAAGAGATATTCCTTAGTTACATAATCTATTTTTTTTAATGATAGATAATTAAAATTTAGAACCATAGTAAGTACATCTAGACTATACGCATATTTTATCCTTCCATAAGAAGTTGAGTGTTAGGAAAATTAATTATAACAACATGGGCACTACGGACCATCCAATCCTAAATTCATCTTGAGTATGAGTTATCACTGAGAAATCAAACTAGTAAAAAGTTTATAGAAACAATCTCTAGTGCTTACCAAAAGATATCCCATCATGATCATTTAGAAATATCTACCTAGGGATTCTTAGCTATATTCACTTGAAGATAGAGTATTCCCTCTATGGTTGATTTAAGGGAAACTTCTTAACCTTTGTTAATGCAAAAGCATTCCCTTCCCCAACAAAATGCTACCATAAAAAAATACTCCAGGACCAAATGACACACATACCATGCTTAAATCTCAAACATGAATTCTTCATAGGAAAAATGTCAATTTTGATTGCTTTGGAACAATTTACTGCATTGGCAAAATAGCTCTCAAGTTATACTCAAATCCGATAAGCATCCCCTACCAAGGGATGTATGACTTATTATTTGGATGCAAATAAAACCAAAGTAATTCAAGAAGAGGTTTTCTTGACATTGGAATTATCTACCTCTTATCTTAGATTTACGTTGTTGATATATTTGCTCAACAAAAGCTTCAAGCGCTCAACAAAATTCTTAGGAAAATTCAATATCATATATTAGAGCTGCTAAATTGCCACATAATTCAATGTCCACCTTTAAGAGGAAAATTTGTCCTCCACAGTGGCAATAATGGAAGCTTCTGATTGACAAGTGATGAACTGACTAGATCTTATCCTTAACTCACTTGAATTAGGTCAAGCATCGCTTTGAGATTCAAAACTACCTATAAATATCCAAGTCAATAAGATGAAGAGAAATTTTGTGAATAAATTGGGAATTCATCTTATCATTACTTCAAAGCAATAATGGGTTCTCAAAATGAACATTCATTCTTATCTTGGAAACCCACACCCAACCATGAGCATCAATGTGTTTTTGATATGCAATTTGGTTTCAAGCATTAACAAATTTTTTTTGGTTAACAGAAAAAGAGGAAAGTTTCTTCTTATACTCTTATTCATCCATTTTTGAATTATCCTTTAATATAAGAGTATTTACCATATTTTAGTATCAGTTCTCAATCTTTAACAAATGGTAATAAACCTGAGAGATCATCATTCGTGAGTAAGTAAGTAAGCCAATCTAGGCACTTCATGTAATAACCCAGAATTAAAATAATTAGAAAATATAATGAATAAAATGGATTAAAGGAAAATGAGGGGAAGAAAGGAAGAATTTTTAAGGAAAAGCAGACCTCGTCGACGAATGTCCTGTATTTGTCGACGAGTGTCCTTCTAAGCTCATTGACGAAGTATGCTTCTCGTTAATGAAGAAATCCCGAGAGAGAATTTTGGAAACCCAGAAATTCGTTGACAAAGGTATCTTCTCGTTGACGAAGACGCTATAACGCCTCGTCGACGAATTGACGTGTCTCGTCAATGAAGCCCTGCCTATAAATTGAAATTCTTTCATTTTCAGCATGAAAACTCGTCACTCTCTCCTCTCTCTCTCTCTCTCTCTCTCTCTCTCTCTCTAAAAACGATCCCCCAACCTTCTCTCTCCGATTTCGGGCCGATTTTGACCCGATTTGACGATCCGGAACCGCCACGAGGTTCGTGGGATCATTCTCTTTAAGGCTGTAAGAGCTGATCGTTGGGTTAAGGGGTTTGGGAAACATCCCAAAATCAAGGTAAGTGAGTTATTTTGGGTTTTCCTTAACGAATAATGTTTTATGGAGCCTAGGAAGTAGTAAATAAGCATTTTTCTTAAGATTTGAGTTAATTGGAATTTATTTTAATTTAGTTAGGATTTTTGGATTCAGGGTCCAGGTGAATGCCGTGTGGGTATTAGTTCGAGGATCCTATAGGCATAGTTGAAAGTTAGGTAAGGGGGAAATTTATATATTAAACTAGGTTTTTCATGAATTAAAAATGGAATATGCGTTATTTATGTATATATGTTTATATGTGGGTTTAAAATGTCAGCCATGAAATTTATGTTTTTTGAGCCTAGGAATGTTTATATAGGCGTGTATATGTGAAAATGAATGAATGGAAGTGGAAAGGAATTTTTCTAAGAAATTAATTTAGAAATGAAATGTATTTTCAATATATCAATGTTAACTATGAGTTGGCTTATTTTGTGGGAAATGTATATGGATTTTACTGCTAAAACTGTGTGACATGAGATTCTGTGCAAATATATGTTAGATATATGAGATGCAGGTTAAGTAAGTAAAGCTTATGAATAAAATGTGATATGGAAAATGATGCTTGTGTATGTTAAATACAACCATGTAAATATAAGACAGTCGAAAGACAGCCATGTTAGCAGATTCTAGCGCATTTCTATGTGGAAACTAACGGTAGCAGATTCTAGCGCATATCTATGTGGAAACTAACTGATGATGGCTAAAGACCAGCTGTACTACGAAGGAATGAAATGAAAATGTTATGCAATGAAATGACAATGGAATGACAATACAATAAAATGAAATATGAAACATGAATGTTACAAATGGAAAAGAGTCACTTAAAGTGAAACGAAGTGCAAAGTTAAGTTATGAACAGGAATGAATGTGTATGAATGTATAATGACAGAAAAGAATGATGTATTACGATATTAGAAGTATGTATGTACGTAGAACATGTTATGATTGGGTGAGGTGAACTCTTCGCCTAAGGGCTTGCTAAGGAAGGCGAGTGCACTAGTAGCTTTAGATGTGGTAGTAGCTGTATAACGTACTAGGGCAGAGGGAACCTATTTGTATGGGCAGGTAGATTTCCCTATCCTTAAGGCCTTTGTCAGTAAACTATTGTTGAATGCGTGAATACGAGATTAATCTAACACTTGAGGGCTTATTGAGTAAGGTAAGTGCCCTAGTATGCTTTAGTTGTGACCTTAGGGTTACCTATGTATTAGAGCAGAGGGGTGTTACTTGCATGGGCGGGTAATCACCCTTATTCTTGAGTAATCTCGTGGGTAAAACTTTGCATGTGATTGTTTAGGTTCAGAAAACGATTTCAATGTTATATGATGATTTGCAAATGAAATAAAAATGATATCTATTTACCTCATGTTGGCCACACGCTATTTTAATATGTATGTTTCTTCCCTTACTGAGATGTGTTTCACCCGAATATGAATGTTTCTTTTTCAGGACATCCTCGAAGTCGACCTTAGGAGCTCGAGGGTATTTTTAGCATTTTTGAGGACTATATAAGAAACAGGGTATATATTGTTACTATTTTGGAGATGTAAATATTTATGTTTTATGTTTTATGTTGTTATGTTTTAAGGATGTTGTGAGAGAAATGGTTGCGAACATACTGAAATGTTTTGGAGATGTTTATATATATGGAAATGCAGGTGATGGTTAAATTTTATGGATTTCTAGTTAGGATATAGTAAACTCTGGTATATTACGGTATTATGGAAAGTTGGTATTATGGTCTATGTTGTATGGAGATTATGTTTATGTTTTTCCGCTGCGTATGTTTGCTAATGATTTATGATTTAATAGGATAATATCAGGTCTAACGCACCAGACTCGGGTTTAGCGGTTCGGGATGTTACACTTCAACTATTATAATTTAGCACCAATAAATTGGTTTTTATATATTTAGCACATACTCACCTCACCACCATGGAAACTAGTCTTAATAGGCTCTTAGAGTATTTTTAAGATAAATGATTAGCACCTCTTTTTTTGATGATGATCAAAGGGGGAGAAGATATTTGAAGTTATCCATGGGGATAAAATTTATGGTGTTATATATGTGAGGGAAAACATGATGTATGTGTGGGGGAAAATATGCATGTAATGTTATAAAATTTATATTTTATTGAATGCATGTTAAAAGCTAAAATGAACATGAATTGTTTTTATGCCTCATATGCATATAGTAAGGGGGAGCAAATTATTAATATCATTTAACAATATGCATAAATTAAGGGGGAGCTTTAAAACATACCTCATATAGAAGACCAATGGTTTGCCATTGTAACACCCCAGACCTACCACGTGGGGCCCGGTGTGTTATGAGAATGACACGCGTCTCCGATACCAATAACGCAGCGGAAAATAATAATAAAATAACCTCGAACAAAATATACTAGAGTTCTATATTTGAACATCAACAGACTCATAACATATGGTCCTTTACTCTATGTTACAAACATGGATAAAATATAAAGAAACATAAAACATAATAGATCTGTTCCAATTCCACTCACAAAACTACCCCGCCCTAGAGCTACCTATGCTCAATCACTTGGATAACCTGAAAAGATTTAACATATGACGGGGTGAGACACCTCTCAGTAAGGAAGAAATAGTTTATAATAGCATGTGGCTAAAGTATTTATAATACAATTAAAATATCCCTCTAAAGTGTACACACAGTTCACAAGAAGCCTAGATAACATGCCCATAATCACACAAGATCAACGGCTTTATCATCCAATCACATACCCATAACCATTAGGATTTTAATGTTAGATTTCGAGAATAGGAAAATCCACCCGCTTATAAAAGTAGGTTCCCTCTGCTCTAGTGCTAACATCAAGGCACTCACCTTTCTCAATAAGCCCTCAGGTTATGTATTCAGGTAAAGTCACCGAGAATAGGGAAGATCACTCGCCTATACAAGTGGCTTCCCTCTACTCTGGTACCCACAATTAATTACCAGCGTACTCGCCTTTCTCAGCAAGCCCTCAGGTGGAGTAATCTACTTTACCCTAAATACTTAATTAATTAATAGTCGTATACAGCTAACACAATCGCTTCACAGAATTTCACAATTACAACCATATCATAATTAATCAATACCGGATCCACACAACACATATGTCCACACAGGACTAATCAATCCACAACATAAATGTCCACACAGGACTGGTCCACATAGGACTAATCAATCCACAGCATAAATGTCCACACAAGACTGGTCTATATAAGACTAATCAAATCACGCAGATTATACGTTCCACACAGGACAAAACAAACCACATAGGTTACAAAACAACCACTCTGTTCATAGTAAATAGGTAAACAACCTCCTGATACCACTGCCAATGTTTACCTCCTAATATAAATGTCCATATAACGACCTCCTCATACCACTGCCAACGCTATATCGTAATTTACATGAATCACATTCCAAATCAACATCAACCAAACAATCAACATATCCACAATTCTACCACAGTATACATCACATCAGTATCCACAAACAGTCAATATATTCAACCAGGTAGACTTCACAGCCAAACAAAATTTTGCAGTCTCAATAATTCTTCATTCCACATTAATCACAATCATTTAATTATCAAAAATGGTTTCAATCACACGATTTTTCCCAATATAATTTATCTACCTAAAAACATTATTTTCAATACCAGTAAGGTTTAGAAAATTATTCCTGTATGTATATAAAAATTCATACTCGAAACTAGTCATTTAAAAATTATGAAAAAGCCATTATAAAATATTTCCCCTTACCCGCTCCTCGAAATTTGACCTAAGATCAACAAAACGAGACCCTAAAAATTAAAAATTCCAAATTCCTCAAACCTTAGCAAGACACCCTTATAATAATTCCTAAGCTCCAAATGACCATATTTACTAAAAAAATTCCAAAATAACTCATTTACCTTGGTTTTGGGATATTTCCCAAACTACTCAAATAAAAAATCTACTCCACCTATACTGCAGAGAATCTTCCCAGGAGTCTCATGGTAGCTTCTGATCATCGAACCAAGCTAAATTCAGCCCGAAATTGAAGAGAGAAGGTGGAAGGGCTGAAATTTCTAGAGAGAGAAGGGGAACATACAGAAAATTGCACTGAAATGAAAAGAATTCAACTATTTATACACATGGATTCGTCGACGAGACACGTCGATTCGTCAACGAGTCTTGTACAAAATTTGGCGACGAAATAGTGAACTTGTCGATGAATTTCAGTTCGTGAAAAACCCCCTCTCAGTATTTCCTCGTCGACGAGACACGTACCCTCGTCAACAAGCTCAAAAGAACATTTGTAGATGAGACCAATCCGCTCATCGATGAACGATTGCTGCCCCCCCCCCCCCTTTTCCCAACTTATTCTTCCTTCCCTTTTATCTTCCTTAGAATTTCAAATAGTTTAAAATTTCCCGGGTTGTTACAGCCATCATCAAAAAGGGGGAGAATTTTAGCCTTTGAGGCTACGTAAACTTAATTGTCTTGTTTTGATGATAACAACCCATTGGTCGTTCTAAGTAAGATTATCTTTGTAAAATAAGCCTTAGTAAGAACAAACACAAATGCAAAGATTAAGTAGATTCTTAATAGGTTCGACATCATCAAAAAGGGGGAGAATGTTATGTAACAACCCGAATAATAATATTATTTGAATAATAAAGAGGAAGAGAATTTTCAGGGGTTACGTCGACGAACACAGGGGATTCGTCGACGAAGGCATAAGAGGACCTTGTCGATGAAGACAAGATTTCATCGACGAGAAAATACCAAGAGGGGTGTTGGGCTACTCTGAATTTCGTCGACAAAGGGTAAGGTTTGTCGACAAATTTACTGAAGGACTCGTCGACAAGGTGATGTGTCTCATGGACGAATCCAGCTCTATAAATAGTGAAAACTTGGATTTTTAGCACATTTCAGCGCAAAATACTTCCCCTTTCTCTCTCCTATAGCCCCTCCCACTTCTTTCCTCGATTTCGGACCCGTCAGTCGCTGGATCGACGATCTGAGGTCACCACGATGTTCCTAGTGGAGTTCTCTTCAAGTCTGCCAGAGCAGATTGTTGGTAAAGCGAAGTTGGAATTCATCCCAAATTTAGGATAAGACCTTTTTTGGCCTTCTGGCAGTTATAAAAAATGATATAGGCAAAGAAATATTGATATTCTATTATGGAAAATGTTGTTTTTAGGGTGTTGTGTAGGAGGCCCTGCGGATGTTAGGCCAGTATACCATAGGGGCTTCCCAGTAGTCAGGTAAAGGAAATATGCTATGCTAGGTCATGAATATTATGAATTAAAGTATTGTGTGGCTTGAGAATATGAAAATAGTACAAAAGTATGTTTTACAGTTTTCAATACCATGATTATACGAATTTTAGCACCATGATTATACGAATTTTGGTACCATGATTATACGAATTTTAGTAGAATGATTTTATAGTTTTCAGTATTATGATTATATAGTTCTCAGTACCATGACGTACAGATTATAGTTCAGTTCAGAGATACAATTACAGTTCATTACAATTTATTTCATTCTCATGGTTAATGCAGCTATTTTAGAATCATGATAAATCAGATAGTTGTATATATATAGATGTATTATATAGTATCAGACCCTGTTGGACCATACAGTTACAGAGCACGGTACCGTAGCTACAGATATTTCAGTTATGAGTGCAACCACCTATTTAGATAATACGTGGTAGTAGGTCGATCGTATAATGTACTAGACGTGGATAGGCTCCCCATCAGATATGGGTTGAGGAGGGCAGATCAGACCGAGGGAGTATATTGATTTACCCTAGTCCGCTAGCCAGTGTAGATCCCGCCTACGGACTGCACAACCCTGTCATGAGGGGTTAAATCATGACACACAGTTATCCACAGGGAAAGTTTTTAGTTAATATTACGTATATACAGATTTACAGAGACAGAGAAAATACTTACGTACATTAGAATTATTTTAAATAGTAACCTAAAATACTGATATGTTAAGCAACACGGAAATGGTGGTTATTTTATTACTTGTACTGCATTTTCAGATTCAATTATATGAGTTTATTTAGAAACATATTTTCATGATATCGTACTCAATTGCCACACACTAGTAATAGCATATTTCATCTTACTGAGCGTTGACTCATCCCAGCGTTGAATCATTTTTCAGGTGATCCAGGTAGGTGAGCAGACCAGGCTCGCAGATAAAGGGGCCACAGTTCTGCCCTGTCATTAGAGAGTGAGTATATTTTTGGGAGTATGTTTGTATAGCCCCAACCCAGTTGAGGGTATCTTGGGGAACAGTTGTACATGTATGTTTTGAGAAAACCTGTTAGCACTCTGGTATTGTATATAATTATATGTGGTTATGTTTATTTGATTTCTGCTTCTCGCTGCTTAGGTTAATGGTTGGGTTTAATCCAATATGGTATCAGTGAAATTTTAAATGTCATACTAAAAAAAAATGGAAATTAAGTAGGTTGTTACAATTTGGTATCAGAGCATGTTAAATTTCCTAGTAGATATATAAAAAAAAAAACTCAGTTAAATAGCAGGTCGTTACAGTTTGGTATCAGAGCCTAGGTTGCTAGGTTTTGTAGACTTTAGAGTGCAGCCGAAGCAATACCAGAGTATAGGAAAAGGATTTGAGGTTTGTTATGTGTCTGGGTACATGATTACCGTGGTGGTTTCTGTGTTTTTCCTGGGGTGAAAATTTCAGGAAAACCATAGTAAACTATTGTTGGGTCGTGTGTCTAAGTGACCGAACTGGATATTGAGTTAAGGTTAGGGAAGGTAATTAATTTTGAATTGGTAGAGGATAGGTCCGTATAGGAGATAAAATGCTTAAGTGTGTTTCTTGTTTTCAGGATGGACCCAGGAAGCTGTGGCACGAATGCTGGGGAGGATAGGCCAGGACCTTCCAGCATAGGTGGAGGAGATAAAGATGTTGTACTGCGTAGCGTCACTCAGCAGGTGATGGTTGAGATGGCCAGGAGTTCTGGGGAGCGTGGCTGTTCGATCGAGCAGTTTACGCAGATGAAGCCCCCATCCTTCGCTGGAGGAGATGACCCGATTGTAGATGAGAATTGGGTCCAGGACATTGAAGAGACGTTGGCTGTGCTTCCTTGCACAGATGAGCAGAAGGTGGTGTTTGCAACATTCAAACTGACAGGGGAGGCGAAGCGTTGGTGGAGATCGATGTGTCTGATAGAGGAGCAGAGGCCAGTTCTAGTTCTAGTGACGTGGGAACGATTCAAGGAATTGTTCTTTGGGCGGTATTTCCCTGCTATCGTTCGGAGTGCGAAGGCAGCAGAGTTTATGCATTTGGTACAGGGGAAGATGACTGTATCTTAATACGCGGCTCGGTTTATCGAGTTATCGCTTTTTGCTCCGCATCTAGCACCTGATGAAGAGAAAAAGGAAAGGAAGTTTGAAGAGGGACTGAGGCAGAACTTTTTTGAGCAGGTGATTGGTTTCAAGGTTTAGAAATTCACAGAGGTTGTAGATAGAGCTGCGATCATTGAGAGTGGTATTCAGAGGGGTTTAGTAGCTCAGAGTCAGAGGAAGAAACCTGTGCCTCAGGATTTTTAGGCTGGCTCCAGTAAGGGTCCATGGAAAGGAGGTCGCGATAGGGGAGATCAGAGGCAGATGGCAGGACCTCAGAGGAATTAAGGTACGCCAACTTACCTGGGGTGTCAGACGTGCGAGAGGCGTCATTTGGGGGAGTGCCGGGTAGGAAGAGGGGTATGCTATCACTGCGGAAGACCCGGTCACGTAGTACGCGAATAACCAGGTCAGCTAGATTAGGTCCCAGCTCCCAGGCCCTATCAGGGAGGATATCAGGCAACTCAGGGAGGATATTAGGCACCCCATGGTGGCTAGTAGAGGAATGTGGCCCCAGCGCGAGTATATGCTCTGACACCGGGACATGTAGAGGCTGCTACGGATGTGATGACAGGTACATTTACTATTTTATCATATCCAATTATTGTTCTTTTTGACTTGGGTGCTACTCATTCTTTTATTTTTGCATCTTATGTTAAGTTATCTGAGAGTGAAACCCAGTCATTAGATGTAGCGATGTCAGTAGCTACACCATCAGGATCAGTGATCAGATGTTAGAGGGTACTTAGGGGCTATCTGATAGAAATTCAGGGGAAAGTGTTACCAGCTGATCTGATTGTATTTGAGATGTGCGGGTTTGATATAATACTGGGTATGGACTGGTTGGTTGCCAATCACCTCAGCATTGATTGTTGTAAGAAAGAGGTAATTTTCAGACCCCCTGGTACGCAAGAATTCAGATTCGTTGGTTCATGGGTACGTGCTCCAACACAACTGATGTCAGCCGTGCAAGCGAACAGATTACTTCTAGACGGAGGTCAAGGGTTTATGGCATTTTTGAAAGAAGTATCTGAAAATAAATTAAAGATTGACAGCACTCCAGTAGTACGAGAATTTCCAGATGTTTTTCTAGAGGAGCTACCTGGGTTGCCTTTTGTGCGCGAGGTAGATTTTCCTATAGATTTACCTCCAGGGACTGCGCCAATCTCTAAGATTCCCTGTTGTATGGCTCCAGTTGAATTAGGAAAATTAAAGGAGCAGTTGCAGGATTTGTTGAATAAGGGATTTATATGACGTAGTGTATCACCATGGGGAGCTCTAGTGTTGTTCGTAAAGAATAAAGACGGGTCCATGAGGATGTGTATTGATTACAGGGAGATAAACAAGGTTACTATTAAGAATAAATATCCTCTACCCCGTATAGACAATTTGTTCGATCAGCTCCAAGGTACACTAGTATATTCCAAGATCGACCTCAGATCTGGGTATCATCAAGTGAGAGTAAAAGTATAGGACGTCGTGAAGACAGCCTTCAGGACTAGGCATGGGCACTACGAGTTCCTCGTTATGCCATTTGGTCTGACGAATGTCCCAGCCGTGTTCACGGACTTGATGAACATAGTTTTCCACCAGTATCTAGATTAGTTTGTAGTAGTTGTCATTGATGATATACTAGTGTACTCGAGGAGTTTTAAGAATCACGAGGTGCATTTGAGGCAGGTGCTGCAGACACTCAGAGAGGAGAAACTTTATGCCAAGTTTTGTAAGTGTGAGTTCTGGCTTAAGAAAGTTGCATTTTTAGGCCATGTGATTTCAAGAAACGGTATAGTAATGGATCCTAGCAAGATTGACGCGGTGGTGAATTGGGCCAAGCCAAGGAATGTGTGGGAAGTTAGGAGTTTTTTAGGACTGACAGGTTATTACCGTCATTTTGTTGAGGGGTTTTCAGCTTTGTCGGGACCTCTCACGCATTTGACTAGGAAAAATGCCAGATTTGTGTGGGATGAAGAGTGCGAGCAGAACTTCTAGGAATTAAAGCAGTGGCTCGTCACTGCACCAGTTATAACCATTCCATTATGAGGGGATGGTTATGTGATCTACAGTGATGCGTCTTTGAAAGGACTCAGTTCTGTGTTGATGCAGCATGGTAGGGTGGTGGCGTATGCGTCCAGACAGTTGAAAAAGTATGAGAAGAACTACCCTACTCACGATATGGAATTGGCTGCGGTTGTACATGCATTGAAGATCTGGAGACATTACTTTAATGGTGAGAAATGTGAAATATTTTCATATCACAAGAGCTTAACGTATTTCTTTACACAGAAAGAGTTGAATATGCGGCAGAAGAGGTGGTTAGAACTCATTAAATATTACGACAGTACCATCAGTTACCACCCAGGTAAAGCAAATGTGATGGCTAATGCTTTAAGCCTTAAACCAGGAGACACAGCACAGCTAGTAGCGGTAGTTCAACATCCAATTCAGATGGACTTAGAAAGACTCGGTGTGGAGTTAGTGGAAGATGATCCTTAGGCGCTTATTGCCAGTTTGGTTGTACAACCTACACTTTATGAGAGAATTAAAGCTGCTCAGAGGGATGATCTAGAATTGGCAGAAGTGATAGCCAAAGTACAGGATGGTCAAGGGGAAGAATTCAACATTTTTTACGATGGGGCTTTGAGATTTCGCACCAGATTGTGTGTGCCTACAGATGATAACATCAGGAGGACGATTCTAGAGGAGGCACATAGATCTCTATACACTATTCATCCTAGAAGCACGAAAATATATAGGGATCTACGAGATTATTTCTAGTGGAGTGGCATGAAGAGAGAAATTGTAGAATTGGTGCAGCAGTGTTTGACGTGTCAGCAGGTTAAGGCTGAGCACTAGAGATCAGCTGGTCAGTTGCAGCCACTTTTCATTCCCGAGTGGAAGTGGGACCACGTATCCATGGATTTTGTTACTGGGCTGCCACCAGCGTTGCATGGTCAGAATGCCATTTAGGTGATAGGTAATAGGTTGACGAAGACAACGCACTTTCTGCCTATTAAGATTAGCTACCCTATGAACAAGTTAGCAGAGATTTACATACAAGAGATTGTTCGACCCTATGGAGTGCAGGTATCCATAGTCTCAGACCGTGATCCACGTTTTCCATCATGGTTCTGGAGGAGTTTACAGGAGGCATTGGGGACTCAGCTAGCATTTAGTACTGCTTTCCACTCTCAGACCGATGGTCAAACTGAGAGAACAATCCAGATATTAGAAGATATGCTTCGTGCCTGTGTGCTAGACTTTGGAGGTGGCTGGATTCAGTTTTTACCGCTAGTTGAATTTGCTTATAATAACAGTTATCAGACTAGCATCGACATGGCACCCTACGAGACATTATATGGTAGGAGATGTTGATCTCCTATTTTCTGGGATGAAGTATGTGAAATGCGAGTTTTGGGTCCAGAGATCATTCAGAAAGCGTATGATAAAGTCCGACTTATTCGAGATAGGATCAGTGCAGCATTGAGTCGGCAGAAAAGCTATACAGATACTCGCCATCGGGAATTGGAATTTGGAGTAGGTGATCATGTTTCTTGAAAATAGCACCATTGAAGGGGATCATGAGGTTTGGGAAGAAGGGTAAGTTAAGCCCTAGGTTCATTGGTCCATTTGAGATACTCGAGAACATTGGGTTAGTGGCCTATCCAGGAGTCATGATGTGTTTCATGTTTCTATAATAAGGAAATACGTCCCCAATCCTTCCCATATCATCAGCTATGCAGACTTGGAACTCAGGGGTGATCTAGCATATGAGGAAGCTCCAGTTTAGATCTTAAACAGAAAAGATCAGGAATTACGCAATAAGAAGATATAATTGGTAAAAGTCCTGTGGAGGAACCACCCAATTGAAGAAGTTTCGTGGGAGCTTGAAAGCGAGATTAGACATAAATATCCCCACTTTTTCGATGAATTATAATATTAATGAATATGCTAAGATGGTAATTTTATTTTGTTGAGTTCAGTGTAATTGTAATGTAGAGCATAGGTTAGGTAGTATTTTGGTTTTGGGGGAAATTTTCTTTTATGGTTGTAATCTCCCAAAACTACCCATGTAACCATGGCTTTCCTCCGCCATAAGTGAGGGCAGGTAATAAAATAAGTAGACCATTTTATTTTAAGGGATGATGAGTTATGTGAACAGTAAATTTTGAGGACAAAATTTTATAAGGAGGGGAGAATGTAACAACTCGAATAATAATATTATTTGAATAATAAAGAGGAAGAGAATTTTCAGGGGCCTCGTCGACGAACACAGGGGATTCGTCGATGAAGGCATAAGAGGACCTCGTCGATGAAGACAAGATTTCGTCGATGAGAAAATACCGAGAGGGGTGTTGGGCTACTCTGAATTTCATCAACGAAGGGTAAGGTTCGTCGACGAATTTACTGAAGGACTCGTCGATGAGGTGACGTGTCTCGTCAACGAATCCAGCCCTATAAATAGTGAAAACTCGAATTTTTAGCGCATTTCAGTGCAAAATACTTCCCCTTTCTCTCTCCTACGGCCCCTCCCACTTCTTTCCTCGATTTCGGCCCTATCAGTCACTGGATTGATGATTTGAGGTCACCACGACGTTCTTGGCAGAGTTCTCTTCAAGTTTGCCAGAGCGAATCGTTGGTAAAATGAAGTTGGAATTCATCCTAAATTTAGGGTAAGACCTTTTAGTCAATTTTTGGCCTTCTGGCAGTTATAGGAAATGATATAGGCAAAAGAACATTGATATTTTATTCTGGCAAATGTTGTTTTTAGGGTGTTATGTAGGAGGCCCTGCGGGTGTTTGGCCAATATACCATAGGGGCTTCCTAGTAGTCGGGTAAGGGAAATATGCTATGTTAGGTAATTTCAAAATATTATACAGTTTATTAAATTATGAATATTATATATTAAAGTATTGTGTGGCTTGAGAATATGAAAATAGTACGAAAGTATGTTTTACAGTTTTCAGTACCATGATTATACGAATTTCATTACCATGATTATACGAATTTTAGTACCATGATTATACGAATTTCAGTACCATGATTTTATAGTTTTCAGTATTATGATTATACAGTTCTCAGTACCATGACGTACAAATTACAATTCAGTTCAGAGATACAGTTACAGTTCATTACAGTTTATTTCATTGTCATGGTTAATACAACTATTTCAGAATCATGGTAAATCAGATAATTGTATATATATATATAGATGTATTATATAGTATCAGACCTTGTTGGACCATACAATTACAGAGCACGATACCGTTGCTACATATATTTCAGTTATGAGTGCAACCACCTATTTAGATAATACGTGGTAGTAGGTCGATCGTATAGTACCCTAGACGTGGACAGGCTCCCCATCAGATATGGGTTGAGGAGGGCAGATCAGACTGAGGGAGTATAGTGATTTACGCTTGTCGGCCAGCCAGTGTAGATCCCGCCTACGGGATGCACAACCCTGTCATGAGGGGTTAAATCATGACACACAGTTATCCACAGGGAAAGTTTTTAGTTAATATTACGTATATACATATTTAAAGAGACAGAGAAAATACTTATGTACATTAGAATTATTTTAAATAGTAACCTAAAATATTGATATGTTAAGTAACACGGAAATGGTGTTGGTTTTATTACTTGTACTCCATTTTCAAATTTAGTTATATGAGTTTATACAGAAACATATTTTCATGATATTGTACTCAATTGCCACACACTAGTAATAACATATTTTGCCTTACTGAGCGTTGGCTCATCCCAATGTTGAATCATTTTTTAGGTGATCCAGGTAGGCGAGTAGACCATGCTCGCACATAGAGGGGCCACAGTTCTGCCCTGTCATTAGAGAGTGAGTATATTTTTGGGAGTATGTTTGTATAGCCCCAACCCAGTTGAGGGTATCTTGGGAAACAGTTGTACATGTATGTTTTGGGAAAACCTGTTAGCACTCTGGTATTGTATATAATTATATGTAGTTATGTTTATTTGATTTCTGCTTCTTGCTGCTTAGGTTGATGATTGGGTTTAATCTTGTATGGTATCAGTGAAATTTTAAATTTCATAGAAAAAAAAATGGAAATTAAGTAGGTCATTACAATTTGGTATCAGAGCATGTTAAATGTCCTAGTATATATAAGAAAAAAAAACCCCAGTTAAATAGCAGGTTGTCACATGTTAGCCCTGACAGCTACACTATCTTGGTTTATATGTTTTGATGATATTAACCTATTTGTTATTCCTAGTATTTTCTGTACTTGTAGATCTTATCCAGTACAGGTACAAAGTGTCGGATACACGGAAGTACCAAATCAGAAGAAAATATCGGACTGAGTAGACATCAAATATCGAAGGACGTTGTCTCGAAAGAACCAAAGCACATCTTGAAGTTTTTATTGTGTATAAATTAATTGTAATAAGGGTTATGTGAGTGAGTCTGTATTGTAACTCTTGCGGTGTGTGTCTTGCATGATTTCTAAGTAAGAGTTGAGGCATTGCATAAGCATACTAGGACACATGATCATATAGGATTGTACTAAAGACATAAACACAAACTCACCTTTCATGGCTTTCAAAGCTAAACTTAAAGAGTTTGTTAAATGAATCCTAAATTCAAATATGTTTTCTAAAGAGACAAGTTTTCAAACTTCTTAGTATTTGGAACATATTCATACTTAGTCCCGATTTTATCAAAATGAGTCTTGTGTCCTAAAGGTTCAAAGAAAGTCAAGTATATTTATAAAAGGTCATACTAAGCATATAAGATATCAAAATGGGTTTTCAAACGTTTTTTATTAATCAAGATTTCTTATATTCAAAAGAAAACTCATTTGGATAAGTTTTAATCTTCATTAGACTTAATACATTTCATATACTTTTGTCCAAGAAGTTTTGAGTCATTAAAACGCTTTTTGATAAGGAAAAACAAAGCATTTGTCACTACCGTAGTGTAGCCTTGAGTCCTAAACATATTTTGGTATTTTGGGCTAACTTTTGCTAGAAAAGTCCAAATGGGACGATCTTGGTGTCTTTGGAAAGCAAAGACAAAATGCCACAACTTTCATGTTGATGACTTTTTCTAGATCAGGGACCTCATTGAAGAACACAGGGGATTCATCAACGAGGTGCAATATATGATTAGTCGATGAGTGCAGGGACCTAGTCGACGAGTCCAACAAGCAGAATGATGCAAACAGGTGAAAAACGGCTAGTTTACCAAGTAAAATATCATTTCTTCCCCCCAACGGCTAGTTAACAACTCATAAGGCTCTTGGGTTATAAATACAAGCTATTAGACTTGTATTAACATGGTTTTGAAGGTCTTTGATCATTGTTAGTAAAAAACATCATTTTATACAAAACCTAGCACATTGCATATTAGTTCTTCATTACATGTGCTCATTCTCTCTTGCTCACTTATTGTGTTTGGTTCAATTCTTGAGAGATTAATGTGAGGTTTGAGTTGTAAATCATATTTACTCATTGTAAGGAGCATTTTTTGTAATCTTCCATCTTCTTGTGAAAGGTTCTTTGTGAACCAAGTTATAAGGTTCTTTGTGAACCGAATTGGTAAAGGCTCTTTGTGAGCGGTAGGGATTTGTTCACGAGTTTGTAAGGCTTGCTCCACTGCGGAAGAAGCAATTATAGTGAATTGTGGAATCCTTGGCTTGGTGCTAAGGCGTGGACATAGGCTTGGTGCTGAATTACGTAAAAATACCGGTGTTGTTCTTTCCTCCCTTACACTCTTTATTTTATATCTTGTGCATGATTTATATTTATATTGTAATATAATTTCTTGTATCTTGCCAAGAGTTTTTATTTTTTATAAAAATACGTATTCCGTGAAAAGAGTCTAGTCACCCCCCTCTAGACTATATACTCCGGGTTGGGACTCCCAACAATTTCATATACAGTGAAATAATGGAATTTTTATACTCACATAGGAACTCATGCGAGCCACACACTGATAATAATATAATCCGTCTTATTGAGAAGTGTCTCACCCTATTATACAAATCATTTTTCAGGTCCTTCATGGAACTGTGCCTAGCTTACTACGGGGCAGGGATTAGACTTTTGGGCATGATAGACAGAGCTGGTGAGTCACCAGTGGTTACATTTTGTTATTTTGATGGGTTGTATTATATAGACAGGTAGTTGTATGTATGTATTTAGGAACAGTTAGAACTTTGATAAAGTGTTTTGAGATTTTATATATATATATATATATATATATATATATATATATATATATTGCAACCCGCCCTAACCAGGAAAACCCAGGTGCATCTGTCATTACTGGAATTAAACCATACAGCAGAAGATGCTAAAATCTCAAAACACTTTACTAGAGTTCTAACTGTTCCCAAATACATACATACAACTACCTGTCTATATATATATATATATGTAGTATCAGAGAGTATATATATTTTTAACTAGTTCTAAATTTTCAGGTCGCTACAAAGTATGCTTAAAATTGAAAGAATAAGCAATATGGCAACAATAAATTTTCAGAAAGAATTTTGCTAATCAAATTGCTAATCTTCTTACTAACCTAGACAAATGAAGGGGTATATATAGAATTCTCAAAATTTTAGACCGTTGGGGACACGGAGGGAACTTTGGAAAAGTTTAATTAAAATTAACCCTTGTTTAATGTGGTAAAAAATCGTGAACCCGAGAGGTTCGGTCAGCTGGTGCATAACACTGGTCGCCCGAACAGACACAGTTAATTTGAAAAATTTTGAGGATTCAGTTTGTTGTGGGAAGTGACCGGTTGGCCAAGTCAAGGTTGTTGACTCTACGAGTCCAATCTGGTTTTGATAATGACAAATCACTTGGTATTTGATCTGTGCATTGAGTTTGTGAACATGACTTATATTAAACATGCACAGAAGGATAACGAGTCATGGAAGCCTAAAAGTAAAGCATATATATCTTGGCACGATCCATGGAACTCAAAGAGTATGAGAATCAAGGTGCAAGCGGCAAAGTTCAAGCACATCTTGGGAATGGGTACTTAGACCTCATGTATTTATGTTAGCTTTGGTGCAATCCCAAGAGGGGGGGAGGGTGAATTAGTTGAAATTAGGAATAGCTTCCCAAGAGGGGGGGTTAATTAACTTTTAAAAATTTCTTTTAATTCCTTTTGAGATACCTTAAACTTCCTTTATTTCTTTTAACCAATTCTTGACTTATTTGTTTGATTCTTTAATCAATCTAGAACTTAGTTCCTTCATCCAATCAATAACACAATTAAACAACCAATCAATTAAACAATATCTTCAAGTCAAACAATCAATTTATTTGCCAAGTACAAGTTAAACAACAAACAACCAAACCAAGATATAAAGTATTCAGTACATTGGTAATATAACAACTCAAGATGGTTGTTTGTTTATATTTGCCAAATTTGAACCAAGCCCTGTAGTAAATGAAAATTTATGCTTGCTGATGTAAAGCCCTGTATAGATGAATCAAATCACTCTTTCCAAATATTTAGAACTCAAATAAACTCTTGGTAAATTTATCTTTGGGATGTTAACCAAGTAACGTACTCCCGTAAGGTTTCCACAAGATATGGTGTAACCAACGTACTCCCTTTCGGTTTTTGCAACCCAAATCAAAATTAAACCTTAAGTTTGTTTGGTTTCCAAATATTACGTAGTATATATGATTATCAAATAAACCGTCCATGCAATTTAAATATGCTGAAAATAAAGAGTAAGGAAAAGAGAGAATAAGACGGAGATTTTTACGAGGTTCGGCTTATGCCCAGCCTACGTCCTCGCCTTTGGCAAACCACCAAAGGATTCACTAGTTCAGTTTCGTTGACGGGTGGAACAATACCGATTACAATACTCCTTGGTTAAGGCTAGAGCCCGCCTTCTCCAAACGATATCCCCTCGTTCGGTCACTCCTTACATAGGCTAGAGCCCACCTCTTTAAGCAATATCCCCTTGCTTAGCCAATGATCCAAACACCTTGGAACATCAATGAACTACAAGAAACACAAAATAAAATCTTCGTACAAGTATACTCTCTCAAAGAGCAAGTTAGTACAATTTTAGCACTATATACTTTGAATGTAAAATATCAATATGAAATACAATGAAGCTCAAGTGTAGAATTCACCAATATCCTTCTTAGAAGAGGATTAGCAGTAGGAACTCAGAGAAAGAAGGATCAGCACTTCAGAATTCTCAGCAAAAAAAATTTTCAATGAGTGTACAAGAGTGCTTTCAGCTTTACTAGTAGATTTTTCAATTCTTGGATGATTTTTGATTTGCAAAACCATGTATTTATAGGCTTTCAAACTTGTTTCCATGTTACACAAGTTTCCTTGAAGTGTTTCCCAAAATCTTTAGAAAGTTTGGAGCTCAAACGGCTATATTTTAAAATATTAGAATTTGAAAATTTTTCCCTTTGAACAATGTTCAGATGACTGAAGGTTGGAGTTCAGTCATCTTCAGTCATCTGAAGTTCCTGAAGCCCCTTTAAAATAGAACTAGATACAGGGTCAGTCAACTGAAGTTAGGTTCAGTCATCTGATGTCGCAGGTTCAGTCGTCTGAAGTCGCAAGTTTAGTCGTCTAAACTTGTTACTGAAACTCTCTGCCTGTTCTGTCTTGTTCTCTGTCAGCATTGATCCTGCTTCAATGTTTTGGTCATAAATTTTTCTATATAACTAAAAATTAGGTGCTCCTAGTGTCAAATGAAAGCTAAGAGAAAATACTACAACTTTAATGTTGAAAACTTTTCAAAATAATGAGGTTTTGATAGTTAAAAATGCACCTGAATACAGCTGTATAAAAATTGACAGCAAATAGAAAAACCCTCTTTGGTGCTTTTTATTCCAAAAATGATTCTAACCCTTTTAAAATAATTTTTAGCCTTAAAAATATTTTTCAGGTATTTTAAAAAGTATTTAGATCTAAGTTAACCTAAGAGCTTCAAAATATTTCAAACGATATTTTAAACATTAAAAGTACTTACATGAAAACTCTAAAATATTAACAATTTTAGTTCTTGAGTCTTCATGCTTTGTTTCTTCAAGCTTCCGTCTTTTCTTCAAGCTTTCATATTCTTTGAGCTTTCTCACTCTGATTTTCTTTGGCTCTTTGGACTTTAATATGCCTTGGCTTTCAACAACTCATTCATGTCCTCATATTCTTCAAGGTTTCATATATCATCTTTAAATCCATGCTTTGACTCTTTTAAGCTTCATTTGATCCTTGTGAGCACTTTGACCTTGCTTTCATCATATTTGATCCTTGTGGGCACTTTAACCTTGCTCTCTCATATATAAGCCCTGAAACAACATTACTCACACAAATATGTTAAATTCCGCTTGTTTGTTAGCATCAAAACAAGATAAGAAGATTTTAAGCCTTGTAAGGCCAACATTAGTATTTAAAATTTATTGCCTTAGGTCAATCCACTAACAACAGTATTACACAAGCCTAAGGTCAATCTAGTGCATGTAAAATAAATCAATGTAAATATATAATGGAATTTAGACTGCAATAAACGTTTAACCAAGCATGCACAATAAAGCAGTAAAGGAGACGACACCCAGGAATGTTATCGAGGTTCGGCCAAATTGCCTACGTCCCCGACTTGGCCAACAAGCACAAGGATTACCACCACTATAGGCTCACTTAACGGGTGGAGCGGCACCTAAACAACCAGGTTAATTAGCATAAGGCTGACCTCAACCTTTACAACCAGGTCAATTAAGGGGCTGACCTCAACCAACACGCCTTACTAGGATGGTACACCTAACTTTCCTAACTGGGTCTAAGCCAATCCGGGACTATTCCAGGGCTAGTCTCCCTCTTCAGGCCCGTGCCTGGAAATACAATAGATTTGAAATACAATCAAATGGTACAGTGTTTGTGCTTTCGTGTAAAGCAGATATGTACCCAAGACGCACAGTATAACTAATGCACTACCAAAAGATAGGATATGATAAGCTCGGTGTAGTCTAAGTGTCTACTCTCAAATATATATATGCAAATATAGCAATCAGTGTGTGAGAGTGTAAATGATAGGATCTTTGTGTCAAAATAATATTTCAATCACAATGCACCAACAAAGATCACAAGCACACTTCAAATATCTCAACAAATAATATTTCTCAATATAAACCACAAGAGATATTTAAAAATGGTTTGCAAAATATTTATTTGATCTTTGTAATAAATAGATAATCTCAATCAAAAGGTGTAGCAACAAAGATCTTTTAGCACTTAAGAAAATATCTCAAAATAGATTTCTCAAAGATACGCACAAGAGATATTTTTGAAAATGATATATAATATTTTTGCAACCAAAACACAATATGAACTCTTGAGTATTGCAATGAGAATGCAAAACTCAGAAGCCCAAAGAAGTTTTCCTATGGAAGGCTTATTTACGAAACCCGCTAGGAGAACTTGCAGCTTACTCTCTATGAAATATAAATCTCAAATAGAACAACCAAGAGAGAGTTTAATCTTGGTGAGATAAGCACAAGAGTACTCTTACAAGGAGGTATTTGCAATATGAATGAGTAAGAGTGGGAGTTTGAAGTTTGAATATGAAATATAGGCTTTTTGAGATTGAGAGGATATTGGCTAATTATATTTTCTAATCTCATGCTAATTATTCCAAATGAGGGGGTATATATAGACAACCCCTAAAATATAACCGTTAAGGACACATATGGAATTATTAGGAAAGTTTTATTATATTTTGACCAAGTTAACCCCGTTTAAAAATATTAACCATGGTAAAAATATTGGGGTAACCCGAGAGGTCCGGTCGACCAGAACAAGTTTGGTCGACTGAAGTTCTTGAGGTTTGGTCGACCGGGCAAGAAATGAACTATATGGTCGGTCAACCGGGAAGGGCAATTTTTGCAAGCAGCGCGGTTCGGTCGACCAGGAGATTTTGAACTAGATGGTTCAGTCGACCACACCATTTGGGCATCTCCCGAGGACCCTCAGTCGACCAAATAGTTGGAGTTCATTTTGGGTTCGGTCGACTAGGTGGTCAACAAGTTGACTAAAAGGGAGTTCGATCGACCGGGCATAAATGAACTATATCAGTTCGATCGATCGGACTATGGTCAAACTGTTGACCTGGTCCGGGTTCGGTCGATCGGTAACTTTTGAACTAACAAGTTCGGTCGATCGGACTATGGTCAAACTATTGACCTAGTCCGGGTTCGGTCGATCGGGAGTATTTGTACATGGAAGTATGGTCGATCAAAGTACCTATTTAAAGCATTTCAATCTTATTTAAGCATGCAAACACCCTATTCAAATGACCATTCATATATATGCATGAGTGAGTGTCCTGAGGTCATTTCTAGGTCCTTTTTAGTTTGAGAACACTGAAAAAATCTGGTGTCGGTCGACCGAAGGGTGTTCCCTAAGGTCCATCTATGGTCTTGAGCTTATCCATCCTACCATGTAGGTAAGACATTAATTATTACAAACCATGTTCCCTAAATTACTATTACAGACCCAAATAATATAAATTACAACAAGAAAAAGTTCTTCAAGGTCTTCGGTCTTCAAGTTTTCACGTGCCATCAAATGATCTTGTTATTATGAACCTGCAAACAAACTTGATAGATATCAAATACCAGAGTATTTGTCATAATAAAAATAGGGTATGACCCATAGGGTCAACAATTTACATTTTCGTATGATTTAATTTGAGGCTCAACATAACTTAGAAAGAGTTTAGGATTCATGAATTTCATGTATATCATTAGGAAACTTTCATGCACTTGAAAATACTTCTAAAATCATGGAAAATATGTTTTACAAAAGACCCAAGAAGGAGAGCAAAGCAGATTTTTAAATTAGAACAAAAAAAATTTCAAAATTAGGGACTTCGGTTGATTGAACTTGAAGTTTAGATGACTGAAGAACTTCCTCAAACGTCTGAAGATTAAGCTCAATCATTTGAAGAATTTAAGGTGCAAAACAGAAACAGGCAGAAGCACTTCAGATGACTAAACCTTCACCTTGGTCATCTGAACTCAACACTTCGATCGTCTGAACCTTGACCTCGGTCATCTGACCCTGTGTCCAGGCTATTTTTTTAAAGGAATTCAATGACTTCGGTAGTCTGGGCCTATGGCTTCGGTCATCTGAACTTGGAGGAAAACTTAAAAAAATCATTTGTATTAATAGAACTCACGAACTATCTTATTGATCCAATGATTGAGATCAATTCTAAGGGTAAGACACCATAAATACTGATTATCTAAACCTTAGTAAGTGAGTCAAACACAAAAAGATCAACAAAAAGCGTAGAACACATCTTGTTGAAAAGAGAACTGAGAAACTTGAGCTGATTGATATACGATTTTCTACACTCTAACTTCTACACATCGTCTTTGGGCAAATCAACTCCGAAAGTCAAAGGGATTCATTAGCACAACTCTATTTCCTCTTGGTATCGAGGTGTAGTTGATCCATTTAGTTTTTCCAAGTGATTCTCATATCAATATCTATTATTGAATATATTTTTTTTGGAGTGTAAAATTGAGTTTCTTCATATTCACATAAAGATTGTTTTTGACAAATTGAATACTTGAGAAAGTTTTTATTTGGCCATTGTTTAAAGAGTAATCAATCAAGTGTGTTCTTAGTTTAAGGCTGATAGTTTGAATACTTCTAAACTATTTGATTATATATATCATTAGCAGAGCATAATATATATATTGAAGGATAGTTTTCGAAAATCAAACATTAAGTTTGTTGATCTTTGGTATTCTTATCATATAGATATATACTTTAAGTCAAATATTACCAAGATCACTTTGAGATTGACATCTTGAGAAAATTATTGTTTTTGACAAAGTGTACCTCAAATCTTTGCAATCTTCAAAGCTATTTTTGCATTCAAAGATTGAACCCTAATTTCTCCAAAGTATTAATTCATACAAACATTTTGGGAGATTTGTTAAAAAAAGAATTGTGTGTTCAAGCACATTATACATAAACGATTATATCGTTTCATACATTCTGAGCTTCAGATTTTATCGTATGTTAATATCTTAGGAATTTGAATTGTACTCACAAGCTTTTGTTTGGAAGCATTTTTGAGTGTTTTTACAGATTTTATTGTATACACGGTTCAATGTGTGAACCAGTGTTTGAGGAGAGAGTTGTATCGCTTGTAAGGAGCGGGTGAGAAGGAAGTTATTCCTCTTGTAAGCAGCGGATTGTAAGGGAAGTTTCGTCTCAATTTAAGGAGCAGGGATTTTAGTGAAATCCTTGAGTGGTTGCTCAAGGCGAGGACGTAGGATGAGTTGGCTGAACCTCGTAAAAACTGCGTTTGTCTTCTCTCTTCCCTTTACTCTTTAATTTGAGCACTACATTTCAATTACTCATATTGCATGTATAGGTTGAATAACATTGCACATTATTAATTGGGAAATAAGAACTCGTTGCTAAATATACAAGTAGGGAGTAAGTGGTAAAATGATTCAAATTTTTTTAAAAATACCCAATTCACCCACCCCCCCCCCCCCCTCTTTTGGGATTACACCTAATTCAACAAAGGCAATTTTCCAAACCTTCGTAGGTTTGGTCACACGGGGTGTTTTTAAACTAAAAGTTCGATAGGTCAGGGAAGGTAGAAAAAGTCAATTTAGAAAGTCGGTCGACTATGGAAGTTTAGTTCAAAATAGTTCGATTGGCCGAGTGAAGTCAAACATTGACTTTCTAGCCTGGTCGGTCAACTGAGGGCTTTTTGAACTGATAAGGCTAGTCAGCCGAGACATGCACATCAGGTCAAAAATTCAAAGTCGGTTGACCGAGTAAGTTAAGGCATTTAAGGGTCGGTCGCCTGAGGCTTTTTAATTAAGCCTAAAATGCAACGTGCTTGTAAAATTTATTTTGACCTTATTCTTGACCTTATAAAATTATCCTTGTAAGCATTTAGTTCCCTATCGCATCCACTATATCCTTACCATCCATACATGCTACGAATAATTCTATTCAAAAGCTTAGAGCACAGGTAAGATATAAAGTGATTTGTCATTATCAAAACAGGATATAAATCATAGAGTTGATACCAATCCCTCTTCATTGGTACCCCTAGACAAAATTTGACATCGTCAGGGATGAATTTCAAGCTCCTAAATGTGAAAAAGTTCATATTGAAAAAAGTAGAGGGTAATGTGATAGTATAAGCTCCTAATATCTCCTTTTTTTTTTTACTTTTTCGGTTGATTGAAGTCCACAATGAGCCTGTACTACACAATAGAAGAGAGCCTATCTTCCATTCACACTCTATTCCACCCTCTAAGATTTGAATCTAAAACCTCGATATGAAAATTCTAATTTTTAGTCACTGAAATGTCTTTTAGGATACCCTCTTAATACATTCTAGATCAAGGATTTTAATAATAAGCCTCATGATTTTTTTTTCTTTTTCTCATTCTTTGAGGCTCACAAGGTGTTGGCTATATAGTAGGAGTAACTCACCTTACATCCCATACCCCTTTTAGAACATAACAATTGGAAAATTTAGGCGTTAGATGTCCCCAAGAATAGATGAATATCATAATTTGATAAATGCATAGAATAGCCTCCCAAGTTGTATCGTAATTTGATAAAAGTATATGAATACATAACCTCAAAATTGCATAACCTCAAAATTGCATGTGTTATCATCGAGATTCTCTTATTTAAAAATTCCAAAATAATTTTTTTATTAAAAAAAATGATATTATTTCTCCTAAAATTTGGCAAAAAGATGTAATCCTTGAAGTTTTAAAAACTCAATAGACATCTTCAAGTCTGATAAAAATATGACCTTGATTTTCAAAAAAGACATAAATTTCTCTTAATATTTGTAAAATAACTAGTGCGAAAATGGTTTATAATTGCTTCAAAAGTCAAATATCAAGAATTGTTTGTAGAGTCTTTGAAATAGCATTGAAGGTTTACATTTTTTTCATTTTTTTATTTTTTGGTCAAATTTCATAAATAAATAAAAATGTACAAATTTTAAGATCTCAATTAAGACCCTGATTTTTCTTTCTTTCTTTCTTTCTTTCTCTTTTTTTTTTTTTTTTTTCAAAATTTAAAAGAATGTGGTGTCTTCTGTCCTTTTGAAAAAATAAAAAGCTTCCAATATGTCAATTTTCTCCAATTTTCCCATTAGATTCCGCATTAGATCCCGTCTATATATAGATATTATGGATAACGGTCACCAAAAAGCCAAAACGCAATTCAGAATTCCCAAATGACCAGCCAGTACCACCGCCCCCTCCTCCCTTTTCTTCCTGTCCATCCTTGGCGGGCGCATATCTAGAAAATATGAACAAAGCCCATAAAACTTCTTTTATTCTTCTTCTCATGATGATATGGCAAGGAATGGGTTACGTGAATATCTTGTTGGAGATCTGTCTGTCCCCAACTCCTCCCCCTTCGCAAAGTTATTAGATTCATGCCTTCATTCAAAATCCGCACCAGAAACGCGCCGTATTCACGCCCGCCTCATCAAGACCCCATTTTCCTCAGAAGTATTTATCCAAAATAGGCTAATTGACGTCTATGCAAAGTGCGGGTGCTTGGACGATGCGTGTAAATTGTTTGATAGAATGCCGGAGAAGAACACGTTCACTTGGAATTCAATTATAAATGCACTAATTAAATCGGGTTTTATTGATGAGGCTGCGCGGTCGTTTGGATTGATGCCTAACCCTGACCAGTGCTCATGGAATTCCATGATATCGGGTTTTGCACAGCACGATTGTTTTGAGGAAGCTCTTGAATATTTTGTTGGGATGCATAAGGAGAACTTTATACTCACTGATTACTCATTTGCTAGTGCTCTTAGTGCTTGCGCGGGATTAACTAATATAAAAATTGGTGCCCAAATTCATGCTTCGGTATCAAAGTCTCCGTACTCATGTGATGTTTATATGGGTTCTGCTCTTATTGATATGTATTCTAAATGTAGTAGCGTGGCCTCGGCTCAGAAAGTTTTTGATAGGATGAGCCAGCGGAACATTGTCTCTTGGAACAGCTTGATCACGTGTTACGAGCAAAATGGTCCGGCAAGTGAAGCTTTAGACATACTTGTGAGGATGATGGATTCTGGGTTTGAACCAGATGAGGTCACACTGGCGAGTGTGGTTAGTGCTTGTGCAACCTTGTCAGCAGTCAAGGAAGGCCTACAAATCCACGCCAGACTTCTGAAATTCGATCAGTTCAGGGATGATCTCATTTTAGGGAATGCATTGGTTGATATGTACGCAAAATGCAATAGAGTAAATGAAGCCAGATGGGTTTTTGATAGGATGCCAATCAGGAATGTGGTGTCTGAAACCTCTATGGTAAGTGGGTATGCTAAGGCTGCTAGTGTGAAAGCTGCAAGATCAATGTTCGCAAAGATGGTGGAGAGGAATGTGATATCTTGGAATGCACTTATTGCTGGTTATACACAGAATGATGAGAATGAAGAGGCACTCAGACTTTTTGTGCGATTAAATAGGGAATCTGTTTGGCCAACACACTACACCTTTGGCAACATTCTAAATGCTTGTGCAAATCTTGCTGATATGCAGCTTGGCAGGCAGATTCATTCTCATGTTTTGAAGCATGGATTTCAGTTCCAGTCTGGGCCTGAAGCTGACATTTTTGTAGGGAACTCTCTCATAGACATGTATGTGAAATGTGGATCAATTGAAGATGGATACCGAGTCTTTGAAAAAATGATAGCAAAAGACTGGGTTTCATGGAATGCGATGATTGTAGGGTATGCACAAAATGGGTATGGCTCTAAAGCTCTGGAAATTTTCAGGAAAATGTTGGTTTCTGGGGAGAAGCCAGACCATGTCACTATGATTGGGGTTCTATGTGCTTGTAGCCATATGGGATTAGTTGAAGAGGGATACCATTATTTTCTCTCAATGAGCAGGGACCATGGTTTGGTACCACTGAAGGACCACTATACATGCATGGCTGATTTGCTTGGACGAGCTGGGTTCCTCAAAGAAGCAAAAAATTTAATAGAAACAATGCCAATGCAGCCTGATGCTGTTGTCTGGGGTTCCTTGCTTGCTGCTTGTAGAGTTTATAGCAACATTGAGATGGGGAAATATGCTGCAGAGAAGCTATTAGAGATTAATCCTGAAAACTCAGGTCCTTATGTTCTTTTGTCAAACATGTATGCTGAGCTAGGAAGATGGGGAGATGTTGTAAGAATAAGGAAATTTATGAGGCAGCATGGGATCCTTAAGCAGCCTGGTTATAGTTGGATTGAAATACAGAGTCAAGTGCATGTTTTTATGGTTAAGGATAGAAGTCACCCTCAAAGGAGGGAATTATATCAACTTTTGAAAATACTCACCAAACATATGAATCGAATTGGGTATGTCCCTGATTTTAGTGACTTGGAGGCCCATGAGGAACAAAGTGACTCAGAGTTTTTCTTGTGTAACCAGATGGAAATTTCAGCATTTGCTGCTTATTGATGATTCATTTTAAACATTAGTTCTCAAATGTTTTTTAAATGCTTCCTCCTAGCAATGCTTTTGAACAATAACTGTTAAAACTTGTATTTTCCCTTTTTGCATGTACAATACTTGATGCCAAATGATATTGTCCCTCGCAAGTTGCTCCACCCTCTTTACTTGTTCTTCGTGCTTGTTTTTATCTTACTATCATATAAGCAAAAGTCCACAATTTGTAGTTAGTGTATGTGCATTTGGCATTAAGTTGGCTTGTGTATCTCTTAGATCTTCTCTTAAACCAAGGAATAGAATGTATTAGGATGTCCCAACAATGGTGAGGGTTGAACTCCAGCCATCCCATGCAAAATGATCATCATTCCTTCTATTATAAAACAATCATTCTTCTTATTTTCCAACACAAGTGTGATAATGTATTTCTATAATTTTATGCCTAGGGCCTAGGAAATGAATATGCTCCTTAAGAGGTCATACATATGGTTTCAATATGTTTTAAAACATGCCCTCAAACATGCATGCAGAAAATCGAAAGAAAATAGAAGAATACAAGAAAGAACATAATGATTTATGTGGTTTGACATTGTGCATATTGTCGATAGTCATTTTTTACCTAAACAATTTTATAGCTCAGCTAAGTAAATGAAAACTAAGTTAAAATCAAAGAGGGAAGGAATGTTGCATAGGGCAATCAATTGGCCATTCAATGATGATGAACCGGCCCCTTTCCCTCTCTGTTTTGGCACCACCGAATAAGCGATCGATCAACTCTCTTAAAGCGGTTAACTAGCTCTTAAAAAATTCAAATTTTTGAGTTGTTTATTTTGATTGGTCAATGGATCTGGGCATGCAAAGTGTCTTGGTCGTTGTCATGTGTCGTGCAATGACTATAGTGGTTGGTAGTTGTTGGTTGGTGGTTATTTTAGTTTGAATTTGAATCTTTCATATTCAAAATCTGAAGTTGTTTCCCTCCATTTGTTTTGCATGGTCTATAGATAGATCATGTGGGAGGCATTTAGGGGCATGTCCAAGTCAGGGTAAGGAAGAAAATATAAAGAGAATTCGTGCATTCTTGGGGTTAGAGAGAGAAAGTTGTATTGTGGGAAATTGTAAAGAGAATTTCATCTTTTTCTCTTCTTACTTTTGATTTCTTTGGGGAGAGTGTCTTAAAAGAGTGAATCCTCACTTGAATACATTTTTTGTGTCTTTACAAGGTCGGTATCATCACCTTACTATTGTTGTTTTCTAGTTTCATTTGTGCATAGAGAAGTTGATTAACCAACCATTCTACGAGGGATAAGTCAACCAACACCCTTATTGACACCCGTCATAAGATCGGTTATCATTGTATGTGTGTGTGTGTGTGTGTGTGTGTGTGTGTGTGCCTTAATTAAAGAGAAAGAGAAGGAAGAAAAATTACCCTTTTGCTCTTCTGGTGACACATCACTATCCAAAAGCCCAAATAACAAGGTTGAACACCTTGATATGCCCTTGTTTAGAGAAAGGAGCTGGCCTTAGGTAATCCTAAATTTTTAAAAATAGAAAAGGAAAAAGGGAAAAGGATGGAAAAGCTATGATTTATTGCAATGAATGAATTCAAAGATGATTTTGAAATCAAATATCATTGGAAGTCAACATCAAAATTACTAAATTTAAATCAAGGGTTGAAAGGGTTGCATGTAATCATTGATTGAGCTGTGGATTAATGAAGGTTATGATTGGAAATCCATGATTGAAGTCAAGAATTTGATGATGATGGGATTGAAAAATATTCTAAATGCAATCAAGGTTTAATGGAGATGGAAGTTTAAGTCCTTGATTGAAATCGGGAAATTAGTGATGATGAAGTTGAAAATCTCTTGATTGCAAGCACGGTTTTAATGGAAGTGAAATTTTATATCCTTAATTGAAATTAGGGAATTAATGATAATTGAGTTTTAAAACTTCTTGTTGTAATTAGGGATTCAATGGAGATGAAAATTCAATTCCCTTACTGAAATCGAGAAATTAATTATGATGGAGCTGAAAGTCTCTTAATTTCAATAAAGGTTCTAATGGAGATGGAAGTTTAAATATTTGATTGAAATCAAATATTTAATGGAAATGGAGTTGAAAAATCTCCTAATTACAATTAGGGTTTAATGGAGATGGAAGTTTAAATCCTTGATTGAAATCAGAAGATTAATGGGGATTGAGTTGAAAATCACCTGATTGCAATCAGGGTTTAATGGAGATGGCGATTGAGATCCTTAATCGAAATTAGAGATTTAATGATGATTGAGTTGAAAATCTCCTTATTGGAATCAGGGTGGATATGAAGATTGAGATCGTTGATTAAAATCAAGATTTTAATAGTGATATAGTTGAAAAAACCCCTAATTGCAATCAAGGTTTTAATGGAGATAGGAATTCAAATCCTTTCAATTCGCAATCAATTACGGTGAGAGATTTTAGGAATAAAAGATATTCGAGGTTTCAAAAATGGAAATTTTCTTTTTCAAAAGGTAATACGTGGCAAAACAATGAGGATTTTTTTGAAAACATTACTGTTGGAATTGGTGTGATCCCAAGAGGGGGGGTGAATTGGGTTTTAAAACTTTTTGGCTAATTTAAATATTTGCTGATTCACCACAGTTCATATCTCATTCAATATTAAAAGCGTGTATGTAAAATGATTAGGCTATCAATGTAGACATACACGTGCGCAATATATCTCATTTAAATTAAATGTGTGCATGGGAATAATTATAATAGTAAATAAGCAAGCATACACATATGGGAACTAAAGTGCATAATTAAAATGAGACAGGGAGAGAGACACACATGATATTTGTTATTGAGGTTCGGCTAAACCAACCTATGTCCCTGCCTTGGGCATACCCCCAAGGATTCCACTAACCCTGCTTACTTAAATGAGCGGAGCAAAAGCTGTTACAACCTCTCCTTACGGGGCGAGGTAAACCCCAGCTCAATTACAAGACTAAGTCCAACTTGTCTCCCTTACGGGGCGGAGACTCCTTAGTTCATCTCACTGAAGGGGTTGAGACTCCCCAGTTCAATTTACGAGCTGAACCCTCGATGCATGAAAAATCATTTTCGTACATATTAAAACGCTTCTAAATACAAGCATGGATGTATACGTTAAAAGCTCAAATACATGCACTCTCTTATGATATGAGTTATGCTTAGTAGAGTAAGAGTTTTTTTTTTTTTTCAAATAGTTAATGCACAAATAAAACATATAAAAATATTAAAATGATTATTATGTTCTCCAACAAAGGTTTTTACTAATAAAAATGTTTGAAGAATTTGGAGATTAAGCTCAAGAAAAATATTTGTGCAATAAAGGATTTCTTCCAAAAATGTTTATCAATGAAAAATAATTGGAAGAAATCTTAAGGCTACTCTCAAAAAGGATTTTCAAGATAAAACCTACGTGAGAGAAAGTGCATGTGAGATACAAGAATAAATGCTCAAAAATAAATATACTTTCTTCAAGAATAATTTTGAAATAAAAGAGTGGAAGACAGTTGAAAAGTTTTGCTTATAAAAAATTTTCCCCAAAATAATAATTTTAGCAATAAAAATTGGTTTGGGAGAACTTGGATTAACAAATTATTAGAGAGAAATTTGGAGTTAATCAGAGTTTCTAATCTAAGAAAATGAAGGGGTATATATAGAGTTTTAGGAAAACATGACCGTTGGGGACACATAGGTCATTTTAGAAAAAGATTAATGATGTTTAATTAAAATTAACCTCGTTTACCTGCGATAAAAATTTTGTCAATCCGAGAGGTTCGGTCAACTACTTTTATAAGTTCGGTCAACCGTGGCAATTTTGAACTAAGGATTTGGTCGACCGTCTTAGGGCGATTTTGAACCCTTTGTGGGTTCGATTGACCAAGGTAAAAGGTTGGTTGACCATCTTTGAGGTTCGGTTAACCAAGGCCAATTTGAACTACAAGCTTTGGTCAACCAAGTAGTTGGGGTGTCAAAAGTCAACGATTCGATCGACCGAGGACGATGCATTCAAAACAGAATGGTTGGCCGAGCGAAGTTAACATGTTGACTTTTGACCTACTCAGTTGACCGAGGCATTTATACTACCAAGGATTCAGTTAATCGGGCTTTTAAATTAAGCCCAAAAAACCAACATCGATCGACTGAAGTCTGTTCTTGCCCCAAAGTTGACCCTAAATTATTTCTAAAACTTTTTTATGATTTGTCTTTTAAGAAAAGTTTTTTTGTGAAGTGTGTTGGTCCCTAGGGCCTGTCTATGGTCATTCTAAACATTTTATCCTTATCATACAGATACATGCATTATTATAGACCAGATATATGAAAATTAAAAGCATTACAAGTAAAATAAAAGATGTCTTCTTCTTTTGCTCTTTATTTTCCATGGAATTCGTCAATAGTGTGTGAGCTTTATGTCCCTGCTGGCTTCCATTTTCTGGTATCTTATGTTCGTGCTTAAATGAAAATATTTTCACACACTAAATGCACACATAAGATACTGGTGGTTTGTCAGCATCAAAATAGGGATCGAACTCAAAAAGCCAACAATTACTAAATTTCATCATTAGACAATAAGGAGATGATCACAAGGTAATTTTTTTAGAAGTGTATTCATTTGTCAAAAAATGGAATTCCAAGCAAGCCCTTGATGCCTCAATTCGTGGTGCAAGTACTTGCTCCCATTCATCCATACAAACTTAAGAGAGAGTACTCATCCTTGCTTAGGGATAAAAAGGAGAAAGGAATCATACGGTGGATTCCTCCCCTTCATTCCATCATTAGTTGGGTTGAGAATTCGTGAAAAAAAACATAGAAACGTCCATCAACAAAAATTCTAAAGAAGCAAATGCAGCCAATCGAATTGTAGCGCCTTGAACCTGGTGGGGCCCGAAGTGCTATTCTACTTACGTATATCTTTGATACCATAACTATACTGACTCGTACCCAAAGTGGGGTATCGGGACACTTGTCCATAACTCATAATAAACAACCAAGTGGAAGCATTCATATATATATATATATATATATATATATATATATATATATATATATATATAAACCCCAAAACACATACCAGAGTTCTAATGTCACCATAATTACATACCTAAATCCCAAAAAAAAATCCATAATACACAAAGCATGTCCGTGTCTCATCAATACTTACTTTGAACTACAAAATTTAAGCCCTACCCTGGAGCTCATTAGGCTTGCTTCCTTGGATTTCCTGAAATGTTAAAGTTATTGAGATGAGACACTTCTCAATAAGATGAAATAGGTTATCATCAGTGTGTGGCAACATGAGTTTTAGTGTATCATAAACATATCTTGTAACTAATTAACTTTAGCTGATAAATCATGTAAATCTATAGTCATATGTATATATGTTTGGAAAATACATACTATTCAACATAAGCACACTTTATTGTAATGAGTTTCTCTGTATATGTAAATCATCTGTTATATCTATGCATCAAAGAATTTTCCCCTAAATAGACAATCATATAATATCATGTAATAACCCCACATTATCGGGTTACGCGGCCCATAGGCGAGACTTAGCAATGGATGGCCTACCACGCTAAGCCAAACATAATGCGTCTATAAGTACGATTGGCTACCCAGCCTAGTCTGGACTACCATAGGGGTACACTACTCTTCACTGGCTCAATCAACTATCCATACACCAACACTCTATCTAAGTAGTGTGGTGGCACTGACTAATCTGGCTCGCTATGGTACTGTGCTCTGAATATAATTGGTCCATCAGGGTTCTTATACCATATAATACTGTTCATATATAATAAAATTGTGACTTGATCTCATTTCCATAATCTGTATAATTCTTATATATCATATCTCTATATAAAATTGTCATTTTATATCTCAGCCTAAGCCGTCTGAACTGAATTTGGTATAAAGTTGTCTGAACTAAATTCGACAAAAAGCCGTCTAAACTATTATTTCATAACTTTGTAAAAATCTATCATATCATAATTTTGTGTAAAACTATACTTTGTTGTATATTTTCATAAAATATTCTAACATATTTATATATGCTGTAACATATTCATTACTCATAAAACACAATTTGAGTGATAATTCATAACATAACAATCTTCCTTGGATAACTATATTCATCTTCTGAAAAATAATGGTATAATCATCTCTAGGGTTTTTCTGAAACTCAAATACCTGGTCTTTTCCAAAACATGCATATAATAATAATTTCAAATTTTCTATTTCCATATGCCTGAATACTCAGAAAATCATATATATTATTCTTGTAATCAAATACTACAATTTAATCGGTTAAATTTTCTGAAAATAACTGACATAACCTATTCCCCTTACCTTATTCCTGGAGTGGTGTCTAAGATACCCAAACCATGAATCTGCTCCGATTAAAATGCTAAGAATCGAAGTTGGGACCCTGTAATTGTGTCTGATCGTCAATTTGGCTTAAATTTGGGGAGAAATTGAAAAGAGAGAGAGAGAGGGAGAGAGAGAGAGAGAGAGAGAGAGAGAGAGAGAGAGAGAGAGAGAGATAGAGAGAGAGAGAGTGTGTGTGTGTGTGTGTGTGTGTGTGTGTGTGTTCGTAGCTTAGAGAGTGAGAGAGTGTGTGAGAGTTATAATTTTCCTAAAAAAAATGAGCTAAAAACCTATTTATAAGCTACTGCCCCAAACAAAACTATTGACGGTTTTCTCTGAGCTTACCAAACCGTCGACGGTTTTGTTGGAATTGGTGTATTCCCAAGAGGGGGGTGAATTGGAATTTTGAAACTTTCATAGGTTTAATTCAAGTCCACAAGCAATGTATTGCAACCAAGGTTCTTTCTAAACATATTCCAATACCCACAATATTCAAAGCATGTATGAAGAACGATCAAAGCAATAAATAATTAAACATACATCTACATATATCAAAGTGCGGAAATATAAAGAGTATAAGAAAAAGAGAGAATGACACACAGTATGATATCGGGGTTCAGCCAACACTGCCTACATCCCCACCTCAAGCTCACAAGCAGGAGGATTCACTACCTTTGCTCACTTATGGGTGGAAAGACACGGTCTACAACACCCTCTCCTTACTGGGCGAGGGAAACCTTAGGTCAAATTCATAGGGCTGAACCTAACCTTTACAGCTTGATCCTTACAGGCTAGATCAACACCCCTTTAGGCCTCGCCTGGAATACAATTAGATAATATAAAATTTGTGTATAATCGAGATGCTTCTTACACTAAGCAGATATGTACCACAATAAGCACAATACAACCAATGCATTCAAATATGATTAAGATTTAATGCACAAGTGAGTATATCAAATATATCTCTCAATCAAATAAATTATATGATAATGTGAGAGATGCTAATGTGAAGTTATATGTCAACTCTTAAAAATGTGTGTGTGTGTGTGTGTGTGTGTGTGTGTGTATAAGAGTGAAACCTTTGATTCAGTATAGTATATTTAATAAATGAATAATCAAAGATGTTTTAAAAACCCTAAGAAAATATCTCAAGATATTTTATCAAATATCAAGCACAATAGATATTAGGGTTTAAGCTTGCAAATGATATTTTTATCAAGAGTACAAAGCAAGCTTTTGAATCTTGCAATAAAGATGTCAAGATTCAAAAGCAAGGAGGAGTTCTTCCCAAATAATATTTATCAATAAAATATAGTGGGAAAAAATTTAGCTTACTCTCAAAAATCAAGATCAAACAATGCAAGTATGTGAGAGTAGCTAGCTTAATCAGAATGTATAAATGCCCACTAGATTTGAGTGTTTATTCAAACCTCAAGTTGCAATGACTTTGCAAATGAGGATGAATAATACAAATGCACTTTTCTAAAATATATAATCAATAGTGTATGAGAAAGAGATTTAAAAATGAGCTTATGAAAATGTAGGAGTATGAAAGATTTTAGCACAATAAAAATTTCACAGGATTTTTGGCTAATCACTTTCCTAATCTCTTCTTTAATCAAGAAAAATGAAGACGTATTTATAATATTCCTAAGAATTATAGCCGTTGGGGACACAAATGAAATTTTGAAAAATATTAATTAAAATTAACCTTGGTTTAACATGGTAAAAATCTGGTAACCTGAGAGGTTCGGTCGACCAAGGTCAAGGTTCGGTCGACCACTTATAGAAGTTTGGTCGACCAAGGCTAATTTGAACTACAAGTTTGGTCGACCATATCTGGGCGATTCTGAACCCTTCATTGGTGACAAAGGTCTAGTCAGCTACTCATCTAAGTTTGGTCAACCAAGGCTAACTTGAACTACATATTTGGTCAGCCAAGTAGTTGGAGAGTCAGACACTTTATGGTTCAGTCGACCAATGGAGGTACGTTCAAAATAGAACGGTCGACCGAGGGAAGTCAACATGTTGACTTCTAACCTATTCGGTCAACCAAGCCAATTTGTGCATGGTGGGTTCGGTCGACCGAGGCACTTAAAAAAATGAGAAATGTTGTCCTATTTGGCCCCTGTGATTTAACAACCCTATGTGATCAAGTATATGTCTTTTAAGTTTAAGGGTATTGGTCAATATGGTCATTCTATGGCCTAGGCTTCTTAATTAAGCCCAAAAATCCAGCGTCGGTCGACCAAAGTCTTTGTAAACCTTATGTGAATAAGTTAAGGCATTTTACCTTGAAAGGTTTTGGAACCTAATGGTCAATCTATGGTCATTGAGCATTAAAGCCTATTATGCATGACATGCAATTATTACAGACCCAAAAACCAAATGCAATTACAATGAAATTGACTGTCTTCTTCTTTCTTTTTTTGCTCATCTGTCATCCTTGGGAAAACGCCACAAGATATAAGATTTAAGATCCATCTTGGCTTCCATTTCTTGTCCCTTATGTGTGATCTGAAATATGAACCTGTTCACATGCTAAGTACACACATAAGTAGCTTGTGCTTTGTCAGCATCAAAATAGAGATCAAACTCAAAAATTCAACAAGTTTGGTACTACACCAAACCGATTTCCCCTTTTTCTTTATTATTATTTTTTCGGGTCCCTATACGAATCCCAAAAATGCTAACCATGCATGAATAGACATGCATCAATCAAGATTTCAACGAGCAATGTAATAAGCAAATACTTAAAGTAAACACATGCTTACTTTCTCTTTTCCAAAATCAAGCATTAAGAAAATAGGGGCATTTATGTGAGCAATCAATATCATTAAACAAGGTTAACAACAAGAGAATAACGCAATTGCGAAGGCAAAAAACCCATGAATGGCACACTAAAATATGAATTTTTTTGTTAAATTAATCAAAAGAATGCAACTACCTAAATAAACCCCAAAGGAATTATTTTTTTCTTTTTAAAATTTTATTTTTACCATGAAATATTGCTATGCAATTAAAAGTGCAAAAGGTATATAGAGAGGTTTAAAACCTTTCTTATGCACTCAATTCAAGATAAATAAAATTTGGTCAAAAATAGGCATAAAAATGTAGGCGTAGTCGTACTAACCAAAAAAATTCTTTCTCTCTCTTTTCTTTTTCTTTTTAAGTTATTGTGTGAATATATGCTCATTTTGAAGGGGCATAAAGTAGTAATGTCTCTATATATGGTTGATCAACCATTGTTGTAACTCATTCTCTATAGTTTTTAAAATGATTTTTTCATTAGAAAATTGATTTTTCTTAATGGAGACACACACACACACAAGGTAATTATGGTAACCATTTTAGGGAATGGGTGTTGTAGTGTGCTACTTCTTTAAATTCCATGAAAAATAATAATAATAAAAGGGGATACCTTCCCTATTTACAATTGTACTCCTGAATCTAAATCTCTTTTAAAAGGTTTTCTTTTATTTTTGCTTTTTAAAAACTAAAATAAAGTGGCGACTATGTTTTCTAAAATAAAAGGCATGAGTTAGATAATCAACAATTTAATTATCCACACTTGGTTTTTTAAACACCAAACTAGTTGGCAACTAAAATGGGCTATTGAAGCCTGGTCTTAACAACTTTAATCACTTTCTTGGGGACTTGTGAGAGTCGAGTTGCCTCTTGTGTGTATATGTGTTTGTTTAGGTGTTCATTGTATATTTACATGTGTTGTTATGCTAATTTTCTATATATATACACACGTTAGAAGACTTATGCTATTCCATGCCTTGTATGCTTTGCCATGCTCCAGCATCTTGCATCTCATCTTTCTCCAATTCATACACTTTACACTACACTACATAAATTCTATACTTGGGCTCCTACGCTTTTAGGATGTAGGAGAGGGAAGATAAGGCCTTTATGGAGCTCTATCCTTTGTATAGGTTTGATAAAAATTACCTCATTCGATTTGTTCTAACCTATGGACTTCCAAAGGATAGAGCTTTTTTTTTTACTTGATATTTGGAGATCAACAACATGCTAGGACATATGGAGCTACAGACATGATCCTTGACATGCATTTATCCTTAGTTGTTTTAGAAATAAATTACATAGGTACTTAATATGTCAGGGAGACCAGATAAATTCATAAAGGAGGCATATCATTTAAAGAAGTGTCATGCAAATGAGAGAGATGCTATTCCATTAGACTATCAGAGTACTTTACTAGACAAAATGAAGCTTCGGAAGAAGAAATAGGACATTATTGAGGTTTTGAATTGGTAGAATTTTTTTTCCTGAACATGATTAGAGGAAGGTTATAATTGATTATGGTCATAGCATGTGTGTGCTTTGGGTTGATGTTAGCTACGACGTTCTTGACATGATCTAGTATTATGATCCTATATAGAGATGCTTCACTTTTTGGTCCACTTATATGATCCCTTTCATTAAGGAGAATGAGGAGTTGCTTCAAATTCCAAAGGTAGCTCATAATCGAGCCTTCATCTTTGATCTAGATGCTAATCCTATATAATCTTTGGTTAGTTCCATTGGGGTCAAAGCTAAGGAGTTAGCTAGCAGAGTTCAGAAGAAGGGAGAGACTGAGGGTTGGCACTAGGATAAGTTAGAGAGTTATTTAGAGGATATCTTGATGATTCAAATCCTAGGTAGAGGCTTTAGTTGTTTTCTTTTTTTGTATATGGATTGATTTTGCTTCCTTCAATTGCACACATTGTTGACTATAGATTTGCCATGGTATTTTTTGTGATAAAGCATAAGGGACGAGCTATTATAGATGAGACATTTTTCTCTCACAATTTTTTTCCAAGAGAAGGGTAAAGGATCACTATTATGCTACATATAGTTGTTGTATATCTAGTTTTTTGGACACATGGTACCTCACTTATTCAAGAGCGTATTTGTGCAAGAAAGAAATCCTTTGTTGGACATTAGAAGATTGACATAGCTAAGGTACTTGAGAGCTTAGAGGGAAAAATAGTCAGATAGCAAGCTAAGTGGATGGCTATCTGTTCTATGTTATTGAGATATAAAATATTTCTTTGATTCCACTCTTCAAAGCTAGCAGTTGTATTAGCTATACACCTGCCTTAACTTTATGTTAGCTTATCGATTTTCACTTTATACCCTGGGTCGTGGGTCTTCATAAATTTTATTGTCAATACAAAGATTACATAGCTCCTTAGTTGATTGAGAAGACAAAGATAGCATAATTTAGCCTAAGGATTCTAGAGAAGGAAGGAAGCACCATCTATACTTCATTAGGATACCCGACTTGGTAGCTATACAAAGGAAAGGGCTATAAGGTTCCATATGTTTGGGGACTTGATAGAACTATGCCTCATCCCAATAAGTTAAGAGGATCACTATGAGGAGTTTTGGGCAAGGCAATAGTTTTACCATTAGAAGTGGAAAGGAACAGTAACCGGGCTGAAGGAATTGAAGAGGAAGCTAGCTAATATGCTAAGGAAAGAAGTAAAAGAAGGGGAAAAATTGAGAGCTCGAGTTTTGAGATGAACATTGTAGACACCCCAATTTTAACCCGACCTCTCTTTTTCTTTTTTAGGAGACCCTTCGTAATAAGTCAACTTTGTATCCTGAGAATTGGAGGATCCTTTTTGAAAAATCTAATTGAGTCCTTGCGAAAGATGTTTTATCGAGTCCTTAAGTCCCTATCAAGTCCTGGGTATCTAATTGGAATCCCAGTTAATTAAGTCATTTTTCTTAAATCCTTAAAATTGAGTCTTTGTTATTTTAAATTGAGTCCCTATTATTTTTGTTGAGTCCTTTTCATTTTAAAATTGAGTCCTTTATATTTTTTTAATTGTGTCCCTTATTTTTTAAAACTCGAGTCCCTTTTATTTTTTTTAATTTTTTTATTATTGAGTCATTTTTATTAAATAGAGTCTAGGTCCTTCTATTTCCGGAAATTAGGTCCATTTGTTTATAGGTGATGAAAAGATCAAGATATCCATAAAACAATTAATTAATTTAGAAATAATTAATTGGTCCAAGTAGTATATAAATTTTAAAGCTTAATTAAACTCTATTCACCTTTAAGCATATCTTTGTCACCATAGATCGACCCACTAGTAACATTTTAATTTCCCATGATTATATTAACAAGTTTTTCGCACTTTTTTACAAATTTAACCCTCACTATTGATAACACCATCATTGATAAGCTTGCACATAGATATGCATCATTTTAGTATTGATTTGAGGTATTTTATGCTAGGCCAAGAGAGTTAGTTTTGAACTTTATATGAATATTGATTAAATTAATTAATATCTTAATTTGATTAATTGGTTGCATAGATATTTTAGTTTTCTTAACATATTTTTAAATAACAATAAATAAAATTGTGATTTAATATAATTTTAAGAAATATAAAAGTATTTAATAGTAGTAATGAAGGCACAAAATACAAGCTTTCCCATTTTATTATTATTTTAAAATAAAATATTAAATAATATTCTGTTTGAGAAAAATTTTCTCAGTTTAATGCTTACGTAATGTCGCAACACCAAACTGCGAGATTTAAAGAGAGACGCACTTTCGTGGTGACTCATGGTAACAAATCTTACAGGATGGTCCTGCAAGATTTGCTTGGGAAATGAAACAGCGTGTGATGCATGACAAATCTCGTAGGACCATCCTATAAGATTTGTTTGATCTGGTATTTTCCCCTTCATTTTACTCGTAAACAGAGTGACCGTTCATTGCAGAGGGTCATTTGTAGAGCCCCGTTTGCAAAGAGAGCAGAGAGGAGGACGATAGCAATAGAAGGTGTATGAGCGCAGGTGACTGTTTGGTGGACGAGTAGGTGACCGTTCAAGAGTGGATTGAGCAAGTGACCATTTGAATGGCCAAGCGAGAATGTTATAAAAAGGGGAAAATGGGGTACGCATTTTTTCTTACTGTAAAACAAAATTAGTTTCACTAAGTTCTGATTTAACCAAAAGTTTGAAGTTTTGTTATTTTAGCTTCCTAAATTAGTTTCATCGATTTTTTGGTTGAAGGCTGCATTCGGAAACCACTAAGGCTAGGTTTCATTTCATTTGCATTTTTTCAATTTTTTTTTTTCCTATTTGTGGCTTTTGGGTTATAATGAGGTTTGAAGGAATGCATGCTCTAAGGATTATATAATTATAATAGGTTCTTATAATTAGTTGTATAAAAAAGTTATTTTAATTTTATTTTTTTTTTTTGAAAAATAATTTGGAATTTATATTTAAATTTGAGGTGATGACATATTTTATGCTCTTAAGAGCTTGAATGGCCTGGGAGCTTGTGCATCGGGTGTTTTATGTCAATGCGATTTTGAGGACGGTTACAAAAGTTTAATATTGAGAATAAATTTTATCATTTTCATTTTATTTTTTTTTTCTAAAAATAACTTGGAGTTCTACATTTAAATTCCGATGCACAATTGTGTATACTTTAACTTTCTTAGAACCTTCTCTTTGTTTGTGTGTGTATGTGTGTGTATTTATATAATAAAGCATTTTTAAAAGTTATCAAATTATTTTTTTAGTTTTCTAACATTTAAGTGGATATTTTAAATTTCAATAGCAAAAAACTTTTTAAAAACTTTTCTATGGAAACTTTCCATAAACTAGAAATGCAATTGACATTTGCTAAATTTTTTGAAAAACTGGAAAAAGAAATATAACCTTCATGCATGGATTAGTGTCTTCTTCCACCATTTATTATTATTTTTGTGATTAATATGGCACACCTTAAATCATTAACCAAATATCAATTTGGTTAATCAATTTTTAAGTCAATATCCCACAATTAACCAATCCCTTGTACAGTTGGGGGTCCGAAATTTGGGCGTGGCTTTACAGGGAGATGTGCCATGCCGCTCACCTATCGAAGACACAGATTGCTGGCCCACTCCGCTTACTACAGGTATGGGCATGAGAGAGATTTCCGTCCTTAACTCCTACGCGACGAGGTTTCCTACAAATTTAAAGGGGCTAGGATGGTCGTCTGGTTGACATACTCCCAGTCGCATACCGGTTAGTACCAACATCATTTATCCTTTCTCATTCATTCTATAAGTACTACAAATACTAATTCGTAATACTTACTAGTCGTTACATTTGTAAACTTACGTTTCATCTTATACAGATGGAGGAACGACTTGAGGGTGCCGTCGGTTATGCAACACACATTGCCCTGATACAGGTTCGAGTTGGACATGCACTGGGAGCATGAGGTATAGTCTGATTAAAGTGTAGCACATAGTAGTCTTTTTCTTTCTTCTAGATACGTATAGTTCGCTCACATTTTACTTATGTTTAAGTGCAGTTCCTATGGAGGCCCTACACGATTACCTCCTGATTATGCAATCGGGAGTGACTTGTGGGTAGTCCGAGTGCCACTCATATGCTTTTATATTATTGAGTGGTATCTCCCTAACCGAGTCATGCAGCAATTCGGTTATCGACAGGGCATTCCCAATTGCTTCTTGATGTCAGGGGTAGATGTAGTTAGGGATGACCTCCATGGCATGGATGAACGCGGTCGAGGGGTCACAAACTGGGTGACTACGCACGCAATATTCATGACTGCGTGGGAGCATTGGCGAGAGTACATCATACTAGGAGTAGCGGAGGATGGTCCAATGCGTCCATATGACCCATACTTTACTTGGTATAGGTCCATCACACAACACTTCGTCGATATGACCGCTACTATATATCTGAGCCTTGTAAGAAGACTTTAACCCATACTTCCTTTTGTTATGTGTACATTACGATCTGCATAGGTTAACCAATTTTTTTCGTATCCTGCAGGCTGACATACTACATGAGACAGATTAGATCTCACTAGATTCTGCTATCCACCGATTGATGAGTGTTGCTTTGGACCTTGTCCACGAGGAAGGCCGAAGGATCCCAGCTGCTAGACCTAATGTACCTACACGTGGAGATCGACAAACTTCAGTATGAGGAGGTCGAGCAACTCCAGTAGGAGGACGACATACCTTCTCTAGTCGTCCAGTGAGTTCTATCTCCTCGCCACCGGTTGTACAGGTGGAGTATGTGTTCGATCCGTTAGCACCGTATGTGCCTTCGTCAACAGATGATATTGCGGGACCGTCCAATAGATAGGTTGACACCCCATTTGACTCTGTTGTCACCCCATCGATGTCATTTTTATTGAACGACATTTTCGGTGGGGAGATTGATGCACATGATATGCCGCCTCGTTCTCGTCCAGAGACATTATATCAGTTCTCTCCACATGCACTTGGCATGAATGATGATTACGTAGTACCTCTTGGCGGAGATGATCCACAGACAGGATGACGATGGGACAGGATACTTGATGCAGATGACAGCCAACACGACCCCAGAGATGACCTTGCTGCTACACTGAGTAGTATAGCATTATTTTCATTTCATTTATAGCATTGATTATTTTCATTACATTTATATAGCATCATTGTATTATTTATATATAATTGAGAATGTTTATTAATTTTCCCCAACATGTATATGTGAATGAAAGTTGTGCAATTATCAAATATCTCTATTACTTGTTTTATATTTGGTTTGATAAACAAAAAATAATAAGATTCAAGTAAACAATAATTTAGGCATAACACCGGTTGAAAATAAAATAAAGAAAGAACGAATTTGATGGTTTGAACATTTGAGATGCAAACACAATAACACACTTGTGAGGAGGAGTGAGTGAGTGAGTTGCCGTTTCTAACATGAAATGGAGTAAGGTTAGGTTTAAAATAACTTGAAATGGGATAGTGAAAAAGAATTTAATAATTCATAATATAGTAAAAGAAAATGTTCTCGATCGGGTAAATTGGCAGAAAATTATTCATCTAATGACTAAGACTTTTTGTTGTTTTTGGTGTTAAATTTATAATACAAATTGAATTTCAAACTTTTAGGTTTTGAATTTTAATTTTTGTGAATTAAGTAAAATTTTATAAAATTAAAAATTTAATACTTAAAATTTGTATTACTCCAAACACAATTTTAATTTCAATTATTGTTTATATTAATACTTGGCCAATTATAGATGTTTGTATGCATTTAAAAAATTGAGAAATTTTTATCATTTTGGGTAGACAGTGATTGGGGTCAATTATGGTACAAAATTTAAAACATTTATTCTCTATATATATGAATATTTAATAAGAACAAATATGCATTTAAGGGGTTAATTAATAAGAAACAAACTCCCAAAAAAATAATAAGTCAGCTCTTTATTTTTTTTATTGGGTGTAAAAAGTAATTTTGCTCTTCAACGACCAATAATAAGAAATATGCATTTTTAATTTTATATATATACGCGTGACAAATCTCGTAGCACCAAATTGCAAGATTTTTTAAATATCTCGTAGGATTAAGCTGCAAGATTTGTTTAAATCTCATAGGACGAAACTGTGAGATTTAATTGACCAGAGTTTTTAAGTTTTTGACGCATGGTAAATTTCGCAGCACTAACCTGCGAAATTACGTAAACATTAAATTGGATTTATTCTTTATATATATGAATATTTAATAGAAACAAACATGCATTTAAGGGGTTAATTAATAAGAAACAGACTCCCAAAAAAAAAAAAATAAGTCAGCTCTTTATTTTTTTTATTGGGTGTAAAAAGTAATATCAATAATGATAAATATGCATTTTTAATTTATATATATATATATATATATATATATATATACATGCGTGACAAATCTCGTATCACTAAGTTGCAAGATTTTTTAAATATCTCGTAAGACCAAACTGTAAGATTTGTGTCCTGCGAGATTTAATTGACCAGAGTTTTTAGGTTTTTGACACGTGATAAACCTCGCAGTACTTACGTAAATATTAAATTGAAAAAATTTTTCCTAAACAGAGTATTTAATATTTTATTTAAAAATAATAATAAAACGAGGAAAAACTCCACAAAATACTCATCCAACATCCAGCAACGCAAATCAAATGAAAATTTTGGGCTCATGAAATCTAGTAAGTGGGATTTCACTGAACATACTGTATTCCCTTGCATGTGCCGAAGGTGTCGTAAGAGAACCGGCGGCTCGCGAGCCAATCGATAACGTCCACAAACATGATTGGAAAGGCGAACACTTCTATTGAAATCCCACACCACACACACGCTGTCTCTCTCTCTCTCTCTCTCTCTCTCTCTCTCTCTCGTACCCCCGGTACCCCGACACCGAGGAAGCACAGCGAGGGACGCAGGCTATGTTTCTGTGATAGTATACCAATAATGTACAATTTCCTCTTTTTCGTGTTTTCTAAAGTTTCTATTGATCTCTGAGGCTTCTCATAGATGATTTGTGTTGCAATATTTGTATTTTTTTTTATCCATTTAAGCCCCGATTGGTTTGTAATGTCCATAATATGTATCAAGTTGTTTCTGCATTGCCCCATGCTTCTCAATTTTCATGTAATAACCATAAATTTTTTTCTTTTCGAAATCAGATTGATTGTTTGATTGAATTCGTAGAATCGTGTTTTGTGATCGTTACCCAGTTGAGTCTCTGGTCTAGCTGATTATTTCGTGTTATTGAAAATATTGCGGAATAGTGAAACGGTATTCGAGTATGAGTTTTCTGTGGTCTATGGGAATTGAATTTTATTGATGATGGATGAATGACTGGCTTTTGGGCATATGATGAAGATGGATTTAGGAATTTCAAGTGGCTTCTTACATTTCTATGCTGATTTTTATTTAATTTCTGATTACCATGCTTTTGTTAACTTCCTAATCAGACGAGTCAGGCTGAAACTTGTCAGGTCTCTATGAAATGAATCCTTATTTATTATTGTGAAGAATGGTGAAAGAGAATTGATGTGCAATTTCAAGTTCCAACTTCGTTAAATGCTACAGCTAGGTTACCAGTTGAAGTTCATAAAATGGATTCATGTGCATTTGGTTACTAACAATCTGTGTTTCTAAAGAGTTTGGGAGATGGGATAGTCTAGAGAGTTGTTTTGGAAGGAATGTGGGCTTGTTTACATAAAAGAGAGCAATTGTCATCAATAAGGTGCCTAGGAGGATGTTTGGACCTGTTAACTATGAAGACGGTGTTAGTTGCTATACAACAACCACAACAACAAGAAGCAACCTTAAGTCCCACTAGGTGTGATTGGCATAAGAATCCTTTTCCGTCAATTTGCTCGGTCAAGGGCAATTAGTTGCAATAATATGAAGAAAATGTGACTTATTAACTGCTTTTCTGGATATCTATTTGAGGTACTGATCTGGATTGGAATTTTGATGCGGCTGGATTTGCAATGTTTTATTTTAATTTTTTGTTTTGACTATGTTTGTGACTGGTACTTGAAAGCTTAAGGTTTGTTTGAGGATTTAACCCTAATATCATGAAGAAGTTCCAGACCAATTTCAGAGCTTGTTTAAGGAGTTGGCCCAACTATCATGAAAAAGTTGTAGATGCTGGCTTTCTTTTAAGCATGCTTGACTAGCTACCATGATTTTTTTGTGCATGACTTTTATTTTTCTTTTGACGGTGCATGACTTTACCGCTTGCCATTTGCTTATGATTCTCCTCGGTATTGTAAGTTACTGCAGTTATTTATTCAGAGATTTTAAATTATAAACATGTTCCAGAATTGGTGCATGCGTGCTTTTCTCTTCTCAATTTTGTTCTTTGGTTATCTGATTTGATGAATTTGTTGTTAGGTTGATGCTTTTATGATTTCCCTGCTATCTAATAGGTGTCGCAACAACTATACATATGGCAAATAGGAGTCTCTCTGCTCCTTTTACTCATGCGTGTGTGTGCACGTGCAATTTCTCTTCACACCGGTGGGAATACTTGAAGAGCAACACATTTCTGTGATTTGTTTGCTTGTAGAATCCAACTTAGAAATTTGATATTATTTAGGATATAAACTTAGATTTGTTGATTTATTTAGTTTCTTTTATTTCTCCTGGCCATAGTGCTCTCTTCTACTTCTTATTTTATAGAGGAGAAATTTCATGGGTTTGACTTCATGATGTAGGAAAAGAACAGAATTCAGAAGCAGGGAGAGATAGAGAGAATTAGGAGAAATAAATAGGTAGAAAAAGAGAAGGGGAGGAGAATAAGAGACTTTGCAAGGCAGAATTACACAATAGAAATTAGAAACAGCAGAGAACAGAAATAGAACAGCTAACCAGAACAGGACAGAGGGGAGAAGGGAATAAGTGGGAAGAAGAAAGAAGAGGCAGAGGCAGAGGCAGAGGCTGCAGGGCAGAGAGAGAGAGAGAGAGAGAGAGTCTCAAACAACTTACAAGCCAAGTATTTATACCTGCAATTAACTAAAACACATGTTTACATAAAAACTTTAACAAAACAGGAAATTGCACATATTTACGTTTCAAATCTTCAATTATGGTTAGTTTTGAAATATCCCCTGCAAACCACACCTACTGATAATTGCATCAATATGTTTTCTATTAGTTGAGGGTTTCAATCTCATCTCAATTACCTTGTTGCTAAGAGTTGATTAAGGTGGGACTAGCACCTGGAGGTTGTGGGTCAATCTGCACATGGAGTATTGAAAACTTTGAGTTCTTGGATTTTTGATGAAATGATGTAGAAAACAGAAGTTACCTATTATATTCATGACAATTACCAAAGTTAAAGAAGATTTTACTTTTGTAAAACCACTGTGCTCAACTTCTTGTCAAGGAACAAAAATTGCCAGATTTTCAGGGGCATGAATTGTTACTGCCTCTGGAAGGCTTTCTGATGTTGAAAATTTTTTGCGTTAGACCACTAGAATGCATTGGCCATTTAGCTCCCTAGTTAGTACATGAAGAATTCAGCATATTCTCAGAAGACCTCAAATTACTTGGTGTTGGACCCCCTCTTTTGAGCACCATAATGAATGGGCAAGATATCAGATTTTACGTTGTTTAGGAAATTGTTGTTCAAATTTTATAATATCTGCATTTTATCCATTGATTGACAGTGCATGTGTTGTCTAGTTTAGAGATTTTACACCCAGATGCTTGTATTTAGAGATTTTATGCCCAGATGCTAGTAGAAAAGATAAAAGTATAACTGTTATTGAGTTGGAGAATCAATTAAAATCTGATGGTTTTTTTTTTTTTCCACCAAGAAATTATTATGCCAATGTTTCCTTGACCAGAGAGCTGCACGCAATGGCATTTTAGTAAATTTATTCACTGCCTGCAATTCAATAACTGTATCCCAGGTACATTAGTAAATCAAATTGCTATCCCCATTTCTATGGCTGTATTACAGCTACATGGTCCTTCTTGGTTTCTGTTCACTTTCAATAGTACAAATTGAATCGAATTATGCATGTGATTGCATGCACACGTGTCACATTACCTTGGATGTATAACTTAAACCCTTCCTGTGCAAACACTAAAAGCTTCTTGATGTTCTATTTTGACTTGTTTTTGCACTGACTTTTTTCTTTTAATTTTTTTGTTGTTCTTAGTGCTAACTGAAGTCTTTTCTATATTTTTCTGTATTGACAGCTGAAGAGCTTGAAAATTGCAGTTGATGGGAAATAATGTATTTTCTTTTTCAACATCTTACACCATTTCACTTGTTGAATGTTAAGATCACCTGTCCATCATTACAGAAAGGGCTATTATAATTTGACTCGCTGGGAGATCCTAGATCCAACTCTTTTGAAGCTCACTTGTGGAGATGAAAGGTGGAAATTCTTATAGATTGAGAGGGAGACTACTGTCTCTTGCTCTGATGGTTCTCCTTTTTACATTTTTTTTTCTTTTGATTTGGGAAAAAATCCCATTTGAAACTACATTATCAGCAGAAGATCAGTTAGTGCTGCCTTCTTCAGGTTAGCATTTAGCTGTGTACATGTAGGCATGTTAGTTGATTATAATTCTTTTTATCAATGTGTTGTGTCTTTTTTTTCTGAGCATTGAAAAATCTCTCATTAGAAGTCACAAAAAAATGAAGCTAAAATTTTGGAACTTAAATGTGTAAACAAATGGTAAACTTATGTTAGCCAAGCATAACTATCAATTATTTATAGATGAAATCGATGGACTTGCTAAATAGTTAAGATATTAAAAGATAAATATGTTAGAATATTTTTAGTTTTGTATATTTGAAACTTATTAACTTAGGGTCTGTTTGGTTTCATTTCTGATTCTGTTTTCATTTCTGTACAATGAAGAGAGAGATTATAAAAACATGTTTATGTTGCTAGTTTTCTATATTTGTTATTTGTTTTCCGCTATTTGGGAAAATACTGAAAACCAGATTTTATGGTTTTCAATTGTTTTGGCAATCTGTATAGAAAATTTAATATCTATAAATAATTTTAACTAATATTTTTATAAAATGTTCATATGAATTTAAAATATAATTCAAATAAAAATTTCCATAAAATACCAAAAAAATAAAAATATAATAATGAAATCTAATTACAAATATTTTTATTATTTTTCAATTGTCACGTGTAACAAGATTGTTCTTGTAAAGTGAATTTTGAAATATAACAATTAAGTAAAAATATTATGTTATTTTTTTTATTATAGTATTATGGATTTGTATTATTTTGTACTTCTATTATTTTAATCATATTTTTAATTATTATTTGATTCAAAGACAAAAATGAGGATTTGTTTTATTAAGTTCTTAATTTCTTTTTGTTCTACAAATATGAACCAAATAGGTTATTGGTTTCTAGTTCTTAGGTTTTATTTCTAGTTTTCATTTTCATAATTTTGACTGTGATACCAAACAGCCCCATAATTTCTCATATCACAAGCCTCTGTTTAGTGTTTACTGTATTGCACAAGCAGCCACAATTCTTTTCTAAAAATATTTTTGTTTTTGATATAGAAATAATTAATTAATATGTTCATTTGTTTTCTGATTACTTTCTTGCAATGTTTTAAAAGGTGAAGGTGTAACGCAAGGCGTTTTTAGGCGAGGTGTAAGCCTTAAAAGCCTAAGGTGTTGGGGCATAAGCCTTTTGAGAATTTTTTTTAGATAAAAAATATGTAAATAAATTTCATATCTTTTACAAATAAATAAAAATTAAGACAATCGCAAATATGATGTTAAAAAAAAAAAATCAAATACAATTTGCAAACTGCTGGTTGGACATTCAAAAACTTCTTACTTGAATTCATTAAATAAATCATGACAAGAGATAGCTATATCATTATGAAGTTTCAAATTATTTTCTATATCTAAGATATAACACTCAATTATTTTGGAAAGGTTGAGGTTCAAGAGTTTCAAAAATCAATGCATGTTATGGCATTCCTTCTATATATGCATGGAGTTCAAATTTTCTAGCCAAATCTAACTTGAGATTAAAATGCGAGGCCTCAACTAAAATGGTGCAAAAGGTGTGTCTTTTGTATTAATGCGTAAGCCTTAGCGTGTAATGCGTGAGCCTTTTTGGGATATGGCATATTGGATTGAGCCTCAAGGCATTTTAGGCATGCCTTGCCTTGAGGCGAGCCTTGATAAAACATTGCTTGTATTAAATTTAAGCAATGACTGCTGTCAAGTATCAAATACAATTTTCGATGAGTATTCTTGTTTAGGTGCCGTTGACCTGCCTTTAGTTTTGGTGGTGATTTTCACAAGTCTCAGAAGTTTAGTATAGGTTTCCTCTTTCCTTTCCAGATTTTTCCTCTTCTGTATCTCTGTTATGGTTTGGATACTCTCGAATGGTCCTAATGACCCCTGGTTTCTATTATTGCAGAGGAGCATATTGAGAAAGACTATTCTCTGTCATTTGCTACAGAGAAAATTAGGCATGATAAAATAGTACAAAGTTTTGATGCAGCTCAAATAAATTCTACAGCTGCATATTCTTCCATGGAAAATAGTAGTGAGAATCCTACAAAGAAAGGTAGGGGGGGGGGGGTGTTGTGCTTATATGATTTTAATTATTGCTCTTAGGATAAATTTAGAGATTTATGTCCCCCGCCCAACAGTTTCCAGTTTTTTATGGCTGCAGTTTGTAATTATGCAAAGGGTAGATGGGTTGCAGATAGCCGACGACCTCTGTATTCTGGGTTTGGATGTAAGCAGTGGTTATCACCTATGTGGGCATGTAGGTTGACTCAACGAGCAGATTTTTCTTATGAGAAATATCGGTGGCAACCAGAAAATTGTAAAATGCGAGAATTTGATGGTTCAGCATTCTTGAAAAGGTGGACCCTTATTCCCCTCTTTTGCTGCCATTTGCATTGTTTCGCATTTCAACCATGAATTGTGTAGAGATCACACTTCAACATCATTGGTGCCTCTCCACCCCCCCCCCCCCCTTCCTTTTCCAAAAAAAAACCCCAACACAAATAAAAAAACATGCTGGTCCAATGTTACGTCCGCACTTCATTTCTACTGCTCAGCCTCAAGAGGAGGATCAGAATGGAAAACTCATAGATCATTTCCTTTTTGTACTGATTTCTAGATGTTGAATGGAAAATGGTTCTACCACCTAGATGCATATTCACAATTGATATTTATAATCAAGGGCATGGATCTAAGCTAGTTTTTCTTTATTGAGGTTATCACTCACCTTTTCTTCTTTCACTGCTTTCAGCATGCCTTTTACTTTGAATTTTAAAATTTCTGGTTATATCTCTGAATAATTTATAAATTGTGAAATCCTTCTGGACCATGAAAGTAATTATGCATGATGAAGTTGCTATGGTTTCACACAAAAATTGGTTCTTCATTATTTTTGGTGGCCTTAAATTTTAGTGAATTCCAGAATGCAGGACAAGACAATTGCTTTTGTAGGAGATTCTTTGGGGAGACAGCAATTTCAGTCTCTAATGTGCATGGTCACTGGTGGCCAAGAGCACTCAGAAGTCCAGGACATGGGAATGGAATATGGTCTTCTTAAAGCTAGAGGGGCTCTTCGTCCTGATGGATGGGCTTTCTGGTTCCCTACTACTAACACCACCATTTTATATTATTGGTCAGCCAGCCTCTGCAACATCGAGCCTATTAACATTACTGACCCTGCAACCTATTTTGCAATGCATTTGGACCGTCCACCTGATTTCTTGAGCCGATTTCTGCATAAGTTAGATGTTTTGGTTCTAAACACCGGACATCATTGGAACAGAGGGAAGATGAGAGCAAACCGATGGGTCATGTATGTGGATGGAATGCCCAATGAAGATAAGAAGCTTGCACCAATTGGTAATGCTAAGAATTTTGCAGTTCATAGTGTGGTTAAATGGCTTGATTCGCAGCTTCCATTGTATCCACGGCTTAATGCTTTCTTTAGGACTCTTTCACCCAGGCATTTCTCTAATGGCGATTGGAACACTGGAGGTAGTTGTGATAATACCACTCCACTGGCTGGCGGAGGCGAAGTTTCAAAAGATGAATCAGATGATCCTGTTGTTGAGGATGCCGTCAAGGGCACAAAGGTTAAGATTTTGGATATAACTGCTATGTCTCAGCTAAGAGATGAAGGCCACTTGTCCCGCTATGGCATTAAAGGTACAGAGGGCATACATGATTGTTTGCATTGGTGCTTACCAGGCATTCCAGACACATGGAATGAACTCCTTTTTGCTCAACTGTAGGGTTTCTTATATTATTTTGGGAAAGGCAATTCGTGAAGGATGTTGGCTGAACTGCTATTCTTTAAGGTCTGGATGGACCTTTTATAACATAACCTCTTTACAATGAATGGGAAAACAGCAAGCAGTTCCCATTATAGTATATATTCATTGTCCCGTATTTATCAGGGAATAAAATATCAAATTCAACTTCTCATCCGGCTTGTGAAAATTAAGGCCTGCTGGGAGTGCTGTGAGTGCCGTAGAGCTTGGAGAAATGCTGCTCCAGGGATATATTCCTTTCTTTCTTGTTTTTTTTTATAAATAATTACAGTTGAAAAATGAGTATCCGATCGTGGCATTCGCATTTATCCAGAAAATGATTATTTTGGGTTTCCTAGCAAGTCTTTTCTTTTTTCTTCCTCAAATGTCATTGTGCAAGGTTTTTACCCCCACAAGTAATGACTTATAAACTATTAATCCATTTATTTGTTTACTTATTTTATTTTAATGAGGATAATTAATATTATAATGAGAATAAAATTTAAAATGTTGTTAATTTGTTGAATGTATTTAAATATCACGAGGGGCATAGTGAACCACGGGTTATCTGAAACGAAATTTTTTTTGATTAATTTAAGCTATTGGTTATCTTAAACAAAAATATATTTGATTAATTAATGGCTTTGCATAAGTGTATCTAAACAAATAGAATATGTTATTTACTCAGGGTATAATTCAATTATTTGATTCTTTTATTAATTTAACTTTTAACTACAAGGAAAAACTTTTTACTCATTTACTGCTTGTTTCTCAAAGAAAGTTAGAAGACCTCCATTGAGAACAAAGGGAATAAAACAAAGGGTAAGACTAATGAGCCTTGCAACAATTATAGGAGATTCTCAAAGCCTTTGGAGCATTGCAACTTACTTTTAACGATGAAGGTGATGGTCGCAACAATTTTATCATTGATGATAGGAGAATTTTCATATTATTGTTGAGTTATTTGCTATCCAAACAGGGTAGGCAGCCGCAGTCTAAGGATCTTACATGTCCAAGATTTTTAAGTGTTGAAGCCAAGTGGGGTGATCAATTCAAGTTTGGTCTCCCATTTGCAGGTATTTCTATTATACCAAAAAAAAAAAATTGTGGTTAGAATTCTAGACTATATATTAGATGTGAAGAATAAATGATTTTGGTACTCAAAATCTATCACCTCCCGTGGGCCAGGGGCGGAGGGTTGGGGATTTGAACAAAATACTGTTTAAATTATATTTAGTTCCTTTCATATTCGCACAAATTCAAAATTCAAGACGCGAAATCTATGCTCTCGAACACAACCTTGTGGCTAGGTCTAGAGAAAAACTAGCAACATTGGCCTCAATTTGGACAATTAAGCTAGAAAATCTCTTCGATCAAATCCACAAGTCTCCTTTCAAAAATGTCTACAACCTTTGAATCAACAAGGAGGCCAAGCTCCATGGGTAGCCATAAACTGTAGGTGTTTAGGAGATGGTTTGCAGGTTGCTAGTTGTCAAAGAAAAGAGAGAGGGATTTAGCATTTCCATATAGATTTTAAAGTGGGAGTAAACATTCATGTCCAAGTACATTTTGCTTCTCCCTCTTAATTAGGTTGTATGTTTGAATCCAAGTGATCAAAGGAAGTACTTAAAATGTTTCAAATCATTTCAAACCAAGTGACCAAATGTGCTTGACAAGCCGTAAGCTTCCAACATAGAAGTGTTATTTGTTTTTCCAATAATGGATTCAGCTTGATATTTTCTTGATGAGCAACTCACAATCTTGCTTTCTTATCCTTCCAAACACAATAGAGAGACGAAAGGTTTTTAATAGGAAGGAATCCTTTAGTCACTCCTAGAATTTGCATGATATCTTGCTTTGTATACGAGGGAGTACCAATGCAAAAAGATCTTAGATTTTGATAGATTAGCTTTTAGGCCATAATAGTATGGAAAAGAGTGAAGGCATGCTTGATACTGATGGTTGAATTGACATCTCTATTGGCAAGAATTAATCATTAGCAAAAGCTACGAAACAAATAGTGACAATTTTTACTTTATTGAATTTTTTATGGCAATTCAATTTATCATACAGGACAATCCTTTTGAGTGGTTTGATGAGAACTTTCATAACCATCACAAACAAGTAGGGAGGGAGAACCAAGCTTTTGGGCCCAATGGTTCATCTCCTTGTCCTCCTTTGTGGAGATGGGAGTTCTAGTCCTTTTGATGGCACTTGGTTGCCTTGGGAGACATTTGTTGATATTTAATGGTTTGGTTGTGCCTTTGGACACTTTGTGGTGGTCGATTGGGCTTTGGATCTGCCCTTATTGGGGCCTTGTATAGACAATCTTCATGCCGTTGCTTAAAAAAAAATAGGGAGAGATGGGTTCCCCTTGTCTCAAGCCTTTTATTCATTGGAAATAACCCTCCAACGAGCCGTTGATAGACAAAAAGAAACTTGGACAGGTGATGCTATATGTTATGCAATTCATGAATAAATGAGTTAGGTTGCCAACGGTTTTAAGAATATGTGAGGTAAAGTTCCAACAATTCATTCAAAAGCTTTCTAACGTCTATTTTGACCACAAATTTTATAAGGGAGCTATTTAGGTGATAGTTATATAAGTGCTCCTAAGCAAAAATGATGTTATATTGAATACATCTACCTTTCTAAAGGTTGTCTTGTTATTGTTGATAAAAGAATTTAGACAAGCTGGTAGTCTATTCACAGTGGTTTTGGTTAGACATTATAAATAACAAGGTTTTAAAATTCTGATTGATTGCCAACATGATGAAGCCACCAAGTCAGTCGGATTGGTCGAACTGGTGGGTCAAAATTAGCAATCAAACTAATAATATCAACATGACATAATAGTAATACATGTTATTCATATCTATTATATATTATATGAAATGATGTTTTTACAAATATATTACATAGATTAAATATAAATATTATAGTGATGTCATAGATCACATATAAATATTATAATGATGTTAATTAAAATCACTATATATTAGTCAAATAGAGTAAAGATGATCACTAACAACAATCTAATTATAAAAATTGGAACTAATTTTCTTATTTTATTAAATATATTTAAAATTTATTATATTAGTTTTACTCTAAAATTTTTATTTGAAGCAATGATGTGTGTGTTGTTTCTTAGCATGTGTTAATGATATATTGTGTTATTATATAAATAAATGAATATATATATATATATATATATATATATATATATATATTAAAATAGAGGTTAAATGGATTTGTGGGTTTGAAGGAGAAACTATGAATATAAGCATTATATATATTATTTACTTTTCTTAATAATAATATAAGTGGATGTGGTGCGGGAGTAAGTTATTCATGTTGCCATAGGTCTTGCATTCAAACCTAGGTATTTACTCTTTTATCAACACTATTTTTTTTAGCAAGGGCTGGGTTAGGGTTTTTGACTATAGGAATAAGTGCCCAAAAGTTAACATTCACTTGCTTTAAGATATTAGATCCTTAAAGAACGAGTGCAATTGTAGTAAAATCAAGTTTAGTGGTCCAATGAGATTTAGAGAATTTTGCACTTTAACTATTGCTACCTAAAATCGAACAACTTTCGTGAATCGTTCCTTAATCACAATCAGTTGAAAAGAATCAAGAAAGAATGGCTTGGAGGACCCGAAGTGTACTCCAAGGAATCACTCCGATGTCTAAGTAAGGGACTAACGAGAGACTTTAAAATGCAACAGTAGAAAGAAATGAGTATGAGTGAGAAGCTTACCTTTCTCCAAGCCCCCTTTTTATGGTGGTGGAGGTTGACCCTTCGTCAATCCGACATTGATGGTCATTATTGTGCTTATGGGGGGGGGGGGGGGGGGTTAAATAGGTTTTTATGGGCATTTATTTAGAGGCTTTAAGTATGGTTTTGTAACTGTTCCTTCTCATTAAAGTATATGCTTTAAGATTTGCATTTCAGTTATGTAAGGAGGTTTAATGGTGCTTCTGAAACTGTTCCTCCTTTTGAGTGAGAATATTTTGAGGTATATCAGTTGCCTCCCCTTTGGTTTCAAAATTTTGAATTTTTTTTAAAAGTTCGAATGCATTAAAAATTGCCAAGCTTTTTTTATTTTTTATTTTTTAACTTGAGCTATTCTTGGTTTGTCCGAGCCATTTTGGCTTCTACCGAACCATGTACTCATCTTAATCTGATCTATTCTCGGCTAATCTGAGCCATTTTGACTTATGTTGAATCGCTTTCTCAACTTAATCTGCATCATTTTCAGCTCATTCGAGCTGTCTTCTACTTAATTTGAGCTATCTTTGGCTTCATTTGAGTCGTCTTTGGCTTCTTCCGAGGCATCTTCTTGGCTTTCTGCAAGCCTTTATGAGCTCATCTGAGCTGATTGTAAGCATGACAAGTCATTTATTCGTCTCCCTTCAAGCCATCTCGGCTTATCTGAGCAATTTTAGCTTCTGTCGAGCCATTTTTTGGCAATATCCGAACGATTGTTCGATCAGATCATTGGTGCAATACGAGCAACTTTTCAGCTGCATTTTAAATGTTTTGCACAATTCAAGCAGCTGTTTGCTTGGATCTTTGTTGTTTTCAAACAATCTGAGCAGTTGTTCAGTAGGTTCCTCCTTGTTTTTCAAAAATTCAAGCAACTGTTTGGCTGGATCTTTCCTTGTTTTCCAACAATCTGATCAGCTATCTGGCTAGATTTTCCTTGGTTTTTCAAACAATCTAAGCAACTGTTTGGTCGTTTCCTCCTTGTTTTTAGACAAGTCGAGTAGCTGTTCGGCTAGATCTTTGTTATTTTCAAACAATCTAAGCGCCTTTTTGGCTGGATTTTCTTGGTTTTTTAACAATCAGAGCAGCTGTTTGGTTGAATCTTTATTTTGGTCCTTTAAGCTTCATGAGTTGTGCTCATTTGTTGGGCCTATTTTGGTGATCAATGGTCACTTGCTTGCCTTATGAGCTATGCTCAACCATTAGGCTGGCCTTTGGGTCTCATAAGCTGTGCTCACCAGTTAGGCAGGTGTTCGAGCCTCATGAGCTATGCTCATTAGTTGGGTCAATCTTCAAGCCTTATGAGTTGTGCCATTAGTTGGGCCGATCTTTGGGGCTCATGAGTTGTGCTCATTAGTTGGATCAGTCTTTAGGTCTCAAGAGCTATGCTCATCAGTTGGGTCGATCTTCAGGCCTCATAAGTTGTGCTCATTAGTCGGTCTAGTCTCCGGGCCTCATGAGCTTTACTCATCAGTTGGGCCAATCTTTGGGCTTCATAAGCTTTGCTCATTAGCTGGGCCAATCTAGAGATCTGCACCGTTTTGGGATTCATGCCACTTGTGGGATTCACATCATTTTGGGATTCGTGCCACTCTGGGATTCTTGCCACTCTTAGTTTTGCGCCAATTTGGTTCTATAAAATGCCTTCTCTCATTCATTATCCCTTTGTCTCCGAAAAAAGTTTATGTTAGCCTAAAAAGGCTTAATCTTGTTTTGAAAATGATAAACCAAGGGATCTAATTGTGTTGGTAAGTGTGCATACAAATATTACAGTACAAAAGCACAATGAAAGATACAAATTGAAAAGTCATGAAGCACACAAGTAAATGAAAGATGGTTGTTGAAGAAAATCTTGGATGGAGACCAAACTTAAGGACATGAAAACCTAAATAGGTTATTAATGTGTATTGTACAATAAGAATTCATGTAAGTACATCTCATGTTGGTTTTTTTTACGAAACTCTTAGGTTATTAATTTAGACCCTGAATCAGAAGAGAGATTTCAAGAAATGGCAGATCTATTCACTCTATCAATAACGGAGCCGGATCTGGTGTATCATAAGGGATTTGCCTTTTCTATTGATTCCTACGGATTGGATCAAAAACAATTCTTGAATGAGGTATTCAACTCCAGGGATGAATCGAAAAAGAAATCTTTATTGGTTCTACCTCCTATTTTTTATGAAGAGAATGAATCTTTTTATCGAAGGATCAGAAAAAAATGGGTTCGGATCTCCTGCGGGAATGATTTGGAAGATCCAAAACCAAAAATAGTGGTATTTTCTAGCAACAACATAATGGAGGCAGTCAATCTATATCCTTTTAAAGTATTGGAAAATATTTTTACAAAGTGCAAATGATATTTCAAAAGATTAAAATTATTTTTAAAATTAAAATATAAAGGAATTTGAATTTCTGAACAAATAGGTCTGGCATAAGAGAATTTGGGCTACCGAACCTTAGGTTCAATCAACTGAATAGCTACTACCATTATAAAGCTCTAGACACAGTTAGTTTGGGCGACTAAACTCAAAGTTTAGTTGATTGAATGGCTACTGATAGTTTGTAAATTAATCCTGATTTTAATTGGTTTGGGGCAATTGAACATATGGAAGCGTTGCGATAAGTTTTGCAAACGGCAGAAAGTCTTCATGATTCTCATATATTAAGTTACCAAAAAATGTACAACGACTATAATTCAAACCTATATATAAATAGTTAACCCTAAATGTGTTTTAAATACTTAATACACCAATTATACAATAGAATATAGAGATTGATTGTGTTCAACACCGCACACTATTGAAAGTTTTCTAGAGTTTGTTCTCTTCAAGCTTATAGCTTTTCAAAACCAGAAAACCTAGTCATACTCTTTGATGCAAATCATAGCACAACTTCAAAGGAACTTGTCCAATTGCCAATTGGGCCAGTTACAAGAGCACGAGCAAGGAAATTTAAAGCTGCACTCAACAGACTGATTCAAGAAGCATGGACTCAAGCAAATTCATGGAGGCCCATTGAGCATGACCCACGTGAGCAACAAAGATTCATTAACATGATTGAAACTCTAAATTGGCATATTTAAATGTTGTAATAATGGTGTGCTATTCAAATATGAGATTTGACTCTTTGACTTTTGTGTTATATTTGTAATCATGCAAGACAACTTGTTTTCTTGCATGGTCTTAGTAAGTTGTTGAGTTGTTGAGCCTACCTTTGACTTTTGTGTTATATTTAATTTGTAATTTTACAAGAAGTCTTAGTAAGTTGTTGAGAGTTGTTGAGCCTAATTTGTAATCTTGCAAGAAGTCTTAGTAAGTTGTTGAGAGTGGTTTGAAGTGTTTAATGCTTTGTCTCCTAGGCTATGTCTATAAAAGCATTCTTATTGTAAGAACAAAGGGATTAGTTTAGAAAATTGTGAGATTATTTTCTCTGCGGTTCTTTGAAGAACTATTCGAACTTATCGAGATTTCCCGTGGCGTTTACCAACGACTTATCAAACGGTTTTCCACCACCGTTTGTGGCGTCTTCCTTATACCGAGGTTCTTGTTTCGTAATAAAAAATGGGTTGAGGTCGTATATACCAAGGTTCTTGTTTGTCGTAAACAATGGGTTGAGGTCTATCATTCAATTCTGAACGTAGAACGATCTTTGGTTCCTCTTTTTTGTGTGTTCGAATCTCGTTATTTTGGCTGGAATTTGCATCATTTGGTATCAGAGCAAAAGTTCTAGTTCAGGTTTGCCTATCCCATAAAACCTTTCTTTTGTTTCTTTATTCTGTGTTCTTGTAGTTTCCAAATTCAGTTCACATACCCTAGTTTAGCTGAATTTTCCTCTACCATATTCCGCTCATATTTTGTTTGTTCTAGTTTATTTCGAAATCTTATTCTGTTATTGTCAAAAGCCAGTTGTTGATCATAAAAGAAGAAGAAGAAGAAGAAGAAGAAGAAGAAGAAGAAGGATCATAAAAAAAAAATGGATTGTTTTCATTTAGTCGTGTTCCTTGTATTCCTGCTATATGAAATTCCTTGATGAGTTCTTGGTGAAATCGGTACTAGAAATTTTGAAGTATTGTTTAGTTTCAAAAGAACTGGAAGATAATTATTGAGTGGAAAAAGGCAAGAGTGGTGAGAACATTAGAGGGTTAAAAGCCACGTATTTTTTGAGTGAAACACGAGTGTAGAGTGATTCACCTCCTTGAGTGTAAACACGTAAGGGAGAGAATTTTGAGGTCCCTTTTTTTTTTCCTTTCTAACTTTGCCCTGCAGCAATCATGTCTCACAACAGTGCTAAGAGCGTTCCCGAAGATGCTACGGAACTAGTTGAATCGAAAGTGTTTATGGAGGCCATGATGAGTGAGATGAGGCATGTGATGAGGTTGGAACTAGAGCAATTTCACGAACGGATAGATCAAATGGAGAATACACGTGAGAAGCAACCACAAAACGCCCCTAATGTGCATAGAAGGGAAAGAGTTCAACCGAGGGGAGTGAGGGTTGAAGATGAAGAGCCTTATGGTGTTGGTTTTGATGAAGAAGATGATCGGTATTTTATTGTTAGTAATAGAAGACATGGAGGGTGGTTTAGAGAAGCTAGGAACCGGGAAGATAACAACTTGGGTAGTATTAAGATGAAAATTCCGTCATTTCAAGGTAGATTCGACCCTGAAGCATACCTTGAGTGGGAGAAGAAGATGGATATTTGTATTTAACTGCCACAACTATTCTGAAACAAAGAAGGTAAAATTAGTTGTGATTGAATTTTTTGACTATGTTATTACTTGGTGGGATTAGTTTGTTATAAACAGGATTGGAATAGAGAACGACCAATAGAAACATGGGAGGAGATGAAAACAGTGATGAGAAAGCGATTCGTTCCAAGTTACTACTACCGAGAGTTGTACAAAAAGCTACAAGGTCTTAGGCAGGGAAGCCGGAGCGTAGAGGATTACTATAAGGAGATGGAGATTGCTATGATCTTGGCTAATGTAGAGGAAGATCGAGAAGCTACAATGACTACGTTTTTATTTGGATTAAACCGGGAAATCCAAGATAAGGTAGACATGTAGCATTATGTGGAGTTGGAAGATATGGTGCACATGGCCATCAAAGTGGAGCAACAACTCAAGAAGAGGGGTGTGTCTTGTGCAGCCCATAACTCTAGTTCTACCTCTTGGAAACCAAGTTATACCAAGAAGATGGACAAGTCACAAATGTCCAAAGCCGAGCACAAGTCCGCGAGCACCCGCCACATTCCTCAAGGTAAAACTGACTCTTCTACCTCTAGGAATCGTGACATTAAATGTTTTAAATGTCAAGGCAGGGGACACATAGCAAGTCAATGTCCAAACAAGCAGGTCATGGTGTTGCAAGCCAATGGTGAAATTGTGACCAAAAATGAAGATTCTGACAATGACGATATGCCACCATTGGAGGACGTTTCCGAGGAGGAATATTTAGCCCCTGATGCATTGACATTGGTGGCAAGGAGAGCATTGAGCTTGCAAGCAAAAGGAGTTGATGAAGTGCAGCAGGAGAACATCTTTCACACTAGGTGCTATGTCAAAGACAAGGTATGTAGTGTGATTATTGACAGTGGTAGTTGTACTAATGTTGCAAGCACAATTATGGTGGAAAAATTGGGACTACCCATGTTGAAGCACCCTAGACCGTACAAGTTGCAATGGTTAAACGATAATGGTGAGATAAGGGTGAACAAGCCGGTGCTAGTCGCATTTCGAATAGGTAAATATGAAGATGAAGTGTTGTGTGATGTAGTACTAATGCAAGCTGGACACTTATTGCTAGGGAGTCCATGGCAGTTTGATAGGCGTGTGAAGCATGATAGCTTTACGAACAAATACTCCTTTGTACTTAATCAACAATCAATCACTCTTGTACCATTGAGTTCGTAGCAAGTATATGAGGATCAAGTGAGATTGCAAAAAGAGAGTGAACAAAAGAAAATGAGTGAAAATCAGAGAGAGGCTGAGAAAAATGAGAGATAAAAATAAAATCAAAATTTGGCCATTGAGAGAAAATCAGAGAGAAAACAAAAGAATTTCTATGCAAAAGTGAGTAAAATTAAGTGAACAATGTTTTCAAAGAAGCCGATGATTGTACTTTTGTACAAAGAGGCATGTCTAAATATTAATGAACTTTGACCTTGCTTTGCTTACTTTTTTTGTTTCTCTTTTGCAAAAGTATGAGGATGTCTTTCCCGAGGAAACACCACATGAGTTACCTCCAATCTGAGGGATTAAACATCAAATTGATTTTGTTCCTGGTGTGATAATTCTAAACCAACCAACCTATAGGAGCAATCTCGAGGAGACAAAGGAGCTTCAACGTCAGGTAAGTGAGTTGTTGGAAAAAGGGCATGTGAGGGAGAGCATGAGTCCATGCACCGTTCCAATCTTACTAGTACCTAAGAAGGATGGGACGTGGAGAATGTGCGTTGATTTCTGAGTTATCAACAACATAATGGTAAAATATCATCATCCTATTCCTCGCTTAGATGATATGTTAGATGAATTGCATGGTTCTTGTGTATTTTCTAAGATTGATTTAAAGAGTGGTTATCATCATATTAGAATAAAAGAAGGAGATGAATGGAAAACTATATTTAAAACAAAGTATGGTTTGTATGAAAGGTTAGTCATGCCTTTTGGATTGACTAATGCTCCGAGCACCTTTATGAGACTTATGAATCATGTTTTGCATGCATTTATAGGCAGATTTGTAGTTGTCTACTTTGATGATATACTCATTTATAGCAAAAATGCTGACGATCATGTAGTACATTTGAAATTTGTTTTAGATGCCCTTAAGAAAGAAAAGTTGTTTACTAATATGAAGAAGTGTACTTTTTACACCGATAATCTTGTATTTCTAGGATTTGTTGTTAGTACACAAGGTATACAAGTTGATGAAGAGAAGGTACGTGCAATCCAAGAGTGGCTGAGTCCCACAAGTGTAGGTAATGTTCGTAGTTTTCATGGACTTGCTAGTTTCTACCCGCAGTTCGTGAAGGACTTTAGTAGCATAGCTACACCAATTACCGAAGTGATCAAGAAGAACATTGGATTTAGATGGGGAGAAGAACAAGAGAAGGCATTCCAATTAATCAAAGAGAAGCTAACCAACACCCCTTTATTGTCTTTACCTAATTTTTCGAAAACATTTGAGATTGAAAGTGATGCTTCAGGTATTGGCATAGACACATTTCTTATGCAGGAAGGATGACCAGTTGCTTACTTCAGCGAGAAACTAAGCGGGGCAGCCTTAAACTATCCAACTTATGATAAGGAGTTGTATGCATTGGTTTGGGCTTTAGAGACGTGGCAACACTATCTATGGCCTAAGGAATTCTTGATTCACACTGATCATGAATCCTTGAAACACTTGAAGGAACAACAAAAGCTAAACAAAAGGCATGCGTGTTGGGTGGAGTTCATTGAGACGTTTCCATACTATATCCGGTATAAGCAAGGCAAGGAGAATGTGGTCGCCGATGCACTTTCTAACAGGTATGCATTACTCTCCACACTTGATGCAAAATTTCTTGGTTTTAAGCACATTAAAAACTTATACGCTGATGACCACGAATTCTGTGAAGCATATCAGGCTTGTGAGAAAACCGCTTGTGGTAAGTTCTTTAGGCTTGATGGATTCCTATTTCAAGAGAATAAGTTATGGGTACCAAAATGTTCCTTGAGGGAGTTGTTAGTGCAGGAATCTTATGGTGGGGGATTAATGGGACATTTTGGAGTTGCAAAGACTTTAGCTATTTTGCAGGAACACTTTTATTGGCCTCACATGAAAAGAGATGTTGAGAGAATTTGTGTTAGATGTGTCACATGTAGGCAAGCCAGATCCAGAGTGAGGTCCAACGGTTTGTATACCACTTTACCAATTCCTAGTGAGCCTTGGATTGATATTTCAATAGACTTTGTGTTAGGATTGCCTAGGACTAAATGTGGGAGAGATTTAATTTTTGTGGTTATGGACAGATTTTCTAAGATGACACACTTTATTCCATCTCACAAAATGGATGATGCCTCGCATGTTGCTGATTTCTTCTTTAGAGAGATTGTGAGATTACATGGCATGCCTTGAACAATTGTTTCACATAGAGATGCTAAGTTCTTGAGCTATTTTTGGAAGACTTTGTGGTGTAAGCTAGGTACTAAGCTATTATTTTCTACTGCTTGTCATCCACAAACTGATGGTCAAACTAAAGTAGTAAATAGGATTTTGTTTACTTTATTGAGGGCAATCATTAAAAAGAACATCAAAACATGGGAAGAATGTTTACCACATGTTGAGTTTGCTTATAAAAAATATGTTCATTCTGCTACTAAATTTTCACCATTTGAAATTGTGTATGGATTTAATCCTTTAACTCCATTGGATTTATCTCCTTTACCTTTGACTGAGCATGTTAATTTAGATGGTAAAAAGAAAGCTGACTTTGTCAAGAAGATTCATGAGAAAGCACAACTCAACATTGAGCGATGAATGGAGCAGTATGCAAAACAAGCCAACAAGGGGCGTCACAAGCTGTTTTTTGAACTCGGAGATTGGGTTTGGTTACATATGAGAAAATAGAGATTTCCGACACAAAGATGTTCCAAATTGCTTCCAAGAGGAGGTGGAACTTTCCAAGTCCTAGAGCGCATCAATGACAACGCTTACAAGCTAGATTTACCTAGTGAGTACAATGTAAGTACACCTTTTAATGTTATTGATTTGAGTCCTTTTGAAGTAGGTGATGATTTGAGGGCAAATCCTTTTCAAGAGGAGGGGAATGATGCAAATCATAGAACAACTTCAAAGAAACTTGTCCAAGTGCCAATTGGGCCGGTTACGAGAGCACGAGCAAGGAAATTTAAACCTGCACTCAATGGACTATTTTAAGAGGCATGGACTCAAGTAAATTCGTGGAGGCCCATTGAGTATGACCCACGTGAGCAATAAAGATTCATCAACATAATTGAAGCTTTAAATTGGTATGTTTAAATGTTGTAATAATGGTGTACTATTCAAATATGGGATTTGACTCTTTGACTTTTGTGTTATGTTTGTAATCATGCAAGACAACTTGTTTGCTTGTATGGTCTTAGTAAGTTGTTGAGTTGTTGAGCCTACCTTTGACTTTTGTGTTATATTTAATTTGTAATCTTACAAGAAGTCTTAGTAAGTTGTTGAGTTGTTGAGCCTACCTTTGAATTTTGTGTTATATTTAATTTGTAATCTTGCAAGAAGTCTTAGTAAGTTGTTGAGAGTGGGTTGAAGTGTTTAATTCTTTGTCTCCCAGGCTATGCCTATAAAAGCATTCTTATTGTAAGAACAAAGGGATTAGTTCAGAAAATTGTCAGAGTATTTTCTCTGCGGTTCTTTGAAGAACTATTCGAACTTATCGGAATTTCCCGTGGCGTTCACCAACGACTTATCAAACGGTTTTCCACCACCGTTTGTGGCATCTTCCTTATACCGAGGTTCTTGTTTCGCAATAAATAATGGGTTGAGGTCGTATATACCTAGGTTCTTGTTTGTCGTAAACAACGGGTCGAGGTCTATCATTCAATTCTGAACGTAGAACGATCTTGGGTTCCTTTTTTTTTTTTTGTCGAATCTTGTTATTTTGGCGGGAATTCGCATCACTCTTTGAGCTTCGTATCAATATCATTTTGATAGTGCATTAGTTTTGATTGTGTACATCTATTCTATTCAAAGAGCTTCTTTTTGTACAAACTCTATTGTTACACCTGTAACTTTAAAACTTAGTTTTAAATCAAAGGCAAAAGGGTGGCAGTCGGCTGGCAAAACCTGGTCAGGCTTCTCAATTTACCATGTCAGGCTTCTGTCAAGGTCTGGTTAGTTGCCTGACGACCTTCTGTCTGTCCATCTTAAAAACCATTAAATATGTCAGCCTACTGAGGGTGTTCAATCAGGTTTCTGTCTAGTTCAAAATGTTGTTTTTAAGATTTCTTTTTTAAAAACTCTTTTTGCTTTTCAAATCTTGAATTTTTGTTTTGTTTACTTAAAAAATATTTTCCAAAATTAAAAGTTTAGGTCTCTAGATCTCTTATATCTAATGAGCTTCAACGAATTTCATATCAATGTATACTTGAAGTACTTACATACTATGTCCTATAAACTCTTTCATCTTTTCATTTCTTGAACTCCTTGAAGTCTTCATGTATGAACATGTCCTGTAGCTTCTTTCAAACTTTCAATTCTTGATCACTTCAATTTTATGTAAGCTTTTGAAAACATTCCATGTGATTATTTTCTTCAAGCCTTATTAAATCATCCTTGAATCCATGCTTTAGGCTTCATATGATCATCTTACTTTGAAATATAAACTTTTAGTGGATCCTTGAGAATACTTGACCTTACATTTTCATAGTTGAATCTTGAAATGTCATCACTTAACCAAATATGTTATGTTCCTCTTGTTTGTTGTCATCAAAACAAGATGTTAAGCCTTGTAAGGCCAACAAAGTACATCTCTATTGATTAAAATTTGTTGTAGTTAAGCATAAATTTTGATTGAAATTTGCCATGAACACTGTTATTTGTGCGGAGATTATTATTTATTGTAATCATACCATAAACCTGTTTATAATCAAAGCATACCTATATTGACATACTTGTATGTTGAGAACACTGCTATTATTAAGAAGTTAAATTACGTGTGAAATAATAGTTAAAATTAATTAAGCTTCCGCATAAATTTTTAAAATACCCAATTCACCCCCCTCTTGGGATCACACCTTGACTTTCAACTGGTATTAGAGCCCAGTTGCAATAAATCCTAACCAGTAGTTGCATAAAGATTTAATGGCAAACCTAGATGTGTCCCTGTTTGGTGAAGGTCAATCCTCCACAAGGCCTCTGATTTTTGGCAGTGTTGCTTACACCTTTTGGAAACAAATGATGAACATTTTTATTCAAACTATGGATTGGAGGGCTTAGAGAGTTATTGTCCAATGCAATTACACACCTACAAAATTCATTGATAATAAGGAAGTGTCTAAAACTGAGAATGAGATGAATGAAACTGACATGAAGTTAATGCAAATTAACTCAAGTGCCATGAATGCCCTATACTGTGCATTAGATGCAAATGAATTTGATAGGATAATGGGTTGTAAGGGTGCTAAAGAAATTTGGAAGAAGTTAGAAATAACTTATGAAGGAATTGTAGATGTTAGGGATAGTCGTATAGACATGCTCACTAGTGAGTATGAAACATTTAGAATGAACCTTGATGAATCTATCTCTAGTATGTATACTAGGTTCACTTATATTATAAACTCTCTCAATGCTCTTGGAAAGAATTATCCCACCTAGAAATGATTAGGAAAATTCTTAAAGGACTCCCATCCATATGGAAACCTAAGGCTACAACCAAAGCTGAAGGTAGGAATTTGAAGTCAACGACTCTAGACGACTTCATTGGGTCACTTCCCACATATGAGAATGACTATTAATGAAAGAACAAGTGAAAACCCTAAAGCTAAGAAATCCGTCGCACTTAAAGCTTCCAAGGAAAGCTCAAGTGATGAAGATGAAGAAGAGATGGATGTAAATGACCTAACCTTTATGACCAAAAGACTCGGAAAGTTCTTCAAGAAGAACAAGAAATTTACAAAAAAATTCTAGGACTCCAAGATGGATAAAGGAGAGTCAAGAAGAAAAAATAAAAAGTAGAACCGCCTACTTGCTCCAACTACAAGGAGGTTGGACATTATAAACTAGAGTGTCCACTACTAAAAAGGGACTCTAAGAAGAAGAAGAAAAAGGGTATGAAGCCCACTACTTGGGACTATTCAAGCTTAAGTAGTCTAGAAGGAAAATCAAGCGAAGAGGTTGCGAACTTCTACCTTATGGCATGGAACGATGATGAGGAACAAAGTTCTTCTTTGAACTCATTTAATGATTCATGTATTGAATCTTGTGATGAATCAGATGACGAATCTAATGATGAAAACATGTCATCTTATGAGGAACTACAAAGTTAATTATTTAAGGTTTATAAGGTATTCAAACGAAATATTTCATTGAAGAATGAGAATGAAGCTTTAGTAAAAGATTTAAAATCTCATACTATTGTTGAAATGGAAAAGGACTTAAAATTAATAGATTAGATATAATAATATTGAAAAGGTGGCATATGAGCTAGAAAACTTAAAATCCCAAGCTACTTTTGAAGATGAGAAGGATTTGAAGATCACTAGCTTAGAAAGCAAGGTTGAAGACTATGCTAAGATAATCCATATATTTACGAAGGAAAAAGACAATTTCGACAAACTAGTTGGTCCACAAAAGATGACCTTGGATAAAGAAGGCATCAGGTTCAATGGCAAAGAGAACAAGAAAAAGAAGAATCTTTATATGGGATACTTTGTAAAAGAGTCAAAATTCTATGCTAACACTTCATTAAATAATATTTACACTCACACTACCTGCTTCTTGTGCAAAAAGAATGGTCATATCAAATTTGATTGCCTATTTAAAAGAAAAAAAAGTGTTAAAACTAAAAAGGTTTGGAGAATCAAAGAAACATCTAATACTAAACCCTTGAAACCCAAGGAAGAATGACATAATCTTTAAAATAATTCTTCCTTAGATCTTAGGATTAGTTATCTATTAGGGATTAAGTCAATTCAACCATGTCTAAATGAAGAGGTTTAGTAATGACAATATAATGCTCTCATAGGGGTTAATGCTTAAAATGTCATATCTTATTAAATGAATCTACTATACTACGGATTTTAGGGAATCAATTCAATATGAGAAAGTTAAAGGATAATTCTAAATGATTTATGTATGCTTAAGTTTAAATGTTTAAAGTATAGCATATTTTGTCCAATGCACTGATTTGAGATTTAGGGGAGTCAACCATAACAACGTAAGTACTATGTACTATCTAATCCTAAACTCTCCTTGAAACTTTAATGTTTAAATATATTCAAAAATGAAAAAGTAGTCATCACTTATAAGTCAATGTGTCAAATGTTGAATAAACAAAAGATATCATTATCTCAAGACACTAATGGGTTCTCTAAATGAACAAACATGCTTATCCAAGAAACACACACTTAAACATGAACTTCACGTGTTAGCACAACACAATTAGAATAAGTTTGTCTTCCAATCTGATCTAAGTACTCTTCTGAACTCAATATTAAGTCAGTTGTTCATAATCAGCTCTCAAATCCTTGATCAAAATTAGAGTTTTGGATTATTAGAATAGTATTGTTGGCCTTAACAAATCAACATTGGTCACAAGGATATAATTAAGCTAAATTGGAAAACCATTCAGACCTTAGCTAATCATAATATTGCACTTCCTTAGTAAAAATGGAGATCTTATATGGAGGATTGCAAATTGAATGATCTTAGATCAAAAAGGGGAGAATTTGAAGCAAATCATGCTTATTACATGCTAGGGAAGTTGTTTGAGGAGAATTAGTTCAATATCTTAAGTATTCCAAGATAATTCCAAGAAATTGGAAAATTTCAGAACACTCGGGCAACTAAACAATATAACCCATTCGACCGAATACACTTATCTTAAGTGATTTTGAATTTTCAGCTAGATCAATCGACCGAAGGGTGAAGGTCAGTCGACCAAACCCATATTAGTGTGGTTGTTGAGACAATTAAATGTTTCAAGTGATTGAACGTACTACATATAGTCAACTGAATGCTTCAGGCAACCGAATGACACCAAACTTGTATTGACCTTATTAATTGAGTGTGTCAGGTGATTCGGGAGACCGAACCCCACCTTCATTCAACCTATAGAGACCGGAATAATTTTCATAATTTAATAATAGGAGAAGGAGAGAAAAGAATTAAAATCGAGAAATTAAATAGGGTCTCGTCGACAAACACAGGGGATTTGTCGACGAGCACATATGAGGGTCTCATCAACAGGGACGTGTCTCGTCGATGAGAAAATATTGAGAGGCTATTTTCCTATCTCTAAATTTCTTCAACGAGAAACAAATGTTCGTCAACAAACTTCCTTCGTGACATCATTGACGAGGTGACGTGGTTCGTCGACGAAGGCTAGTGTATAAATAGCCCTAAACTTGGATTTCAGCGCAAAAATATGCAAACCTCACTTTCTCTCACCACATTTTCATCCTCCACCCCTTCTCTCTAAGTTTCTGGGCCTGATTCTCATTGGTTTGACAATCTGAGGCCACCACGGTAATCCTGGGAGAGTTCTCTTTAAATCTGCTAGAGTGGATCGTTGGTGAGGGCTAGCTTGGATTCCATCCCAGATTCGGGGTATGGCTTTCTATTTAGTATTTGACTTTTCCACAGTTGCAGAAAATTTAGTAGTCGAAGAAATACAGAATTTTTGTTCTGGGAGATGTTGTTTTCAAGGTGTTGAGCAGGGAACCTTGCAGGTGCAGGACTGGTATATTTTAGGGGCTCTTCATGAATGAGGTAAAGGAATAAACTAAGCTAGTTGTTTTTATGAAAATATATGTATAATCTTACACCATTTAATTTCAGGAATATATATATATATATATATATATATATTTGCATTATGTTTGGGAAAAATACTACTATAAATGACGATATGTTTTAAATATGTGTAATACCCATTTTGAGTGGTATGAGTAGAAATTATTATGAATTACTGTTTCTGGGAAAATGTTAAATGATAAAAGTTTTACTATAATATACCGGCATACGGGCCGAGAATTTTTATATGGTATATCGGCGTATGGGTCGAGAGTTTTATATGATATACCGGCGTACGGGCCGAGGATGTTCTCACATGATATGCCGACGTATGGGCCGAGCCTTTTACATGATATGCCGGTGTACGAGCTGAGCCTTTTATATGATATGCTAGCGTACGGGCCAAGCCTTTTATTTGATATGTGATACGACGTACGGGCCGTAATTAATAAAATATGAAATGCCGGCGTAAGGGTCGAAGATTTTCATATTATGCTATGAAATGTGATATGATGATATTGATTTGACTAATATTATTATGGAATAGCAAAGTATCACAATTTGAAATATGTTAAATGTTATCAGAACCTGGTTGGCTTGGTTTAGGCTTACATGAGCATGGTGTCGTAGCTATGTGACAATGATTATTATGATGTTGTGTTATCGTTGTCGCATGGGCCACCGTGAGGATGGATAGTCGATGTGGTTTATTGAAGTGTTGGTGGCCCTGGTGTATGAACCAGGTCTAGTAGACCCATCATACTTACAGACTTTTGCTTTTGACTTAGCAATGGTTGGTCAGCCATTGTCAGGTCCCGCCTTCGGGCCACACAACCCAGTCATGTGAGAGTAAGAAATGACACTAGCCAGTTAACCTTCTAGGGTTATTTTTGTATTATTATTATATGAGATGAATTATGTTTATGAAAATCTAGTATGTTCTATCATGATATGAATATATATATTTTCCCAGATATGATGCAGATAGTTTCACTAAAAATGTTTATATACTGTTATATGTATAACACGAAAATACTCATGTTGCCACACACTAGTATTAGTTTATTTCCCTTACTGAGAGGTGTCTCACCCCAAATTATATGAACATTTCAGGAGCCCCAGATAGGGGAGCGGATAAAGCTCCGCAGCGCTAGAGTTCGTTAGTCCTACCCTATCTGAAGGGTAAGTACTTGATAAGGTCAGATGGATTTTTGGGTGGTGACCCTAGTACTCTTTTGGACACTTTTGAGATATATGTATCTTTATGACAGTTATATTAAACTCTGGTATTGTGTTGAATGGTAATATGAGATGTATATGATTTTATGTTTCTTGTTGTTTAGGCTTTTGTGTTGTATTTCTAATGTATCCGTGGTACCCATGAGTTCAGGTTCATTATGATCTACCAGGTTTAGTATGTCGATCTTTATTATCATAGAAAAAAAAAAGAAATGGTAAAATAAGCAGGTCGTTACAGTTTGGTATCAGAGCCTAGGTTGCTAGGTTCTGTAGACTTTAGAGTACAGCGAAAACAATACCAGAGTACAAGAAAATGATTTAAGTTTTTGTTCTATATTCTAGAGGTAGGACTTCTGTGGTGGTTTTTGTCTTTTTCTCGGCATGACGATTTCAAGAAAACCGTAGTAAACTATTGTCGAGTTGTGTTCCTAAAATATAGGACTACAGTTAGGGCTGAGTTGAGGAAGTTAAAAAAAGGAACTATGTTAGGTGTGTAAATTATAAGTATAGGGTTCCTAAGTTACGTTTATTATTTTTCAGGATGGATCCAGGAGGAGGTAGTGCCCATGCGAGCGGTAGTGATGAAGCAGGGCCCTCGAGTGCAGACGGGATTAATTCTGATGCAGTACTACACAGCGTGACTCAGCAGGTTATGACTGAGATTGCTAGGAGCTCTAGAGAGCAGGGAGATCCATCTGCAAGTCATGGGTGCACGATAAAGAAGTTTACTAAGATGAATCCCCCAGAATTTTCAGGGGGAGTAGATCCTGTAGTCGCTGAGAATTGGATGCAGGAGATCGAGAAAGTCTTGGTCGTATTGCAATGTATGGAAGAACAAAGGGTCCTTTTCACCACCTATAAACTGACAGGGGAGGCTGAGAGATGGTGGACTGTTGTGAGACTTCTAGAGCAACAGAGGACAACACCGATAGCTCTGATGTGGGACTGATTTAAAGAGTTATTCTTTGACTGGTATTTCCCAACCACTATCAGGGTGGCTAAAGTGGAAGAGTTACCGAGTCTGAAGCAGGGATAGTTGTCGGTCTAGAAGTATGCAGTGCGGTTTATAGAGCTTTCTCGCTTCGCTCTGTATATTGTTCCCAATGAGGTGAAAAAGGAGAGACAATTTGAAAGAGATTTGAGGCAAAGCATATACAAGCAGGTGGTAGTGCTAAAGATTCAGGATTTTGTTGAGTTAGTCGAAATAGCAGCCTTGGCAGAGGTTAGTGAGCGTATGGATGTAGAGGAACAAGGACAGAAGAAGATATCTACATCTTCAGGCTATTAGACGAGTCCTAGGTAGGGTTAGTGGAGGAGAGGAAACTATGGCAGAGGGGGGAGACAGGAGACTGGGGATCATGAGGTTCAGACAGTGCAGAACCCTCCTGTTTGTAAGACTTGTGGGAGGAGACATTGGGGAGAGTGTCGAGTAGGGAGAGCTGTTTACTATCGCTATGGTAGACAGGGACATCTAGTGTGAGACTGACCTACACCTTCAGATGCTGCTCCTGTTCTTAAACCGTACCGAGGAGGCTATCAAGCGCCACGTGGAGGCCAGTAGGGAAATATGGCTCCAGCCAGAGTTTTTGCTTTGATGCCGGGTGATGCTAAGATAGCTGACTATGTAGTGACAGGTATGGTTAGCATGCTTTCCTTTAAAGTTATTATATTATTTGACTCAGAGGCCACACACTTGTTTGTGTCTCTGGAGTGCACTAGATTATGTGGGGCAGAAACACAGTTGTTAGATGCTGAACTATTGGTATCTACACCAATTGGGTCAGCAGTGAGGTGTAGTAGGGTGCTCTGGGGTTGTTCAGTTGATATTCAGGTGAAAATTTTGTCTGCTGATTTAATAGTGCTGGACATGTATGGGTTTGATGTAATATTTGGTATGGATTGGCTAGCAGCTAATTTTTTCAGTATATATTGTCATTCACGAGAAGTGATATTCAGACCTCCAGGAAGAGTAGAATTCAAGTTTGTAGGGTCGCGAGTGCAATCCCCGCCTCAGTTAGTTTCAGCTATTCAGGCGAGGAGATTGCTTCTAAGTGGTTGCCAGGGATTTGTGGCATTTGTGAAGGAAATGTCAGGGAATGAATTGAAACTCGCTAATACACTAGTAGTAAAGGAGTTTACAGATGTTTTTCTAGACGAGTTACCAGGCTTGCCACCTGATCGTGAGGTAGATTTTCCTATTAATCTGCTTCCGAGTACATCACCGATTTCTAAAGCACCTTACCAAATGGCAGCAATAGAGTTGGAAGAATTAAAGAGTCCATTGCAAGATTTGCTTGATAAGGGTTTTATACGGCCCAGTGTATCTCTGTGGGGAGCTCCAATGTTATTTGTGAAGAAGAAAATGGGTCCATGAGGATGTGCATAGATTATAGGGAAATTAATAAGGTAATAATCAAGAACAAGTATCCTTTACCCTGTATAGATAGTTTATTTGATTAGCTCTAGGGTACACGAGTGTATTCTAAGATTAACCTTAGATTAGGCTACCATCAGGTGAGAGTAAAAGCAGAAGACGTCTTGAAGACAGCATTCGGGACCAGATATGGGCATTATGAATTCCTTGTTATGCCGTTTGGTCTGACGAATGCTCCTGCAGTATTTATGGACTTGATGAATAGATTTTTTCACCAATATTTAGGCCAGTTTGTTGTTGTTTTTATTGATGATGTACTGGTCTATTTGAGAAGCTATGAGGAGCATGAGACGCATTTAAGGCAGGTTCTACAGACGCTTAGGGAAAAGAAGTTGTACGCTAAGTTCAATAAATGTGAATTTTGGATTGAGAAGGTTGTGTTTTTGGGGCATGTCATCTTAGGGGATGGAATTTTTGTGGATCATAGTAAGATTGATGCGGTGTGAATTGGGCTAGACCGAGGAACGTCCATGAAATCAAGAGTTTCTTGGGGTTAGTTGGGTATTACCGTCATTTCATTGAAGGATTCGCAGCGTTATTCGGGCCTTTGACATGAATGACTAAGAAGAATACCAAGTTTGAATAGGATGATAACTATGAGCAGAGTTTTCAGGAATTGAAGCAGAGGCTTATCACGACACTAGTATTAATCATCCCGTTAGGGGGTGAGGGTTATGTTATCTACAGTGATGCGTCCTTGAAGGGAATTGGTTGTGTACTAATGCAGCATGGCAGGGTGGTAGCGTATGCTTCCAGGCAATTGAAAGAGTATGAAAAGAGCTACCCTACCCATGATCTTGAATTGGCTACAGCAGTATACGCGTTGAAAATTTGGAGGCATTACCTGTACGCGAGCGATGTGAAATTTTCTTCGACCATAAGAGTGATTCGATCATGATGGATCTAGAGAGACTCAGCATAGAGTTGGTTGAGAGTGATTCTCAAGTATGTATTGCCAGTCTAGTGGTGCAACCTACTCTGCAGGAAAGGATTAAAGCTGTTCAGAAAGACAATCAAGAATTAGCAGAGGTATTAGTCAGAGTGCAGAATGGTCAAAAGGAGGAATTCTGCATTACAGATGACAAAGCTTTACAATTTTGCTCCTGATTATATGTTCCTGTCGATGCTGACATCAGGAAGACCATCTTAGAGGAGGCTCACAAATCTTTGCACACAGTTTATCCCGGCAGTACAAAGATGTATAGAGATCTGCGAGAGTTTTATTGGTGGAGTGGTATGAAGAAAGAAATTTCTGAGTATGTAGCCCAGTGTCTGACGTGTCAGCAGATAAAAGCTGAGCACTAGAGACCGGCAAGTCAGTTGCAGCTGCTTTTTATTCCAGAGTGGAAATGGGATCACATATCTATGGACTTTATTTTAGGGCTGCCGTCGGCATTACATGGCCAGAATGCGATTTAGGTGATTGTAAACTGTTTGACTAAGACCACCTATTTCCTTCCTATCAAGATTAGCTATTCCCTTAACCACCTAGAAAGATTTATATTCAGGAGATAGTTCTTTTCCATGGGGTACCAGTGTCTATAGTGTCAGACAAAGATCCACGTTTCACGTCACGATTTTGGAGGAGCTTGTAGGAGGCTCTATGGTTTCAGTTATCTTTTAGCACGACGTTCCATCCTCAGTCCGACAGGTAGACTGAGAGGATAATTCAGATATTAGAAGATATGCTTCGTGCGTGCATGCTAGATTTTGGGGGTAGTTGGACTCAGTTTATGCCGCTGGTGAAATTTGCGTACAATAATAGTTATCAAGCCCGCATTGGCATGGCAACGTTTGAGGCACTTTACGGTAGGATATGTCGTTCTCCTTTATATTGGGACGAGATAGTTAAGTGGAGATTTGTGGGATCAGAATTAGTACAACAAGCGTATGATAAGGTATGGCTTATCAGAGATAGAATTAGTGCAGCTCAAAACCAACAGAAAAGTCACTCCAATAATCGCCGCAAGAAATTGGAGTTTGATGTCAGTAATCATGTATTTTTGAAAATAACTACATTAAAAGGGGTTATGCGATTTAGGAAGAAAGGTAAACTTAACCCTAGGTTCATTGGCCTATTCGAAATTCTAGAGAAAGTGAGGCTAGTTGCCTACATGTTAGCTTTACCACCTATATTGTCTAGGATACACGACATATTCCACGTTGCCATGTTGAGGAAATACATCCCAGACCCTTCTCATGTGATCAGTTATGGTGAATTAGAGTTCAGTGATTCACTAGATTATGAAGAGGTACCAGTACATATTCTAAATAAGAAAGAACAAGAATTACGTAATAAGAAGATTCCTCTGGTGAAAGTCTTGGGGAGAAATCATGCAATATAAGAAGCTTCTTGGGAGCTCGAGGAACAGATAAAGTAGAGATATCAACAATTATTCAGGAAAGTGTAATAATAAGTAATGTTTCTTTTGTAGGTTAGTTGTTGTGTGTAATAATTTAGTTAGTAAGTAGTATTTTGGTTTTGGGAGAATTTTATTTTGTATATGTAATCTGCCAAAACTTAGATTGTAACCACGGTATTCCTCCGCCATAAGTGAGGGTAAGTAAAAAATAAGTAGACCATTTTTCTTTAGAGAATAATGTATGGTACAAATAGTAAATTTCGAGGATGAAATTTTATAAGAAGGGGAGAATTTAGGGACCCGGATAATTTTCATAATTTAATAATAGGAGAAGGAGAGAAAAAGAATTAACATTGGGAAATTAAATAAGGTCTCATTGACGAATATAGGGGATTCGTCGACGAGCACATATGAGGGTCTCATCGACAAGGACGTGTCTCGTCGATGAGAAAATACCAAGAGGCTATTTTCCTATCTCTGAATTTTGTTGACGAGAAACAAACGTTCGTCAATGAACTTCCTTCGTGACCTCGTCGACGAGGTGACGTGGCTCGTCGACGAAGGCCAGTGTATAAATAGCCCTAAACTCGGATTTTAGCATAGAAACTTGCAAACCTCACTTTCTCTCACTACATTTTCGTCCTCCACCCATTCTCTCTAAGAATTTGGGCCGGATTCTCGCCGGTTTGGCGATCTGAGGCCACCACGACACTCTTGAAAGAGTTCTCTTCAAATTTGCTGGAGTGGATCATTGGTGGGGCTAGCTTGAATTTCATCCCAAATTCGGGGTAAGGCTTTCTATTTAGTATTTGACTTTTTCGCAGTTGTAGAAAATGTAGTAGTCGAAGAAATACTGAATTTCTATTTTAGGAGATGTTGTCTTCAGGGTGTTGAATAGGAAACCCTACGGGTGCAGGACTGGTATATTTTAGGGGCTTTTCAGGAATTAGGTAAGGGAATAAACAAAGCTAGTTGTTTTTATGAAAATATATGTATAATCTTATAGCATTTAATTTCAAGAATATATATATATATATATATATATATTAGCATTATGTTTGGGAAAAATACTGTTGTAAATGACGATATGTTTTAAATATAATGAATTACCATTTCTTGTAAAATGTTAAATGATACAAAGTTTTACTATGATATATTGGCGTACGGGCCGAGAGTTTTTATATGGTATATCGGTGTACGGGATGAGAGTTTTATATGATATACCGGCGTACGAGCCGAGGATGTTCTCACATGATATGCCGGTGTACGGCCTAGCCTTTTACATGATATGCCGGTATACGAGCCGAGCCTTTTATATGATATGTCAGTGCACAGGCCAAGCCTTTTATTGATATGTGATACGACGTACGGGCCGTGATTAATAAAATACGAAATGTTGTCGTAAGGGCCGAAGATTTTCATATTATGCTATGAAATGTGATATGATGATATTGATTTGGCTAATATTATTATGGAATAGCAAAGTATCACAATTTGAAATATGTTATGTGTTATCAGAACTTGGTTGGCTTGGTTTAGGCTTACGCAAGCACGGTACCGTAGCTATGTGATCACGATCATTATGATGTTGTGTTATCACTGTCGTATGGGGCAATGCGAGGATGGATAGTCGATGTGGTTTATTGAAGTGTTGGCGCCCCTGGTGTACGGACCAGGTCTGGCAGACCCATCGTATTATAGACTTTTGCTTTTAACTTGGCAGTGGTCGGTCAGCCATTATCAGGTCCTGCCTTCAGACCACGCAACACTGTCATGTGGGGGTAAGACATGACACCAGCCAGCTAACCTTTCAAGGTTGTTTTTGTATTATTATTATTATTATTATTATTATTATTATTATTATTATTATTATTATTATTATTATTATTATTATTATTATTATTATTATTATTATTATATGAGATGAATTATGTTTATGGAAATCCAGTATGTTCTATCATGATATGATTATATATATGTTTCCCAGATATGATGCAGATAGTTTCACTAAAAAAGTTTATATACTGTTATATGTATAACACGAAAATACTCATGTTGCCACACACTGATATTAGTTTATTTCCCTTACTGAGAGGTGTCTCAGCCCAAATTATATGAACATTTTAGGAGCCCTAGATAGGAGAACGGATAAAGCTCCGCAACGCTAGAGTTCGTTAGTCCTACCCTATCTGAAGGGTAAGTACTTGATAAGGTCAGACAGATTTTGGGGTGGCAACCCTGGGACTATTTTGGACACTTTTGAGATATGTGTATCTTTATGATGGTTATAGTAAACTCTGGTATTGTGTTGAATGGTAATATGAGATGTATATGATTTTATGTTTCCTGCTGCTTAGGCTTCCGTGTTGTAGTTCTGATGTATCCCTGGTACCCATGGGTTTAGGTTGATTATGATCTGCTAGGTTTAGTATATTGGTCTTTATTATCATGGAAAAAAAAATGGTAAAATAAGCAGGTCTTTACACAACTGAACCGTGAGCATTTAAAATCTTAAACTCGCAAAAAACCCTTAACATTTTTGCCTCTTCAGTTCCCCCAAATGCCATTCCTCTCTCACCTGAACTGTCTCTCCCTATTCAAAATCTCTTCCTAAACTCATATCTAAGCTCCGATTTCACTTCAAATCTCGGATTTGATCTTCGAATTCACGATTCTATGCAATTCGAACTTCATCATCATGCCAAAAAACAAGAGTGTTGCATGAAAAACTCCAACCTTAGGTTAAGATGACACTAAGTTCATCCATCATTGGTTGATGACGCCGAGTGTGAAGAATATCTATGACAGGTACTTTCGATCTTTAGAACCTATTCTTGGTAAGATTCTTGATATCCCATTTATGTAAGAATACTTACCAAACATTCTTTCTAGGTTTTTAGATTTCAGTTAGGATAGGTTTGTGTCTTATCAATCCCAAGGCGAATACCCAAACCTCGTACATCTTTTCTATGTAAAATTAGGAAGGGAGGGTGAACAATATACTACTCAAATCATGTCCAAACATTTTACTCTCACTGCCAGCAACATTGCCTCTCGATGTAACCTTGAGCGAGGAGATTTTGAGTGTCCTAAAGTTGGACCTGCATGGATAATGGAATGTGATTTTACACCTTAAGCCATTCTTCCTCTTGTTTTAACTAAACAAAGTAATAATTTTGGGCATCTTCCAATGCGCAAATAACTAACCCTAGAGGCCAAAATTATTCATTTGCTTATTACTTATGACATCCTTCCTAGAACTGGGTCTAGAGATCACAAGTCATATCTAGACTATTTTTTCATGTGCTGCATATATACTGGAAGGCGTCTTGATTTTCCCTCTCTTATCATAAAATGGATGATAGCCAAGGAAGAAATCATAGAGTCATTCTCCCTTACAAAGGGATTCTAACTCTTATTTTTGAACATCTTGGCCTTGCTCGTCTTTCCACCTTATTTGTTAGACGAAAAAAATTCAATAAATTCTCATCTATCACTATTAAAAAAATGGATGTTGACTTTTTGAGTCTGATCCCAATTTTGATGCTGACAAAGAACTTGTATATTATGTGTGTATTTAGTACTTGAGTAGGTTTATTATTCAACACACATATAAGGGCACTGAATAGGGAAGCCAATGAAGGACTTAAAGTTCATATTCCTGGCGTATTTCATGGGAAAATAAAGAGCAAAAGAAGAAGAAGATTTTTTTTAGTTGTAATTGCATTTATTTTTGTTTGTAATAATGCATATTATGCATAATGTTATTGAAAGCTCAGATGACCACAGACTGACCTTAGGGCACCTTAACTTTCATCAAAAACCTTTTTCATAAAAATTAAAATCATACAAAGGTTTTAGAATAGCTTCAAGGCCAAAATCAGGATAAAAATTAAGGTATTCACTAACCTCAATTCACTGACCAGTTCACATTATATAACCCTCAGTCAACCGACCATGCCTTAGGTCAGAAGTCAAAGTTTGGCAAAGTTCAGTTGACTGACCATTTTGTCAATTAAGTTTCCACAGTTGATCGACCTTAGAACTTAGCCAATTTGCATTCCTCAACCGACTGATACTTTTAGAACAAAATGGCCCTAGTCGATCGACACTGTTCATTCGATTGATCGGCTCTTGAGGCTAGCTGACCAAACCTATGAAGGGTGGAAAATCGGCCGAGGCCAGCCGACCGGCGATTCCTTCAGTTAACTGAACCCATTTGACTTTTTGAAAATATAGTTTAAGTCAGCCAACCGATGAAGTTGTCAGTCAACTGGCCCTCTCGGGTTGCCCAATTTTTCATCACTAAAAACATGTTTAATTTTAATTAAACAAATTTAAAATGCCCTTTGTGTTCCCAAACAGTCATATTTTCGGAAACTCTATATATACCCCTTTCATTAGCACAATTAGTAAGTAGATTAGCCCAAATACTCTCTCAAATAGTTTGTGCTTAAATTGCTACTCTCTTTCCCTTTTCTTTGAAAAATCTTTTGAAAGGTAGCAATCTTTACTTCTTACTTTCTTCTTTAGCAAATTCAATGCTCTAGAAGATTGTTGAAGAATCATTCTAGTGAGCATATTTTATAGCATTTGAAGGCATTTACTCTCATTCATACTTTATTTTGAAAATCAATTTTTTTTAGAGTAAGCATATAGTTTCTCCCATATATTTTTCTTGATAAATATTTTTGGGGAAACTTCAAATAGCTTGTGGATATTTGCACATCAATTGCAAGATTCAAAAGCTCATATAATATTTATTGCAAAAATATTTTTGAGCATAAATCCAACCTTCTCCAAACACTTTTCATTGCTAAATCTTTGTTGGATAAAATATTAGTGACATTTAGATCTTTGACGTTCTTATTGCATATTTCTTCTCACATCAAAGATCATTTTTACAAAAACCATTAGAAAGCAAACCCTAGGTTCCCCTATACTTCTTATTGAAATATATTTTTGAAGAAATATTACTTCGGTTAAATCTTTGAAATATTTTTATCATATACATCATTTTCAAAGATTGCAAAATTATATTGAGAAAAAAATCATACTCTATTGACCTTATAGGTCACATCCGGTTTTGATAATGACAAATACTTAGGTATTTGATGGTTTTAAAGTATATGTGTAGGCTTATATGAGCATTTCAAGGAATGACTGAAGACCCTGGAGATTCTATTTCATATTGTAAATTCAATTAATGTAATATGGGTCTATAATAGTAACTAGGTCTACCGAACCTACAAACAAATGTTTCTGACTTTTGTTCGGGCTACCATACCTACACTCGAGCTGTCGAACTGTTTTTAAGGATTTTTAAAAATGAGTCTGGTCGGGCAACCAAACCTCGGTTAAGCCACCCGAACCTTGCCAAGTTAAAATTATTTCAACAAATGTAAACACGGGTTAATTTGAGTTAATACTTCTTAAGCATTTTAGAACTTTTCTAATAATACCCTGAAGGTCCCAAACGATTATAATTTTTACCTTGCCTATAAATATAGGCTCATTTGTGAGGATTAGCAATTAATTAGCAAAAATCATTAGCCAAGAATCCTCTCTACTCCAAAAATCATACTTTGCTCAAATACCCTCAAATACTCATTCCTTTGATACATCTTGGTATTGTAAGAGCTTAGTGAGTGTGATTGTAATTGCTAGATACTGCTAAAACTCTCACTTGCTTGATTGATTAATGATATTATTTTTTGAGGAGTTTGGCTAAGTTTTACCCCACTGATTTCATATTATAAATCTTTGTTGGGATAGACTAGCAAGCTTAGGGGTCTTTGCATAGTTGTTGCAAGACTCCCATAGCTTTGATTTTTTGTTGTGTAAAAATATTTTCAACAAGCCAAAATATTTTTCAAACTAGTAGTGTGCTTATCTCATTGAAGAAAATTTTCTTGAGCTAGTTTGAATATCTTATTGATATCTTTGGAATCTTGATTAGTTATTGAAATTTGCTTTACCTAGTTTTAAAGATATTGCTTGTATTGAACACTTTTGAGCATTCCGTTGATCATACTCTATTGAGTGCTGTTTGCACAACTGTTTACATCACTGAACTTACCCTGTAACGACCTGCTTAATAAATTGATTTTTTTTTTCACTGTAGTAATTAACATAATCTGATACCATAGTATTAACCTAAACAGCAGGAAGCAGAAATCATACAAACATAACCATAAACCATTATATACAATACAAAACCAATACCACACAATACTAGAGTACTACATGTTTTCCAATATATATATATATATATATATATAATGTATATATATATATATATATATATATATATACATCTCTTCCCCAAAATACCCTCAACTAGCTAGGGTTAATACCAAAAATCCATCACTGTACTCACTTTGCTGACAAGGCACTACAAATGCCCCTCTATTTGCGAGCCTGATCTGCTCGCCTACCTGGATCACCTGAAAAATATTTCAACACTAGGATGAGCCAACGCTTAGTAAGAAGAAATATGCTATTACTAGTGTGTGGCAAATGAACTAACAATATTATGCAAAATCTGATTTTATATAAACATGTATAACTGGATATGTTAAGTACAGTATAAGTAAGAAAATGCATCCCATTTCCATGTTGTTTAACATAACAGTTATGTAGGTTATAATTCAAAATACTTCTAGTGTACATAAGTAGGGTCCCCGAATCTGTAAATCCATACGTATGTAATAGTAACTGAAACTGTTCCTTGTGGCTATCTGTGTCATGACATGCCCCTCATGACAAGGTTGTGAAGACCGTAGGCTGGATTTACCCTGGCTGGCCAACCAAGAATAAATCATCGAACTCCGTCAGTCAACCTGCCCACCTCAACCCATATCTGGATGGGGAGCCTAACCTCTTCAAGGGCCTAGGTGGTCGACTGTACCACGTATTATCTGAATAGGCGGTTGCACTCATAAAGTAACATAGTATCTGTAGCAACGGTACCGTGCTCTATAGCTGCAAGTTCAATAGGGTCTGATATCATATAATATATTTCTATACATATCTATATGATTTACCATGATTCTGAAGTAATCATATTAACCATAATGCTACATAACGTACTGAAATCTGAATAATCATAACATGGAACTGCATATTCATAATACTGGAATTCGTATAATCATGGTACTGAGATTCATATAGTCATGGTACTAATTTCCGTAAAATCATGGTACTGAAGTTCACATAATCATAGTACTTAAATCCGTAAAATCATGGTACTAAAATTCATAAAAATCATGAAACTACAATTCGTAAAACATATCCCCGTACTACATACATATTCACAAGCCACACCATACTTTAATACATAATTTTCATAAATAAATACACTATATAATATTTAGAAACTTCCTAGAATAACATATTTCCCTTACCTTAACTCTGAAAAGCCCCTATGGAACACTAGCCTAACTCTCGCAGGGCCTCCTACACAACATCCTGAAACCAACATATGCCAAAACATAATATCAGTAATTTTCTGCCTACATCATTTCCCATAACTGCCAGGAAGTCAAAAACTGGATAAAAGTCCTTACCCTGAATTTGGGATGAAATCTAATTTCGTTTTCCTGACGATCCGCTCCGGTAGTCTTGCAGAAAACTCCACCAGGAGCATCGTGGTAGCTTCGGATCGTCAATTAGGAGACTGGTGGGGCCAAAAACGAAGAGAGAAGGGAGAGAGAGTCGTAGGAGAGAGAGAGAGAGCGGCGAGAGAAATGTAAAATATCCCAGGTTTCCACTATTTATAGGGTCAGGTTCGTCAACGAGATACGCCACCTCGTCGACAAGCCCTTCATAAAATTCGTTGACGAGACCCTATGTTCATCGATGAAATTCAGAGCATCCCGAACCATCTCTCGGTATTTTCTCGTCAACAAAGCCCTGTATTCGTCGACGAAATTCTGAAGACCTTCATCGAAGAGACCCTGTGTTTGTCGACAAAGCTGGGCAATTTCCTGAATTTATGATTATTTAATATTATCTCCAAAATGCAATGTCATCGACGAACATGGAGCGTTCGTCGATGAAGTCTACGGCCTTCTTCTGTTTCTGTATCTATTTCCTCTCCCTCTTATTATTAAAATACTATTATTCTTCGAGTCACTACATACCCTATATCCATATTGTTGATAAGTATGTGATTGCTTATATTGGGTACATATCTGCTTTACATGAAAGCATAATCACTGTACTAGTCTTATTGAGAAAAATACTATTGCATTACAGGCGTGGCCTGAGGGGGCGGTAATCCAGCCCGGTAGGGATTGTGTGTAAAGGTTGAGGTCAACTTTGTGCTAATTGACCTAATTGTTTAAATGCTCCTCCACCCATTTAAGTAAGCATTATAGTGGTAATCTTTGTGCTTGTTAGCCAAGGCGATGACATAGGCAATTTGTCAAACCTCGATAATACTTCTGGGTGTCACTTACTTTTTACGACTTTCTGGTGCATGCTTGGTTGATTAAATTGCATTATTTAATTTATGCTACATATTGCAATTGATTTATTTTACTTGCACTTGATTGACTTTAGGGTTCTGAAAATACTACTGTTAGGGTATTGACCTAGGGCATCAATTTTAAAATACCAAATCACCCCTCTTTTGGGATCACGGTAAAGCTAACAATTGGTATTAGAGCCACATAGCATAGACTCATAGTTATTTTGCAAAAGATCTTAGATGGCTCATAGCACCGTGACCCCTTTCCCTAAGGGACCATCTTCTACACGACCTCCAAATTTTAGTGGTGGTAATTACACCTTCTTGAAACAGAGGATGCGTATCTACCTTCAAAATATAGATTGGAAGGTGTGGAGGATCGCCTCTAAGGGAAATTATGTTCCTATGAAAACAGAGGGTACAACTAGAGTTCCTAAAACTGTGGAAGAATATAATGATGATGATATGAAAGCTGTTAGTTTGAATGCCACTGCTATGAATATTTTGTATTGTGGTCTTGATGTGAATGAGTTTAATAGAGTAATGGCGTATGCTACTACAAAGGAAATCTGGGATAAGTTAGAAGTCACATATGAAGGTACTAGAGATGCGAAAGATAATAGGATAGATATGCTGACAAGTGAATATGAGGCCTTTAGGATAAATGTAGGTGAGTTAATTCAGAGCATGTACACTAGATTCACACACATTATAAACTCACATAATGTATAAGGTAAGACCTATCCTACATATGAGATGATTAGACAGATCCTTAGAGGCTTGCCTCCTATTTAGGAAGCTAAGGCTACGACCATTTCTGAGGGTAGAGACCTTAAGGCCATGACTCTAGATGAATTGATAGGTTCCTTGATTACCTATGAATTAGCCATGAGAGACTCAATAAACATAATAGGGCAAAAAAGGTGATTGCATTGAAAACTTCCACTAATACATCTAGTGAATGCAGCGAACTTGACTTTGAGGATGATATGGCCATGCTAACTAGAAAATTTAGTAGATTCTTCAGGAAGAATAGAACGCCATACAAAAGGTGTTGGGAGTCAGCATCTGAGAAGAGAGAGTTTAGTAAAAGAAAAGAAAAATCAAATGCTCCCACATGTTACAATCGTAACAAAGTTGGGCACATCAAGTCAGACTGCCCACTACTAAAAAAGGATGCTAGGAAAAAGAAGAAAGCCATAAAAGCAGGTTCTTCATAGGATAAATTAAGTAGCAGTGACTCAGACTCAGACCACAATGACTCAGAGGTTGCTAATCTATGCTTGGTGGCACATGATGATGAGGTATCGTCTTCTTGCTCTTTATCTTCATATTATTTGTTTGATGATTGTGATTTTGATTGCATGCCTACATTTAGAGAATTACAATTCGAATATATTCATGTATCTAAACTAGTGAATAAAATGACAAAAAAAAAAAATGATGATTTGAAAAAGAAATGTAAAAATTGGTCAAAATTGTTTGGAATTGTAAAAGATGTAACTATAGCTGAGCTTAAAAGGAAATTGGAGGATAGCTCCAAAATTGTCTTTAAATTCACCAAGGGCAAATGCAATTTTGAAAAACTACTTGGTGCCCAAAGAAATTCTCTAAGTAAAGAGGGTCTACGTTTTAATGGCATTGAAAATGTTAGACGACCTAATCTTTACTTGGGACATTTTACACGAGAATCAAAATCTCAAGTCCTACCTAAAGATCCTAAGTGTAGAATGAAATGTTTTAAATGCAAACAAATTGGCCATATTTAATTTGATTGTCCACTTAGGAATAAGCATGCAAAATTTAGAAAGGTGTGGATAGTTAAGGGTGATCCAGTTACTAATCCCCATGGACCCAACAAATTTGGGGACCAGCATCAATTACTTAGTCTATCTTACAAGTGTGTTTGAGATCGTCCTCCTCCAAGGATAGGTGGTACTTGGATAGCGGGTGCTCACGACACATGACTAGCGATAAGGAAAATTTTGCGTCAATCATTCCCAAGGATGGGGGGTATGTGACATTCGGCAACAATGCAAAGGGACGCATCATTGGTGTAGGTAAGGTTGGTAAGGATCCTTCCCTGGTTATTGATAATGTTTTATTAGTTGATGGGTTGAAGCATAACTTATTGAGCATAAGTCAATTGTGTGATAAAGGATCTAAGGTATCATTTGAAAATGATAAATGTATAGTTGAAAGTAAATCAGATCATAAAGTTCTTTTTACTGCAAATCGCCATGAAAATGTATACACTACCACTTTTGATAACTTAGCTTCACAGCAAGTAATTTATTTTTCTGCAATAAATAAAGCTAGTTGGTTATGGCATAGGCGCTTAGGACATGCTAGTATGGACTTATTGTCAAAACTAGTAAGAAAAGATTTAGTAAAAGGCTTGCCTAAAACATTATTTGTGAAAGATAAAATATGTAATGCATGTCAAATGGGTAAGCAAACAAAATCAAGTTTTAAGAAAAAGAAACTTATATCTACCACTAGACCACTTGAAATGCTTCACTTGGATTTGTTTAGTCCTAATTCTATGCAAAGTCTTGGTGGTAAATCATATGTTTTTGTCATTGTTGATGACTTTTCTAGGTTCACATGGGTGTTATTTCTCTCACATAAAAATGAATCATGTGAACAATTTACTAAGCTTTGTAGGAGAATTCAAAATAAACTATAAGATAACCCATATAAGAAGTGATAAAGGCGCTGAATTTAAAAAGGAAGGCATAGAAAATTATTGTGACCTAGAGGGCATATCATATAACTTTTTTGCACCTAGGACCCCTAAAAAAAATGGCGTGGTAGAAAGAAAGAATAAGTTGTTACAAGAAATGGGTAGAACTATGCTGAATGAACATAAGCTACATAAATATTTTTGGGCTGAGGTCATAAACACTGCATGTTATGTTATGAATAGGGTGTTGATTAGACCGTCACTTAATAAAACTTATGAATTGTGGAACAACCGTAAACCTAATATTTCCTATTTTCATATTTTTGGTTGAAAATGCTTTGTGCTTAGGGATAATGAACATCTAGGTAAATTTGATTCTAAATCTGACGAAGGCATTTTCCTAGGCTATGCTCTTAATAGTAAAGCATATAGAGTCTTCAATAAAAGAACATTGACTGTCATTGAATCTATCCATGTTGTATTTGATGAATCTAATCCATTTTCTAAGAAAGATGATGAAGATGATATTGACATTAGAAAATGTTTAGACAAGTTAGCTATTAAAAACAATGCAAGCGAAAATTCAGAAGTAAATGATAAACCATCTGAAGATAATGACAATGAAAATGAAGTTCAGGAGTTGCCTAGAGATTGGAAATTCATTAGGAATCATCCTATAGATCAAATCATAGGTGAACCATCCCATGGTGTAGCCACAAGATCTTCTTTGAAGAACCTAGTGAGTCATTCTACTTTCTTATCCCAAGAAGAACCTAAAAATATTAAAGAAGCCATAGAGGATGAGTCTTGGGTGATGTCCATGCAAAAAGAACTTAATCAATTTGAAATAAGCAAAGTGTGGACCCTAGTTCCTAGGCCTAATGACCATACAATTATTGGAACTAAATGGGTATATAGAAATAAGAAAGATGATAATGGGGTAGTAACTAGGAATAAGGCTAGACTAGTTGCCCAAGGTTATAATCAGGAAGAGGGGATATACTTTGATGAAATATATGCTCATGTTGCTAGGTTGGAAGCCATTTGTATGCTACTTGCTTATACCGCTTTTAAAAATTTTAAATTGTTTCAAATGGATGTTAAAAGCACTTTTCTAAATGGTTATATTAATGAAGAAGTATATATAGAACAACCACCCGATTTTAAAAATCATAAATATCCAGATCATGTTTACTGGTTGTCTAAGGCCTTATATGGATTGAAACAAGCTCTTAGAGCTTGGTATGAGAGGCTTAGTGGTTTTTTTCTAGAAAATGGGTTTACCCCATGGTAAGATTGACAATACACTCTTCATCAAATCCAAAAGATATGCTCCTAGTTCAAATTTATGTTGACGATATCATTTTTGGAGCAACTAATGATGAGTTGTGTAATGAGTTTTCCAAATGCATGCAAAGTGAATTTAAGATGAGCATGATGGGTGAGCTTAGTTTCTTTTTAGGGCTGCAAATTAAACAAGCTGAATATGAAACTTTCATATGCCAATCCAAATATGTCAAGGACTTGCTAGAGAAATTTAACATGAAAGAGTGTAAAATTCTTGGTACTCCTATGAGTTCTTCCATTAAACTTGATAAAGATAAGCAAGGGATCCCTGTTGATGTGAAATTGTATCGTGGCATGATTGGGAGTCTTCTATATCTCACTACTAGTAGGCCAGATATTATGTTTAGTGTGTGCATGTGTGCTAGGTTTTAGGACGCCCCTAAGGAATCTCATCTATTAGCTGTTAAATGAATCCATAGGTATCTAGTTGGAACTATGGAGTAAGGCTTATGGTACCCTAAGCATACTACCTTTGAGATTATGAGTTATACTGATGCTGGCTTTTCCGGTAGTAAGGTTGATAGGAAGAGTACTAGTGGCACTTGTCACTATTTAGGACAATCTCTCGTTTCCTGGTTCTACAAGAAACAAAATTCAGTTGCCTTATGCATAGCCGAAGCAAAATATATTGCAGCTGGAAGTTGTTGTGCTCAAACTCTTTATATGAAACAACAACTTATGGATTTTGGGTAGCACTACGATATAGTACCGATTAAATGTGATAATACTAGTGTAATGACCCGAGGAATAATGGCATTTAAATAATAAATAAAAGAGTACAATGGAATTCGAACAAAAGGAGGCAGCAGCCTTCATCAACGAACGCTTCGCGTTTGTCGACGACGCTGCAACTTGGGCAACTCTGAACTTCGTCGACGAAGGAGAAGTTCGTCGACGAATTTTCTATTGACCTCGTCGATGAGGTGATGTGGCTCGTCAATGAGAAGATACCAAGAGAGGTTTTTGGGCAACTCTGAATTTCGTCGACGAAGGGGAGAGTTCGTCGACGAGGAGCCTTCTTAACCTCGTCGACGAGGTGATGTGGCTCGTCGACAAAGGTCAGTGTATAAATAACTTGAACTTCATTTTTAAGCTTAATTTTTGGCGCATAACTCTCTCTCTCTTCTCCCTTCGGTTCCCCTCCCTTCTCTCTTTGATTTCAGGCCGAATTTCCGCCGATTCAAGGATATGAAGCCACCACGATGCTCCTGGAGAAGTTCTATACATATCTGCCGAAGCGGATTGTTGGTGGAACTCCATTGAAATTCACCTCTGAGTTGAGGTAAGGCTTTTTATGCCGAATTTGGTCTTTTCATAGTTATAGGAAATAATATTCACGTGAAAATATTGAAGTTTAGTTTTGGGGATTGTTAAATTTAGGGTATTGAATGGGGAACCCTGCAGGTGCAGGATGAGTGAAATTAGGGGGTTTCTTTTCAGTACCAGGTAAGGGAATAAACTAAAGAAGTTATTTTTAATGCTATTTATTATTATTTATCAACAAATTAATTTTCAAGAAAACATATATTATATTGATATATTATGGTAAAAATGCATATTTGGCAAAATACGACTGTTATATAGAAAATGTGATTTTATAATGAAATGTACGAATTTACTCAGCTTTGTGTGGCATGAATATTACTTTCATGAAAAGCATAATGATATGACAATTTTATGAATAAGCATGTTTTCAGAAATTATGAAATAATGCAGTATATGATAATTTTGAAGTACATGATAAATGACTTATTTACTCATAAAGATATGTATAAGATTTTCGGCACAAGGCCATGTATGTTATATGTTTTTGGCGCAAGGCCATATTTATGAAATGTACGGCGCGAGGCCTGATTTACAAAATGATTGGCGCGAGGCCATATTTATTAAATCTTCGGCGCAAGGCCGTATTTATGAAATTATAGAAAAAACTATCAATTCCTTTATGTGAAACGCTATATTATCATGTATTATATGTTATCAGAACCCGAATGTTAGTTTAGTTCAATTCCAGGAGCACGGTACCATAACTATATAGATCATATATCTATGTTCATATTGGTGCTAACCACCCCACGAGGGGGTGGGAGATGGATAGTCAATATGGCTTTCAATGTAGAGTTGTAGACGTCTACCTAGCGGTCTAGACCAGGGTGTGGTGGGCCCATCGTACTTACAGACATTTTTGACTCGGCAATGGACGGTCAGCCATTGTCGGGTCTCGCCTTCGGGCTACACAACCCGTCATGGGGGTAATACATGACATCAGTTAGCTATTTATCCTGGGTATGTTTTTAGTATTATCAACTATAACAGACATTTCATGATCAGTATGAATTATTAGAAAATATGAAAGTATATGATTATTCACTATGTTATGATGTATGTTTTCAGATATATGAAATGTACTAAATATGTATAACTACATTAAATATTCATGTGGTCACACAGCTGTATTTAGTTTATTTTCCCTTACTAAGAAGTGTCTCACTCCTGAACATTAAATGATTTTTAGGGAACCCAGAAAGACCGGCAGATCAAGGCCACCGCTGAGATAGAGTGGTACTACCCCATTAGGAGGGTAAGTTTTGATCTAGGGGCGGGAAATTCATGTCGTAGGTCCCTAGATATGAGTACATTTTTGGTATTTTTGGAGATTGTATGTAAATATAGTGTTTTGGGATTATAGTTAACTCTGGTACTTTGTATTTTGTGGTAATGAGAATGATGGTCTATATTTACTGCTGCCTAGGTTTCGTTGTGTATGGCAGGTGTCCCCGCTACCCACGGGTTCGGATTGACTATTTTATTTACTATGTTCTATTATATGATTAAGAAAGCAGGACGTTACAACTAGTGCAATCAACATTTCTAAAAATCTTATCTCATATTCACGAACAAAACACATTGAAATGAGACATCACTTCCTTTGTGATCATGTGCAGAAAAGGGATGTGGCTCTTGAGTTTGGGTGCATTGGTGAGCAGTGGGCGGACATTTTCAATAAACCACTTCCAGAAGATAGGTTCATACAAATTAGACATGAATTAGGTATCATGCATAGTAGAGATGCTTCCTAGATATTTCATAGTTCGCATAAACTTAGGGGGAGCTTTCAAATAATTTCAAAGTCTAACAACTAATATAACTATTAATATCTTTCATTGGCTTGGACTTTATGAAATTGATTATGCTTTGCAATGCACAATTCTTATATCTACAGTATGATGATGATTGCATTTATATTTTTGCGTATTGATCATATTGGAACTGTTTGAGTTGAATAGTTGTGGATAAACTGTTAGATCTTAAAAACTCAAAATAGGTTATTTTTATATAGGATTTTTTTGGGAAATGTCCTACTTTCAAATGGCATGCTGCCGAAAATTTTTAAAAATTCTCAAACTTATCTTTTATACAAATGATTCTTACCCATTGCCTAAGGCTATTACTTTCATAGTCCTTTTTGTTGTTGCCAAAAGGGGGAGATGAATAAGAGGCAAAAAATTGGGTTGCAAGCACTTAAAAAAAATACTTTTACATAATGTACATTGTTAGCGGGAGCCTCCTATGGCTATACCCATTTTTTGTATGATGTATTTGTCATCGTAAAAAAGGGGAAGAATGTTGACCTGTCACCCCCAATTTTGATAATAACAAATACTTAGGCATTTGATGGTTTTCAAGTGTATGTGTAGGCTTATATGAGCATTTCAAAGAATGGCACTTGAAGCAAGATATGAAGACCCTGAAGATTTTATTTCATATTGTAAATTCAATTAATGTACTATGGGTCAGTAATAGTAACTAGGTCTATAATAATTACCTGCATGTCATGCATAGAGGATATATGGTAAGCTCAGTAAGACCCTATTATGACTCTAGGTCCCAACACTCATGCACAAATATTATACATAATTCAGGAGTGTTAAAAATTGAATATTATACAGAAGTTTGAGAGAGCTCGGGAGACCGAATCCCAAGAGTTCAAAACTCCATGGGCACCAAAACTATTGAAAAGTCAATAGTTGACCTAGCTCTCGGGCGACTAAACCATTTTTATGCACATCTTCCATAGGCACCTGAACCCTCTGAAAGGGACCCCTCACCAACTCGGGCAACTGAGGAAATCAGTTCAAAAATGGCTCGGGCAACCGAATATTTGTGTTTGAGTTACTGACCCACTGACCGGGCACCCCAAACCTATGAACAAATGTTTTCGACTTTTGTTTGGGCTACCGAACGTACACTCGGGCTGCCGAACTATTTTTAAGGATTTTTAAAAATGAGTCTGGTCGGGCAACTGAACCTCGGTTCGGCCACCCGAACCTTGTCAGGTTAAAAATATTTTAACTGATGTAAACACAGGTTAATTTGAGTTAATACTTCCTAAGCATTTTAGAACTTTTCTAATAATACCCTAAAGGTCGCAAACGGTTATAATTTTTACCTTGCCTATAAATATAGGCTCATTTGTGAGGATTAACAATTAATTAGCAAAAATCATTAGCCAAGAATCCTCTCTACTTCAAAAATCCTACTTTGATCAAATACCCTCAAATACTCATTCCTTTGATACATCTTGGTATTGTAAAAGCTTAGTGAGTGTGATTGTAATTGCAAGATAGTGCTAAAACTCCCACTTGCTTGACTGATTAGTGATATTATTTTTTGGGGAGTTTGGCTAAGTTTTATCCCACTGATTTCATATTATAAATCTTTGTTGGGATAGAGTAGCAAGCTTAAGGGTCTTTGCATAGTTGTTGAAAGACTCCCATATTTTCAACAAGCCAAAATATTTTTCAAACTAGTAGTGTGCCTATCTCATTGAAGAAAATTTTCTAGAGCTAGTTTGAATATCTTATTGATATCTTTGGAATCTTGATTAGTTATTGAAATTTTCTTTACTTAGTTTCAAATATATTGCTTGTATTGAACACTCTTGAGCATTCCATTGATCATACCCTATTGAGTGTTGTTTACACAACTATTTACATCACTGATCTTACACTATATCCATATTGTTGATGTGTATGTGATTGCTTATATTGGATACATATCTGCTTTACATGAAAGCATAATCACTATACTAGTCTTATTAAGAAAAATGCTGTTGTATTCCAGGTGTGGCCTGAGGGGGCGGTAATCTAGGCTGATAAGGATTGTGTGTAAAGGTTGAGGTCAGCCCTGTGCTAATTGACTTGATTGTTTAAGTGCCGCTCCACCCACTTAAGTGAGCATTATAGTGGTAATCCTTGTACTTGTTAGCCAATTCAAGGACGTAGGCAATTTGTTGAACCTCGATAACACTTCTGGGTGTCACTTACTTTTTACTGTTTTCTAGTGCATGCTGGGTTGATTAAATTGCACTATTTAATTTCTTCTACATATTGCAATTGATTTATTTTACTTGCACTAGATTGACTTTAGGGTTGTGAAAATACTGCTCTTAGGGTATTGACCTAGGGCATCAATTTTAAAATATCAATTCACCCCCCTCTTGGGATCACAGTAAAGCTAACATACTCTATTGAGCTTAATCTCATATCATATGAGAGTGCATTAAGTTTATTGTACATCTCTGCTTTTGTAGAAGCACTATTGTTGTACAAAAAATTATTATCTTTGTATTCCAGGCATGGCTTGAAGAGGAATACACCGTCCTTTAAGGTGTACCGGTTTGGCTCTAGCCCGGTCAGGTGAGCTGAGGAAACTCCACCTCGTAAGGAGGATTGATTGTGACTAAGCCCCGTAATTGAGCTGAGGAGACTCCGCCTCATAAGGAGAAACCAGTTTGGCCCAGTTTGGTGAATTGACTAAGGTGACTCCACCTTGTAAGGAGAACTGGTTGTGGCTCAGCTCATAATTAAGCTGAGGTGACTCTGCCTCGTAAGGAGAACTGGTTGTGGCTCGGCTTCGTAATTGAGCTGAGGAGACTCTGCCTCGTAAGGATTATTGTAAATGGCGTCGCTCTGCCTAATTAAGTGAGCAATTAGTGGAATCCTTGGGTTGTTGACCTAAGGCAAGGACATAGGTTGGTTTGGCCAAACCTCAATAAAAATACTGTGTCCATTTTCTCTTCGCTATACTCTTTACTTTCCGCACTTGTTTTCTGATGCTTAAATGATTTTGAATGATTTACTTGTTTTAAATATCTGCATACATTAATATTTGTGGGAACTGAGATTGCTTAGAAAGACCTTAGGTTGTGCAATGTTATTTGTAGTATGAAATTAGAACTTATTGACCTAAGAATATTTTAAAAATCCAATTCACCCCCTCTTGGGAATACACCATTCAAATCAATTGGTATCAGAGCCTTGTTGCAAAAAGTTTAACCGCTTATGCTAAAGATCACAATGGCTCATACTGGTGTATCCCCATTCGGTGAGAGACAGTCATGTTTCAGGCCTCCACTATTTTGTGGTGTCAGTTACACCACCTAGAAACAAAGGATGAGCATATTTTTAAAATCAGAGGACTGGAGGGCCTAGCAGGTGATTGTTAAGGGAATTTGTGTTAGTAAATGAAAATGATTCTAGCTTAATGCATGCAAATTCAATTGCCATGGATTTATTATTTTTTGCTTTAGATTATAATATTTTATATGAAATTATGGCATGTAAATGTGCGAAATATATTTGGGAGGAGCTAGAAAAGAAATATGGAGGAACCGAAATAAAGGAGACCACCACTCGGGAAGCCTCAAACACAAATGGTAATGTGGTGGCAAATTGTGAACAAATTGATCTAGTCAATGAGGAGGTATTCATATCACAACCTTTATTGAATGATACATATGATGATTCCTATTTTATATCCTACCATACACCATGTAATGAATCATATGATATCTCTTGTGATAACTTGGTTGATGATGCATGCATTGATTCATGTGAAAATTTTTGTATTAAATTTTGTGCTGAATTATGTGATAAATGTAATGATGAAAGCATGCCTTCTAACATTGAACTAGAAAATACTTTATTGAAAATGCATAATTTTCTAGCTAAAGTGTCAAAGAAGAAATTGTTTTTGAAGAATGAAAATAAAAGGGTAGCTAAACAATTAAAGGAATTAAAAGATTATCATAGTACTCTAAAGAAGAAAAAGATTGAAAAGATTTTTAAATTACCTGTTTGGAGGGAGACATGGAAGATAATCCTAGTATAGAATTCGAGGCCATACGTGAAAAGAACAATCATGTTAAACCCTTAAGAGTTAAAAGAAGTAAATCTTTCAAAAAGGGTTCATCTTATAAATCTCATAGCCATGCCTCATCAAGTAGAAGTAGAACAAATAAGCATAATCATTCACGTGAATATAAAACTTGCTTATTTTGTGTAAAGAAATGGCACTTCAGATACACATGCTTATTTAAAGGTACTAGAGGCAAAGATAAAAAAATGGCATGGATTTTCATGAAGGCAAACCCCATAGGACCAAAGGAAGATTGGATTCCAATTGAAAATACATAATTGTTTAATTCTTCCTTGGACATTAGGATTAGCATTTAAGTAGAAAAAAAAAGGGGGCAGTGATGACTATAGGCTCAGGAAGTGGTGTGTGCTTAAAATTTTAAATCTTAGTATTTGCATTCACTACACACTATTTTTTAATACTAAGAATCACTAGAGAATCAAACTAATATGAAAATTCAAGTAACATATCCAATCTAAAATTAATACAAATATATATATATATATATATATATATATATATATATCATAATGATTGGTTAAAATATGTTGGCTATAGTATGCAAGCTTTGAATTGAAAAGGCAAGTGGCAATCTCTGCTTGAGTAAGACATCAGTCTCCATATAATTCACATCATTCCTCTAATTAGTTCAAAGTAAAGGTTGAGAGAATTACTAGCTAAAATATCTAGAACCTGGTATTTTTGAGATATTAATCGTATATCATTGTCTTGTATATATTCTCAGAGGTATGCTTAAGTAAAATCCATTTCCAAATGGACAAAGGTATCTTTACCTGGTAAATAATTCTCAATGCTTAATTCATGCTCAAATATGAATATATAAAGTTAAGCTTACTCTGTCCATTGCACAAGGTTGAGTTTTAGGAAATGAATCTCATAACTATACATCATTTTACCCTAAACTCATTTTTGAATATAAAATCCTTAATCAAAATTTAGTCATCACTAAGCACTGATCTTTATAAATTCCTATTATATCTAGTGCTTATTTAAAGGCATCTTTCCATAATCAAATTAGAGACATCCACTAAGGGTTTCAAATTCTTCATTTAGATTAATAAAAATGTTCCCTTTGAGCTTAAAAAATAAAAATCCTCTAATCTTGGTTCACCGTCTCCTCCATAGGAATTCTTTAGCAAACCATGATCACATTAGGTAAAGACTCATCCTTTAATTGGTTTGTATCCTTGCTATACTTGGTGATCATATTTAAAGGGGTACCTTCCAATTGTGGAAAATCGAAATGACCAAAAAGCAGCATTTAAGAAATTCATATACCCTCAAGTGCTCTTTTTCTAATCTGTTAGGACATATCCACCAACATAAAAATATTTTGAATATTGTCATACTTCTCTAAATACTTTTCTAAACTCAATAGTAATTTAAATCTTTTAGAGTATTTGTGTAAACTCTAGTCATAAGCTCTCAAATTAACATCAAATCATTTAGAGCTTCATTTACTTAGATCAAGTTAAATGGCTAAGATGATTGCTATAGGTCTTAATCTAGATGGTGGAACAAGTTCAAAGAAACCTATGCACGAACAAGTAAAATAAAATGCCATTCGAACTTGAGCCCCTCATGGAGATTCATAAGAAAAGAGGCTAAATTAGTTTTAGTTCATCTAAAAGAAATATCCATTGTGACTTTTTGGTCCTCTAAGTCAATGCATTCAAAGTCAAGTTTAAATCACTGAAAATCTAGAGCACTTGGCTAAGATATTGAAGAATGAATAAAAGTAAAAAGCACAGTAGAGTGCACAACTCAGGGGGAGCATCTCACTATTATGATTATAAAATCTAAATGCTCTCATAATCATATTCTATGTTTATCTGCCTTTACATGAACAACATTGCAGATTACTATCCATAATGTATTGAATGATTAAATATTATCTTGATGGATGGTTTTCTTTTATATGAACTGTTCATTGTACTACTGGATTGCATGCTTAATTTGGAATGTCACTTGCATGGTTGATGTAGTGATGTGAATTGCATACTGGTAGTGGATTTTAGGTTGTTGCATGCTTAAAATGGATTATTTGCAATAAACAACTAGGTTTTTGGAGCCTATCTATTTGGGAAATGTCCTATTTATAGACAGCATGCTGCCCAAATTTCGTTAGACATTTCCCAAAATAATCAAAGTCCATAAACCATATGCAAAAATGATTATGATAAAATGTATGGTAAAATATTTTTGAAAGGATAAGTGAAAGCAAAACAAATATCACAATTCATCCTTACATAATCATTGCATATTCAGGAGAAATGAGCTCCATCCCTAGAGAGAGCAATAAAAGACTCATATGCATAATGTTTAGCTTTTTGAATATTGAGGCTCTTCTGAAAAACCTTGAACATCATATCCAGCTCTTAAAGCTCTACGTACAGATATGGCTTGTTCTAGGTTATGAGCATTATATCATGCCTTAATATCTATCTCTGATGCATTTATGGCATATAGGGACAACTATACTGATCAATGGTTGATAAATATTCAATATAGTTGAAAATAAAAAATGATTGCCTATACTTCTTGGAATTATCAGTGAAATCAGTCTTTATTAAGTATAAGTAGTTATTTCATCTAAGCTTGAATTCAAATCTAAAGGCGGAGTGTTGGCCTAACAAGGCTTGTGAACCTTATTTGATGATAACAAATCAATGGAATTTAACATGTTTTGGTTAAAGTGATGATGTTTCAGGAATCAAACATTAAAATTCAAGATCAAGTGATCACGAGAGTTATTGAAAGCTTACACTCCAAAGACAAGTGATCAAAAGAAAGCTCAAAAAAATCAAAGAAAGAAAAATCTTATGAAAGCTTAAAGAATATTGAAGTTCGAGGTCAAGATGGACTCAAAGGAAGACATACATGAAGACTTCACATTTAGAATGTTTAAGTCTTAAGAAAGTCTTATGTAAGTACTTCAATTAAAAGTCAATACGGATGCCTTGAAGCTCTTTAGGAATAATCATAGACTTAGAGACCCATCTTTAAAACCTTGGAAAATACATTTTTTAAATTTCAAATCGAAGATTCCAAGATTAAAAGCTAAAAGAGTTTTCAAAAAAAAAATCTTAAAAATAGTAAAATTGCATGCAGAGGCGCTTGACTAAGTTTTATCAGACGACTGACCTTTTATATGTTTGTTAGAAATGCAAAAAGAACAGTGACAGGCACCTCACAGATCCATATCAGGCGACTGACAGGTTTGTGAGGTTGAGTCAGGTGACTGACTGAACACTCTCAAGCGCCTGACACAACACTGATTGAAATACGCTGATTTTTTAAAGAGACAGACGCCTAACACCTTTTTGGAAGGCGACTGACATTCGTAAAATTTAAAATAAAGCAATGAGGGAAAACTTTCCAAAAATGATTGCTTGGGCTCCAAACTTTGTATAAACTTGGGAAATACTCCAAGTAAACTTGGGCAACACGAAATTACTTTTGTGAGAGTTTAATTTTGCTTGATCTCAAAATTAAATCTGGTATTTTTATTTAATTGAATTTTATTATTTTTCGTAGTTGGTTTTTATTCAGTTGAATGATTTCAGGGTTTATTTCTTTCGTTATCCTGGTATTGAGTTTGACATTTATTTAGTTATTCCATGTGTGTTTAATTTTTAGTTAGGATTTAAGTTTCATTGCAAAAACCTCAAGAATCCCAGAAACTGAATCTGAATCATCTTTAATAAACTTTTTACTTGAATTTTGAATTAAACTGCATTCCATGAGGAGACGATCTAACCCTTGGGCTAATTATTACACAACTGAACTCCTATACTTGGAATAGCCTTCACAGTGCTCATTTTTAGAATAAGTTAAGTTTTTGGCGCTGTTACTGGGGAATGCCAGATTTAGTTTTAAATTAATGTTTTTAGTTTCAAATTAATGTTTTTCTCTTTTATTTTTCTTTTCTTCATGAAAAAAAAAGTTTTGAAAAAAAATATATGGTTGCACCTACACCACGCACCCTCATGGATTTTTCGTAGGCCACGCGAATCACTCCACCGTATTACACCGCTTTACCTAATGACGCACTTAATTTCCCGATTAAGAATGGGAGGAGGTCATTGATACCTTAGTTCCACAGGACGGAATTTGAGTGTCCTTATCAGCACCTGGAGGATTTGAAGTTGACTTGCAATATTATTATTACTAGCGCTGGAATTGATGAATTTAGTAAACTTCATTTTTTTTCCTGCCTCTTTGAAGGATAAAGTGAAGATGTGGTTTAATTTTTTAAGACCTCACTCTATCTCTAATTGGGCTGATATGGAACGTGAATTTCTACATAAGTTTTGTCCCTCATAGAGAATTCAATTTTTGCAGGAACAAATCATTTAGTTTATGCAAAAGGGTGACGAGACCTTCTAGGCTTGTTGGGAAAGGTTGAAGGATCTCATAAATATTTGTCCACATCACGAGTTCAAATCCTAGAGGTTAGCCAATTATTTTTATACAAGTCTTACTTTTGAGTGCAAACTGTTTGTCCAGAATATGTGTAATGGAGAATTCTTTAGAAAGGAACCGAATCATGCACTGTCATTGTAAAGACCCGAAAATTTAAAAGGATTAATATAATTTGAAAAAAATAAAAATAATAAAATAACAAATAAATAAATAAAAGGAATGGCGTGGAAAAAAGAAGAAAACAAATTAAAATTAAAGAAATTAAATTAAATTAAGATAAATTAAATAATTAAATAATTAGTTATTAAATTAAATATTTTTACATTGGATTTAAAAAAAAAACTAATTAGGATGATATATATATATAAGTAAATTAATATAATATATATATATATATATATATATATATATATATATATAAAGTAAAGTAAAGGAAGAGATAAGAAGAGAAGAAATAAGAAGAAGAAAGAAGGAAGGAGAAGAAGTCTGACACACCCCCTCCCCCCTCTACAACATTCTGCGAGCTCCAGCCACTCTCTCTCTCTCTCTCTCTCTCTCTCTCTCAATTACTCGGCAAGTTTGCGACGGATCGAGAAACAAAAGGTGTCGTTGGAATCCTGGTTCCGCTGTCGACATTTCTACTGAAGCAGATTTATCGTAGGAATGGCTTAGGCACTGCTCCTGGGGAAAGGAATTTTTTTCCCCATTTTCTTAATTTTGCTGTTAATATGTGGTTAAATCGACGAACGGACACCACCACGGGGTCCTACTCGTCGTCGTCGTCATTTTGACGTAAGTAATTTTTCAATTGTGGTTTTCTAGGCCCTACTCCAAAGCGAGAGTGGGATTTGGAAAATTTGGTAATTTGGCTAAATTTAAGGATATTATTATTTATTTAGGAATTATGACCCTAGAAAATATTTAAATAATATTTTATTCACGAATAATTTATTGGAACTAGGAATTTAATTTCAGGGTCCGAGTGAGCGCCGCAGGTATTTTTCGAAATCCCTATTGGCGTAGTTCAAGAAATCTGGTAAGGGGAAAAATATATATTAAATCAGAAGTTTTATGAATTAAATGAAAAATAAATTGTGTTATATGTACGTGTAATTTTTTAGTATGGGTAAAATGCCAGCCATTTTAATTATATTTTTTTTCGAGTTTAGGGCTATTTATTAGACTTGTATATGTGAAAATGAATTGATGAAAGTGAAAACATATTTTTAGAGTATTTATGTAAGAAATAAAAGTTATTTTTAGTATATAAACATTAAATGTTGGTTGGCTGATTTTACAGGCAGTGTATGAGTTTTATTGCTAAATTGTGTGGCATGAGTAAAATATAATTTTGTGTGAAATTATGTTATATATACGAGATGCAAGATATACTAAAAATGAACTGAGTATGAAAATGATATATGAAATATGCTGCATGTGAGTGTTAATGCAATCATGGAACCAACCACGGCTAAAAAGATGTCGACCACAGTTGAAAGGATGCTGAAGCTAACCAACCATGGCTGAAAAGATGCCGACCACGGCTGAAAGGATGCCGAAGCTAACCAATTACGACTGAAAAGATGCCGACCACGGCTGAAAGGATGCCGAAACTAATCAACCACGGATGAAAGGATGCCGAAGCTAACCAACCACGGCTGAAAAGATGTCGAGTATTTATGAATTAAAATAAAAATAAGCATGAAATGAAAATGGAAATGAATGAAATGGAAATGGAATGTGAAATATGAACGATATAAAATGGAAAGAACCACGTAAAGTGAAATGCTACGAAATGTCAAGCTGAGAACATGAACAGATGAGAATTACATAATAATGACTGACAAGAATGATGTATTATGATATTAGAAGTACGTATGTACGTAGAACATGTTACGATTGGGCGAGGCGTACCTTTCGCCTGAGAGCTTGCTGAGTAAGGCGAATGCACTAGTAGCTACAAATGTGGCATTAGCCGTATAACGTACTAAGGCAAAGGGAACCTACTTGTATGAGCGGGTAGATTTCCCTATCCTTAGGGCCTTCGCCGATAAACTTTTGTATGAACTATGTGAGTACGAGATCAATTTCACACTTGAGGGCTTACTGAGTAAGGTGAGTGCCCTAGTATGCTTAAATTGTGACCTTCGGGTTGCTAAATATATCAGAGCAGAAGGGTGCTACTTGTATGGGCAGGTAATCACCCCTATCCTCGAGAAATCTCGTGGGTTAAACATTTGCATGTGTTTAAATAGGATAAGAGAATGATTTCAAAGATTGTGTTAACGATTTTTAAATGTTAAATATTATGTTGATTATAAACTCATGTTGGCCACACACTGCTTTAATATATTGTTTCTTCCCTTACTAAAATGTGTCTCACCCGAATATGAATTCATTTTTTTTCAAGATTTCCTCGAGATCGAGCTTTGAGAGCTCGAGGTTTTTATAGCATTAGTGGGAAATACAAAAATAAAATGGTATATTTCTATGTTAATTTTGGGGAATGTAAATATTTATGTTTTATGCCTTTATGTTTTAAGGCTATTGAGTAAGGAATGATTGTGAAAATACTGAATTGTTTTGGGAGTTATGTAGATTTATGGAAATGCAAGTGATGGATAATTTAATATAGATTATAGTTAGAATTAGTAAACTCTGGTATTATGTTACATGGAGATTATGATTATGTTTTATGCTGCGTATGTTAGGTTTAATTATGATTTATCAGAGATATGATTAGGTGTAACGCACCGGGCCCGGGTTTATAGGTTCGGGGCATTTCAGTCATTCCTTGACTACTTAGCTGAAAATGCCAAACACTAAAATACACAATATGATTGGGCACCAATGGCAGTACAACCTCTCAGTGCAATCGGTGGTGGAGGTAGATAGAAGGTCAAAGAGGAGAATGATCTCCAGGCTCTTGTTGCTGCACTAGAAAGGAGGGTAGAAGAATTAGAAAATAAGACTAGTTCTGATCAGATACAATCAAAAAATTGGGTTAACAAAGCCCTAAATCAGTATCAGCCACAACAGATCTATCAGAGCTACGCACTTCCAATATTTCAATCTAATGAAGCTCATATTCCATCGACGATGTATTTTGAGGATAACATGGTACAAATGGCTAATACACTTTAGGAATTTATGCAGATTCACACTCAGACCATGAATGAATTGCGGAGCACCATCAACGAGTTAAACACCAATTTGACTAATACGAGCACGACGTTGAGTACCCTAGAAAAAGAGGACTTTTAGGCACAATCCCAGTCTGATCCTTAGGTATACTAGCAACAACATCAACAAGTACATAATGTCTCTAGGGATTCTCTTGAGACAGAGAAGACCATTAGTACTTTGAGAAGTGAAGAAGTAGCTTCCCGATCTGAAATACCCATCAGCAGACAAACAGTTGCCCTGACACCTGAAGTTGCAATTGAGATAGATGAAGCTAAAGAAAAGTTGGAGGAAGCGAGCCTAGAATTGAAGGAGTCGTCATCTCAGCCAGATACTCAAGTGCAGTCTGCAATCGTGGAGTCGTTATCCCAACCAGATACTCAAGTGCATGTGACAATAATGGAACTGTCATTACCTACTATACTAAATGTCAAGGATTGCTATGTCGAAGCAAATCTCTACAACGGTAAGGTAATTGGTGCATTTGTTGACCTTTTGAGTTCGATCTCTATTTTGACGCTAACAAAGTACTAGTATCTTATGTGTTTTTAAGTATGTGAACATGTCTAAATTTCAGTACGCATAAGATCAAGGGACTTGGAAGTTAGAAGAAACTCCAAGATCATATGTATCTAGCGTATTCCATGAAAACATATGAGCAAGAAGATTGAAGACATTTGTTCTTATAGTAAAACGCATTTTGTTTTATATTTTGGGTTTGTAATATTTGCATATCATGCCTGATAAGAATTAAATTCTCAAGATGTAGGATTTTTGGGGTTAACTCTTAAGAGGCCTTAGAATGACCATAGGAATCATCACTATATAGCCTAAAAATCCTCATTCTTAATTACTTTGAGTTGATAAAACATTGAGACCAAAACAGGGCTTAAATGCACATTTTATGTGGTCTCGGTCGACTGAATCCAAAGCTATATAGAAGCTTCAGTTGACCAAACTTACCAGAGTCAACTTGTTGACTATTCGGTCGACCATTCTGAAATGAACTTGCACTCCATGGTCGACCGAACTAACACGTGGCTAACCCCCAACAACTTGGTCGATCGAACCACTAGTTCAAAATTGACTTGGTCGACCGAACCTTAGAAAATGGTCAACCGAACCTGCCATGGTCGACTGAACCTCAAAGGGTTCGAAATTGCCTTGATATGGTCGACCAAATCTCCAATTCAAAATGGTCACAGTCAACCGAACTCCATAATATGGTCAACCGAACCTCAAATATGGTCGACCGAAACCTCTCGGGTTGGCAAATTTTTACTACAATAAATCAAGGTTAATTTTCATTAAACTTAATTAAAAAAATTTCAAAATACCCTTGATGTCCCCAATAGTTATATTTTTGCCCAACTCTATATATACCCCTTCATTTGTTATAATTAGCAAGTGATTAGCATATAGATTAGCAAAATTTTTCTATGAAAATTTATTGTACTAAATTTTTCATACTCCCATTTTTTACAAAGCGTATTGCAAAATCTCTTTCTTATACTCATTTAAATTACATATCTTTGAGAGAGATTATTTTTGTGGATATTCATTTATTCTCTTTGCAAGCTAACAATTCTCCTATACTTGCATTTGTTGATTGTTGATTTTGAAGAGTAGCTTAAAGTTTTTCCCATAGTATTTTACTTATAAATATTAAATTGGAAAAAACTCTTCATTGGCTTAAGAACTTGCATCCTTATTGCAAGTTTCATAAGCTTACTTTGTGTTTTGATAAAATCATTTTTAGCAAGCTTAAACCCTAATATCAATAGTACTTGATATTTGAAAAATATTTCTTGGGATGTTTGGTTAGGGTTCTAGATATGCTTTGAATATTCATATTGCAAATACATTATCTTAAAATCAAAGGTCTCACTCTCACATACACATAGACACACATATTGTTGAGAGTTAACACATTGGTTAACGAAATCTCACTTGAGCATTAAATCTTTATCATCTCTAAGTGCATATTCATTTGGGCTATATTGTGGTACATATCTACTTGTGTTAGAAGCATTTAAATTGTACACAAATTCCATATTCATTGATTGTATTCCAGGCGTGGCCTGAGGGGGTATTGATCTAGCTAGTAAGAATTAGTTGTTAGGGCCAACTCTGCCTCGCAAGGAGAGTTTGTAAAGGTTGAGGTCAGCCCTGGTAATTTGACCTGGTTGTATATGGTGCCCCTCCACCCGTTAAGTGAGCAATAGTGGAATCATCGGGCTTGCGAGCTAGAGGCGGGGACATAGGCAATATTGGCCAAACTCCGAAATCATATCGTGTGTTGATCTCTTCCTTGCGCACTTTATTTTCCACACTTTGAATTCAGTTCATGTATATTTAATTATTTATTGTCTTGATTGTTCTCACATACATGCTTTGAATACTGTAAGTATTGGAATCCATTTAGAAACACCCTAGGTTGTGAAATACTGAAAATATTTAATTAAACCTAGGAAGAAGTTTAAGATTCCAATTCACCCCCCCCCAATGGGAATACACCAATTCCAACAACATCAGATGACGAAGTTTAGCAGAATGGTGAGAGTTCAATTTTCAAGAAACTAGGTAAAAATTTTAATTTTGATGCTTCTAAAGATCTAAACGTAACTGTTTCGACAACTTTTCCTCAAAAACCAGTACTTCAAGAAGTAAATTTCCTTGAAAGCATACTAAATAAATAACTTTTCTTGTTAAAATAAGAAAGTCAATTTGCACATGTCTTGTCTGGTATTTTGAAGAGCATTAATTCATTTCAGGCTAACTTTCATGCAGGAAATAAAACTGATTCATTGTGGTAACTCAAATTTAGAGACCCGCCAGTTCAATTTATAAAACTGCACCCACCAGATGAAATTACTCCCGAGCCTCTACCAGAAAAACTATGATGTTTTTCTTTCCTTTCTTTTCATTTTGTTTTACCATATTTTATTTTTAGTTAATTTTCAAGTACATTTTTCCTTAGTTTCAGTTTTTGTTTTCCCTTAATTCTCCACCCAGGTATGCCCTACTTCCCCTGTGCACATCTTTTCTATTTTCTTATACTTTCACATTGAGAACAATGTTTCACTTTAGTTGGGGGTGGGGAGGTGAGAATTTGCATAAGACACTGAGTTTTAATTACATTGAAAGAAAAATTTATTGAATATGGATGCTTAGGCCATGATTAACACTGAATTATACCCTTTACATACTTGCATATAATCTAGAAGTTACACACTTGGGTATTTTTGTGTAGTTTCTCTTTATATGGCTAATCTAGGAATCGTAACTCTATGTAGGTTGACTAGTACTTCATTCATGTTAATCTAACTATATAAACTCTTGTATTTACATGGTATCTCATGAGGTTAAAAACACACATTCACATTACTTGTAACACTTAGGGTTCCTTATGAGCACTGAGTGAGCGCCGTGGCAACTTTGACACCATGTGAGGTACTGCTAAACCATTTATCGTTCTAGATGTTCTTTGTACACTAGTCTCAATTTTTGACTTGCTAGCCTAACGGTGACATCTAGTGGGGAGATAAAAACCTAGGTCTTGTAGCCTACTCAAGATGTGAAGGTTGAACCACCCCTATAGATAGACTTATTTTATGGACTCTTGTTCAAGCTTAATTCACATAGGTGGTATGAAGACAGTAAAAGAAGTATAATGATTATCCTAAATAACTATGAAAATAAAGAAATTGAAGAATAAGCAGAAGAAAGAAAAAAGAGAAATAGAAATGCACTAGAATAAGGTGAAAGATTAATACCCATTCCAGACAACTGCAATAAAAAGTCAAGGACACGACACATGTTATACACATATGAAGACTCTTCAACCACCTAATTCCTCATATGTATTCATGTCTGGTTTGTGAATAAGTTGATCTAGGATGGTCTTGGTTGGATATGGCGAGTAGGTGAGAAGATGCAAGGGTGAAGGACCCAACACCTCACAAATAGGCTGGATCCTTTTCAGACTAGTTCACTTCGTATATTTAGTGTTTGTTCCTTGCAGTATGTGGGATGTTTGATCATGACACTCCTCCTCACATATGACAAGTGAGTCCATCCCTTTTGAGTGTTTTTTTAGGGGATACCAGTGAGGCTAAGTCAAAATGATCGTTCTGTAGGTGTCCATGGATATCCTGGGTGTAACGAGTCATACACATTACATATGCCTCGAGATTTCACCTATTTATACTCAAATTTATATGGATACATTAACTTTTAATTGTAATTGCTAGTTAACTTTATGTGAGTATACTATTCTTAATGGCTATATAATGATGAAACTTGCACGAGTGACTTGCTTCAAAGTTGCGTAAATTGTGTATGAACGAGTTTGTGTATAATCTGGTGATATTGCTATATATGAATTGCTATATTTGTGTTGCATGTGCATTTATTTAATATTCATTGGAATTGGTGTTTGTGGGTGTCACCCTGGAAACCCTCACGAGACCACAACTCATCCACTAGGATCGACCTAGGGGTTTAAAACCTTGTTGCATTTTGTAAATGCAACCGTATTTTCTGCAAAAGAGGAGATAGATAGGATTTGGTCGTTTTCTTAGTTTTTGGTTTGCTCGAAGACTAACAAAATGCTATGGCATGTGGTTTTCACAAATATTGGAATTTTAGTTGCTACTCTTGTGGTTTAACTACATTCACGTTATTTGCTAGAGACTAGCAAAACGTTAGTTCGGGGATGTGATTACGTGTCAAAGTTGCGTAATTAGGCATTTAAATTCATGCATTAAAGATTATAATTGTAATTAAAGGCCTAATTATGTTTAATATTTTAACATTGCGCTCAATTTATAATATTTGGCTTTTTATTCAATACTTTATGATTTGTGGTATATAATCATTGCAGGATAAATTTTGGACATTAATGTTGATATTAAAATGCATGTGGATCGTGCTTATGGGAATCCATGTGAAGCCATGTATGACCTGACCATGAGTGTACAAAGACTAGTGCGAAGAGTGAACAAAGTCGGCCCTTGTACAAGTTCAAAAGAGAGGTGAGCTAGGCCTAACCCATGGTGATGTGACCCACACATGCATACCACAAGCAAGAAGCCGTGTTGGGCGTTGGGCCATGGAATGGACTGTGGAGCTTCATGTTGAGGAGCTCGGCCTTGAATTCAAGCAAGAGCCAACCATGCTGTGAGACATGCACGTGGACTGCATTCACATACAAGAAGCCACAGGGCCGAGCTATGCAAAATAGAAGAGAAGTCGTGAACAAGGGCTGAGTTTCAGGTCACATGCACATAAGGTCCATGAAGAGGGGCGCGGGAGTCCCCTAGCAGCCAAAGTTCATATATGAAAAAGGGAGTTAGGTTACTTTAAGGGAGATAAGCTTTTGTAGCTTTTAGAGTCGGGTTTTAAAATAGTTTTTTATGAGTCTTTCTCTTCTTCCCTTGGAGGTTATGCGCAGCAGGAGATAGCAAGTGCTTCTCTATGTCTCACAGCTTGTTCATCTTCTCTCTCACACAGCCAACGCTCTCTCTCTCTCTCTCTCTCTCTCTCTCTCTCTCTCTCTCTCTCTCTCTCTCTCTCTCTCTCTCTCTCTCTCATTACTTTGCTTTATTTTATTTTTATTTTTATTTTTACTTCTTCTTTTGAAGTATTGTTAAAGTTTATTTTTTTTTTTTAGCAATAGCAAGTTTTAATTTGTTTTTTTTTTTTTGCTTGAATTAATTATTGTTACTTTAAGTTTGTTTGGGATTATTTAATTTAGCTTGTCTTCATCTTATTTAAATACCTTGTTTTAGGATTCAAACAACTTCTTTGGACATTCTATTAATAAAGGTCGCATTTTTATCTGGTATTTCTGCGAGAGTTTAATTTTTCTTGATCTCAACATTAAATCTAGTATTTTTATTTAGTTGAATTTTATTATTTTGCATAGTTGGTTTTTATTCAATTGAATGATTGCAGGGTTTATTTCTTTCGTTATCCAGGTATCGAGTTTGGCATTTATTTAGTTATTCCATGTGTGTTTAATTTTTAATTAGGGTTTAAGATTCATTGCAAAAATCCTAAAAATTCTAGAAACCGAATCTAAACCATGTTCAATAAAATTTTTACACAAATTTGGAATTAAACACATTCTATGTGGAGATGATCTGGCCCTTGTGCTAATTATTACACGACTGAACTCCTATATTTGGGATAGCCTTCGCTTTGCTCATTTTTAGAGTGAGTCAATGAACCTGGATGAAACTATCACTAATATGTACACTAGGTTCACCCATATAACAAACTCTCTAAATGCCTTAGGAAAAAACTACTCTACATATGAGATGATCCGGAAAATCCATAGAGGACTTCCACCAATTTGGGAACCTAAAGCCACAGCAATTACAGAAGGAAGAAATCTCAAGAATACCTCCCTAGATGAATTAATAGGATCGCTTCTCACCTATCAGAATAACAAACAAAATAAATCTATAGCCCTTAGAGCTAAAGAAAGCTCTAGTGAAGAAGAACATGATAATGAATTTGATGATGATGAAATAGTATTGCTCACTAGGAGACTCAGAAAATTCTTCAAGAAAAATAAGAAATTTTCTAGAAAGTTTAGAGGTTTAAAATCTGAAAAAGGAGAAACAAGCAAAAAGGAAACTAAGAATGAACCTCCTACATGTTACAATTGCAAAAAGGTTGGACATATTAAACTTGATTATCTACAGCTCAAAAAAAACAAAAAAGAAGAAGAAGAAGAAGAAGAAGAAGAAGAAGAAGAAGAAGAAAAAGAAAGCAATGAAAACTACTACATGGCATGACACAAGCTCAAGTGAATTGGAGAATGAATCAAGTAAACAAGAAGTAGCGAACATTTTCTTCATGGCAAAAAAATGTTGAGGTAAATTACTATTCTAGCTCATTGAAGAATCTAGTGATGAATCATGTAGTGACTCATGTGAAAGTATGTCATCATATAAAGAAATTCAGGTTGAGTTGTTTGCATTACATAATAGATTTATAAAAGTAACAAAAAGAAGCATAGCTTTAAAAGAACTAAATGAAGCACTCAAAAATCAACTAGAAACTTCAAAATCAGTTAAAAAAAAATGAATCACACATTGATGAACTCATGAAGAAAATACACAAGATGTCTCAAGATTTGGTAAGACTTCAAGTAAATGATGAAAGCGAGAAAGAATTAGAAATAAAATATCTTAAAAAGTAAGATTGAGGATAAAGATAAAATCATCTACAATTTTACAAAAGGAAGAGAGAACTTTGAAAAGATAATTGGAACCCAAAGAAAGTCATTAGAAAAAGAAGGAATTGGATATAATGGAATTGAAAACAAAAAGAAAAAGAATCTCTATATGGGATACTTTGTAAAGGAATCAAAGTATTATGCAAGCACATATTCCACAAAATATCTATGAACACACTACGTGCTTCTTGTGTAAAAAAAGGGGACATGTAAAATTTGATTGCCCATTTAAAAGAAAAAATGTTAAAGTCAAAAAGGTATGGAAAGTCAAAGAAAATAAATCTGAAATAAAAAAACCTAAAAAGGTTTGGGTACCTAAAATAACACATTGAACCCTTCTTTGGTTTGCTTTAGGACAACCTCATCAAAAGACAAATGGTACTTGGACAGCTAGTGTTCAAGGCACATGACCGGAGATAAATCTAAATTCACCACACTAATGGAAAAAAGATGGTGGATACGTCACGTTCAGTGATAATGCTAAAGGTAAAATCATTGGAATTGAAAAAATAGGTAAAGAACCTTCTTTGACCATTGATGATGTCTTGTTGGTGTATGGGTTGAAACATAATCTTTTAAGTATAAGCCAATTAAGTGATAAAGGATTTGGCATAATTTTCAAACAATACAAATGCGTTGTTGAAAATAAAGAAAAACATAATGTCCTATTCACTGCTAAAAGAATTGATAACGTGTATTGCATAAATTTTGAAGATCTAAAATCTCAAGACATCACATGTTTAGCAGCCATGAATGAAGGAAGTTGGCTACAACATAGAAGACTAGGACACGCTAGTATGGATTTACTATCAAAATTAGTTAAAAATAACTTAGTTAGATGACTACCAAGCACTAAGTTTGTAAAGGATAAAATATGTGATGCTTATCAACTAGGAAAGCAAACTAAGTCCAGTTTTATGAAGAAGAAACATATTTTCACTAGTAGGCCCTTAGAGCTTATCCACTTAGATTTATTTGGCCCTACTAGAACACAAAGTCTAGGAGGAAAGTAATATGCTTTTGTCATCATTCATGACTACTCCAGGTTTACCCGAGTACTCTTCTTAGCTTCAAAAGATGAAGCTTGCAATATGTTGATAAAACATAATTTTTGAACACCTTGAACTCAACAACAAAATGGAGTTATTGAAAGAAAGAATATATCTCTTCAAGAAATGGCTAGGACCATGTTAAATGAACACAAATTAGCTAAGTACTTTTGGGCTGAACCAGTTAATACCGCATGCAATGAATAAAGTTTCTATAAGATCAACCTTAAATAAAACTCCCTATAAACTATGGAAAGGAAGAAGGCCTAACATAGCTTACTTTCATGCATTTGGATGTAAGTTTTTTGTACTAAATGATAAAGATAAATTAGGGAAATTTGATGCAAAATCAGATGAAGGAATTTTTTTTTAGGGTATGTGTTGAATAGCAAAGCATTTAGAATCTATAATAAAAGAACACTCACAATTATAGAGTAAATTCATGTAACCTTTGATGAAGTAAATCCATTTACACAATCAATTGATATTGAAGAAGTTAAAACTGATGCTACACAAAAACTAGAAGACTTGGAAATCATAGAAGTGAAAGAAGAGAAAAATGAAGAAACTCCAAATAATGATTCTATTGAAAATTTTGAATTACCTAAAGAATGGAAATTAGTAAGAAATCATCCAATAGATCAAATCATAGGAGAACTATCACGAGGAGTATTAACTAGATCTTCATTGAAAAACCTATGTAATCATTATGCATTTCTATCCCAAGAAGAACATAAGAACATTAAAGAAGTGTTAAGTGATGATTCATGGATAATAGCAATGCAAGAAGAATTAAATCGATTTGAAAGAAATAGAGTATGGAAATTAGTTCCTAGACCCAATGATCATTCAATAATTGGAACAAGATGGGTATTTAGGAATAAAAAGGATGAAAATGGTATGGTAGTAAGAAATAAGGCGAGACTCATAGTTCAAGGATATAATCAAGAAGAAGGAATAGACTACGATGGGACTTTTGCCCCCGCAGCAAGAATGTAAGCCATAAGAATGTTATTAGCATATGTATCTCACAAAGAATTAAAACTTTATCAAAAGAGTGCATTTTTAAATGGATTTATAAATGAAGAAGTCTATGTAGCACAACCTCTTGATTTAGAGGATATAAATAACCCTGATCCTATTTTTACATTAACAAAAGCATTATATAGGTTAAAGCAAGCTCCTAGAGCTTGGTATGAGAGGATGAGTGACTTCCTACTAGAAAATGGTTTTTCAAGAGGAAAGGCAGACATCACTTTGTTCATTAAATCTAAGAATAAAGATATGCTTCTCATACAAATTTATGTTGGTAATATCATATTTGGTGCTACAAATGATAATTTATGTAAGGAATTTGAAAAATGTATGCAAAATGAGTTTGAAATGAGTATGATGGGATAGTTAAATTACTTCCTAGGACTACAAATCAAGCAAGCAAAAAATGAAACATTTATAAATCAATCAAAATATATAAGGGACATGCTTAAGAAGTTTGACATGGAAGGTAGCAAGCATATAAGAACACTAATGAGTACTTCCATAAGTCTTGATAAGGATGAAAAAGGAAAACCAGTTGACATGAAATACTATTGAGGTATTAAAGGTAGTTTGCTATACTTGATAGCTAGTAGACTAGATATAATATTTAGTGTATGCATGTGCGCCCTGTTGACTTTTTGAGTCCAATCCCTATTTTGATTATGACAAACCACAGTATCTCATCTATGTGCTAAGTGTACGAACATGTTTACTTTTCTAAGTATGGATGATACATGAGAAATGGAAGCCGAGAAACAAAGCAGCAGAGCATGAAGTTCTTTTGATTTTCTTTCAAGTTATATTGTAACTGTAATAATTTTTTTATGGTCTGTAATAACTACATCTCATGTATAATAGGGTTTAATGCTCAAGACCATAGATTTATCTCAAGGATCACCTTCAGTCAACTGAAGTTCGACTGACGCTGAATTTTTTGGGTTAGCTCAAATGACCATAGATCGACTATTAAGTCCCTAAAACATCACCAACAAAATCCCCTTAAACTCACAAGTTATATCTATGCAAACAGGGGTGAATTTTAATCAAAATCAAGACCTATCCTTAATTTTGAAAAGGCTTCGGCCGACCAAACTTAGGGCTCTAAAAATGCCTCGGTCGACCGAATAGGTAAGAGTCAACAAAGTTAACTAAGGCCCAGGCGATCGAACTTAAATTAAACTAACTGTCCCTGGTTGACCGAATGTTTAAAAGCTACTTTTCTACTGTCCCTGAGCGATCGAACGTTTAGTTCGGGGGACTGAATTATGAGGTTCGGCAAACTAAACTACTCACGGGGTGACTAAACCTCGATTGTTTGGAAAATCGCCTTGGCTTCAGCCAACCAGACTCACCCTCGAGCACCCGAACCCAAAATCTTACCTTTTCTCTATGTATCTGTTCGAGTGACCGACCCTAAGGACCGAGTGACCGAAACTCTCAAGTTGCCACATTTTTACTGTGGTAATTGGGATTAAAACTTATTTAAATATTTTTAAAATACCAAATAAGTCTCTAGTGACTATAATTTGCAGAGTAACAATAAATACTTATTCATTTGCTTTAATTAGCAACAAGATTAGAAAATAGATTAGAAAAAAATTCTCTCAAATTTTTACACTCCTATTTGCTCATAGTCCATAATATTTTCAAGCAAATATTGTTTATACTCTCTCAAACTCTTATTTGCAAAAACCATCTTTGATAAGAGAGTGTTTATTGCATTCTCTTCATTTGCATTATTGTTGCAACTTGAAGAATGAATATATTTGTGTGCTTCATACATTATCTTAGAGCTATTATACTCTCTCATTCATTATTGGTGCAATTATTTTTAGAGAGCTAGCTTGTGTTGATCCCAAATTATTTCATTGATAAATATTATCTTGAGATAACTTCTTTCAGCTTAAGCATCTTTGCATCTCTGTTGTAAGATTCAAAGGCTAGATTTTGTACTTAATGCAAAATATTTTTGAGAATCTAATCTTGACTATCTCCTGATATTATTGCTGAAAATATTTTGTAGAGATAAAGCTATTAGAATTATAGATCTTTGAAATACCATTGTTGTCTTACATCTATATGATTCAAAGATCAATCTTAACATCATCTCTTATATTAATTGATTGACCAAATCTCACTTGAGCATTAATTCCTTATCATACTTGAGTGCTTTGATCATACTGTGTTTATTACTAGTACATATTTGCTTAGTTAAGAAGCATTTGAATTGTACGCAAACTTTATATTCAATGTTGTATTCCAAGCGTGGCATGAGATGGGTATTCTCCGCCCCATAAGGAGAGCTTGTAAAGGTTAAGGTCATTCCTGGTAATTTGACCTGTGTTGTAAACGATGTCGCTCCACCCGGCAAGCGAGCATTAGTGGAATGCTCTTAGTTGTGAGCTTGAAGCGGGGACGTAGGCAGTATTGGCCGAACCCCAATAACATATCATGTCTACTTTAATTTCCAACACTTTATATTCCTGCACATGTATATTATATTTGATATATTGTGGATGCTACACATGATTTAATTTTCGCATATTATTTTTATCTGCTCAATTGGTATATGCTTAGAAAGACCTTAGGTTGTGTGTTACTGATATCTGGTTTAATCTAGGAAGAAGTTTTCAAATTCCAATTCACCCCCTTTTTGGGAATATACCAATTCCAACACGCCCATTTTCAATCAACCCCTAAGGAATCTCATTAGATAGATGTAAAAAGTGTCATGCTCCGAACCCGAAAATGGGACCCAAGGGCAAAAATGTAATCTAACATGTCCCTATATCCAACAAATCATCCAAAGATACAGTACAATGAATGAGGGTCCAACCCCTTGGGGTTCCCAGGCACCCTATACACCTCCATACACAACAGAATATACGCAGCGAAAAAAGGTCATTCTATACATACATGGTGCCATACCAAAGTCTATAAAAAAAGGAAATCCAGGTCCATAGAACAAAACACAACCTGGGTGTCAACCCAAAACCACAAAAGACAACCCGGCACAGTCCTAGTACTTACCCAAGAACCGTTCACAGTTCACCGACCACTATGCTCCTACACAAGGATGCTAGTTCCGGTTACTCGAAGGACCTGAAAAATATGTACATACAGTAGGGGTGAGACACCTATCAGTAAGGAAGAATACAGGTTATATCGGTGTGTGGCATATGAGCGTTATCATGACATACTAACATGCATAGTTCAATAGTCAAAAAAATCATAGTATTTTCACAAAACAAGCAATACAATCTGGTGTCGTCATACCCTTCGGCTTGAAGTCGGGCTGTCTAGTGGTATTTCACACTCTTCGATAAAAAATGGCAATCTGGTGATATTTCACACCCTTCGGTAAAAATCAAAAATCTGGTGATATTTCACACCCTTCGGCACGAAGCTGGACTATCTGCTGGTATCTCACAACCTTCGGAAAACGCTGGTGCCTCCAGTAACCTGGCATAGCATCAATGTTGAACCAGTGCAGATCTGGTGTTCGCACACCCTTCATCTCAAAAGCCGGCCGATCTAGTGGTATTGCACACTCTTCGGCAAAATCCAGATTTTCAAACCTATAACAATTCGAAACCCCATTCCTATTTTACCAAAAATACAACACATGCACGCTCATATAACCAAACAAAACCACACTCATTTGGTAATCTAAAATCATGATTTTCCAACTATAAACAGTTCAAACAAATCAAGGCACGGCTATCCCTATTACACAGTATAAATCATCATATACACACGATTTTCCAACAAAACCAGGGATACAGCCTGTCGCCCCCTTTTCCCAAAATTGTAATCATGAAAAACCCATAATTCCATTAGATCCCCCCAAATGAGTAACCAAAACGCACACAGGATCATGGACCATAGTTCCACCGAGTTCGATTTCGAAAATAACCGACTTAAAATGAATCCCCTTACCTATTCCTCAAATGGCAAAACCCAAACTCCAAAGCCCCTAAACATAGAACTGAGTTCAAAAACCTATAACATACAGTACAGAATGTACTCACGACTCCATTCTCAACAAAACTACTGGAACAAAAATGAAAACCAAGTCTTGCCTCGATTTTTCATCAAAACTCGAAAATGCTCGAACCAAAAATCTAATCCGTAGAACTTGTAGAGAATCCTTCCACGATCCTCATGGTAACCTCGAATTAACGATTCTCTTGATGAACGGCAAAGAAATCTAGAGAGATGGAGAGCAGGTTGAGTTTCTAGAGAGATAGAGAAAGAAAATGAGATTTCTTAGCTGAGAAGTAATGAAAATATCTATTTATAGTACCCTTGACTTAGCCGTTCTCGTTGACGAATTGTGTCCTCGTCGACGAGGCCTTATATTCTTCTCGTTGACAAGACCATGACCTCATCAACGAGCCTGGGTTTTTTGGATTTTTAAAACCCCTTGGCTTCTCCTCGTCGACGAGCCCCTAAAACTCATCATCAAGTATCCTTAAGACTTCGTCAACGAATCCAAAGTTTGTCGACGAGGCCTACTTAATTTACCTTCTTGCCCCTTATTTAATTAATTAAACCCACCTATCATTCGGGTTCTTATAAAAAGAATCTTAAGATATTTGATAGGCACTATTGACTTAGGTCTATGGTATCCTAAGGACACTTGTTTTGAGATGATTAGTTGTTCAGATGCAGATTATGTTGGATGTAAGATTGATAGAAAGAGCACTAGTCAAACTTGTCTTTTTCTAGGATGGTTTCTTGCCTGTTGGTTCTCCAAGAAACAAATTTTCGTAGCCTTATCTACTGTTGAAGTTGAAAATGTGGCAACAGGTAGTTTTTGTGCACAAACACTCCATAGAAAGCAACAGTTAAAAGACTTTAATTTAGAGTACTCTGCTATACCTATAAAGTGTGATAATACAAGCGCTATAAATATTTCCAAAAATCCAATATCTCATTCAAGAACCAAGCATATTGATATTAGACATCATTTCTTGAGAGATCATGTACAAAAAAAGGATAAAATTCTTGAATTTGCTAATATAAATTATCAACGGGTAGATATCTTTACTAAACCACTTTTAGATGATCAATTTATCTCTATTAGACGTGAATTAGGATTGTTACGTACTAGAGAAGTAGTTTAAAGAAGAAAATAGGAAGTATGAAGGTCAGGCGACTAACCATGTGAAGGTCAGGCGACTGACTCACTATTGCCTGACAAATTAAACTTCATTAGGCGCTTGACTCTTCAACTGTTAGGCGACTGACCAGCGGCGCGTTATGTACTTATATACGTAAAACCCTCATTTCTGAAACCCTCAACCGCCTGACTCAGCAACTTCACTCTTCCAAAAGTCCCTCTCCTTCACACACCAGCCTCTAACTTCTCAAAATCCTTCAATTCTCACTTGAATCACCTTCCCCTACTTCATCTCCATTAAAATTCCTAGGGTTTCCACCGAACCATCATGCCACATACAAAGACAACTAGAAACAAAGCTTTATCCTTCAAGCATGTTGATAATGATGAAGCTGAAAAATGGAAAACCTCTCCACATGTGAAGCAACTATATAGAAATCATATTCGTTCCACGGATACTATATTTGGTAAAGTTCTTGATACATCCTTCCTTGACATTGATTTTCCTAAAATATTCTTATGTTTAAAGAATTAGGATGGAAGAAGTTTATCATGTATCAAGCCACTGGATATTATCCAACTTTGATTAAAATACTTTATTCCAATTTGGTTAAAAGAGATTTAGGACTATCTACTGAGGTCATGGGGAGTTCGATTACACTCACCACAATCCTTAGCCACACTTCTCTATATTAAACAAGATGAATTTGAATGTCCTCCAACTAAGAAAACATGGAAAATGGCTCAAGACTTCACTCCAGAAGAATTTCTGCCATTGGTTATGAAAGAAGCACCTATTTATTTTGGAAATCCCCCGCTTTACAAACAACTAAACATACAAACTCTAGTCTTTCAAAACCTAATCATTTACAATATTTTACCACGAGTTGGATCACATGACCATGTTACATTTCTAGATTGTTTTGTCATGTGGTGTTTTCTCAAAGTGAAGAATTTGGATTTCTCAAGCCTCATTCTTAAGTGGATGATCACGAGGGAAGAAGCTCATCGTATTGTTCTTCCGTATGGTGGGATTTTGAACCTAATATTTGTGCAACTTCATATAATCACACCATCCTCCCCGTTTGTTAAAAGAACTCACTATGACATCTTTTCTGCTACTACCCTTAGATGATGGGATATGAAAGGCATGAACAAGAATGGTTTCCCAAAGGAGGTAGGTAACGCTACCAAGCTTCTGAACCCCAACCACCTGTTCAACAACCAGAGTAATAGTTTGCTCCTCAGGAAAAAGATAGTCCTTCATGGTTCCTTCCTTTTCATCGCCAATTCTCCACTTTCAGTAGTGACATGAGGTCTGGACTTAAATCTCTTCAAGAAAATGTTGCATCTCTACAGAAAACTATTCCTCACTTGATCAGAGACTTGGATGTATTGAACTGTAACGACCCTCAATTTCTTAACATAAAATATCACATAATAAATAAAATGGTCAACCCGAACCCGTGGGTAGTGGGGACACCTATCAAATACAGCGGAAAACCTAACAGCAGTAAACATAAAATCTCAAATATCCAATCATAAAACATAATACCAGAGCTTTCTATAACATCAAAATACTGTTATGATATACAACCTCCAAAAGTCAAAAAAACACTAGGATTAAATAACAAAAACTCCCGATCCTAGTTTAATGCTTACCCTTCTAGTAGGGAAGCTTCAATCACTCAATGGCGGCTCTAGCCCGCCAGTCTTACTGGATTTCCTGAAAGTCATTTAATGTTCGGGAGTGAGACACTTCTCAGTAAGGGAAAATAAACTAAATACAGCTGTGTGGCAACATAAATATTTAATGCATTTATACGTATACAGTACATTTCACAATTCTATAAACATCATCATATTGCACTGGGTAAACATATATTTTCACATATATTAATAAATCATAACATACATAAAATCATCTGTTATAACTGTAGTACTGAAAACAAACCCAGGATGAATAGCTAGCTGGTGTCATGTATTACCCCCCATGACAGGTTGTGCAGCCCGAAAGCGGAACCCGACAATGGCTGGCCGACCACTGCCGAATCAAATATGTCTGTAAGTACGATGAGCCCGCCACACCCTAGTCCAGACTGCCAAGTGGACGTCCACACTCTACTGAAAGACACATCGACTATCCATCTCCCATCCCCTCGTGTGATGGTTAGCACTAATCTGTCGTAGATATCTGATCTACACATATAACTACGGTACCGAGCCCCTGAACTGAACTAAACTAACATCCTGGTGGTGATAACATATAATACATGATCATACATAACATCATTACGGCCTCGTGCCAAAAAACATAGATACGGCCTCACGTCGAAATCATACATATGGCCTCGCGCCAAAATCACAGTAAATATGGCCTCGCGCCAATAATATAAATACAACCTCGTGCCGATAGCATAAAATATGGCCTCGTGCCGATAACATACATATGGCCTCACATCAAAACTGTTTCAGGTATATACATTCTGAAAATACATCGTTCATCATACAATCGTCAAAATCATCACAATATAACTCATCGTTTCATAACACCTGAAAACGTGTTTTACTCATAAAAACTTTCATATCTTATCTCATTTCACGTAAAATAATATTCATGCCACACATGCTCTGTTAAAAGTCGTACTAAAATCATGATTTTCTAGCATCTCATATGTACATATACATTTTACTCACAATAGCAGTATTTTCCAAACATACGTTTCATATATGATAAACAAATATAACATAGGCTTTTTCGAAAATAAATGTGCTCATAAATAATAATAACTTGCATGGAAAACATCTACTTTAGTTTATTCCCTTATCTAGCTACTGAGAAATTCCTTAGGACCCAAATCCTACGCCCTTAGCGCCCAAAATTCAACTCCTGAAATTTACATTTCCCCAGATTAATTAATCTATTTCTCCAAAATAATATTCATCTAGCCTTCCCTAGGCTCCATATACCTCAAATTAATATTTAAACTATTATTTAACATCCCTACTTAATTTTCCAAATTTTGCCCGCGGGTCCCAAAATTACACCCGCGGCGCTCACCTGGGCCCTAAATTTGAAAAATCCTACTTCAGTCCCAGATGCTTAATATTTTAACATTTCTAAATTAATACTAATTAATTAAAAATAAACCCCTTAATAATCGCCGCACCCCAAATTTGGGGTTTTGGCTCGACACCCCCACGAGAATTGCGTCCCACTAGACTTGTAGAGAATCATCCCTAGATTCTCGTAGTGGTGTCCGTTCGTCAATTGGGCTTATATTTTGAAAGAAATTAAAGAAAAAGAGGAAAATGGCTTACCATAGGGAATATGCTTACGCCACTCCTACCATCGACCCGCTTCGGTAGAAATGACGACAGCGGCGAATGGAGTCCAGTGGTATCTTTGGATTTTCGATTGGGCGAAAATCCGTCACGAAATCGAGAAGAGAGGGAGAGAGAACGTGAGGAGAGAGAGAGAGAGAGAGAGAGAGTGAGAGAGAGAGAGAGAGAGAGAGAGAGAGTTCAGTGCAAAGAAAAGAATAAAGAAAAGGAAAAGTAAAGACGAAGAAGAAGAAGAAGAAGAAAGGAAGAAGAAGAAGAAGAAAGTAAAATAAAATAAAATAAAAAATTCATTACATATTCAAATCAACCTTCAGGAAACATCCGTTTCCTAAAGGTTTCTCTTCAACTTTACCTATATAATTATATTATATTATTATTATTTTTTTCCTTTTTACTTTAATCCTTATATATATATATATACACACACACACACATATATCTTTAATATTATTTATTTAATCAATTCAATTTAATAATATTTAATTAATATTAATAATATATTTTATTAATAAAAATAGAAATAAATTTTAATTATTATTTTTTTCTTTTTTTTTCTTTTAAATCCGATTAATTAATTAATTAATATATATTTTTAATTTTTGAAATGAATCCACTAATATTTTATATCTCTTTTTGTGGTTTTTACATGAACAGCATCTGGCTAGTTCCTCACACACTATAGATCATATGGACATCAGTTCTGCACCTCATAGTGATGATGCATCTGATGAAGAATCTAAGGAAGATGATGAGAATACTGAAGATGATGCTGCAGCTTATGATGATGCAACTGATGATGATTAATATCAATTTTTGTTGCTTTTTGTATCTTAGTTCTCTATTCGTATTTGCTTTGAATTTCAGTTTTCTGCTTTTGTACTCTGGATTTTTTTTGACACTATGTACACCTCTAGATGAATATGAATATCTTTTGTGTGCTATTCTATGTCTCTACATGCCTTTGTTGTGTTGATGTCAAAAGGGGGAGAATGTTTGAGCAAAAATGAGAAGAAAATTTGATGAGATAAAATGCACTGAGTGAAAGCTTGAGCAATAAAAAATAGAAAAATTGATGAGATAAAATGCACTGAGAGAAATCTTAAGCAATGAAAAATATGAGATTTGATATTGCTAATAATGATATGATGATATGAACTATGATGTACTAATACTTGATTGATATATAGATCTTGAAAATTAATCTTACATGGAATCTAAATTTGAATCTGGAACTATTTGATCATATGAATGATTATTGTTTTCAAAACATTGTTAAAAGTGTGCCTATTGTAAGGGGGAGACCTATCAAGGTTCACTCTCTTTCGCTCCTTATTTGTCATCATAAAAAATGGGGAGATTGTGGCCTAACAAGGCTTACGAATCTTATTTTGATGATAACAAATCAAGGGAATTTAACATGTTTTGGTTAAAGTGATGATGTTTCAGGAATCAAGCATTAGAGTTCAAGATCAAGTGATCGCAAGAGTTATTGAAAGCTTACATTCCAAAGACAAGTAATCAAAAGAAAGCTCAAAAAATCAAAGAAAGACAAATCTTATGAAAGCTTAAAGACTATTGAAGCTCGAGATCAAGATGGACTCAAAGGAAGAGATACATAAAGACTTCACATTTAGAATGTTTAAGTCTTACGAAATTCTTATGTAAGTATCTCAATTAAAAGTCAATACGGATGCTTTGAAGCTCTTTAGGAATAATTATAGACTTAGAGACCCATTTTTAAAACCTTAGAAAATACATTTTTAAAATGTCAAATCAAAGATTCCAAGATTAAAAGCTAAAAGAATTTTCAAAAAAAAAATCTTAAAAACAATAAAATTGCATGCTCAGCGCCTAACTGAGTTTTATCAAGTGACTGACCTTTTATATGTTTTTAAGAAATTTAAATAGAACAATGACTGATGCCTCACAGATCCATATTAGGCGACTGGCAGGTTTCTAACGTTGATTCAGGCAACTAACTAAACACTCTTAGGCGCCTGACACAGCACTGACTTTTGAAATACATTGATTTTTTAAAGTGATAGGTGCCTGACACCTTTTTGACAAGTGACTGACATTTGTAAAATTTAAAATAAAGCAGCATGGGAAACTTTCTAAAAATTATTGCTTGGGCTCCAAACTTTGTATAAACTTGGGAAATACTCCAAGTAAACTTGGGCAACACGAAATTACTTTTAGAACTTATAAATACATGGAAAACCAAATGATTTTTACACAACTACATACAATTAGCAATCAAAGTCTATTCTCATAGTCTTCAAAAGCTCTCTTGCTTACACATCCTTGCTGAAGTTTCACTAAATTTCTCCCGATAAAACCACACGGTTCTTGTGTTCTTACTGAGATTTTTCAATCTAAGAGAAGAACCCGGTAATTAATTTCTTGAGCTTCAAATTCATTCTTTATTGATATTTAAATTGAAGTATATTAGTTGTGCTCTAACTTGTACTAATTAGCTCTATTTTGAGAATGTCTTTGTACACAAGAATTGTTCTTGTTCTTGTTATTTTTTTTTTTTATGGTTCAGGTTGTTGAATCGTTGTATCAAGCGTGGGGTATCGCTTGGAGAGGAGGGCTCTATCCTACTTGAAGGAGTATAAACGGTTTGCTCCACCTGGTTAAAGGAGTGGTTTAGTGCAATCCTTGGGTGGTGTACCTAAGGCGAGGACGTAGGAGGGTATAGCTGAACCTCATAAAAATATCGGTGTCACTCTCTTCCCTATTCTATTTAATTTTCTGTTTATATAAACTGCGTGGTTGTGTACTTAATTTTCTGAAAATTAATTTGTCTTTGGGAATTGCAAAAACCATAAGGGAATACGTTGATTGATCAATATTATTACGAAAACCGCAAAGGAGTACGTTGATTGATTAATGTCGAAGCTCATAAATAAATTGATTGGTTACATACTCAAATTCAAGATACTTATTTGGTATCAATATTTGAGTTTTGGAAGCTTGGTTGAATTTTCTATTTTATTTCATATTGAAGCTCACCTCATTAATTGGATTGATATTGAAAAGCTGGGTTTTGAATATTGAAGTTTTGATTATCATCATCATTCATCAAATACCAAATTTAGGATTGAGTGTTGGTTATTACAAATCAATTGTACTTGTAAAGTTGTTGTGTTATAGAGTGTAATTGCAAATTAACTCAAATTGAAAAAGGGGTTAATACTTAACTAAAAGAATTTGTAAAAGCAAAAATTTACAAATAAAATTTTTAAAAACCCAATTTCACCCCCCCCCCCTTCCTCTTGGGAGTACACCTTACTTTTCAATTGGTACCAGAGTAGGGTTGTAGTAAATCTTAAATTAGAAGCTACATAAAATCTATATGACACACCTAGGCATATCTGCCTTTGCCGAGGGTCAATCCTCAACTAGACCTCCTATCTTTTGTGGTATTAACTACACCTTTCGGAAACAAAGAATGAGAATTTACTTACAAACTATGGATTGAAAAGCATGGAAAGTTGTCATACAAGGTGACCTTATCCCCACTAAAATTGTGGATGGTAAAGAAATACCTAAAGAAGAAAAAGAGATGACCGATAATGACCATAATATGTTGTAAGTAAACTTAAGTGTTATGAATGCATTATATTGTGCTCTTGATGCAAATGAATCCAATAGGGTCATGACATGTAAATCAGCTAAAGAAATAGGGGATAAACTAGAGGTAACCTATGAAAGAAAGGTTGATGTTAGAGACAGTAGAATTAACATGCTCACAAGCGAGTATGAAGCCTTTAGGATGAACCCAGATAAAACGATCACTAATATGTACACTAGGTTCTCCCATATAATAAACTCCCTAATTGCCTTAGGGGAAAACTACTCTACATATGAGATGATCCGAAAAATCCATAGAGGACTTCCACCAATTTGGGAACCTAAAGCCACAGCAATTACGGAAGGTAGAAATCTCAAGAATAACTTCCTAGATGAATTAATAGGATCGCTTCTCACCTATGAGATGGCTATGAATGAAACGAATTCTGAAAATAATAAAAAAAATAAATCAATAGCCCTTAAAGCTAAAGAAAGCTCTTGTGAAAAAGAAGATGATAATGAATTTGATGATGATGAAATAGTATTGCACACCTAAGAAATTTGTTAGAAAGTTTAGAGGTTCAAAATCTGAAAAAGGAGAAACAAGCAAAAAGGAAACTAAGAATGAACCTCCTATATGTTACAATTGCAAAAAGGTTGGAGATATTAAACCTAATTATCCACAGCTCAAGAAAGACTAAAAAAAAAAAAAAAAGAATGCTATGAAAGCTACTACATGGGATGACACAAGCTCAAGTGAATCAGAGAACGAATCAAGTGAACAAGAAGTAGCAAACATCTGCTTCATAGCAAAAAATGCTAAGGTAAATTACTATTGTAACTCATCTGAAGAATCTAGTGATGAATCATGTAGTGACTCATGTGAAAGTATGTCATCATATAAATAAATTCAGGCTGAGTTGTTTGCATTACATAATTGGTTTATAAAAGTTACAAAAAGAAACATAGCTTTAAAAGAACTAAACGAAACACTCAAAAATCAACTATAAACTTCAAAATCAATTGAAAAATAAAATGAATCACACATTGAGGAACTCATGAAGAAAATACACAAGATGTCTCAAGATTTGGTAAGAGTTCAAGTAAATATCTAAGCTTTAATATGCTTCATTGCAAAATATAAATAAATGATTTATTTAAAATGTCTTCTATCTTTTAATATGTTTGAGCTTTACTATTTATTTTAAATTATGCACATTGTAAGGGGGAGCCTTTTTCAGGCTGAACTTTTTTTGCTCTTATGTGTTTGTCATCATCAAAAAGGGGAAGATTGTTGACTTTTTGAGTCCGATCCCTGTTTTGATACTAACAAAGCACTTGTATCTTATATGTGTATTTAGTGCTTGAGCAGGTTTATTATTCAACACACACATAAGGGGACTGAACATGGAAGCCAATGAAGGATTTAAAGCTCATACTCTTGGCATATTCCATGAGAAAATAAATAGCAAAAGAAGAAGAATATTTGTTTTAGTTGTAATTGCATTTATCATGCATGATGTGATTGAAAGCTCAAATGATCATAGACTAACCTTAGGGCACCTTAACTTTCATCAAAAACTTTTTTCATAAAATCATACAAAGGTTTCAGAATAGCTTTAGGGTCAAAATCAGGATAAAATTTGAGGTATTCATTGACCTCGGTCAACCAACAAGTTCATGTTATATAACCCTTAGTCGACAGACCATGCCTTACGCCAGAAGTCAAAGTTTGACAAAACTCAGTCGACTGACCATTTTTTCAATTAAGTTTCCATAGTCAACTGACCTTAGAACTTGGCCAGTTTGCATTCCTCAGTCTACTGACACTTTTAGAACAAAATGGCCCCAGTCGACCGACACTAATCACTCGGTTGATTGGCACTTAAGGCTAGCTGACCGAACATACGAAGGGTGGAAAAATGTCCGAGGTCAGCCGACCAGTGATTCCCTTAATCGACCGAACCCATTTGACTTTTTGAAAATACAGTTTAGGTCATCCGACCGATGAAGTCGTCAGTCGACCGACCCTCACAGGTTGCCCAATTTTTCAGCGCTAAAAACATGTTTAATTTTAATTAAACAAATTTAAAATGCCCTCCGTGTCCACAAACAGTCATATTTTAAGAAACTTTATATATACCCCTTTCATTAGAACAATTACTAAATAGACTAGCCCAAATACTTTCTCAAATAGTTTGTGCTTAAATTACTACTCTCTTTCCCTTTTCCTTGAAAAACCTGTTGAAAGGTAGCATTGTTTACTTCTAACTTTCTTCTTTAGCAAATTCAATGCTCTAGAAGATTGTTGAAGAATCATTCTAGTGGGCATATTTTATAGCATTTGAAGGCATTTACTCTCATTCATATTTTATTTTGAAAATCATTTTTTTGAGAGTAAGCATATAGTTTCTCCCACATATTTTTCTTGATAAATATTTTTAGGGAAACTTCATATAGCTTATGGATCTTTGCACATCTATCGCAAGATTCAAAAGCTCGTATAATATTTATTGCAAAAATATTTTAGAGCATAAATCCCAACTTCTCTAAACACTTTTCATTGCTAAATATTTGTTGGAGAAAATATTAGTGACACTTAGATCTTTGAAGTTCTTATTGCATATTTCACCTCACATCAAAATTATTTTTGCAAAAACCATTTGAAAGCAAACCCTAGGTTCTCTTATACTTCTTATTGAAATATATTTTCGGAGAAATATTTATTTGGGTTAAATCTTTGAAGTATTTTTATTATATACATCATTTTCAAAGATTGCAAAATTATATTGAGAAAAATATCATACTCTACTAACCTTAATCTCATATCATACGAGAGTGCATTGAGCTTCATATTGTATGTCTCTACTTTTGTAGAAGCACTATTTTATACAAAAAATTATTATCTTTGTATTCCATGCATGGCTTGAAGAGGAATACACCGTCTTGTAAGGTGTACCGGTTTGACTTTAGCCCGGCTAGGTGAGCTGAGGAAACGCCACCTCGTAAGGAGAATTGGTTGTGGTTCAGCCCCGTAATTGAGCTGAGGAGACTCTATCTCGTAAGGAGAAACTAGTTTGGCTCAACCTGGTGAATTGAGCTGAGGTAACTCCACCTCGTAAGGAGAACTGATTGTGGCTCAGCCCCATAATTGAGCTAAGGTGACTCCGCCTCATAAGGAGAACTGATTGTGGTTCAGCCCCATAATTAAGCTGAGGAGACTTGGCCTCGTAAGGAGTATTGTAAACGGTGTCGCTCCGCCCAGTTAAGTGAGCAATTAGTAGAATCCTTGGGTTGTTGACCTAAGGTAGGGACGTAGGCTGGTTTGGTTGAACCTTGATAAAAATATTGTGTCCATTTTCTCTTCCCTACACTCTTTACTTTCCGCACTTGTATGCTTATGCTTAAATTGTTTTGAATGATTTACTTGCTTTAAATATCTGCATACATTAATATTTGTGGGAACTGAGATAGCTTAGAAAGACACTAGGTTGTGCAATATTGTTTGTAGTCCAGAAATAGGACATAATTGAACTAGGAATATTTTAAATATCAAATTCGCCCCCCTTAGGAATACACCATTCACAACAATGGACTATGAATTGGATGGTGTACTTGGTTGGATCCCTAAAAACCGTTAACCTCAACATGATGATGTGAATGTGCATATGGAGGAGGAAAAGGAATATGCACGAAGAGACGATCCATCTCATGAGGAGCCACCTGCTCCTGCTGGTACAACTGCTGCTCCTTCTGATTATGCGTCCCTCCTAGGAACTTTCAATGATCTTCATCGACATATGGATTTTTGGTTCAACACAATACAACAGGATATCAACTCCAACTTTCGATCCTTCCACAAGAGACTTGAAAGGCTTGAAAATATAGGAAGTTTTTCCTCGTCTAAAGAGAAAGCACCTATGCAAGAAAGCTCAAGTGAAGAGGACGAAGACGATGATGAGGAGGATAAGATCTCATCCAGTGGAGGTCCTATTGATGAGGATTAGATAAGAGAGTGTTAATTTTTAGGATGAAAACTTATTGTATTTTGATTGTATTTATTTTTTTTATTGTTATTTTGTAAACAGCTTGTATGATTTCAGATGTTAATATATATGCTTGGTTTGCAACTACTGTGAGTTTTGTACTAGAAATGCTAAATTTTTTATGCATGCTGATTGCTAAATGTTGGTTGTGACATAATGCTGATGGTTATATCTTTGTGTCCTGCTACAGTCCTACTGATTGACTATGCGAAATTCTTGATTGAGGAAACTGAAATGACTTATTATATATATTTGGATTTTCAATGGGCTTATGTTGAGCAGAATGTAAAATTGAATTTAGAAAACACAAATGGCCCAAACTTGTCTACAAATTTTTGTTACACCTTTTTGATATTGTCAAAAGGGGGTGAATTTTTTTAGCAAAATGCAAAATTTATTATAAAATACCTTTTTGAATTCTAAGTAAAAAAGGGGAGGATTATGATTATTAATATGGTTATATTTGGGATAAGCAAAATACTTTTTGGAAGATAACCAAAATTGAGCTTAAAGGCATTAAATTAAAAATTCTAAAAATTAATTTCAATATACCTAACTATTGTAGACAGCCTACTTTTTACTGGGACATCACATCCTAACTATGGTTCATCCATTCCAAACATCGTGACACCCTAATCAAATTAGTCTAAATTTTGAAGGTTGGGGTTGTCCATCATTAATTGACCGTTCTTAAGTTCCTAAGTTGACAAGATTGCAATTGATTTACTTAGCCATGTTCATAAGTGTCCCAAACTAATTATTTCAAGATCATATCAAGAAAATTTAAGTGAGGTTAGGAGTTTTTAAAATCATTTGTGTTGTTAAAATTGGTTGATTAATTGAACATTTTTTGAAATTTTTAATTCTTGTTTATGCACCGGTTTGCGCCCCCCCCCCCCCCTTTTTTTATACATGAGTAAGGGGCCGACATGCATAATGAATGGAGGCATTTTATTAAGTGGGCACGTGCCCAAGTCTTGCAGTACAATGAAATACAGTAAGTATAGGAAGATGCTGAAAATACAAAGAAATACCAGAAAATACAAGGAAATGCTCAGATATAGGGAAATATTGTACAATACATACAGAGGAAATACAGGGAAATAAAAATCAAATCAAAATCTTTAATTACGCCTACTACAATATTCTGAAGCATCCTCGGGGGTCCTAGTTAACCAAATTGGAAAGAAGATGTGAGTGAATTAAAAAGAAAATCAAGAGAAATTGAACATGTGCATAGAAGATACTTCAATTAAAAGTCAGTTTGGAAACAAATTCTTAAGAAACATTGCAAAATTTTGAAATGTTCCCTCCTCAGACTTGGTGCCAAAATCTCCATTAATTGGAGAATCAACCCAATCACGAGAATTGGGGAATGGTTGTTGGGAGGAAAGCCAGCAATCGATTGCTACTAGGAAGGAAAGAAGAAAGAAAAATACTGACTTAACCTTGCCTAAGCTAACCTAGGACCAACCCTATAAATAGGGGGTCTTGCACAGAGCAGGAAACAAACAATTAAGCAAGGGACAGAAGGAGTGCATACTAAAAGCAAAGAGTACAGACAGAAGCCGAAGGAAAGAGGCTCTAGAAGAAGTTTGTAAAGTAACAGCAACCTTGCAAGGCTCTCAAGAGTTGAAGCCAACCCCTCAAGAGGCACACCCGCTGGTGCTTGACCACCCCATCTAAAGAAGGCACTCCATAGTGACTGCACTCAGAACTAAGAACCCATCCAAGAAGGAAACTCCAGAAGGACACCCTAGATAGACACTCTATATACTCAAAAGAAGGAAAAGAATACCGGAGGAGAGGAAAATGAGAGGTAAAACTAACCGGCTTTTCCTTCCCGAGTTATATTCTACAATGTATTAGACTGTGAATGAAATTGTTAATGCAAGAACTCAAACCCAAAGTTAGGTTCAAAATTGAACTTGAACTTGAACTAAACCCAAACCAGATCCCTTTGAACCCTACTGAATTGAACCCCAACCAGGTCCTGAACCAAACACCACTAAACCTAAACTTGAACCAAACCAGAAACTAAAGCCCACCTGTTTTAAACCCACGAAGCCCAATTCACTCCAAAGAACCCTGGCCCACATATTTTAAACTCCCAGAGCCCACCTATTTCAACCTCCTAAAGCCCAAACATCTTTAAACCCAGGCCCATCTACTTTTAAAAAGACCAAGCCCACACGTTTTAAAACCGAGCCTATTAAACCCTTTTTAAAACCGAGCCCATTAAACCTTTTTTAAAACCAAGCCCATTGAACCTTTTTTAAATTGAGCCCATTAAACCCTTTTAAAAACTGAGCCCATCAACCTTTTCTAAACACGAACCCATGAGTTGACTCGCACAAGTCAACCCAACAAGAACTCAACGGGTTAAGGTTCGGATGAGTCGACTTGTCCCTGAACCCTAACCCTCTATCCTATGAAACCCTAGACTCAAACCAGCACTCAATCTACATGCAACAAAGAAGGTAAAGCACACACACATTCACACACACAGCATCAATAGTTTTCATAAAGAGCAAAATAAAAAAGGCAAAAGATACTTAGCTTAAGTCAGACCCCTACTGGGCCTCATTGCGAGATTCGCCATCATTTAAATACCTTCGGGTGTTCTACAGATTCGCCATTGTCAAGGTGAACAAATTTGGGAAGTTACAGTATTCCAAAGAGCAAAGAGGTTTAAAGATCTAGATAGTAGAACTTTAGATTGCTCAAAGAGAGGGTTTATGAGAGAAAGGAAGGTGAGGAATCAGCAAAAGCTGAAGTTTCAAAAGATCCAAAGTGGAAAAAACTAAAGAAGATTTGAAACCCTAGGGTTTCAGATCGCTCAAGAGGAAGAGCACAAAGGGACCTTAGAGATAAGACCTGAACCCTAGGGTTTTAGGTTGCTCTAGGAAGAGACAAGGAGTGGAAGGGGGGAAGAAACCAGTCAGGGCTTAGGGGTTTTATGGATCCGGAAAAAAAAAAAAAAAGTAAAGTTAACTTGGCAATGAAGATGATATTTTGTCCAAGGTGACAATGATGTAGCCGTGTTTGTTTGTGTACGTTGGCAAATGTTGTGGGGATGAATATTATGTAAGTTGGCAACAATGTAGCCATGATGTAAGTTAGCCATGTTTGTTTAAGTTAGCCATATTTTGCACAAGTTGGCAATGATATATGTCGTCCCAAAGGCAACCCAAGAGAGGGAGTGAATTGGGATACTTAAAAATTTTAATTTTAATTTTAATTTTAATTTCAAGCAATTAATGCACACAAACAATCAGTGCAAATGCACAAAAATAAAGAGATAGAGAAAATAAAATACAAACTCTTTTCTAGTGGTTCAACTTCCTCATAACTTTGTCCACTCTCTCAAGGTCCAACCAGCCTTGAGGTTCCACTAGATCTAAAATCCTTTACAACCCCTTGCTTTCTCTAAAGGCAAGGATACCAATACAATATGATAAAATGAGTAGGAGAAGAATTCCTAAAAATGAAAGACTTAAAAGTGTGAGCACACAACAAGAAGAACTCTCAAGAAGGTGAGTGATCTTAAGACACACGAGAGTATATTAGGGCATAAAAGAGATTTTGCGAAAGGAGAGCAATTTACCCTTTGGTAAAGGTCTCCTTTTTATTTTTGGGGAAGGTCTCCTTTTTTTTTTTTGGGGGAATATATATATATATATATATATGAAAATATAAAATAAAATAAAAAGCTATCTATTTTATGCTCGTTATAGAAATTTTATAGTCAGGATAGTCAACCGCTTGCAAAGACCGTTGACCTAGCACTAGTTGTTAGGGCAAAAAATTGAGTCATTGAGGCCAAAAATAGGTGAACTAGTAGACCACATTTAGAGGTTGGTCAACCACCTCAAGCTATTGTCTAGTTTGATTGATTGCCCGTTGGGGGCCAATCAACTACCCCTAGTTGCTAGGCCTGGACCGATCTCTTTTTTCTCTCTTTTTCGTGGTTCAAACATTTTGTGCCAAGTCAATAAGATTATTTAGATATTGCATACAGTTATAGCTCAAAATATGCTCAAAATTATAATCAAATATAGAAAAGAAAAGGTCTTAAATATTCTTCGAACTTTTCTATATTCTGAGTCCTTAAAAATTCCTTTAAGCTTGAATTCACTTACACCCTATTTATTACACTTAAGCTCAAAGTAATTAGATGTTAAATAGTTTGTTATCATCAAAATCAGGCCATGAAACATTAGGGCTAACAATATGGTCATGTTTGTTTATGTTAGTCAGAAAGTTGGAAAATTTATAATGTACAACAAAATCGGGTGATGCAAATATAGTAGGGATGAATAAAATAGATAGGAGATAGCATTGCAAACATTTTAATTGCATAAAAATAAAAAAAATTAAAAAAATTAAAAAAATTAAAAAAAAAAAAAAAAGATACAAAGCTATCAAAACTGTTCTCCATAACCAAACACCAAACACCTTGTGCAAAGTTGTTCTTCGTAACCAAACACCAAAGTTGTTCTCTAAGTGAGATCGGGAAAAAAAATGCAAAACAACTCCCCAATGACTTGTTGTCCTCCAAAGTGGGATCAATAAAGAAAAAGAAACACATATGTTGTTCACATCATTACATATTCCATTACAAAGAATTGCTTTTCCAAATCACAAATTCCTCTTTTGTTGTCATGCCACCATGCTACTACCCCCCCAAACCATGTATTTGCCCTTCTACTCTCCAGCTGCTGCTCCTATCTCCCATTCCTTGGCCTTATGCTTACCCTTCTACCCTACTATTGCCGCCTCGCATTTCATATGTTTGCCCTTCTACCCTACTACTACTACTACCTCCCAATCCATGTGCTTGCCCTTTTACCCTCCTACTATTGTTGCCTCCCATGCCTTGGCCTTGTGCTCTCCCTCCTAAAAAAGCATCTTTCCCAACTGTTTGATTAGTGCCCTATGACACGAATTAGAATTGGTGTTAATTAAGTGAAATTAAATTAAATAAAAACTAATGAAAATTGGGGTGCTTCATACATACATTTGGCATCTACGAAACCATAAAACTCCTTATTAGGTTGTTTAAGTGGAAATCGTTGGCATTGGTTGAGTGGAGTGGGTTACTTGTCTCCTTCAACTAGTAGGATGTCCAATAGGTTTTTAAATTTGACCATGGAATCATTTGTTGGGGCATTCTTGTCCACATATGGATCACTTCATTTTATCACCTTTCCTACAATTTTGGTGGGGGTTAGATTTTCTTTATCTCATCAGCATCTCTCCTCATTAATTTCTACCTCCTCCCTTATTTGGACCTAACCCTCTTTGGTGGTGCACTAGTTCCTTCCCACTCTTTTGCCACATCTTAGAACCATTAATGGTATTGATAACATGTCCATATATCCTCAAACTTGTCTAAACTATGTAACATGCACTCACATAAGCTTTAGTTCTTTCATTACTATAGAAAAAAGTTAAGAAACAATATAAGCACATGGTATGCCAGTCAGGTTCCAGTTCCTATATAAGCAAGAATGAGATCCTAAGTCTGCCACATTTTGACTGGTAGAGCAAGAGACTTAAAACTTGGGACCACTAGATCATTGCGGGGTGCATAACAAGTTTTTTGCCTTAGTTTTGTTAACTTTCTTCTACACTTTCGGACATAATGGCCCAACTCACTTCTTCATGGCCTCCTTCTTTAGGTACAACTTCCGCATTAACTTGCACCTAATTTCCTTCATCATTGTCAAAATGCCCTTCTTCTATCCTTAATAATCAAGCTATTGAAACACTTGAATAGATTGATCAAAAGTATATCACGCTTTTGGCAATGTTGAGAAGTGAGATCTAGACCATTGTTGTGCTAGTTTATTGCATAACCACTTATGCACTACAAGGGAAACTTCTTTGATCATAGCTATCCTATTCTCAAATTCAACCATATAGATCACCCTTGCTGCATACCATAAACAATCCTTCAACAGCTTACCTCGATGCTCTTTCCTAAAGTTAGCATACATATGACACACATAGAACCTATGTTCAACTCCTGCAAACTGCTTCTCCAATATTAGCACAATCCTGTGCATTGGAAAAATCAAGTTAGTGCTGCAATGAAGCCAAATGAAACCAAGTGAGGAAAAATCAAAGTACGTACGCTACAATGAAGCAAAATGAAACCAAGTATAGAAAAATAAAAGAAAATGACTACTGTAATGAAGCCAAAGAAAAGCAAGTGGAGTAAAATCAAATAAAGAAGACAGCCTTTTGCCTATTTGACATTAAAGTCCAATAGTGGTTATTTTGCATGTCCAAATCCTCCATTAGAAGTGCTAGAAACCAACCCTGTCTATCCTTGCATTCAAGTTCAACAATTGTATAAGCAATAGGGAATATGCATTCATTAGCATTTATCCAAAGACAACCAATAAATGTCCTAACTGTCCTACCTGACTACCTTTCAGAAAACAACCATCTAAACCAAACACTCTCCTATAGCTGACCAAGAAACCCCTCTTGTAAACATCAAGAGAAATATACATTCTTTGAAATGCACAACTATCTAGCTTCATAATGACTATCTTCCAAAATTTTTCCTCAACAAATCTCTACAGTAGTCATTGAGCAATGAATATTGCTCTTCCTTGGTCCCTTCCAACATACTCATAGTTGTATTCATGGTCCTCTATGCCTTAGTTGCAATCACCTAAATGTTGTAGTTATGCCTCACTCTTTTTTGCAAACCTATCCTTGTCCAATTTAGGTCATCCCTACAATCCTTCAAGTATCTTTTTGCAATTTGTCTAATTGAGGCAAACTTTGTTTTTCTTTGGAGCAGGGTCTTATTCATTGTCTTTATTTTCACTATGGCATAATATCTTATGCATAATCCCCACAAGTTCCATGAATGCCTATCTTTGCAAATAGTTTTAACCCTTGTTGTTTCTTTTAAAGGTTATCAAGAACCTAGTATTGCAAGCATATTGCCTAATAGATTCCTCCAATTCATTGAATGATCTTAATAGCATCCCAACTCTGAATTAGAGTGCTTTTATGTCAACCTTCGTATTGAACTCACTCTACCTTCTAAAATGGTCACTTACTGAGTCAAAATCGAAGTCAGAATCGGATTTAGATGTAGCATAGAGGCCATCTAATCCTTCATAAATTGATTGATTCTGTCTTTGACTCACAGGCACTAATACTAGCACCTTCTTTATCCAAAAGTTTTTTTTTCAACTTAGAAATTGGGTCGACATGAACCTTAAATAGATCCTCATCATCAGTGACATCACAATCACTCTCATGGAAGCCACTTTTTTTTCTTCATTTTCAATATGTTCTCAACAAATTGTTCATCAACTTTCTCATCATATGCACTTTGCCCAACACATTCATATTTCATCATTCTTTACTCAATCAAAGTAATCAATTGTACTAGTAGTATAGATGTTTTCACCATCAACTACTAGTACTTACCACCATAATGAAATCACAAGGTAAAGTATTCATCATAATTGTCTTGCCAAAGTAAACAAACCTTCATGTTTGAAATTTGATTTGGTTTAGCGAAATAGTTATTCTTGGAATAAGACACAATATAGTTTAAAATTTGGGAATCAATGGAATCGTTATTCCCAATATATTTTTAATTATTTGATTCAAGATGTAATATAAAAAGAATAAACATCCCATGATGAAATTTAGAAATAGTTATTCTTTGTCTATTTCTTATTATACTCATAAAAAATTTCATATTATTATTTGTTTTATTAGAATATAAATAGTAATAATATAATTTCTTATATAATTAATTATAACTAATTTATTAGAATAAATCTATTCCTAAAAATAGGCATTTTGCAAACCATACGTAACCTTATGCTACATTGGGAGTGTGAATTTCATATCTTAAATTTGAATTTGGATAGATTTTAATATTATTTTATATTTTTGTCCTAAATTTAAGACATTTTCCAAACATAAAGTTAATTTTTGAACAATATCTTAGCGCCATTCATTAATCAAACACTACAATGTCTGCAGCAGTGTTTGAATAAATACAAAAAGCCAAATTATGGACTCCAATTATCACAAGTGATACCTTTCAACTAAAAATATTTTGCTGGGCAAAATCAAATCTTGCTACTAAATCACATTGTTGAAGTTCAAAGATTAATCTTAAAACCTAAACTAAAATCCCTATTGAAAAGTTGACTATTCAAGTTTAATGCTAAGTGTAACTATTTTGGATCTAATTTCAATGAGATATTATCTATTTTGACCTACCGATTCCACGGATTTGTCCTATAAAAGGCGCCTCACATAATTAAAACTCAAATCATCCTTGTAAGTTTAAGATCTTTCTAGTACACATATGATGTGAGACCACGACATACTCTCACCCTCATTAAAGTGATCTATGTGTAAAATCCACCCACATCATAGTTCACTCAGGATAGTTTTGATGTCAAATGTAACAATCTTAGGTTCAACTCTAAGAAGATATTATCCGTTTTGACCCACTAACCTCATGAATTTGTCTTATAAAAGGTGCATGACATAGTTAGAGCTCAAACAATCTTTATAAGCTCAAGATCTCCTTAATACACATCTAGTGTAAGACCATAACACAGAAAATTTTAAATTTAAAAAAGAAAAAGCTTTCCAACCAAGGAATCACTTGGTATCAATATTAAAAATTATGAAAACGAAAATTAGAAACTTAAAATAAAAATTAAAAACCAAAAATGTTCAATTAATATTTCTAAAAAGTAAAATAAATTAAAATTTAGATTGAATAAATACTCTTTTTTATCCATGAGTCAAATAACAATAAAAAAAATATTATTAAAATAATAAAAATACAAACTAGTGCAAATTTAAAAATTAGAATAAAACTAAAATTTATTAGAATTATTTATTTAATTACTATGAACAATTTTATCATACCTGACAATTCAAAAATAGTAAACATCTTTAAACAAATTCTATTTTTTTAATTTTCTCAAAATTTTATGATATTTTTATTTTAATTATATTTGTAATTTATATGATCATTTTTCTTTTAAATTTACTTAAAAATTACGTATAAAATACATGATTTAACTAAAAATTTACTTCTGAACGTTAAAATATTCTAAAAATAGTTTCCATTAAATTTTATTTTCAATTTTTTTTGGGAAACAGTTGAAAACCAACAATAAAAATGAAAACATTAAAAAAAAAATAGACTCATACTCTGTTACATCACTGTACAATAATAGAAATAGAAAACAAAAAATAAAAATAATACCAAAAAGATCTTTAAGTTGTTGCAAGGCCTAACTGAAAAAAATGAAATAAAATCATAGTTGCATTCTCATTTAAAAATAATAGTCCAAGCCCCGAAGTCATTTCACGAGGACCCCTAACTTATTATAGAAATCTAACTATAAATGTAATATATGATGTTTGTTAAAAATATAAATTATGAATGTGTCAAATGAAAAGATTTCAAATGCTTTGGCGATTATAGAAGAGACTCATCTTGGACGGCACTAAATAGTAAATACTATGGAATTCTTAATTCTTAATCTTGGAGTTAGAAATTATTAATATATATATATATATATATATATATATATACATATTTTCTGTTGGAGATGCATATTTTGAGTTACTAATCAATGCCCTGTAGTTAAAAATGACACAGGACTCGCAAGCTGTATTATGTTAATATAGCCTTCCAGCATTGTGCAAGCATTTTGATGCCAGTTTCCTATTCCAAGAAAAGCAAACAAAGAGATGCATGTTGAAATATTTTATAAGATAATCAATTTTATGAATTTTCAAAGTCTTGCATTTTTGTATTCTCTAAAACATTATGAGAAACATTTAATGTTAAGTACATCTGTCTCACATTGGAAAGAGTGGAAAAGAAAAAGTCATTAATAAATAATAAGGTGAAACTTAAAGAGTCTTAGTATGTACTCTAGTACATCCCAAGACTGTGTTTTTCACCGCCCCACGTGCACGCGTGGCATGAGTTGTGGGGCGTTAGTGGCACATTTAATTGGCGCATAAGCACTTAGCACCCTTGCATCGTTGCAAGATCGTGATCGTTGATCATGATCGGATGACTTAAAATTAATCTTATATTTTTTACAAGATCAAGTGATGCGATCTGAACTGTATAAATAATCTAACGGTTAGATTTTAATCTACCAAATGGCAGTTAATAAAACAGTTATTTAACTAATTGCTTAAATTTGAACAGATGTGACTCTTTATTTAAATAACCACCTTTGTAACTATTGGGAATAGACATCATTATATCTATTTAAAGACAAGTAACTCCAAAAATCCTACGAAAATATTAACCATTCTCTCTTCTATTCCTCTCATAAGGTTTTCACAAATTATATCTTTTCAATTCTAGGTTCTGTTATCTACAGAAACAGAATTTCAAAAATTTGTTCAGATTCTTCTAAGGGTGTTTATGGTCAATTTTTTGTTTGTATATAATGCAAACTAATAACAGATTATATTCTGGACTTCATTGTATCCTGAAAATGTATTTATTGACTTAATACACACCGATCTAGTGGGGGTAAATAACTTTTTAAGGAAAACGACATTGTAACGTGTCTTGAAGCATTTTCTGTTCTACAGCATTTTCTCTATTGGTTTTTACAATAGTTTTTCATGACTGTTCTTGGACAGAATACCAAACTACTATTCTTGCAAGTATAGTTCCCATGGCAAGTTTGAATAGTGAAAAGAGGCTATGCATTAGAAACAGCGGCATAGAAATGACTGAATACCGAACTAGTATTCTTGCGAGTATAATTCTCATAGCAAGTTTGAATAGCAAAAAGAGATCATACATCAGAAACAGCAGCATAGAAATGACTGAATACCGAACTAGTATTCTTGCAAGTATGGTTCCCATAGAAGTTTAAATAGCAAGAAGGAGATCAGGCAACAGAAACAGCAGCATAGAAATTTATGGAGAGCACAAAATAGTAAGGTGCAAAGGCTGGGTTATTTTTGCCTATAAATGGTCGTTCATGAAAGTCTAATAAGTCGCTGTTAACATGAATGATTCCCAATACCAAAATGTTAACAAAGAAGATTAAAAGCACACTAGTACAGAGAGTTAAATCAAATGTGTACCTAAACAAAAAGATGCCAACTTAAAAACACAAGACAGCATTTCATTGTACCCTGAATGGCAGTTGCATCAATCTCCAAACCTACTTGAATAATCAATAATTCTGTAGGTAACAAATTCTTTCCATGAATGCATTCCAGTAAGTAGTGTCTGATTCAAATCCAGTTGCATATTTTAATTTGAACAGGGAAGGACCTGACATATCAATTCTGGGTCAAAATATTCCTTTAAAGAAGCATGACAAGAATTACCAAGTAACAAATCCATATATTCCCATCACCTTTTTTTTCCTCTTGAGAAAATCAGTATACAAATACCCAATGTTCGGTATGCAGGAATAGAATGAATTGAGTCAAACAAAATGAAAAATTATATGATAAAAATATAACCAATTTCATTCTGTTTTTACATACCAAACAACTCATTAAGGTTGATGATACAAGAACCACCCCCCCCCCCCCCCCCAAGGAACAAAAAATGGGAAAAAAACAAATAACAACAAAGGAAAAATATAAATAAAAATAAAAAGATAAATAGTACTTAATCTTTTTTACCTTTAACTGAGCTGTATTTTTTCCATGCTATAATCATTTTAAAGCAAGTCCCAAAACTTCAAGCATTGAATCTTTTCACTTCATGTGACAACAAATTTGTTGTCACACCTTCTAATTATCTCTGTCATTATCAGTATCCTTCAGACGTACTCCTCTTACTTTTGCCCTGGCCAAACTAGAGAAGTTACTAAACTATACAAATAGCATGCAGCAAGTACCAGAGATGCTGATTACCTGCGGAATGCTGGTGCAACACGATTTGTTGCTTTGCTTGAGCATAGATCCCGGGCTGCTAGCTTGTCTGCAGAAGAAAAATTAAACCTACAAATGGATATCCACTTCCAAATAAAATCCCACATATATGGGATCGGCCAATCAGCTAAAAATTTTGCAGTGAAAAGTACAAGGAAGTGCTTGGTCCTAAGAAAAATACATTGGGTTTCACTGGGAACTTCCAGACAATACAGAAACTCACTAAAATATCAACCAGAGAACAAATGAGCATAACAAATCATTAGCAAATTTTTTTGTCGAAGTACTTAATTATATATATTTTTCTTCCAATTGTTAAAAGCAAAATAATTAAGAAAGCGGTGACAATTTATATTATTTGGTATGCAAGATTTGTAGCTGAATTATCTTTTCCATTTTTCAAAATATAAAATAATCCATGAGTATTGACTTTGAATCATGTTAGTAAGAGACAGATTTTGCCATGAATCATTAAGCTAACAGATCAGTCAAGGAAAAACTGCAAGCATTGCACAGTTCAAATTCAAAGCATGGAATCTTGGTTTAGGAGACTGTCACCTGAAATGGAGTGTGTGTACACCTGAGAAACAAAAACTGCAGAGGGAAGTAAGAATGAGGAAACATGAACCAAGAATTGTTTATTAAAAGTGTATAAATTCAAGATTTGTCTTTAAAAAATTCTGAAAGGCGCAAAAATGACATGATAACAAGCATTATGCATAAAACACATGATATATTGCCAGTAAATTACAAAGATTTCACTGAAAGCTCTGAATTATTTTCATCGGAATTGTACAAATATGGGATCAAGAAAACCTTTGTACGCCTCCATTACCTTTTGGGAGGCCTACACCCCATAGAAACTGTCCAGCTGAGACTGGCCCTTGGCCTGTAGGTCCTAACACAAGGTTAGAATTCAAAGTATTTATATCTAATTGTGATTTGTGGCTAGAGAACTAGCATGATCCATTTCCTCAAAAAACATTTGGGTGATTTTTTCGGAGGTATATGATTTAGTAGTATGCGCCAGGCCATCCTCAGCCCTACCATAAATCAAGCATTAATGAAGCACCAATGCAAGAACCTGTCAACTGGTCATCCCAAGGACCCCAACCTAACAGGTGTTTCCATGCATCTGTGTGTCAGCAAGTATCCCTTTTTTTTTCTTCACTTAATGTACTAATCTTTTCACACAAAACTAGTCCCAAGCCCGGGTAAAGGAGAAGAGTTACATTAGGTAGCTGGCAGCTAGCGTAAAACTTGTCAGATCATTATGATATGAATTCTTACCAATTATTCACTAGAGCGTCCTCTATGAGCAATGTGTTGCACTTATACCACCCAGGTGTAGCAAAAAGTGGGCGGTGGTGGGCTAGGTCATCGCCCCAAAGCGACACACTATGTCGACACCCAGGTATGGTGTCAAATTTGTGAGGGTTTCCACATCACTTTGAATGTGGACAGTTGAAGTTAGTTCAAAAGACTAAGACTAGATTAGCAACATGCAATATAGAAACACTTATGGGTAAAAGGATCAAAATTGTAGACACAATTATTAGAAAAAAAAAAAATCTAATCTACTTTCAAGAAACTATGTGGGTGGAAGAGAACGCTAAAGAAGTTGAAAGATCAAGATTTAAATTTTGGCACATTGAGAAATAAAAATATAAGAATGAAGTAGAAATTATTGAAAATAAAAACCTAAAAAATAAGGTTGTAAATGTCAAAAGGGTAGGGGATTAAAAATATAAAAAATTTAAAATCAAGATGGTCTTAGGTCAAGAAATAACAAATGTCATTAGTGCTTATGCTCCTCAAGTAGACTTAGTAAAAAAAATTTAAAAGACAATTTTAGAAAGATATGGATAGTATTATACAATAAATATCAGGGACTGAAAAAATATTCATAGGAGTAAATATGAATGGACACATTAGAAGGGATAATAAAGGTTATGAGAGGATATATGAAGGATACGGATATGTAAACAAAAATGAGCCTAGGGAGATGATCTTAGACTTTGCCATATCATATGATTTATTACAATAAGTATTTGCTTTAAGAAGAGAGCAAAACACTTAATAACCTTCAAAAGTGGACAAATAAAAGTCAATAGATGTTCCCTTAACTAAGAGGGTAGATTGTTTATTGTGCAAGGATTGTAAAATTATCCTAGTTGAAAGCTTAACCACACAATATAGAGTTTTAGTGTTAGATATATGTATTAAAAAATGGAAGAGAAAGAATAAAATAAACTAGTGTAAGAGAACTAGGTGGAGGAATCTAAAGAGAGAAAATATAATAAAATTTAAAGATAAATAATCAAAGATGATGATCGGACTATAAAGGATGGTGCAAACACAAACACTCCTTGGAGTAAGATAGCTAACTCTATTAAAAAAATAGCAAAAGAGATTTTAGGTGAATCAAGAGAAAGATTCTTGAATAGCAAAGACAATTGGTGGTGGGCAAAAGTTATAAAGACAAAAAGAATTTGGTTTAAAACATGGCAAAAATGTAGAAACATGGAAAACGTTGAAATGTATAAAAAAAAAAACGAGAAAAGATGCAAAAAAGGTTATTAGTGAAGTTAAACATAGATCATTTAATAATTTGTATGCTAGATTAGATACAAAAGAAGGAGAAAGAGACATATTTAAACTGCCTAGAGCTAGAGACAGAAAGAGTAAGGACTTAGGTAATGTAAACTATATAAAAAGCAAGGATGATATTATCTTGGTTAAGGAAGAAGATATAAAAGACAGATGGTTAAGTCACCTTAGCAAGCTATTTAATGAAAACCAAGTCGAAGACATAAACTTAGAATTGACAATTGAGAAAAGGACTAAAAATATAAGATTTATTCGCAAAATTTGAGTTAACAAAGTTAAGTTTGCACTAAAAAAATGAAAAATGGAAAAACTATAGGACTGGATAACATCCCAATTGAAGTTTGGAAAGGCTTAGGTGATAACGAAATTAAATGGTTAACTAATTTATTAAAACATTATTACAAAAACTAAGAATTATCAGACGAGTGAAAGAAAAACACTTTAATACCTATATGCAAAAATAAAGGAGATATTCAAAATTGTAATTATTATTATGGAATTAAACTTATGAATCATACAATGAAATTGTAGGAAAGGGTAGTTGAACAAAAATTAGGGTTAGAAACAAAGGTCACAAAAATTCAATTTGATTTTATGCCTAGGAGACATACTACAGAAGCTATATATCTTTTAAGAAGATTAATGGAAAAGTTTAGGGAAAAGAAGAAGGACTTGCATATGGTAATTATTGACTTGGAGAAATATATGATAGGGTACCTAAGGAAGTTCTATGGTGGATTCTAGAAAGAAAGGGTATATATAGTAGGTATACTGGAATCATTAAGGATATGTGTGATGGAGTAATGACTAGTGTTAAGACTATAGGTAAAGAGACTAGAGAATTTCTAATCATATTAGGTGTGCATCAAGGATCTGCTTTGAGCCCTTATCTTTTTGCTCTAGTGATGAATGAATTAACTAGAATTATACAAAATGAGGTTCCATGGTGTATGTTTTTTGTAGATAATATTGTCTTGATTGATGAAACTAAGGGTAGGGTAGAATCTAAGTTAGAATTATGGATAGAATCTTTAGAGTCTAGAGGCTTTAAGATAAGTAGAAATTTTCAAATATTTTGTGAATGGCTGAATGAATTGGCCTTGAGTTCTGTATATTATATAAGAGACTTTACAGGAATGCTATACATGGAAAGTAAATAAGGTCTAGCATGATTCTAGCCCTATACCAGTAAACTATAATCAGTCAAGCCCTATACATGTAAACTAAGTATATGCTAACTGTACAAAATAACAAATTGAAATATAAGGAAATAAATGTGGGCAGAAGTAAGGAAAGAAATCTTTTGCTCATGTGTTTGCTATTCTGTTGATAGCGCCCCTCAAATTGATATAGGTTGATCAACAAGCATCAATTTGCTACTTAGGAAGCAATATCGATGACGAGTGAGAGCCTTGGTGAAGATATACGCAATTTTCAATTCAGTGAAAATGTGAGGAAGAGTGATAGCACGAGCTTCAAATGCTTCACAAATAGAGTGACAATCGACTTCAATATGCTTCGTGCGCTCATGATAGACAGGATTGGCCATGATCTGGATAGCACTTGTATTATCGGCATGTAGAGGTGTGGGATCGATCTCAGAAAAATCTAACTCAGCAAGCAAGCCTCGAAGCCAAATAATTTCAGAACAAGCAAGAGACATCGCCTGGTATTCAGATTCCGTTGATGACTTAGAAACCTTATCTTGCTTCTTACTCTTCCAAGAGATCAATACATCACCTAAGAACACACACCAACCAATGATGGAGTGAAGTGTATCTGCACAACCAGCCCAATCAGCATCGCTATAAGCAGCAAGGCGAGTAGAATTGCCTGCAGGGAAGAATAAACCACGGGCATAAGTGCCCTGAACATAGCGTATGATCCCACGTCCAGCAGCCAAATGAAGACGACGAGGAATTTGAAGAAACTAGCTGACTTGCTGTACAGCAAAAGAAATGTCTGGTCTAGTAATGGTGAGATAGACAATACTACCCACCAACTTCAGGTATAAACTGGGATTAGCAAGTCACCCTCCTCTTTGCGAAGCTTGACATTTAATTCCACGGGAGTATCAACAAAAGTACCCTTCTGAACGCCAGTTGTGGCCGCCAAGTCACTAGCATACTTATGTTGATTGAGTGAAATACCTGAGGGACTACGATTCGCCTCAAGACCAAGAAAATATGTGAAAGATCCAAGATCTTTCATATGAAAGGAATCTGAGAGATGAGTCTTGAGCTGAGCAAGTAAAGCAGAATTGGAATCAGTAATCACAATATTATCAACATAAACCAAAAGAACAACAATACCCATGTCTGATTTCTGAAGAAACAATGAAGTGTCATACTTGCTCTTTTTGAATGAAAATTGTAATAAAGTGGTGCAGAATTTATCAAACCAGACCCTCGGAGCTTGTTTGAGACCATAAATAGAACAACGAAGCTTACACACATGTTAAGTCGGAGAGGGAAACAAGCTCGAGGGTGGCTTCATATAAATATACTCTTTAAGATCCTTGTGAAGAAAAGCATTCTTGACATCCATCTGATGTAGTGGCCACTCACTGGAAGCAGCAATAGCAAGAATCGTACAAATAGTAGTCATCTTAGCCATAAAAGCAAAGGTCTCTTCATAATTGACACCATATTCCTGATAACTCCCAAGTGCAACAAGGCGAGCTTTGTAACAATCCAGACTTCCATGAGATCAACCTTGACTGAGTAAACCCATTTACAACCCAGAGGAACAATGGTGGGAGGACAAGGCTCAATGTCCGAAGTGTGATTGGCCTCTAGAGCGGCAATTTCTTCCTGCATAGCTTGTCGCCAACAATCATGCTTGGCAACGTGTGAGTAGGAAGTGGGAATATCTAAATTGGACAATGCAGTAGTAAAAGCTGAAAAAAAGTTACCAGAACTTGAAGAGGGAAACCCATACCTGTCCGGGGGTACAAACACTCGAGAAGAGCGTCGTACCAAAGGCTCTGGAGGTGCTGCAACTGACTGAATCTGGAGCGTGGTAGGATCAGATATTGGATGAGCTACCGGAAGAGATTGTGGGCGGGGGCGCCGCGCCATGTATACACAATACCCAATTTAAAACGAGAACTGACTGGATGAGGATCCGAAAACTGCTCCTTAAAGGAGGGGAAAATCACAGTAGAAGAGGAGGGTACAGAGGACATAGGAAAGAAATGTTGATTTTCAAAGAAAATATCATTCCTAGAAATGCATGTACGATGTAATGTAGGATCATAGCAAATAAATCCTTTTTGACACACATTGTATCCCAAGAATGCACATCGAACAGATTGAGCTGATAATTTATGTCGCTCATGAGGAGGTAAATGAACAAAACATACACAACCTAAGGTACGTAGGTTATCGTAACTAGGTTGCTTAGCAAATAATGGAAATAGGGAGAACCCATGAGTAGGACTTGAGAAGGTAAACGATTAATCAAGTAAGTAGCAGTTTTTAGAGCCTTAACCCAGAACAAGGATGGAACAGAGGATTCCAACAAGAGAGTACGGACCACATCTAGGAGACAACGATTTTTTCGTTCGGCTACTCCATTCTGTTGGGGAGTAGCAGGACATGAAAGTTGATGAATAATGCCTTTAGAAGCCAAAATGCCTGAAACTTAGTAGACACATATTCACCGCAAGAATATGTGCATAATGTCTTAATAGAAGCAGAAAGTTGATTGTCAACATATGCTAAAAACTCAGTGAAAGTACGAAAAACCTCATATTTAGAGCGAAGAAAGTAAACCCAAGTAAATCTGCTAAGATCATCAATGAAAGTCGCATAGTATTTAAATTTTTCATCTGAACTAACTGGGGAAGGTCCCCAAACATCACTATGGATAAGCTCAAAACACTGAGAAGCTCTACTAGCATGCAAAGGGAAGGGAAGAGTTTTGCTTTTACCAAGTTTGCAAGAGGCACACTCAAGAGAAAAAAGAAGAATGTTCTTTATTATCAAGTAAACCAGAGTTCAATGCATAAGATAAGATCTGAGTATTGGGATGCCCTAAACAACGATGTCACACCATACTAAGATCTGAAACATTATTACAAGCAAAAGACTTAATAGAAGAAACTGGAGAATGTGCTGGAACAGCAAGCGTAGTGGAAACAAGTGCCCCACTATAGGTCCCTTCGCGATCGGCTCCCCCGTTACCTGGTCCTGCACAACACAACCATTACCAAAAAAATTAATAGCACAATTGTTATCAACTAACTGACCAACAAAAATAAGATTTGTGGAAAGCTGAGGAGCAAGAAACACATTAGTGAACTTAGAAGAGGCATCTCCGACAGCAGCTATTGGCAAATAACTGCCATTGGCAGTTTGAATAACAGATTGACCAGCATAGGGCCGAACATAACACAAGGTAGTGGGATTATTCATCATGTGATTAGAGGCACCCGAGTCCACATACCAGAGATTAGTAGAATTGTTACCTTGGAGCACCATTACTGATAATGCCGAAATTAGCATATGTTGCACCATTTCAGGTGTGCAGTAATTCGCTGGAGGAGGTGCAGAAACAGAGAAGTCACCTGGAGAAGAGCCAAAGGCCACAAAAGTCACTATGGGAGGTACACTAACAGAAGTCTGGAATGCCTAGGCCTGACGATTCTGCGGGCAGATATGACATTTTTGATAATGTGACCCTTCTTCTTACAATAAGAGCAGAATTTCTTAGAACAATTAGCAGCTATATGTCCACATTCTTTGCAGCAAAAACACTGCAAAGTACTCGAATGTGTAGGCGGTCCTCGTTGTTGAGCAGCACAAGCCACAGGGACAGACCCAGAACTACCATGAAATTGTGCTAGAGTAACTTGAGTTGTTCTTCACAAAGTAACTCACCAAAACAAACATCCATAGAAGGAACAGGAGAGCAATTTAGCAGAGACGAGCAAACAGATTCATACGCAGGATGGAGTTTCATAAGAAATTGATCACGACGAATAGTCTCGTGAAGACGTTGAATAATGGGAAAAGGACAGGCACCGTTATCTTTATGATATACTGTTTTAAATAAGTACGCGTGGATTGAGCGGTGCAATAAGGTCGCAAGTTGGGGACAATATGTGGCTCAACCGAGCCAAGAAGCCAAGACATAATCCGAATATCAAGCACAGCCCATGAAGGACAAGTTGTGGTCTCCTTAGATTTATCAGGATTGGGTGCACAATTTGTGCCATCAATATGACCCCAAAGATCTTTTCCCTTCAGGAAAAGTTCAAATTGAAAAGCTCATGTAGAATAATTGTTGCCGGTAAACATGGCACACACAGGTGCGGAGTCCATGCTAAATAATGGAGAAAATCGAGAAGCCCAAAAAAACAGACTATGCCGAAAGAAACAGACCACCAGAAAAACTAGAAGCCCAAAATAAATAACGCAGGTACAAAAAAAAACCAAGAACAACCTCCTTTGCACTAAAAAATTAAATCTTGAACCAAAAACTTGCTGTGCCGAGAAGATAAGAGCCAGAAACAGCAACGGAAAGTTGTTGCCTGCTTGCCGAGAGTGACAAACAGCAACAGAAACTAGAGAAATAAGTGGCAAACCAGAAACCTGTTGTGCCTGTTTGTCGAAAGTTACAAGCCTGTTTGCCAATAGTCACAAACAGCAACAGAAATTGGAAAAATAAGTGGCAAACCAAAAACCTGCTGTGCTTGCTTGCCGAAAGTCACAAACAGCAACAGAAAATTGTTGCCTGCTTGCTGAGAATCGCAAGGACATAAACTGGAGAAATAAATGGCACCCAGAAACCTGCTGTGCCGACAGCCACACAGCCATAGAAGTACCGAAAGAACAAAGAAAAATTCCAGAAGAGAAAACAAAACCACAACAGCCACGAAACCGAGAAGACAAAAAATCTAAGGAAAATAAAAAACCTAGCAGTCGGCTGGCTCTAATACGATGTCAAATATTTTGTGAATGGCAGAATGAATTGGCCTTGAGTTCTGTATATTATATAGGGACTTTACAAGAATGCTATACATGGAAAGTAAATAAGGACTAGCATGATTCTAGCCCTATACAAGTAAATTATAATCTATCAAGCTCTATACATGTAAACTGAATATATGCTAACTATACAAAATAATGAATTGAAATATAAGGAAATAAATGTGGGCTAAAGTAAGGAAAGAAATCTTGTGCTTTGCTGTTTGCTGTTCTGTTGATAGAAATAAGACAAAATATAGGAAATGTAATTTCAATAATAGTAGAAGGAATATTGGAGACAAAGTTAAACTTAATTATGAAGAAATCAATGGCACAAGTAAATTTCCATACCTTGGATCTATTATACAAGCTAATAGAGAAATTGAAGAAGATATAATACATAGAGTTAAAGAAGGTTGGGTAAAATGGAGAAGTGCTTCGAGTGTACTTTGTCATCATAGAATACCCTTAAAATTAAAAGGAAAGTTTTATAGGACGACTACAAGACCAGCTAAGCTATATGGATCAGAATGTTGAGTGACTAAGAAACAACATATCCAAAAAGTAAAGGTTGTCAAGATAAGAATTCTTAGATGGATGAGTGAATAATGCTAAAAGATAAATTAAGAAATGAACATATTCGCGGTAAGTTAGGCATAGCTCCTATAGAAGATAAGGAAGGAACGACTCAAATGGTTTAGACACTTGCAATGTAGACCACATAGTGTGTCAATGAGGAAGAGTGATTTAGTTATTGTGAGGGGCAATAGAGGGCGTACGGGTAGACCTAAAGTAACTTGGAATGAGATAGTGAGTAAAGATTTAATAGTCCTGAATTTTTCAAAGAAAATTGTCCATGATCGCATAAATTGGCGGAATACGATTCATGTAGCCAACTCCACCTAGTGGGACTTAAGACTTGGTTTGTTGTTGTTATATTTGAAAGGTATGCTACGAGATCCTAGGAAGTTGGGGTTCACTGATGATTGAAATGGTATAAAAAAAGTAAAGGGAACATGGTTTTAAATCGCGGTAGTGGGTAGGGTAACGTAACGGTAACAGCCGTGAATTTTTTTGAAGCACGCACAACCTTGTGCATATTAGCGTACTTGCATGTTTTAAACTTTTGGCCCTTCATAGAAAGAGTTTTAGTGTACTTTGAATCCTTTAGTTCAGGTAACTAAGTTATTTGGTAAGGGCAACAAGTTTACATTTGTTTTAAACCACCATTGATAGAAAAATTACATGTGTGTGCATATTTATTCTTCTCATTGTTCTTATCTGTAATAAATTCTTATGTGTGCTAAATTAATTAATAATACAAAATACATTATACACTCCATTAATCTATTAGACACATAAGACAGACGAATAATACAAATATAAAATAGCTAGAAAAGAAAGAAGACTAAAGTTGAAAAATATAGAACATAAATATCACATTACTAACATCATCAAAATAAAATATTTTTCTAACAAGTTAGTATTTTCAAATTGTTAATTAATACATCTCTTGCAAGTATTTAAAGAAATAGTAAATTTTGTATCTTTGTCATCCTCATTATAATCTTTTCCCCCTCTCACCACATGGTATATTGAGAATAATTTATGAAAGAGAAGGAAAAAGTGAGAAGATAAAGTAAAAAACTAAAATAATTTTTTTTGGTATAACAGTCCTATAGCGGTTACATAACGGTTGTAGTGGCCTTTATGTAACAGTCGCGGTCCATAACGGCCACTACAGCCGTGATTTTTCTTCCCACCAATTTCGCGGTGTATATCGGTATCGATAACCCAAAAAACTGTTACGTAACGACATTACATAACGGTCGTAGCCATTATTTAAAACCATGAAAGGAAACAACATGGCAAAATTGGTAGATATTGCAAACCTAATTGGCTTTAGTGATTTTTAAAAATCATGCTTGGCAAAATCAAGCAATCCTAAGCTAGATCCTATTGTCTAGAAGCAAAAAAGAGTTCATGGTACATATTACCCAAGTCACAGTGAGATTTTACGCCTCGGGCTTTTTTGCATTCATAATCAGATCTAAATCACATGCACCTTAAATAGAGGCCTTAATGTTCAAATAGAATGGCAATCCAATTACTACTTCGGAAAAATTTGTTCGATTTAAAAGACAACTTTCATCGGTGATGTTAACTGCACTAAGTTTACTACTAATCTAAAACGAGATAAAGTAGTCATTACCAACAAAACAAACATTCTATGCAAAACAAAAATACAACCATACCAGGAGAATTTTGTGAGCCAGAAATTGACAAGGTATCTGAGCTCATTAGATTTGTAGGAACATTTCCTTTGTCCAAGGAATTCATTTTTTGCAACCTCGGCCTCTTTGAGAACAACTCCGGTTGGCTATGGATGCTTTCCTTTTCCTCCTAACAATAGGAACTAGCTTAGCTCATAAAAATTTATTTTGCAAGTACCATGCAATGAGAAAGAAACTATAGAAAATCACTAAATCTAGAAAATATTAGCCATTAGATAGCTTGGCATAATTTGTTGGGCTTAACTACTAGAAGCCTACCTGCATTCAAGCTTAAGCTTTTATTTCATTTCTTTTAGCATTTGAAGGGTTTAGATGTATGCTACAAGTACAATTTTTTTAAGTATGATTTTTACACTCCCACATAATAGACAGTTGGTTTATCTTCAATTAATTTGAGTTCAATTATTCACTATTTGACAGTAAATATGGTGAATATTTTTTTCCTATAAATTATGTTTCAAGTTTCAAAAGCATGAAATGTTTTTTAGAGGTAATAAAATGGCATAAAAAGCTGTTTTAACAGCTTTTCAAAGCATACCATAATGGATGAAACAGATGTCAATCAGAACACTCAGGGATATTGTCCTGCAATAGTGGCAGAAGGCATCCATACTGCTGTGTATCTCTGTTACATGATGGTAAGGTTGATTTCTAAAACCAGGGGAACAACAACTGGGTTCATAATAGACCACCACACTCCATAAAGCCCTGATATTCTTTTTAGGAAGTAAGCTCCATGTATTAAATCAAAAGGGTACAAGTGCAAGATATAAATATGATACAAGATACAAGGGAATTTAACAGGCTGAACACTTCACACCTTCTGAAAGGTTGTATGGAACAAGTTATAGCACTCTTGTTTAACTAGTCAGCCAAAAGTATATTACAATTTCACAACATGAACAAATTCATAACCATCAAATGCAGAGTAAATGAGAAGTCATTCTTCACATCCAACTTGTACAAGGGCCAATCAAAATTAACAGCCAAAGAGATGAATAAACAAACAGAATTTAGTCAAGCAAAAAGATAGAAAGTCTCAAAATAATCAATACCATATGTTGGGTGCACCCCTTGGCCAACAATTGAGCCTTAAGTTGTTCAATAGAGCCGTTAGGAAGATATTTGATTGGGTAGAACCAACATACCTAACCAATTCTTTACCAAGTGGAAGGTCCACCAAGTCCCATGTCCCTCCAGTGGTAAAGGCATCCATTTCTACATCCATTGCATGCTTCCACCTAGGGTTAGCAAGTGCTACAACATGAGAGGAAGGGATAGAAACTTAGGAAATAGACAAGGCAAAAGAACTCATAGGACTAGGAAGGTGAAGAACTGAAACATAATAAGCAATATGATAAGCAACTAAGGACCGTTGAGCATATGTTTGAGTACCTTATTGGTGAGCAATGGGCAAATCCAATTCACATTTGGGTGGATCTCCAAAGCTAGAAGTTGAAACAGTGATGGCAAGAGGAGGTGCCTGTATGGTGGTAGTGATGTCTATGCTAGCTTTTCATTGTTCATAAACCTTCAATTGTTTCTCTAGATCAATAATTAATGGTTTGGAAGAGGAGCAAAAGATTTTTCGAGAGGTATAAGGATGGGAATAGCATCAACACAATAGGGGAGACCATAAATCGTTGATGGAATCAAAATAGATTAATCCAAGGAGGACCCAACACTAGAGAAATAGGGCATCTCCTCAAAAAGGTGACATCAGCACTAACACATTTCATACGAGTGTAGGGATCATAACATCTGTATCCTTTCTGAGTTTATTGAGTTCCCAACAAAGAAACACTTAACAGCATGAGGAGAGAACTTGTGCTAACTAGTATGTCGAACATGAACAAAACATGTACCCCAAAAACACGAGGCACAACAGAGAACATGAATGTTTCTAGGTACACAATGGAGAAGGAAATTTTTCCTCCTAGAACACTTGAGGGCATCCTGTTGAGCACAATACAAGCTTTAAAAAGAGCATTGGTCCAAAAGGTCTTAGGAATATGCATATGAACGAGTAGAGAACATGCTATGTCAAGTAAATGTCAATTTTTTCATTCAGCTACTCCATTCTGCTAAGGGGTATGTATACATGATATTTGATGAATAATCCCTTTGGCCAAGCAAAAAGATTGAAACTTATTTTGAACAAATCCAAGTGCACTACTAGATCAAAAAAATTGAATATCAAGGCCAAATTGAGTTTTTGTTTCCTAGTAGAATGGAGTGAATACACTAAAAAATTTATACCTATCTGTTAACAAATAGATCTAGGTCATATGCAAAAAAAAAATCATCCACGAAGGACACAAAATATTGATCCTAGTAAAATTATTGATTCTACATGGACCCTAAATATATGAATAAATAAGAGAAAACAATAATTTACTACGAGACTCAACTCTAGATGGAAAACATGTCCTAATATGCTTTCCCAACTATCACGTACAACATTCAAAATGAGAGACAGACTTGAACATAGGAAAACCTTGTTATAGTTTTTGACGAGATGGATGACCCAAACGAACGTGACACTAATCAAGAGAAACACCATGAGTAGAAATTGAGTAAGTTGTATGACAAGAATTGGACCCACCATGACCTTTATCCAAAAAGTACAAGCCATCCTTCTCAAACTTTCCACCAATCCTCTTCTACGTCCAAAGATCCTGAATAACACAATGAGAAGGAAAGAAGGTCACAAAACAGTTACAAGGCTTAGTTAATTGACCAACTGATAAAATGTTTGAGGGAAATTTAGGCACATACAACACAAATGAAAGAGGAATTGAAAGAATTGAGAGAAAATAGCCAACAAAAGGAATTGAGAGAAAAAAGCCAAAACCAGAAACCGAACCATCAACTAGAGTTACCTTCGTGCGTAAAGTAGTGGGGTTCAAGGACTAAAACAAATTAGGACTAACATATGGGAGGAGGCATTAGAATCTATAACCCAAAGTGAGGAGGATGAAGAGGATAGAAGCCTGATTGTATCTAAATGGGCCAAAATAGTACTAGATGTAAAATACTAAATTTGGAGTTGTTGAACCATGCAAAAAAAGATCGTTAAACTCCTCTCAAGACACAGTGAATGATGTGCTCAACTCCCTCGTAGAGTGGCTAGGTGTGTTTAAAGTGTTAATAGTAGAATCGCCCCTTGCAAGAGATTTGTTGGCCCAAGTTGGTCTCCCAAGGAGATCCCAACAATGATCAATGGAATGATTTTCTTTGCCACAATGTGTGCAAATGTGAGAACTGCCATGTCGAACTCCTCATCATGATACACAATTACTACCACGACCACAATCCAAACCTCATCCTCATTCTCCAAAACTTTCCTATTACGGTTAGAGGTATTATCCATGGTTGAATTACCATGGGAAGGAGCTTGAGAAGAAGTCAGACAGCACATACTAGCACAAACAGCACTTTCAGAAATTCAAAAACCAGAACTTACAACACTTCATACCCCCCCCCCCCCCCCTCCCCCACAAAAAAAACCCAGAACTTCAAGAGGCAGCTGACAACAGAACTGAACTTACAATATCCTAGGAAGAATTACTTAAACACCAAGAACAGAGCAGATTACAGCAAAGTACTACGAACATTTAATAATCAACCTGCAGCAGCTCTAGGCATTATGGCTGCTAGAAACTCGAAATGAATGCAAAAAAGGCGAGAAATAAGTATTTGAACACCAATCAAAACCAACCATCAATTGCTACAAGATGATAAGCAATCAATCACAAACACGCGGCATCAAAACGACATCATCAGCAAACCACAAACAGAGTGACAGAGGAGGAGGAGCAGCAGCAGCAGCGTACTGGAAACAGAGTATTTCTGGCTTCACATCAGCATCACCAGGAAAACACACAGCTTCCTGCCAAGGATGCTGCACAACCTAACCCAGAGGAAGGGTGTCCTTAAACAACTCTCAAACCAACCACAAAATCAGATTTGAGGACTGATTAGGGGAGGATAAGAAAAAAAAAAATGAAAAACAGAGTATGAAAACCAATTCAGATAAATCAGATTTGAAGGAGATGTTGTAAAGTTAGAGATGGAGGAGAGAAGAAGATAAGGAGAGAAGAGAAGAGGTGAAGAAATAATAATAATAATAAGTCTTAAGGACAAAATAACCCCATTAACTAAAATAACATATTCTCTTCTAATAGAAGCCTTACAAGCAAATGTAGTCCTTGCCACACCCACAGTTGCCCACAGTTGCCACTGATTTGGGTCCCATCATCACCACGAATCTAGCTGCTACTTGTTGGGAGAGAGAGGATAGAGAAGGAAAAAGGCAAATAGGGAGAAGGCAATCGAAGAGTGTGGTCTTTGTGCTAATTAGCGTCAACGCTCCCTCAAATGACATTAAGCAACCAATTTGTTGCTGACAGAATAAGACCCATTTGAAGGACATTTAGAGATACAACCAACCAATCTCTTAATTTGGAGTTTATGAAGTGAACAAGCCCTATTTAGAGCCCATTCACAGCAAATAAACGCCTCTTGAGACTACCCTCACTGCCACTTACCACTTATCAGTAATTTTAGTCTGGCCTATAGATAACCCTTGATGAGGTGTTTCCATGGCTCACATTCATTATAGAGAACCTGCTCTAGTACCAAATGTTATGAAACAAATATGCATCCAACACAAAGGCAAAAACCAATTGACAATGGAAGAATAGCCCATTGCTTCATATAATAGACTTGTATTTCTTTGCTCCCTCAATTTTATTTTCACATGGTACATTTGGGCTTATACACCATCCATTCCCTTTCTTCTCCTTTCTCCTCCACCCCCATCTTGAAACACAACTACAACAAAACCAAGCCTCAATTCCCACTAGGTGGGGTCGGCTATATGAATCCTTTTCTGCCAATTTATACGATCATGAACCATTTCTTTTGACAGATTCAGGGATATTAAATCCTTACTCACTATCTCCTCCCGAGTTATTTTAAGTCTACCCCTACCCCTTCTAATGCCCCCCACGGTAACTAACTCACTCTTCCTCACTAGTGCACTATGTGGCCTACGTTGCAAGTGTCCATACCATCTGAGTCGTCCCTCCCTTATCTTATCTCCTATAGAAGCTACACCTAACTTACCGCAAATATGTTCATTCCTTAATTTATCTTTCAATGTCATATCACTCATCCATCTAAGCATTCTCATCTCGGCAACTTACATTTTGGATATTATGTTTCTTCGTCGCCCAACATTCTGATCCATATAGCATAGCTGGTCTTATAGCTATCCTATAAAACTTTCCTTTTAATTTTAAGGGTATTCTACGTTCATGGGGCGCACTTGAAGCACCTCTCCATTTTACCCAACCTGCTTTAACTCTATGCATTACATCATCTTCAATTTCTCCTTCAGCTTGCATAATAGATCCAAGTGTATCAAAATCTACAAGTGTTATTTATTTCTTCATCATCAAGTTTAACTTTGTCTCTAATATTCCTCCTATCATTACTAAAATAACATTTCATATATTCCGTCTTATTTCTACTTATCCTAAAGCCTCTAGATTCCAAAACTTCTCTCCATAATTCTAACTCAGCCTCTACCCTGTCCTTAGTTTCATCAATTAATACAATATCGTTGGCAAATAACAAACACCATGGAACCTCATTTTGAACACCCTAAGTCAGTTGGTCCATCACTAAAGCAAAAAGATAAGGACTCAAAGCAGATCCTTGATGTACACCTATGGTGATTGGAAATTCTCTAGTTTCTCCATCTATAGTCCTTAGACTAGTCATTACTCCATCATTCATATCCTTAGTGACATCAGTATACCTACTACATACTCCCTTTTTTTCTAAAACACACTATAGAACTTCCTTAGGTATCCTATCATATGTTTTCTCAAGGTCAATGAATATCATATGCAAGTCCCTCTTCTTTTCCCTAAACTTTTCCATTAATCTTCTTAAAAGATACATAGCTTCTGTGGTAGATCTCCCAGGCATAAAACAAAATTGATTTTCTGAGACCTTCGTTTCTAACCTTAATCTTTGTTCAACCACCCTTTCCCATAGTTTCATCGTATGACTCATAAGTTTAATTCCACGATAGCTATTATAATTTTGTATATCTACTTTATTTTTGTATATAGGTATTAAAGTGTTTTTCTAACATTCATCTAACATTTTCTTAGTTTTTATAATTGCATTACATAAATTAGTTAACCATATAATTCCATTATCACCTAAGCATTTCCAAAATCAAATTGGGATGTTATCTGGTCCCATAGCTTTCTCATTTTTCATTTTTTTAGTGCAAACTTAACTTCGTTAACTCTAATTTTGAGAATAAATCTCATATTTTTAGTCTTTTCCTCATTTGACAATTCTAAGTTTAAGCCTTCTATTTGGTTTTCATTAAACAACTTACTAAAGTAACTTCGCCATCTTTCTTTAATCTCTTCGTCCTTAACCAAGACATTATCATCCTCACTTTTTATACATTTTACATTTCTTAAGTCCTTACTCTTCCTTTCTCTAGCTTTAGCAAGTCTAAATATATCACTTTCCCCTTCTTTGGTATCTAATCTATCATACAAACTATTAAATGATCTGTATTTAGCTTCACAACTGAATGTATAAAACAGAAAAACAAATAAATAAATAAATAAAATAGCCCTGTCTTCCAGCTCTTCCATGATAGCAGGTTATTAACAGTGTAGGATATTAGCCTTAGTGGCTACATGTTCTTAATTGTCATGTTTTGATGATAACAATCCATTAGTGGTTCTAGGAGATCTAATCTTTGCATATCAAGTACAAACACAAATGCAAAGATTAATTAAAATCTAAATAGGCTAAACATCATCAAAAAGGGGGAGATTGTTAGCCTTAGTGACTACATTGTTTAATGTATTTTGATGTTATTAACCTATTTGTGGTTCCTAGTGTATCCTATCTTTGCATATCATGTTTAGTACAGGTACAAGTGACAAATACATGAAGTGCTTGATCAAAGGCAAAGATCGGACCGAGTAGACGTCAAGTAGGAAAGATAAAAAGGACACGAACTCGAAAGAACTCAAGCACATCCATGGAAGTTTAATGTAGAATTATATGCAATGGGGAGTGTTTGAGGTAGTATTCATTGTAACTTTTGCGGTTTTGTTTCATGCATGATTTTTGAGCAAAAGTTAAGCAAAATGCACATGCATACTAGGGCAAAAGAGTATATAGGATTTCACTAAGTCACAAACTCAATACTCATGGTTTTCAAAGATAAACAAAGAGTTTGACAAGAATATCCTATACTCAAATATGTTTTCATAAGGGACAAGTTTTCAACATCTTAGTATTGCAAACTTTTAAATACTTGGTCCCAGTTTTGTCAAAACAAGTTTTATGTCCTAAAGCCCCAAGAAAGTCAAGTATATTTTTATAAAGGACATACTAGCATATAAGATATAAAAATGAGCATGTGTTTCCATAAAAAAGATATCCTATATTAAAAAGAAATTTCATAAGGACAAGTTTTAAATTATATTAGTGTTATAATCTTTTACAAACTTGGTTCTAATTGGGTTTAAAACCTCAGTTATGCACCTCTCAAATTTCTAGAACACCTTTCGGTATTTGGGGCATAACTTTTGGTAGAAAACTCCAAAAAGGGCGAGCTTGGAGTCTATGGAAAGTTAAGAAAAAAAGCCACAACTTTCATGTTGAAGACTGTCAGGAAAAAAAGTCGACGGTTTCAAAAAACCATCGACAGTTTGGGACGATGACAAAACACCAACGAGCAACAAACGGCTAGTTTTCAAAATAGTTTTTTAATAAACCCCCCAACGGCCATATAACAGCTAGTTCGCCCTTTTGCCTATAAATACAAGTCCATAGACTTGATTAAATATGATTTTGGAGATTTTACAAGTTCTTAGTGAAAAATATCTTTTTATACAAAACCTACGCACTTTGCATCTTAGTTCTTCATCACAATTGCTCAACTCTCTCTTGCTCTCTAAATTGTGTTTGATTCATTCCTTAAGAGACTAGTGTGAGATTTGTATTGTAAGTGATATTAGCTCAATCAAGGAGCATTTCTTTGTATTCAATCATCTTCTTGTAAAAGGTTCTTTGTGAACCGTTTGGTGAAGGTTCTTGGTGAACTGACTTGCAAGGCATCTTGGTGATCCTTGTGGCTCTTGGTGAGCACGGTAGGGATTTGTTCCCGATTTTAGGGATTTGTTCCCAAGTGTAAAGTTTCTCTGCCGATGAAGGAGTTTATAGTGGAATCCTCGAATTGGTCTCAAAGCGTTGATGTAGGCTTGGTACCGAACCACATAAAAATACCGGTGTTAAGCTTTCTCTACCCTACTCTTTAATTTGTGTCTTGTGCTTGATTTACATTTGATATATTGAGATATAATTGCTTGCAATCTTGCCAAGGGTTTTGTTTTGTAGATAAAATCAAAATATGCGAAAAGGGTCCATTCACCCCCCCCCCCACTCTATATACTCCCAGGCCGACAAGTGGTATCGAAGCATACCACCAACTTTCACAGGAGTTAAGATGGCAAACTGAAGCTAAAACTCTGAATTATCAACAGTGTTTAATCTTTCAAAGAGAGATGATCATATAAATGTGATTTGACATGAGATGTCCTCATATTGTATCCAAATTATCAATAGTGTCAAATCTTCTAGAGAGAAATGGTCATATGAATGTGGTCCAATTTAAAGATAGTCCAAGGGAGTGCACCAAGGTTGAGGGGGGGCGAGGTTTTTAGAGATTTCAAAAAAGGCTGGGATATTTTAAATTAATGAATAAAACAAAATGACAAGAGTGCGTGTGCATGTGTGAGACATGCACACTCATGTATTTATGCGTGTATAGACAGATCTCTCTGTATGTCGGGCCAAATGCTAGCAACTTAGATGTGGCTTTACACAATTAGGTTCTAGAAGTCCAAAAGCCATGTCCGATAGGAAGAACAAAAAACCCAAACTATACATTTGAACGTCGGAGTGAAATGGAAATTTCAATCTATTTTAGCATGGCTTTCAATTCTTTAATCCATTTAATTCCCAATCCATTCCATTCCGCGAACCAAGCAAAATGTTACGATAGACATCCAATTACTAAATGTGACACACAAGTGCAAACACTAAAAAAAAACAGAGGGGGGGGGGGGGGGGAAGACAGCATATGATGGGACATTTCTATGTTGTATTAGCACAAGTTTCTGCATGAATATCACCAGAGGCTCTTTAAACAAATCAGGTTGAAAAAGAGGCTCTTTAAATATAGCGGGTTGAAAAGTAAATTCACGCCAACATAAATGAGAAGACACAATATAGATGCCCAAAACTGACTCTTGCAGCAACCACATGTCTTCTCAAGAGAAAAGAGAAGGTAATGACATAGAGCTTCAGAGATATCTAACCAACCACGCCTTGTGTTCAAATTTTTTTCTTACAGGCTGTTCAATTTAAAAGCTAGGGTATTACCCACAATACGCCCAATTCAATGTAACAATATTAACATGAAAAAGAAAATAATATTATGGGCAATAACAGTTAACTTAATTTCTATGATACACACTGTTTGCAACAAGCAGGCTTACCTGTTTGACTGATATCATTTTAGTCAGTTGATACGAGCGCTCTTGCTCTGGAGGAATATAAAAAAAAAAACATGGAAATGCAGTTAATTTCAATATAAACCTATTCTGATTTGCCTTGGGGCAATTGATTGCAAAAAAACAGACACTAGGAAGTCAAAATGCATCATATAGGGTAAGCTTTGAAGCAATAAAAGCAAATCACGCAATCATACAAAAGAAAGATTACAGAGGTTAAGGGCCCATTTAGTTGTAGAAAACAGTTTCTGTTTTTAACTAGTTTTCCAAAATTTATAAAAATTTTAGCTTATTTTTTAGTTTCTCAAGATTCATATTAAAAAGGTTGGGGGGGGGGGGGGGGGAAGTTTATTTAAATGTGCAAAACAATTTTTCATTTTTTATTTCTAGATTTCAAAATAATTACAAAAAGAAAACTTTTTTGCAATTTTTCAAAAATTATATAAGGCTATATTTGAGATCATGAATTTTGAGGCTTGAATTTGGATTGTGTGGGTTTAGAAGGAGCTCTATACATAATTCATACAAATTAAACTCTAGGATCCAAATTTCATGCTCCCATATGCAAAGTAAGACATAAATTTTATAAAAATAAGGGCAAAAGCCACTCACCTCGCTTGAGGTTTGCCAAAAAGACAAAATCCTCCCCTAAGGTTTCAAAAATGCCATACACCTCCCCTGAGGCTTCAAAAATACCAAAAACCTCCCTTGAAGTTTGCCAAAATAATAGAAACATCCATCAAAAAACATATCTTTTGTAAATTACAAGGGAAGGTTTGTGTCTTTTCGACAAATCTCAAGGGAAGTCTTTGGAATTCTTGAAACCTTATGGGAGGTTTCTGAAATTTTGAAACCTCAAGGGGAGTTGGTGTCTTTTGCCATTAAAATAATAAAAAGATGTTTTCCAAGTTTTCTGTATAAATTTGGAGAATTGGAAAACACGGTGGAATTTTTGTAATTATTTGAAAAATTAGAAATGAAAAATAAAATTATTACCATAAGAAAATAGTACCAAAATTGTTTATTGTTGTTCATTTATTTCATACAAATATTGGAAGAATGAAAAATTTGCTAACTTTTTCATAATTTTTTGGGAAAATAAAATAGAAAATAAAAATTATTTCCCACAACTAAACAAACCCTAATGGTGGGGGGAGGGTTCTACACCCCATCCATCCTCAAACATCTGTAGTTAAAAATAATATTATATCTCTTAAAATGGTAACTTTTGAATCTTTCCACATCAATTTAGTGACACCCAACCTGTCATCATTCCTAGTCCCAAAAGCATTGTACTTGAACTTTCACCAACCTGACCTAACAACAAAATCTCTTTCTTTCTTTTCACCAAACTAACCACATGGCTTTCTTAGAAGTCTTGTTTTAATTCTCTTCAAAAGATATATTTTATTGTTTCCTTTCACTCCTAGTTGCATATGTTCTGAGATAAAGTAACACAAACACAAAAGATACCAAGATACATCAATTACTTGTTCTCTTATCAGCTATCAAGATAATCAGCTCTCATCGATCCTATAAACTTGTTCGAGGAAAGACACTGCATAGGAACAACTAACTTCCTTCTCTTATGGATATGAATTGTAAGTGTTGAAGTATTGTGTAAATTTGAGAGAAACTTAAAAAGTATTGAGAGACTGCTATTTATACTAAGCCTAAGGCTTCCAAGCGAAACCAACTCCTACTTGCACATAAACCCCTCTAAAAACAACTTACCTTCTAAACCACACCAAAAATAACTCCCATCACAAAAGTACCCCTGAAAATTACAAACTGACCCCACAAAGATAATTTGACCAAAATAAACCCAAAATTCATAAACACTCTAGTTTCATAAATAACAACACTTGACATAAAATAAATAAATAAATAAAGATTACAGAATTGCACCATTTCCCCTCTGTAGAGAGGACTCGCCTCCATGTGAGTTGTTTTGCTGCCCATCACATGTCAGTGCCAATCTTCTTGAATTCCTCCCTGCTAATAAACTAGCCCTAGTCTTAGATCAGGTCTGCCAGGCAATTTTACCAAGAAACTGAAATAAACTCCAGCCCTAGTCTTCACCTCTCACACATGTATGACAGCGTCAATTTTTTATGCCTTGCTAGAAGTGACTTTGGAGGAGTTCTTGCACTCAATAATTTGCATATCACCATGACTGTGTACAAGTCGGCCACACTAATGATTGGTGATATATCCAAGCCATAAGAGAGTTCAACTTCATAGGAATTTTCACCAAATTTGCACAACACTTTGCATGGTCCAATCTTTTGACTTTTCAACTTGTGGAAAGCACCTGCTGGAAATCTCTCTTTTCGAAGGAAAACCATCACCCAGTCACCAACCTGATACTCCTTTAAGTGCCTATGATGCTTAGCAGCTTTCATATAGAGTTGGTTCACACTTTCAAGCCTCCTCGAATTCTTGCTTGGAATTCCTTTAGATTTTCAGCATAAGCAATAGCATCATCACTGGACCTTGATTGGTTTAAAGACATCCACAAGGACAGCAACCTGATTTGGACTTCTACCAAACACCACCTGAAGAGGACTTTGACTCATAGATCAGTTAATGGCACCGTTATAAGAAAAAATTCAGCTTGTGGAAAGATCAAATCCTATTGCCAAATATTGTCCTTTTCAGGAAACCGCAATAAATTCCCCAAACTTCTGTTCACCACTTCAATTTGCCCATCTGTTTGAGGGGTATAGCACTGTCATGCCATAATTTTGCAGCCAATAATTTCCATAAGGTCTTCCGAAAGTGCCTGACGAACTTTGTCTCTCGATCAGATATGATAGTCTTTAGACCAATGTAATCTAACCACTTCTCAAAAGAAGAGAGTAGTCACATGGGTTGCATCCATTGTCTTCTTATGCAGTAAAGTGAGCCATCTTTGAGAACCGGTCCACAGCTACAATGATGGAGTCAACACCCTAGTTGTTCGTGGCAACCCAAGCACAAAATCCATGCTAACATCAATCCACGGGGCTGTAGGTATTGGCAAAGGAGTGTAAAGACCAGTATTCTGCTTCTGCCCCGTTGAAACTTGGCAAGTGCAACACCGATCAACATACTTATACACATCTCGACACAAGGCCAAAACAACCTTTCAGCCACTAAATTTGGCATCTTACTTCTGCCAAATTGACCTCCTAAATCTTCCCCATGCAATTTAGATATCAAGTACTCCCTGATAGAACCTTCACGAATGCATAGCTTAACACCCTTGAACAAATACTCATCTTTCACCACAAATTCAACACACGCATCATGATTCCTAGCTACAAATTTCTCAAGACGTTCTAAAAAATAAGGGTTTTGCTATAGTTCCTTGATCAGATCCAACCCAACCAACACCAGTAGAAATAGATTTTAGCAAATATGCCCTTATACCCAATGCATCTGCCACCTTATTTTGCAAACCAGCCTTATGCCTCAATATGAAAGCGTACTCTGTGAGAACACCACCCATTTAGCATGGCTCCAACTTAGCTTCTTTTGGGAATTGAGATATCTCAAGGTATTGCGGTTAAAAATCAGAATAAATTCCCTTTGAATAAGGTAATACTGCCAGAATTTCAATGCTCAAATAATAGCATAAAACTCCAGGTTATAAGTAGAGTTGTTTTGCTGAGCCTTGTTGAGTTTCTCGCTGAAGTAAGCCACTGGTCTTCCTCCCTGACCCAAGTTAGCCCCAATTCCAATCTTTGATGCATCACAATCAACTTGAAAGAGCTTATCAAAGTCTGGTAAGGCTAAAATCGGAACTTGGTTCATCATATTCTTTATCTCCTCAAAGCTCCCTTCAGCCTCCAAAGTCCAACTGATTTTCCCCCCTTTGAGACACTTAGTGATGAGAGCAACTATAGTGCTGAAATTCCTTATCAATCTCTGGAAAAATGTGGCCAAATCATGAAAACTTCTGATCTCCACAATTGTTCATGGAGTAGACCTGGTTATAGCTTCAATCTTCAATGGATCAATTTATATTCCCTTCGCCAAGACAATAAAACTCAGGAATTTCAATCTGTCTGCCATGAATCTGCACTTCTTTATATCAGCAAAAGGCTGATTTTGCTGCAAGGACCGTAAGATAGCTCTCAAATGATTAATGAGACTTTGCTTGTCCACATTGTACACTAAAATATCATCAAATTAAACAATGAACTTCTCAATAAAAGGTCTTAGCACCTGATTCATAAATCTCATGAAGGTACCAGGTGCATTGGACAACCCAAAGGGAATGACCAGCCACTCATTGAGTCCTTCCATGGTTTTAAAGGCTGTTTTCCACTCATATCCAGGCCTGATTCTGCATTTGGTGATAACCACTTTTCAAGACAATCTAGGAATTAACCTGAGATCCAGCAAGCATGTCAAGCATATCATCCTGTATTTAATGATGATTTATTGATAGCTCTGCTGTCCACACACAATCTCCAAGTTCCATCCTTCTCAGGAGTGAGTAGAGTTGGTACAGCACAAGGACTTAGGTTTTCTTGAATAAACCATTTCTAAGTTCCCTAACCTGCTTTTGAAGCTCTTCAAGCTCCATAGAGGACATTCAATAGAAAGGCAAATCAGGTAAGGTACCTAGTAAAAGATTAATTTGCTGTCGTATATCCCTCATGGGAGGAAGCTCGTCAAGTAACTCATTGCATCACATTTTTAAACTCATCAAGAAATCTCCTTAACATCATTTGGGAACTCCAACTGCAGCTTCCCTTCCTTCCGAAAAGGGACAAAAACCAGCCCACTTTCCTTGCTTTCTTTAGAAAAATATCTTTTATTTAAGAGTGCAACTGAACAACCATTTTCTAGCCTCTTTATGTCATCATCCTTCATTGGCTTCAGCACAAGCTTCTTCTTTTCATTGCCATCTTTCACAAAAAATAAATAAATAAATATTCTTCATACCATCATGGATGGTGCCTCTGTTATATTGCCAAGGCCGCCCAAGAAGAATATGACGTGCGTTCATCGAAGTCACATCACAATAAATATATTCCTCAAAAGAATCAATTGAGAAATTAACAAGGCATCTTGAAGAGATGATTACCACATTCCCTTTGTTGAACCATAGAATCCGGTATGGCCGTAAATGTCTTTAGTTTCAATCCTAACTTGTCTACCATCTCTTGAGAAACTAGATCCTCCTCATTGCTGCCACCATTACTTATCAAGTTGCAAAACTTTCCACCAGCTGTACATCTATTTTGAAAGATATTTTTACTAGCCAACTATCGTTGCTGGCCAGAGAGGAAAGTAATGACTTTTGAGACTAAAGCCTCGCCAAGGACATCACCCTCAATCCCTTCTTCTGCCACACATCCTTTTCAGCTTCTTGCTGCTGCTATTGGTTCTCAAGAATTGAAAATTTCTCTTACAATCAGCCTCTTGATTTTCAGCAAGTTAACTCTACCTTCAACCCTCCCTAGACACTCATTGAACTTGTGCCTAAGCTCTAAGCATCTGTAGCATTTTCACCACTGTTTTACCCTTGTTTACTTGGGCTGCTTTACCACTATTGTTGCTGGTTGGTTGGTTAACATGTGTAGGGGCTGCTGTACAACCACCTTTAGAGTTGCCACCCACCTAACTAGTTGATACACCACTGCAGCAATCATTTCAAAGCTTCTTAGCAATGTCCCAGGCAAGTTGTGACTCAACTTTTAGAGTGAGCTGATAGGCATCACTTGCTTATAAGGCCGTTGCAAGCTTACTTGGTCTTGTATGATCATTTGGAGACTATTCACAGAGACACAAACCGTTTGAACATCTGTTTCAGCAAGATCACACCTTAATGAAAGGCTATGAAACTCTTGTGTATACTCTTTAACCAACTTCTCATGCTGCCTCAAGTTTTGAACCCTTTGTTAGAAGGTTTGCTCATAATTCCAGGGTAGGAATTGAGCCTTCAGCTTCTTTTCCATCTTGTCCTATCTTTTGATTTTCCCCTTCCCCTTACAATCATGATCATTTTAGTAATGTTTCCACCAAATAGAAGCAGGTCTGTCCTCTAAGCTTTTCTCCCATGAGCTTCACTTTCTCCTCTTCCAGCACATCTTTCCATTCAAAATAACTCTCAATCTATCAACTAAGCCCAAGAATTCTTTAGCATCCATATCACCATCAAATTTTGAAGTGTTTACTTGTACACCATACTCTTTAGAATTTCATACAGCACGTACAATGCAATCTTCCCATTTTGGAGGCCTTTCATTTTTACATCGCTTGTCATCACTAGAGCAATTTCAGTCTTAGATGCCTCATTGATTTAATTTCTTGCTCCTCGAACAAAATCATATTCATTATTGCCATCAATTCAGCAGTCTCAAGCTTGTGTAACAAGATGAGTAAGTTGTCTAACTTGCTCCTGCAGCTCTCCAAACATCTTGACAGCCACATATCTACCTCTGCAACACCTATTTCCTCTTCAACCCCTTGCGGCCATAAACCCACAAGATAGAACTAGCTCAGATACTAATTTGACGCAAACCGGTGTAGGAATAGAAGAGAAATTGACAAATAAAGACTGAGATTTCATAATAATGATTTAGCAACCTTTCTAGATTCAAATAACTACTCAACCTCAAAATGATAAAGAGATTATTGCAGTTCATGGCAATTTCTAGGCACAACAGCGAGTTAATCCTCATATCAACTGCTGTTTTAGCACAGTTTCAGAACAGTAACAGTGGATTTTTGCAAGTCTCTCACGCCTTTAGCAACAATGGAGGGCTTGGTAGGCACCACAGGATCAAATCCTCAAAACCCAAGCCTCCAAATCTTCAAACCCTAACTGGTATAGAGCTGGTCTCTACAGAGAAATCTTCTCAAAGACAAGAACTTTAAAAAATCCTCCTGGAAAAGTGGCTAAAAGACTCCTATTTATACTAGGCCTAAGGCTTCCAAGATAAGCCAACCTCTATTTGTAAATGACCCCCTCCTCTAGAAACTACCTATCCTCTAAAGCCCCACCAAAAATAACTCCCATCACAAAAGTACCCCTGAATATCACAAAAATGACCCCCCTCCAAAAAAAATTCTAATTTGACCAAAATAAACCCCAAAATTCAAAAATTATAAAAATATCCCTAGCACCCATAAATAACAACATTTGACATATGCATAAAATTAAATAAATAGGACAAAATTACATCATCTTCCTTTTTGTAGCCCATTTCCTCAAACACCCATAGTTTGTAAACCACCAACTCTCCAAGCAAGAAGAAGTGTCCATGTTGAGCACCTGTTGGACACAGAAACAGCCCCTATACGTGTCAAGAAAGGGACAAGGGTGTCCAGTGATTTTTTAATTTTTAAAATCATCCAACACATGCCAAACACGGAAACTGGAAGTGTCCTACACTTTTGGGGACACGGTGTCAATATCAACATAATAAAATCTCAAAATAAAAAATTTTGGAAAGGATCAATTTGTGATAATATCAAGATTCAAAATTTAGGGATATCTTTCTAAAAGAGATAGGCTTCCTTAATATTCAAAATGATAAATTTAAAACTTGAAATTCTGAACTTATCAAAATAAAGAAAAGTTTTAGAAGTTACCACTTTCCAAGTTCAAAATTCAATTTTTTTTCTATGACTGCTTTCCTACCTCCTCTTGATGTATCGTTACCCTAGCCTAGCCATCATCAAACAAAGCAAAGAACTTATGTACGGTAACTTTCAAATGCAATCCTGAATTTTTTATTTCTTTTTTCTGCATCTGGTGTGTCTTGTCTATTGGATGCCTCAAGCCTGCAAAAGGAACTTTATAACCCTGCAACTCTGCAAAATAAACTCTACATAAAGCTACAACTCAGTTGAAATGTGGAAAAGAAAACTGAATATTCCACTAACTTATGAAAAAGATTACATTCCCTTTAAATAGATGATAATTCTCATCTAATTACTAGGAACATTTACAACCTACTGAAAATAGAATATCCTATTTCAAATGGAAAGCAGTAAAATAGGAAAAACTATCTACAGAAGCAAGTAACATGCTACCCAAATCCCCTAGGATCGTGGAACCAAAATTGGCTAACAAATCAACTGATTTGTTAGCTGTAAATCTCCTAAAGATCAGCCTCTAACAAAGGCTGACAGATATCTAATAATTCTACACTCCCCTTCAAGTTGGGCTGTAAATATTGATTAGGCTCGGCTTGGAACTCAGATCATCAAAATTCTTTCTTGGCAGAGCTTGGTAAGGATATCGGCTGTTTGGAGACATGTAGGCACATACAACATCTTGATTATTCCTTCCTCTATTCTTTCTTTTATGAAATGTCGATCAATCTCCACGTGTTTTGTTCTATCATGATGCACCAGGTTCTTTGCAATGCTGATGACTGACTGATTGTCACAGAACATCTTCATGGGTTCTTTCACCTGAAATATTTAATTCCTTTAGAAGCCTTCTCAGCCATACTCCTTCACAGATGTCGTGTGCCATTGCCCTGAATTCAGCTTCTACACTGCTTCTTGACACAACTAATTGCTTCTTACTTTGCCATGCAACTAGGTTTCCTCACACATATATGCAGTACCTAGAAGTTGACCTTCAACCATGTATTGATCCTGCCCAATCTACATCACTGAATACTTCAATATCTCTTCTTTGATTCTTCTCAAAAAATAATCCTTTACCTGGTGTTAGCTTTAGATATCGTAGGATTTTATAAATTGCCTCCATATGTACCTCATTGGGATTGTTCATGAATTGACTCACCACACTGACAGAGAAGCCAATATCAGGTTGGATGTGAGACAAATATATAAGTTTTCCAATTAGTCTTTGAAATCTGCCTTTATCCACTGGTGCAGTGTCTTCCTTGGCTCCAAGTTCAGTTGTTGAATCCATAGGAGTATCAGCTGGCTTGCACCCGAGCATCTCAGTCTCTTTCAAAAGATCTAGAACATATTTCCTTTGGGAGACAAAGATTCCCTTCCTTGACCATGCCACTTCCATGCCTAGGAAGTATTTGAGATTCCCAAGGTCCTTGATTTCGAATTCTTTAGCTAGAAGACTTTTGAGACTACTCATTTCCTCCTCATAATCTCCCGTTAGAATGATGTCGTCCTCATACAATGAGGATAGAATTTTTTCCTTCAGGAGAGCATTTAACAAATAGTGTATGATCTGATTGACATTAAGAATAGCCATACCTCCTGACTACCTTTGTGAATCTCTCGAACCAGGCTCTTGGGGATTGCTTGAGCCCATATAAAGATCATCTGAGTTTGCAGACTCTGTTGTGTGTAGCTTGTGTCTCGAATCCAGGAGGAATTTCCATGTAGACTTCTTCAACTAGGTCTCCATTGAGGAAGGCATTCTTGACATCTAGTTGGTGAAGAGGCCAGTCTAAATTTGCTGCTAAAGATAAGAGGACCTACACTGTATTTAGCTTGGCTACAGGGGCAAATGTCTCTTTGTAGTCGATTCCATATGATTGAGTGAATCCCTTTGCTACCAGCCGAGCTTTGAATCAGTTAACACTTCCATCTTCATTGTATTTCTCAGTGAATATCCATTTGCAACCTACTGGATGTTTTCCAGTTGGTAATTATGTGATCTCCCATGTTCCATTCTTTTCTAGTGCACTTCTTCTCAGATAGCAAACTTCCATTCAGGTGTACCAAGAAACTCTTATATGTTATTAGAAACCTGAATTTTGTTGAGGTTGGCAACAAAAGATCAAAAATTCGATGACAACTCCTGATATGACACAAAAGTTTATATTGGGTGTTTTGTGCATGATCTCACACCTTTTCTTACAACAATAGGACAATCACTATCATCATTAGTTAACTCATTATGGGAAGTCTCAGGATTAGAGTTACCTGGTGGATTTTCACTTGATCTCGAACTCTTGGATTTGCTCAAGGGATGCTTCTTGTTCTATCTACTTTTGGTTCCTTCTCCTCCATAAATAGGTAATCAACTCATCATTTTTTGTTGGTTGAATAGTGTACAGATGCTGATGTTTCACGGGACATTCTAAGAAGTGGAGTCAATAGCTGGAATAGATTTAGAAATTTGTGATAGGTGGGAAGGACCAAAATCAGAAGAAGGGTGAGATAACTCTTCAATATCTAAAAGCTGAAATTCCTGTGTAATCTCCCCCTGAATGTCAGATTTGGGGTAATATGATTGTTGCTCAAAAAAGGTGATGTCCATGGAGTGATAATATCTTTTAGTAGCTGGTGAATAGCATTTGTAACCCTTTTGGTTTGGAGTACTCGAGAAAAATGCACTTAAAGGCTTTAGGATCAAGTTTACCCTGGTGTTGACTATGAACATGAACAAAAGTTGAGCACCCGATTTTGAAGGGAATAGTGGAGATGAGTCGAGTATTGGGAAAGGATTGAAGTAGAGTTTGACAGGGAGTTTGGAATTTGAGAACACGAGGGCATCCTATTTATGAGGTAGGCTGTAGTGAGAATGGCTTCACCCCAAAAGTGTTTCGGTACATATGTAAAGAACATGAGGGGGCGGGCAACATCTAGTAGCTGCCGATTTTTTCTTTCGACAATTTCATTTTTCTGAGTGTCGACACAGGAACTTTGGTGTATTATACCTTGACTCAAGAGATTATCATCAAGAATGGATTTGAAATATTCTTTGCCATTATTAGTTTTCACAATTTGTATTTTTGCTTGGAATTGTGTTTAGATCATGGTGTTAAAATTTTGAAAAATTTGACCTGCCTCTAACTTTTCTTTCATGAGCAATATCTAGGCAAGTCTAGTGTGATCATCTATAAAAGATATAAACCAGCAAGATCCAATAACATTCTTGATCCTTGATGGCACCCACACATCACTATGAATCATTGAAAAGGGTTGGGATGCTTTGTTGGGTCGGTTGGGATAAGAGTTGCAAACATGTTTTGAAAATTGACACATCTCACACTAAAAATCATTTGGATTTTTATTATTGAATAATGAAGGAAAGAGTTTCTCGAGATACAAGAAATTTGGATGTCCTAACCTATAGTGCCACAACATAATTGCACTATCATTATTAGAACGAATGAAAGAAAAATAACTTTGACTTCTAGACACTAAACAATCGGATTTGTGAGTTGTTCCTTGAGGAGGTTCATTAACCTCTGAACACATCTTAGCACTGCCAATCGTGTTCCCCGAATCCAAGACCTGAAATTCACACATATTTGGGAAAAATTTAGTAACACAATTGAGAACCCGAGTGAGTTTACTAATAGATAGTAAATTGCAACCCAAATTTGGCACTAATAGAACTAAGTTGATTGTTAGGTTCTCTAAAATTTTAACAGAACCTATACCAGCCAGGCAGCCACCTTTGAGAGTGAACCATATGCTATCTTGACTGTTAAATTTTCATAACAAGGACTATAAGTAGAAAAAAAATTTCTATCTCCAGTCATATGGTCGGATGCTCTCGAGTCTATAATCCAGGGACCTAGCTTCTCCTTTTTAACATTAAGAGCACTTAAAAAATTAACTTTGTGTGCCAAAGAACCGGTACCAACCACAGTAGTAGGGGCTGCTGAAGATTGGCTGAACATTTTCTGTAAAAATTCTAGTTGCTCCTTGCTGCAGTTGCTCCTTGACCGGAGATAGTTATTCCCATTAAGTTTGTGTCCTATAATGGGCATGAGGCCGCTGTCTGAATTGTTGCTGTTGCCTAAGACCATGGCTTCCTGATTGGTGGTGACGTCTGAGACTGAAGAGGTAGACTCGCATCTCCCGGTGGCCATACTGTATTTGGTCATATGGGAAGATTAGGGTTCAAAGGATGCCCTGATACCAAGTTGAAATGTGGAAAAGAAAACTGAATATTCCACTAACTTATGAAAAAGATTACATTCCCTTTAAATAGATGATAATTCTCATCTAATTACTAGGGATATTTTCAACCTACTAAAAATAGAATATCCTATTTAAAATGGAAAGCAGTAAAATAGGAAAGACTATCTACAGAATCGAGTAACATGCTACCCAAATCCCCTAGGATCGTGGAACCAAAATTAGCTAACGAATCAACTGATTTTTTAGCTGTAAATCTCCTAAAGATCAGCCTCTAATAAAGGCTAACAGATATCTAAAAATTCTACACTCTACAAGCATGGTTTAATGTAAACCTCTCCTAGATTAAAGTACTTTCTTTTTGTGTTTTTTATGTTTTATATATATATATATGAAAAAAGAAGCATAGTACCACTTCTATGTATGCCCATCCTAGCTAGTAGCTAGCTATCCATCAATGTTGGCACTTTCTTTATGCATGCAACAAATGCTTTGCTTATTCTATATTATCATTAGGCATCTGTTTGTATAGTGGCTTAGCAATGAACAAGAGGATTTTAAACCTCCAAACTCCCCAAAACTTCAGTTTTTTTCTAGTGGGGCTGATAATGAACAAGAGGATTTAAAACCTCTTTGGTAGTATGTAAGTAGGCCAAAAACCTTGAATCCAAGGCTGGAGGTGGAGGGAATATACCTTTCATGAGCAATTATTGCAAGAATAATTTCAAAGGATCATATTCAAGAATAAAAGCTCATTTGTTAAAGCAGTCAAATGTTGGCATTCAAACTTGTCCTAAAGTAAATTTTGAGGCATCTAGACAAGATGAATAGATTAGTAAGCTAAATCAAGGAAGAAAAATTCATTGATGAAGTGTGTGAGTTTTTTATGTTCTAGTCAAGCCCAAACATCTACCTCAAAAAGTTCCGAAGCAAGTATTTCCAATAATTCACTTAAAATGGAAGGTTATTAGCAAAAACAAAAAAGAGAAAAGGTGCTGGCATTACAGCTATAGAGAAAGCCTTCATCCTTAAAATTTAGGAACAGTTGCATTCAGGGATTGCTAGGATTTTTTATTCTACTACCTTAACATTTCATCTGGCTAGGAATCCTTATTATGTAAGCTCCTAATCCTTTGCTGCCAACAATAATATCTCTGATAATTTGCTCCCTAGTTATAATTTATTAACAACTAGTATACTCAAAAGGAGAGGGCACCTATTGAGAAGTTGTTGGAACCAATCAACAAGACATGGAGAGAGAAAGGAGTAAGCCTTGTTTGTGATTGGTGGATTGATGCACAAAGGCAGCCGCTTATATATTCCATGTTTGTAATAGAGTCTAGGCCTATGTTTCTAAAGGCAGACAATTGCAAGGGAGAATACAAAAATAAGCTGTTTATCTCCAACTTGAGTGGGAATACTATTATGGAAGTGATGCCTCATAATGTGATGCACAAAGGCAGCTGCTTATAAATTTCATGGTTGTGATAGAGTCTAGGCCCAATAAGAGTTAAGTCATCTTCTTTCCCATTGTCTATGTCTTCATAATTTCCAAGCCCCTCATCAGCAAATAACACAGCCTCCAGTTCTGGCTCATCAAGAAAGAGGCTTGCCACCTCAAGAACCCTAGAACCATCCATTGAATCGAATGAATCCCAAACCTCCCCCCCCCCCCCCCCAACATCCCACATATTGGTCTCCTCCTCCTTGTATTGCGAACTTCTCCTTGACAAAAGCTAGAGACTAGTATGGACATACATTAAGTCCTCAGCACATTGTGACGTCATTTTATTCCACTTCATTGAATGCAAAAAGGAAGTAAGTACTTGTATTACTTTCACAGCATTATGAGGACAAAGGTTGTCCAAGTAACTTTACAGCTATAGATTCAAGCATAGGTGTAGAAGCTCCATGAACAACCCACCAAATCTTTAGACCCACAACTTCTCTACCATTTATCGATTCACTATCAACAAAATCATCCATAAAAAAAAAAAAGAGCAGCCTAGTGCACAAAGCTCCCGCGTATGCGGGGTCCAGGGAACGGGCGGACCACAATGGGTCTATAATACACAATCTTAAATTGAATTTTTGTAAGAGGCTGTTTCCACACCTCAAACCCGTGACCTCCAGGTCACACGGCGACAACCTTACTGTTGCACCTAAGCTCGCCTTCAACAAAATCATCCATACAACCTCAAAATTTGGCATACTCCACATTGACAGCCCTTAATTCTTTTGAGTTTGGGAAGAATCAATTTAAACAAGCCTTTCTCACCTTTGAAATCCTATTTCTTTGTGAGGAACACAATTAGGGACCTCACTTAACCATGAAGTGCTATAATACCTACAAAAAAATAAAACAAAACAATTGTCCATTGATAAGTTATGGAATAAATAATATGTTTATTGAAATGAATCCAAAATATTAATGAACTAGAAAGTTACCTAGGAGTTAGCAAGTGTACTAGGCAACGAAGAGGAGTGTAATTCTTAGTACATCGATGAATTAGAAATCGATACACCGCTTGAAAAAAAGTTAGCTTTTCATCATATCACTTTCCTTCATGCCAATTGTTGGCCTTACAAGGCTTAACATCCTATTTTTATGTTAACAAATAAGAGAAACTTAACATATTTGGTTGAGAAATGATATTTCAGAACTCACAAGGATCAAGCATGTAAACGCAAGGTCAAGGATCCATTGCAAGCTTATAGTTCAAAGAAGAATGATCATATGAAGCTTAAAGCATGGATTTCAAGATGAGATTTTAAAAGCTTGAAGAATATAAGAGAAAGCTTAAACGTATAACAAAGCTTGAAAAAAAGTAAGAGAGGCAAAAGAAAGCAAAGCAAACGAAAGATCAAAGAAAAGACAAGCATGAAGGCTCAAGCGCCAAGAATGTTCAAAGTCTTTGAAGTCTTTATATAAGTGCTTCATATTTTAAATATCTTTTGAAATATTGTTGAAGCTCTTTTAGGGTTGAATATGGACTTAGAGACCATATTTTTAAAACCCTGGAAAATGTGTTTGACAAAGTTATATTTAAATCTTTTAAGTAACAAAAGGGTTTAAAATGAAAAATGAAAGATTTTCAGAAAATGGACTGGTTAGCCGACTGACCAGAAAACACTAAGATTGGCCAGCCGACTGACAAGCCTAGCTGACTGACATTTTTGAACTGTGTCCAATCACTTATTTGGGTTAAATTCTAAACAGACAGAAAGGTGTCAGCCACTTGTCCAGCTGACTGACCCTATGAAATACACTACCCAATCGCCTGTCCAGCCAATTGACTCCACGGGAATTTGAATTTTTTAACCTTAACGGGTAAATTCTAAAGATCATTTTTTCAAATATGAACGTTATAAAAACTTGGTGGACACTCCAAGTAACTTGGGGAACAAGGAAACTGATCCTAAAAAGTCTATAAATACTACCTTAATCCCAAAAAATTGATAACCAAGCAATTGCACGGCAAACTTGCATTCAATCTCTCAATCTCTCTCAAAGTTCTCTATTGCTTATACTCTTCATGGGGGAAATCATCTGAATTGCTGCTGAAATATCAACTTACGTTTCTCATACTGAGTTTTCTCAATCACAAAAGAACCCTTGGTGATCTCTACACTTGAGCTTCAATTCTATTTCATATTGGTATTTAAATTCTTGAAGTATATATTGCTGAATTTGTACTAATCTACTCTATTTCGAGAGTGTTCTTGTACGCAATGTTTACTTCATATTTTTTGTAGTTCTTGGACGATACGAGGTGTTCGGATCGTTGGCTAAGCGTGGGGTATCGCTTAGAGAGGTGTTACTCTAGCCTAATTGAAGGAGTGACCGAGTGAGGGGATATCACTTGGAGAGACGGGCTCTAGCCTACTAAAGGAGTGTGTAAACGGTGTTGTTCCGCCCGGCAAAGGAACTGGTTTAGTGAATCTTTTGGTGGTTTGCCAAAGGCGAGGACGTAGGCTGGGGATAAATCGAACCTCGTAAAAACCGTAGTCTCACTCTCTCTTTCCCTTACTCTCTTTACTTTCAATATATATAAACTGCGTGGATGTTTTAATTTCTTAATCATATATACTACGTGGATTAGATATTAAATAAACTTAAGCTTCATTTGTTTTTGGGATTGAGGAAACCGAAAGGGAGTACGTTGGTTAATCCATACTTTGTGGAAACCGTAAGGGAGTACGTTGATTAGTGAAACACCCAAAGACTCTTTAACTAAAAGTTTATTTAACGTCTAAGCTTTTGGAAAGAGTATTAAATTTTATATTGCACTTCATTTTGAGAAAGCAAATTTATTATCATAGGGCTTGCATTAACCACAGGGCTTGAATCAAACTTTCATATATACAGGGCTGCGAACAAACAAAAGTTGAATCTTATATCTTAGTTGGATATTGTGGTTGATTGGAAAAATTAATTGGTTTGGTTGATTGATTGGTTACTTGATTGTTTAAATACTTGTGGTTGTGGATTGAATTTTATTTTAAGTATTTATTGTGTATTTGATAAATCAACAAGTAGTCAAGAATTCTTAAAAAGAATTAAAGGAAAATTTTTAAATCCAATTCACCCCCCCCCCTCTTGGGACTACACCTTAGTTTTCACCAATATATCGCTTTATTAATATTTTCTATCATGGTATCCCGCATCTCATAAACCAAGTGCAGAGTTGGAGTATCCATGTCACAATTCCTTAACATATCATAGATGTTCTTACTAAAAGAAAGTATGTAGTCAATCTTATCTCACCACAAATCATCCAAAACTTTCTCCATCACAAAAAATTGTGTTTTTCCCACATCGTCTGCTCAGTAGCGACTCTGATTTTTCACTAATCACCAGTCCTTGGAGCCCACGATTTGTCTCTTTAAATTTTTAAACATAACAACCACAGAAGCAAAGCACATCTGAACAATCGCAAGTGATGAGTCCCTAAAATGCACTATTTTAGGCTCTCATTTACCTTTATTTATCCCTATGTAAAGTTTGTTCATGTTTTAGGAAAAATAGGTCAAAACCACGAAGTTAGGCATTACAAGAAGCCAAGGGAATATTTGGGACACTCAAAGCTCAAATCAGATGTTTAGCCAAGTCCCTAGAGCATCGGTGCATTCAAGGAAGAAAGATCTTGTTCAACCATGTGGAGCAACTAGCTACCAATAGGGGTGACCAAGGCAATACATGCAGACTCCAAGGTTCAAGCCTGAAATAGAACAACTGCAAGGTTCGACCAAGTCGTCGACACAATGACTTTCTAGGGCGACTAGGTCCAGAGACTGAAACTGACTAAAGACAGAACTACCAAGAGTCTCGACCAAATGCTCGACCAAAGAGATCATTACGGGCGACAGAGTCGAGTTCCTGAGATTTCTTGAAGCTCGAGATACTGCAAGTCTCGACCATCGACTCGACCAACAAGACCCAATTGTGCGACTATGTCGAGAAGAGCTAAATTCAAATCCTTGAGATTTCCTGAAGCTCGAGATACTCAAGTCTCGACCATCGACTCGACCAACAAGACATGATTGTGCGACTATGTCGAGAAGAGCTGAATTCAAATCCCTACTTTCTCGGAAGCTTCGACCAGGGCGCAACCGAGAAAGAACATGGATGCGACCTAGTCGAAACTGACGATCTACGTCGTGAGATACTTGCAGAAGTTGCCATTTTTGAATTCCAAATCTTGTAAACCCTAACGGGTATATATAGTAGCTTCGACAATGAGCTTAGGGTTCCTCTTTGGCCTCTCTTAGGTTAGTGACAGACTTAAGATGTCATTGAGAGCCAAATTAAATTAGGGATAAAGTAGATTTTCAATACCTGTTCTGGTTTGTGCATGAAAGTATTTGGAGGCCTGTGACAACCGACGAAACTCTTGTACTTTTTGTGTATATTAAATGATCATTTGGCTGTATTTTCTGGCATTAGTGAAAGGCGCTCTCATTGCAAAGGAATGATCTTTTACTGCTTTCATCTTTATATGCTTTCCTTGCTGCTTTCTTTACCAACTTTGCCAGTTTTTATGCTTTGATTATGATGAAGTCTTAAAGATAGGATAGCACTATTATTGATTTAGTCAAATATAAGTAGAAGGCTACGGTTTCTCATAGAAGTTCTCGTGGTCGTTGTGACAGGGTATACTCCAGTTCTCGACCATGCTCCGAACGGTTGGTGCACCCTTGCTACCCTATGTCATCGAATGGCTCCTTTAACCATCTAGCCTGATACGGATAATTGACCGAACATAATTTACGTACACGACATCCTAAGTTTGACTTATGATTGAGCACTGCTTTGTAGGAGTAGAGTTAACTTAGATTTTATATGCTTTCATTAGGATTTTTAGAAAATCCTATCTTTACACTCTCTTTTTACACAAGGCTATAATAAACTAATTTGGAGGTGGTTTGATAACTGCACTTTAAGTCCCTGAGGATCGACACCTGACTTCCCCCACTTTCGACTAAACTTGGGATTAGTTGGGTTCTATAAATATTATTTTTGGTAGTTAAGGACCCAAGCCTTGGCTGGACCCAAGCCTTGGCGAGCCTACCAGCAAGCATCCTCAAATTCACATTGAAAATAACCAATCTCATGGAGTTTATTCATGATGAAATTCTCTATAAGTGTTGTATCACTAGCACCAATAGTTATCCACTAGCATTCTTCAAGCGCTATTTCATTTGCCTCTGCATGTTTTGCTGCACAAATGTTTTCAAGGCCAAATTGAGAGTGTGGACAACACATGGTGTCCAAAAATATGGGGATACATACTTTCAATTTGTAACCCACTGCCTTACACACAAGTGCAATGTCAGTTGTCTCTCGAACAACATTATGAGGCCCCACTTACATAGTAGTATTCCCAATCAAGTCAGAGATAAACCATTTATTTTTGTATTCTCCCTTATAATTGACAGCCTTTAGAAACATAGGCCAGACTCTATTACAACCATGAAATTTATAAGCGGCTGCCTTTGTGCATCAATCCACTGATCACAAACAATGCTTAGTCCTTTCTCTCTCCATGTCTCGCTAATTGGTTCTAACAACTTCTCAATATGTGCCCTCTCCTTTTGAGGTATACTAGTTCTTAATAAATTATAACTAGGGCGCAAATAACCAGGGATATTATTGTTGGCAGAAATGGAGTAGGAACTTACATAATAAGGATTCCTAGCCAAATGAAATGGTAAGGTAGCAGAATAAAAAATCCTAGCAATCCCTGAATGCAACTGTTCCCGAATTTGAAGGATGAAGGCTTTCTCTATAGCTGTAATGTCAGCACTTTTTCTCTTGTTTTTTTTTTTTTTTTTTTTTTTTTGGCAATACTTGCTCCGGAACTTTTGAGGTAGATGTTTGGCCTTGACTGGAAGATGGTAAACTCGCATGCTTCAGCAATGAATTTTTCTTCTTGAATTCAGCTTGTACCACTAATCCATTCATCTCGTCAAGCTGCTCAAAATTTACTTTAGGATAAGTTTGAATGTCAAAACTTGACTGCTTTAACAAATGGGCGTTTACTCTTGAATATGATCCTTTGAAATTATTCTTGCAATAATTGCACATGAAAGGTACATTCCCTCCACCTCCAGCCTTGGATTCAACATTTCCTACTAGTTACATATTGCCAAAGAGGGGTTTAAAATCCTCCTGTTCATTATTAGCCCCACTACTAAAAACTGAAGTTTTGGAAAGTTTTCTTTCATGACTACAATATTAGAGTTTAATCAGATTATTAAAGTTAATACAAGTTGATACTTGATGAGAATTAAGAATATTATTGGAAAGTGGAAACATATATAGCAGTGCATTAGTGCACTTAATCGAAGGGGAGCTTAGGCACAATTGTAAGGTTGTCACCGTGTGACTTGGAGGTCACAAGTTCGAGGCGTGAAAACAGCCTCTTACAAAAATGCAAGGTAAGGCTGCATACTAAAGACCCATCGTGGTCCGCCCCTTCCCCGGACCTGCATAAGCAGGAGCTTTGTGCACCAGGCTGCCCTTTTTTTTTTTTTATACTAGTGCACTTAATCGCCTAAAAAATGAGCGAAGGTTTTTCAAATACAGTATTTACACCCATGCCAACCTAGTAAAAAGACACAACATTGATGAATGGAAACATAATTTTCAAGAAAACATTATGAAATTAACATGCAGACAACCATTAATTTAAAAAAAAAAAAGTTTCTAGGTTCTTCAGAAAATCCACAGGGTGCCATAATTTTTTATTATTTAATTTGAAATTTTTCTTCAATTAATATTAAATATTATTCAAGAAAAGGATCGTTGCTAAGCCACAATCAAAACAGATTCCCAATAATAATATAGAATAAGCAAAGCATCGGTTGCACTGCAAAAGGGAAGTGCCCACATTAACGGATAGCAAGCTGCTTAGCTAAGATGGATATACATAGAAGTGGAACTATGCTTCTTTTTTTCTGGATAACAAAGATAATTATATATAAGAACACACAAAATAAACTAGGAGAGGTTTACATGGAACCATGATTGTGGAGTTGCAGCTTCTTGCAGAGTTACAGAGTTGCTTTTGCAGGCATGAGGCCTCCAATAGACAAGACATAGCGAATGCAGAAAAATAAATTAAAAAAATTCAGGATTGCACTTGTGAGCTACTGCATGTAGACACTTTGCTTTGTTTGATTACTGGGCTTTGTAACAATGCATCCAATGGAAATAGGTAGGAAATTATAGAAAAGATTTGAATTTTGAACTTGGAAGATGATAACTTCAAAAACATTTCCTTTATTTTAATAAGTTTAGAATTTCAAGTTTTAAATTTATTATTTTGAATATTACTTGATAAGGAAGCATGTCTCTTTTTAAAAGATCTCTCCTAGATTTTGAATCTTTGATATTGTCACAACCTGGTCCTTTCCAAATTTTTTTATTTTGAGATTTTATTATATTAATATTAACAGCCGTGCCCTCAAGTGAATTGGAAGTGTCCAACACATGTCAAATGATTTTAAAAATTAAAAATAATTGGCCACACCTCTCCCATGTCTGACACATGTCGAGGTCGCATCTGTGTCCAATACAGACACTTTCTCCTACTTGGAGTGTTGGTGTTTCACAGCTCTAAAGTTACTTGGACAACCTTCATGCTCATCATGTTGTTGAAGGAATTGGAGTACTTACTCCTTCATGCATTCAATAAAGAGGAAAAAAAAAATGAACGACACCATGATGTGCTGAGGACTTGGCGTATGTCCATACTAATCTCCGGCCTTTGTCAAGGAAAAGTCTGCATACAAAAACAGGGAGATGGAGATGTGGTATGTACCAGAGATTCATTCGATTCAGTGGATGTTGCTGGGGTTCTTGAGGTGGCAAACCTCTCTTGACACATCAGAGCTGGAGGCTATGTTAATTGCTAATGAGGGACTTGTAGATGATGAAGACATAAGACAATGTGAAAGAAGATGACTCAATTGTTATTGGGCCAAATTGAAGACAAGTTAATTTTTATTATTTCCATGACTTTTATGATTTAATGTTAGTTTTTAATTTGGATTATTTGTATGAACCTTCAATTTTTTAACATAGTTTATTATAAATTAGAATTTATGAACATTTTCTAGTTGCTGCAAATTAAATGATGTCTGAATGATTTTTTTCCCCTAAATGGGTCATGATTGGATAATTTTTTTTACTAACATAATTATATATTAAAAAATATAATATTTATCTCCCGTGTCCTTACCATGTTGTGTCCAATTTTTTTTAGACTTCACGTGTCGATGTGCCAGACACGTATCACTTAGACACCTGTGTCTATGTCCATGCTTCATAGACAATAGTTATAATCACATCCTAGTTTTAAAGAATGGCTACTTCAATTTTTTCCTTAATCAGTTTTAACTACACCTAGTGTGTCCTCCTTCCTAGTCCCTAAAATTTCAGCAGCCAGTCCTCACAACAAATTTTTTTGTTTCCCTTTGCCAAACTGGCCAACCTCTTTTTCGAAGTCTTGTCTTTGACTTCAAAAACAATCTTTTATTTTGCTATTTATGCTGCATCCAGAGTTGAAACAAGTAAAATTTCAATTCTAGCATCTTCTCACAATTGAAGCACATATAAAGATTGTAAAGGCCTCATACACACCACAACCTAACAGCCTAAACTTTAGCCTAAACTTTTAGGTAAAGTGGTTGGTATTCTAACATGGTATCGGAGCTGATTTACCTGGAGGTCCTGGGTTCTAGTCTTGCTGCCTGTGTTTATTATTTGTTCGTTAAGAATTATTGAAGTCCCTATAATGGGTGTTGTTTATCAATTTTTTATCTCTCCACATGCTGATGGGCTGCACATGTGAGCGAGTGCTAAGGCCTAATAAATGTTGTTGGCCCACAACCTAACAGCTTAAACTTTTAGATAAAGTGGTATTCTAACAAAGATCTTCAAGTAAGGACAGCTACAATTTCCTGTGAACTCAAATACCATAAGCAGCTTCAGGAAATTATGGGGAAATCGATTCACTCCTTGCTGCATATGTGCAAGGTTAAAAGTAACACAAATACACAAGTTATCAAGATACATTAATCATTTGTTTTCTCTTATACGTTATCAAAGTACATCCACTCTCATTACCACATTAACTTATACAATTAAAGCAATCTTGCGTGCAAGACCCTGCACAGGAATTACAAACTTCTTCCTCTGGAGGATTATGAATTATAAGTAACACTGCCAACAATTCAATGAGCAATATACAACCATAGAAACTGACTAAAAATACTACTATTTTAGAAGATAACAATGTTAAGTAATTATATTGATCTGAAATAAAAAGAAAAAAGAATCATTAATCGGATAAAAGAAGAGATGTGAAGAAAAATTAGCAAATGAAGAGAAACCTTGCTCTAGTAAATTTTTCATCCTTTTGAATTGCTTGAAGAGATTTAATGAAACATTTGCCACAGCTTCACTAGCAGCAGAGTCCACAAGTTTCACAAGTGAAATGGAAATCAGAGGCATTCCTTTTGATTTTTGAGCAACTAATTTTGCAAATGCGGCACCTGAAATAAAAGCATGAATAATTCATCAGAAAATGAATATGGCTTTAAAAATTGTACAACAGATATTACAAGAGAAGATATCCAGGTAAAAATATAATTATTTATCAATACCAAAACATTATGCAAAGGAGAAGTCTGAAGCTTGGAGGTAATCCTTGGAGTTGCCATATCCTAAATTGAATAATACACGCATTTCATAATAACAATCAATATGAACACGAGAAAATGAAGAAGCTTGAGGTCAAAAGCACCACCAATGTCACATCAACCATCAAAACCACTTCCAACAATCAGTGGCTGTTATTGCTACCACCAAAAACTACCAATAATACTGCCACCTCATCATGACCGATCTCTTCCACCATTGGTGCCAAAATCTCCAACATTTTCAAAATCAAGATCAACACATTTGTTATGACCTTTGATACCATCAAATCACCTTCGACACCATAACATCCTTAATTCCTATTCATTGCTGCCACTGTCAGCAACAACTCTACCTAGCACCACCGTGCTCAGCAGCCAGCTGGCCGGCCAACTCTTAATAGTATCACCACCTAAGAGTCATCACAATCACCCACAATTCCAGCCACACTACACATCCATTGCCTCCTTCTATTTATTGTTCAAGTACACCTTCACAATCATTATAACAATGACCATTTATTGCAACCAAAAACATCACCAAAGCCACCATCTATTGCACTATGCAGCATCACCAAAATAAAATCAACTCTTTTAGCACCCTGTAGAGCCCTTTATTCCCCCAACCAACAAAATGTCGCATAACAGCAATTCAAATTTCAAAATTAGACACTAGTTTAAATCTCATCACTTGAGAAGTGATCTCAGCTTGTCACATTTAAGAAATCTAAAACCTCCAAAATATAATTAAGGTCTGAAGTTCGGGAACAATGTGATGGAGAACCACCAATGGAGAACTTTAGATGTTTATATTGTAGCCGAGATTTTTATTTTAGTTTGCTTATTTTAGAAGTTCAGTTAATTTATATTCATTTTGTGTATTTTAAGTCCTTTGGGGCCATTTTGTAACTGTATGTTTTAGTTGGGGTTTATTTCATAAATATTTGTTTTACTTGTAATGTTGGGGTATAAAATATTTTGTTTAAGAAGCACTAGTTAGATATCAGATTTGAATCAAAATTCCCAGACTGTTCTCTCTCTCTCTCTCTCTCTCTCTCTCTCATACGGTTCTCTCCTTCCTCCTCCCTTCTCTGTTCTTTTCTGTCCAGTCTCTCTCTCTCTCTGTTATTATCTATTTCTCTGCCCTGGCTTTAATTTCTGTCTCAGCTCTGCTCTGTCCTGCACAGCAACCTCTCTTCTTCTCCCTTCTCTCTTCTTCTCCCCTCCTCTCTGTTTCTCTCTCTCAATTCTCTCAGTTTCTGATTTCTATTTGTCCTAAATCTATTTGGTATCAGAGCAAACCATGATCATATGCAGGCATTGTTCATTATCTCCCACTTTTCTGAAAATTACAGCTGTGCCCCAGAAATTCGAACACCCTTTTCCAAGCATCATTTCCAAACACCTCCCTGACCATAATTAACAGAACCCCCCGACAGGCCTTCCCCTGCAATTTCACCTTCATCCAATAAGGGGATTCGCCCCACGCACCACCTGAAGGTACTCCAGCTGAACCCCCTCTAAAATCCTACATCTGCCAGTGTTCTCTTCACACACCGCCACCATCAATCAACTCACCAGCCTTCCAGCTAGAATGCTTTCACTGGAAGAGCCTTGCCAGCGGCACACACACCCCACCCACTGGCAAAGCAAGTAAGAAAACTACCACTGCACTTTCCAGAATCGTGGGAAATTGAGTTAGCCACCATGTTTTGGAATTTTCGCGATATTTTGGCTTGGCTTTGAGATATTTTGATCTATCATATAGGATCGTGGACTGCCTATGCAAATGTTCAGATTTTGAAGGTTTTCCAGCATTCAGATTGAAGCCTAGCTGCAGCATTGTGAGATTTACTACGGCAAATCAGCTTTCCCTCGCGAGATTTTTGATGTTGGTATGAAGAAATCCAACTTCGAGTGCTTGACACATATTTTGAAGGATAAATTCAAGTTGCCAGCACCTTGTGCAACTTCTAGAACCTAAAATTTCAATCTGCAGCCTGATATTTCGATTCCAGCCACAATATATTGGTTTTTCATCGGGAGATTTTTGCCGTGTTTGAAAGAAGATTGGTCGATCGTGTCATGTCCCTGTTTTTGACATGTGACTGGCCGTGACCCCATCTAAAATCCAATGGAGTCACGAGGCCTAGGCAAGAGTTTGTTTTACAAAACCATCATTTGGAAAGAAGTTAAAAACCAATTAAGGGTTAATATTTGTTGAAAACATAAAATATGTATATTTTTCATAAAGCAACTACAAATGTTTTACATTCAGTGACAAGCTCTTTACATTGGGTTTACTTTACATACAACATTTTTCACACTTCCTAGTCTACATACATAACCACCAACCGAATACATGCTTAGTATCCCTATCGTCTTCCTGCCACCCTATAATATATGTCAAAAATGGCAGTCTCTTGGAGAACTTAACAAGTGGAGCTCTCCTTCAGTTCGAACCTGAAATTATTAAGGCATAGGGTGAGCAACCACAAGCTCATTAGACATTCTTAATTCCACTGTACTTAAATAAGGATTTCAATACTTAACACATTATTTCTTACATGCATGCATAATCATAAGATGTTTGAACACACTCTTTATCCAAAGCAATATGCATGAACATACTCTTTAATCAAAGCAATTTGTTCATCTAAAGTTAACATCGCAAACACTCAAATAGCATGCATTTACACTTTTTTTTCCAACAAGTGATATCAAAGCTTTGGTTACATTGGGCCTTACTTAAAGAAAGAGAGGGCAAGATAATATTAATTTGAGTAGCACGTGGGTGATTCTTTGACTTGCATGTGGTTAGATCATTTATAGATTAAGTTAAGTAGATTTAGGCATATGCATAAGCATAATGAATATGGCTTGTTGTGTAGCTTAGTTAATAACTATTCCATGGAGCGGAATGTTCCAAGAGAATCTGAGGGTTTAGAAGGAATTTGCACAGCCTTACGTAATAATAATCAAGCTATAGCTATAATGACTCAAAATAATCAGCCGGCACAGAAAACTAACCATGAAAGTCAACTGAATCAACAGCTAACGGTGGAGCAAGTGCTAGAGGAGACAATTGTTGAAAACCGAATGAGTATGTTGAAGGATTTTAAGAAATTAAACCCTTCTAGCTTTGCAGGGAACTTAGAACCTTTGGAGTAAAAGAATTGGCTGCGGAAGGTCTGGAAACTTTTTGATATACTTAGAATGCCATATGAGTATAGAGTCATAATTGGAAATTCTCTATTTGAAGGTGAGGCTGACCATTGGTGGGAATCTGTGCAACGGACAAGAGATGTTGAGGCTATGAGCTGGGCTGACTTAGAAACAATTTTCAATGAGAAATATTTTCAAAAGGCATTCCAAGAAGCCAAATTACAGGAATTTATGTAGTTGACTCAAAGGAACTTGTTTGTTAGCCAATATGAAAGCAAATTCCCAAAATTATCACGGTTTGGACCAAAACTTGTCAGCACTGAGAAATTAAGGCATGAAAGTTTGAAAGGGGACTGAGACCTACTTTTAGGTCTAAATTGGTCACCCTAAGGATTGAGAGTTCTATAGAAATACTAGAAAGAGCTGCCTTGGTAGAGCAAGACATTGAAGACGCTCAGAAAAATTATGGCTAGACGAAGTCTTCATTTAGCCAATTCAGATCAGCTGGAAAGAAGCCAAAAGTGTCTCCAACACCACAACAAAGTGCTCAAATCAGTGGCCCCTTCCGCAGGGTTATCAAGTGTTATGGGTGTCGATAGGAGGTGTATAAGGAGCGTGCGTCCCACCTCTCAATCTCCTGTGATACCACATTGACAACAACAGCCAGCAACTCAATTCTCTCATCCTCAACCTTATCAATCATATCCTTCCTCAAGTTCAAGTTTTCTTCGATCATCAGTGCAACCAACCCAGTCAAATGCTCTTACAAATCCATCTAAGGTTGAAGCTTCGTATAAGGGAAAGGGGAAGGAATTAGAGAATAAGATGCAAGGAAGAGTTTATGCCATTGCACCATCCCAACATAAGCATCATGGAAAGCAACCGCATGAGGAGGCAAGTAATGCTATGGTGGAAGGTATGATTCTTTTACACAACACTTGGGCAAGAGTTTTACTTGATTCTGGTTCTACCTGCTCCTACATTGCTGCATCCTTTACTAATATGTTGTGTTAAGAATTTGAACATTTGAGTAGTGTCCTGTGTGTTGCTTCACCTGTGAGGAAAACTATAAATGTGAATAAGATATGCCAAAATTGCATTTTACATATTGATGAACATAACTTCCTAGTACACTTATTAATCATGAATATTATGGATTATGATGTAATCCTAGGAATGGAGTGGTTGTCCATTCATCATGCACTTGTTGACTGTTTCCAAAAGAAAATAGTACTCAAAGATCCAAATAGAGTGATAGTTTCCTTCCATGGAGACCAAACTAAGAAGCTCTCATGTTTGATATCTGGGTTGCTTGTGAAAGGATGGAATTTTTGCAAATGTTTGGGGTTTGTAGCAACAATGAAAAAAAGTACACAAGTTAATGAAACCCAAACTTCCTTACCCATAGTTGAAGAATTTCCAAATATTCTTCCAGATGATTTACTAGGACTACCTCCAAAGCAAGAGATTGAGTTTATTATTGATTTGGTGCTAGGAACGGAACCTATATCAACTGCTGCATATAGAATGGCTCTGTTTGAATTAAGGGATGAGGTACAACTACAAGATCTCCTCGACAAGGGATTTATTTGACCTAGTGCATCACCATGGGGTGCACTTGTATTATTCACTAAGAAACATGATGGGTCCTTGAGGCTATGCATTGATTAGATTGTAACCTTTCTTTCTCAATCTAATATACCTTCTTGTATTATCAAAAACATATATATATATATATATATAGGAAGTTGAATCGGGTTACCATCAAGAATCGGTATCAACTTCCAAGAATTGAAGAACTATTTGATCAATTGGCAGGTTCCCAATATTTTTCGAAAATTGACTTGCGATCAAGCTATCATCAACTGGGAATTTGGAAATCAGACATCCCAAAGGTGGCATTCCATACAAGGTATGGTCATTATGAATTTCTTGTGTTACCATTTGGGGTTACCAATGCACCTATCATCTTCTGATGAATCAAGTTTTTCAACCATAACTGGATCAATTGATTATAGTTTTTATCGGTGGTATTTTGATATATTCAAAGACTCAAGAAGAGCATGAACAACACTTGCGATTGGCTTTACAAACATTTTGGGAGCATCACTTATTTGTTAAACGGGAGAAATGTGAGTTCTAGACAACTAGCGTGAAATTTTTGGGTTATGTCATAACCAAGGATGGGTTATCTGTTAATCCTTCTAAAGTTGGGGCTGCATTGACTTAAGAGACCCCTAAAAAAGTGGCCAAAATTCGTAGTTTCTTGAGTTTGGTAGGGTCATGTCATAACGAAGGATGGGTTATTTTTTTATCCTTCTAAAGTTGAGAATGTATTGAGTTGGGAAACCTCTAAAAATGTGGCTGCAATTCATAGTTTCTTGGGTTTGGCAAGGTATTATTGAAGGTTTGTGCAGAATTTTTCCAAAATAGCTATGCCATTGACTAAGTTGACAAGGAAAGGAAAGAAATTTGTGTGAAATGAAGAATGTGAAGGAGGGTATCAAGAATTAAAACATCAATTGACAACAGCCCCAATGCTAACTCTTCCAAATAATGAGGATCGCTATGTAGTCTACACAAATGCTTCCTTGAATGGACGGGGATGTGTGTTGATGCAAAAGGAAAAGGTGGTTGCATATGGATCATGACAATTAAAGCCACATGAGCACAATTATCCAACCCATAACTTGGAATTAGTTGTAGTTGTATTTGCATTAAAACTGAAGCATTCATACTTGTATGGAGACAAATTTGAAGCATATATAGACCATAGAAGCCTTAAATATCTTTCTACTGAGAAAGAATTGAACTTAAGGCAAAGGCAGTGGGTGGAGTATTTGGAAGATTATGAGTTTGAACTCCATTATCATCTAGGGAAGGCAAATGTTGTGGTAGATACACTAAGCAGGAAGTCCAGACATACATTGGCAAACTTGAAAATTCGAGGGTGGAAAATATTGGAGACAATAGATTCTTTTAACTTGCAGACAACCCTTAAAGGAGATAAAGTTTGTATATATAACTTACGAGCACAACCAACTTTATTGGATCAAATTATCAAAGGGCAAGAGCAAGGCCCTTAGCTTCAGAAAATATTGGGAGGTAGAGAAGAGGGTACACACTCTGAAGGGTGAACAAAATCTTCTAATGGAGGACTTCGTTATTTGGGTAGTGTTGACTCTATGAGTATAATCCCGCTTTGATAATAACAAATCATATAGTATTTTAGCTGTGCATTGAGATTGTGAACAGGATCATTACTTAGCATACACAGAAGGTAAGGATGTCATGGAAGCCATGAGGAACTTAAAGCGTATACAACCTGGCACACTCCATGAAATTGGAAAAGCAAAAGGATGAAGAAGCTTCAAGTTTTCAATTGTAATGGGTATTTAGTATTACTTGTATTTACATATCTCATATGATGTAGTTGGAAGCTCAAAAAGACCTTAGTTTGATCTTAGGACTCATGCATTTCGTGAAAAATCTATTTACATTAGTTCTAGGTTGGATGGACATTTTAGAGGCAAAATAATTCTGAACAATAGAGGCCTCGTCGACGAACCTCCTGGCCTCGGCCACTCGGCGACGAATGCTCTGCTCTCGTCGAGGAGAAAATACCGAGAGCTCAAAAATCTTAGACAGTCCACCCATCGACGAACCCATGTTCTCGTCGATGAACGAGTGTTGAGCACTCATCGACGAGTCTGTCAGGCAAATTGATGCTCCAGCACGCAACGGGCAGAATTTTCTTAACTAAAATATATCTTGATTGATCCAATGGTCAAGATGCACCCATCTGCCGACCATGCTTATATATTTTAACCTAAAACCCTAATTTTACACAGAAGAACAAGAAGAAGAAGAAAAAAAAGGAAAAGTACTTTAGCAACGTTTGAATTTCTTGCCTACACGCTATTGCATTCAGATTTTTGGGCATACATTACTCTCACGATCAAAGGGCATTCACTCATATTTTTGCAAGCAAAATCGTGTCTTTGAGGTTTGGTAAACAAAGTATCGTATCTTGATATTCAATCTTTATTCTCAAAGCATTTATCTTCTCACAAACTTATTGTTAAATATTCTTTAAGAGCAAGAACTAGAGTTTTTCATATATATATATACATTGCTTGAAGATTTTCTTTGAGAAAAGGGTTTGCTAAAGCTTTGAATCTTTGAAAGTTATCACGTCTATTCTTTATTCAAAGATTTCATCTCAGCTTTATTATTGCAAAACATATTTGATTTAAATCTTTGAAGCAAACTTGTTGTTCAAATATTTTTACAAAGATCAAATATTTGATTAGATCTTTGAAGCAAACTTGTCGTTCAAATATTTTTATAAAGATCATACATTTGATTAGATCTTTGGAGCATATTTTTCATACATATTTTTATACAACAATCATTCATCGTTTATTGCAAAAGATTTCATTGAACATATTACATACACTAAACTGAGCTTCAAGTTATATCATTCGAGTATGTATTAGGATTTTATTGTACTCATTAGCTTGTGAGAAACATCTGAGCTTTTCAGGAATCTTAATTTGTCTATTGTGTTAACAGTTCGAGTTGTAAACCGGGGTGAGGAGGAAGCTACGCCTTTTGTAAGCAGCGGACTGTAAAGGGAAGCTTCGTCCCAGTTAAAGGAGCGGATTAGTAGAATCCTTGAGTGGGTTGCTCAAGGTGAGGACCTAGGCCGGGGTAGGCCGAACCTCGTAAAAATCTGTGTTTGCATCTCTCTTCCCTCATCTCTTTTTAATTTCCGCTTGTGTTTAATTGTCAATTTTATATGTATGTATGTTGCTAAATATTATGTGCACTTGAGAATTAATTGGGTATCACGGAGCTTATTAAGATATTATTTTTTAATTAATTAGATAGCATAATAAATAGAAATCTAAGTATTGACCAACTTGTGATTATTTTGTTAAAAGTTAAATTAGGAATTAAGTGATAAAATAATCTTAAGTAATTTTTAAATACCCAATTCACCCTCCCCCCCTCTTGGGATTACACCTAAATTAATAGGTAGGCTTTGTGTTTCTTATGATTTGAAAAAGGGAGTCTTGTGGGAAGCACATTATTCTAGATACATTATCCATCCCGACAACACTAAGATGTATAGAAATCTGGAAAGGCAATTTTGGTAGATAGGTATGAAGGACATGAGAGAATTTGTGACAACATATCGAACTTGTCAACAAGTAAAAGCTGAACATCAAAAGCATGCGGGTTTATTACAGCCATTATCGATAGCACAATAGAAGTGGGATGAGGTAACAATGGGTTTTGTTTCAAGGTTGCCAAGGGCTACACTTGGTCACGATATTGTGTGGGTTATTGTGGATAGATTGACAATAATCACAATATCAACTCACTTTTTACCCATCAAGATTTCATATTCACTCAGAAGGCTAAGTCGTTTGTTTATAAAAGAAATTTTCTGGCTACATAGTATTTCGTTATCTATCATCTCATATAGAGATTCAAGATTTACCGCTCAATTTTGGCAAAGTTTCCAAAAGGCTATAGACGCACAATTAAAATTCAGCATTGCCTATCATCTTGAAATAGATGGCCAATCCGAAAGGGTATTTCAAATCTTAAAGGATATGTTAAGGACTTGCATTCTACACTTCAAAGGGAGTTGGAGTGAGCATCTTACCCCTAGTAGAATTTGCCTACAACAACAGCTTTCAATCAAGTATTAATACAGCACCTTATGAAGCTCCATGTGGGAGACCTTGTAGATCACCGATGTGTTGGGTAGAGATAGGGGAAAATCAAATGCTTGTTCCAGATTTAATTCAAGAAACTATGAAGAAGATTAAGCAAGTAAGAAATCATCTTGTCGCAGCCAAGCCGAAAAAAGAGTTATGTTGATAAAAGAAGAAGACCATTAGAATTTGAAGTTGGAGATTTCGTATTTCTGAGGGTATCACCTTGAAAAGGGATTTTTAGATTTGGGATGAAAGGGAAACTACAATCTCATTATGTTGGGTCATTTCAAATTGTCAAACAAGTTGCGAAAGCAGCACATAAATTGATGTTGCTGTCTGAATTAACTCATATTCATGATGTTTTCCATGTCTCCATGCTTCAAAAGTATGAACTAGATCGAGTTATGCTCTTGAATGGTCCAATATTCCATTGAGGGAGGATGTCAATCATGAAGAAAATCCTATCCAAATTCTTGAAAAGAAGGAAAAGGTCTTAAGGAAAAAGGTTGTTCCTTTGGTCAAGGTACTACAGCAAAACCACGGCATCAAAGAAGCCACCAAGGAATTAGAAATCAACATGGCTGAAAGATATCCCCATTTGATTGCAGCCTAAGGTCGGGTGGAATTTCGCAAATGAAATTTCTTAAGGGGAGAGAGTTGTGATAACCATACCCTTTAGGCCATGGCAAATTTAAACTACTTAGATAAATTGGCATGACCTTGTTTTGTTTTGCATTAAACGAGTTCATGCTAGCCATGTTATTCATTAATTGAGTTGTGTTAACTGATATTGGGAATTCCATTTGACTTATTAGTGGGAGGAAGGGCTTAGATGAAAGCAAATTATGAGGGATATGCTAAAACATAAATAACATAAGAATTGGGGCAAAGAGAGAGAGAGAGAGTAAAAAAAAAAAAAACAAGATGGGGCATGCTGAAACCAGGTGTGACTCCTGGCAGCACTACAAACCAGCAGCAGCCACCTGGTAGCTCTGAAAACCAGCAGCCACCTGGTAGTACTGAAAACCAGCAGCCAACGCACAGATGCAGCACTGTAGGACCCTTGTTGCCACCAGTTGCTGCAATCCTACCATGTTTCCAGCCTAGAAGGAGACACTTGACTAGCAGCTGGCAGCAAGTAGCTGCTGTCTTGACCTTTCCAACCCTGCAGAGCAGCCTCAACACAAAAAAAGAAAACCACAAACTTTTGCTGTAAACCCAAGTTCTAGAGAGAGACAGAGAGCGAGAGAGAGAGAGAGATAACTCTGCAAAAAAATCAAGTAAATTCAAAGAAAATCAGGAGAAAATACAGGAAATTCAAGGGAAACTTAAACTAAGTTTGAAGAAGTTGAAAATCAAGGTAGGTGTTCTTAATTTTCATTTATTCACCTAGGGATTTTGGGCATTCAAAGGAAATAAGGATAGAAACTTGCATAAAGTTGAATCCTAATAAGGAAGATTTAAGCTTGTTATCTCTAATTACTTGATGTGGCTGTGTAATGCATATATGTTTTCTTCAGTTATCATAGTTGCATATCCTGTTTAGTTGGGAAATTTTCATGTGATGGATATTCATCTTGTAAGGATGATGATTTTACTTGCTATGGCAAAGGTTGTGTACGCATATGTTGAATTGTTATTGTGATAAATAGATGGCACCATTTGTTGTTGTGGATGTGATATTGTGGAATTTGAGCAAATAGGGATTGTGTCTCCCTTGGGTGAAAGGCCCTGAACCTCCGGAGGATATTTCCATGTTAAGCGGTGGTTGGCCAAGCTGGAATTTGGCACTTGTTTGAGATAAACAGTGCACTTAGTTGGGACAGCGCTGCCATGTTGAAGAAAAAAATGGGAAAATGCATGCTATTTGGATGTTTTGTGATGGTAAATTTAGATGAACAGATTGCTTTAAATAAAGAGTGTGTTCATGCATATTGCTTTGAATAAAGAGTGTGTTCATACTCTATGATTATGCATTCATGTAAGAAATCATGTGTTCAGTATTGAAATCCTTATTTGAATAAGGGAAAATCAAGAATGTCTACTGAGCTTGTGGTTTCTAATTTCGGGTTCGAACTGAAGGAGAGGTCCACTTGTAAAGTTCTCCAAGAGACTGTCATTGTTGACGTGTATTACAGGTTGGCAGAAAGATAATAGGGATACTAAACAGTTATGCAGTCCTTACCTTGCTTTTCAACCTCAGTTTTCCATTTCTAACCCAATGAGTGAGGAACAATTGCTCTAATGTGTCGAAAAATCTTTAATCATGTATCCTATTGTTGAAAATCCCTTTGAGCTTATTCTTCACTATCCAGTAAATCTCTACCTCAATCCCTCACACAATCTCCCTTCATATCCTGTTTAACCAAATCTAGTGAAACATTGTCCATCATTCTAGAATATGGACCAAATGCATATTTTCTTGAGCTGCCAATAGTTTTGGATATTAAATTGATTTCTCGTATGGAGGACTTGTTATTTTATCAAAGAACATTTGATCCTTCTATAATCCTTTCAGTTGGAGGATCTTCTAGCTACTCTCCAATGGTGATTGACGATGCAATGCAAATCGTGCCTCCTCTTGATTTGCCTACATATTGGACTTTGTTTGCACACATGAAGCTAAAGCTACTATGCTATTCAAGAACTCAAGGTTGAGTTTTCTCTAACAAGGGGACTTCAATGGAGAACCACCAAATAAGTCTGTTTGTAATCAAGTTGACCCTTCAAATGGCTTGATGCACTATCTACCCTCAACCTTTTGAGCGAAATACAGAAAAAGGAAGGAAAATCCATGGACCAACCCCATTGTCTCCACCCAATTGGAACTATGAAATTGCCCCAAGGACGCCTTTGGCAGACACAGAAATTATTATATGTCAAATAAAATCAAAAGTATTGGTCTCAAAAGATGGAATGTCTATTGTTTTTCACCTGCAAACCAAATTGGATTGTTACAAGTAGAATAAACAGGGCGTACTTGAAATGCCACTTGAACCCAGAGCTGGCTAATTCTCTGCAAAATGCATTGAGGCACATGCAATTGACTATACATCTAAGGGCAAAGCACTGTTTCAGAGAACTTTAGATGTTTATATTGTAGCCAAGATTTTTATTTTAGTTGTGGAAATTTTGGATAATTTGAAGGGGAGCTTAGGCGCAACGGTATGGTTGTTGCCGTGTGACTTGGAGGTTACGAGTTCGAGGCGTGGAAACAGCCTCTTGCAAAAATGCAAGGTAGGGCTACTATAGACCCATTGTGGTCCGCCCCTTCACCAGACCCTGCATACGCAAGAGCTTTGTGCACCGGGCTACCCTTTTTAAAAAAATATTTTGGATAATTTAGAAATTAAATTAATTTAGGTCTATTTTGTATATTTTAAGTACTTCGGACTATTTAGTAATTATATGTTTAACTTGGGATTATTTTGTAAATATTTGTCTTTATCTCCATATCCTTGTCTTCCATTTAACCTCTCATAACCTTTATTTTTCTTTTCTTTCCCTGTATCAAAGTTTAAATCCAAATCTTACTATTTCTCTAGCTTTCCCCTACTCAATTTCTTGAAGGCAATATTATGTCAGTTTTTCTTCTAATCATTCTATTAATTATCTCTAAGCTTTTATTGGTAACCATCCATATGCTCTAAGTTGCTAATCTAACCAATCTCTTGAACTAGCTTCTCTACCGACTCACTTCTAGAATGATGCAAGAAACCTCGCATATTTGATACACTAATCGGGTGCCAACACAGCAGCCACTTCAAGGTAACAACCTAGCCCACCCTTGACCATTTTTAGCTACACCCAAGTTTTATAGGTGCAGCATTCACTCACTAGGGATAATATAGATTCATATCATGCAGAGTTGACAAGCTTTATGTTAGTTATCTGCTACCTAATGCAACCCTCCTAGGCTTCAGGGTAGCAGTGTGTGAAAAGAACTAAGGCATTGCATCACAAGCAGTTTAATATTGTTGATGCATATAGTTCCAAAAAAAAAAAAGGAAAAGAATTAAGACTATCACTCACCATCTGATTCCAAATGTCCCATAACAAGCTTCACATCTTCAGATTTTATGGACGCCACAACATAATCTAAAAACTCAGCCCATGAGCCCCCAATTCCAATGCTGTCTCTCTGCATAAGATTACAAAAATATGGAATGTATTTTCCAGTGGTCAAGATAAACAAAAACTTTAACACTACATCCTAGTTTTAATTCCAGAAACTTTATTTGAAAATATCTTGCACCAATATTTTACACTTGCCCTTGCATTAATTAGGTTTTTAATGCAACCAATAAACTAAATTTAAACGAGTTTTATTTCTTTAAAAAAACAAAGAAAACCTAAAACCTTCAATTTTGGGTTCATTTCATCATCTTTCCCCTACTTCACCAGCAACCAAACAGATATCACAAAATCAAAAGCTCACCATGTCCTCAAGCTGCTGAACTGATCGAACAGCCTCCCAAGCACTGGAGTGAAAATCAGTAACATGAATGCTGAGGCAAGAAGGATTCGAAGCATAGACATTGAACAAGAACGGGTGCAATGGCGCTGAACCAGTGGCTGCACACTCTACTTTGGCTTCGCCAAAGATGGGTTCGAAATCCTCAAACCCCATTGTTGTTACCTACTTCGTTCCAAATCTGCCTGCCAAAACCAGCAAAGTTAGAGTTAGACTATAGCCGCAGGGCAAGAAAGTTTCGGTTGCCCTCTGTCGGACTGCTGAGAGCAGTGTCAAAATGAACAAAACAAAACAAACCAAAACAAAATTTTGACTTGTACAAGTTTGCTGTTATTTTGTTTCCGAAAAGTGGAAATTGAAAACACACTCGTTTAAATCTTCATTCTTTTAAGCATTTTCTCAGCAAACAAACAGAGTATTCTTTCGCTATGTTCGTGAGCCAGGTGGGGCAGGCAGACAAGTTAGTGTCTATTGTACAGTGATGTTTACTATTCTGGGAGTCCCAGTTCGGTTTCTGCGGGTTCGGAAAACGAACGATGTTCCGTTTGGTTGCTGAGAAACTGCCGGAAAAATTCAGGAAAAGTAATGAACAAAAATTTACAGAATCATCTCTAACCCCATTTGGGCTTTAATAGATGAAAAACTTAACTAAAACGTCGTCAGTTTCTCAACTTGGTAGAGTTCAGGCAAACGCGGTGGATGCGGGGAATTGCCTAGGTTGCGACAATATTTAGAGAAAAACACTGACACTTAAGAGTTTTTTTACAGAAATATTATTTTTTTTATTTGAAAACTGTGTAATAGTTAGACCAAATATATACGGAAATAAGTTAATAAGCTTACCAACTTTCTAAAATTCTATTTCAAAATAATATTTAATTTTGACCAACTTGAAAGTGAATTTTGAAAAAATGGATGAGAAAGTCAATTTCTTGTTAAGTTTTCAATAATTTTCGCGTCAACTAGCACTTCATTCCTTTATTGCCACTATAAGTATACCAATTTTTAGAAAATTGATCAATTTTGAATAAATCAACTTTGTATTTTTCCTTTTATGTTTAATTTGCATCCACCCACTACCTTTTTCCTCCATGAACCCAAATCCTTCCTCCCCCTTCTCAAAAGCCAAGCTCCCCCATCCTCGCTTTCTCCTCCCCACTTCCCCTCCTCCTCTTGCCAATGAACCTTACAAGGTCTAAGTGTCAATGACCATTTCAACCAAAAAGAAAAGGAGTCTACGAGTATAAATCTAAACCAAACTTTCAAACGAGGTATCCTAATTTCTCCGTTTTCTCTTTTTGAATTCTGCGTAATTTTATGTTCAATCTACTAATCAAAGCAAACATTTGGAGCTTGAACATTGATTTTGTACTTGGGTTTCATTATTGTTATGGTATGTCATGAATTAGGGTTTTTGTATGCTGAGATATTTCATGCTTTAGGGTTTGTGTCTACTGTTATTTAATCATAATTTTTAATATTGTGATGTAAATTAAGATTATTTGAGGTTAAGAGTGAAGTTATTTATTTTAACATTTATTAAAAAAAACTATGAAAATAATTATTTCGAATCTTTTAAAATTAATTTTGTTGAAATTTTGGCAAAAACAAAATTGAAGTTAATTTTTGTTTTGTGAAAAAGTAATAATTACATTAGTTTAGTAAAATTTTTCATAACTTCATTTGAATTAATATTTAGTTACATTAATTTTTTTTTTTTGAATTATTAAACAATAGTTAGTTAGAAATAAAAATTAATTAATTACTTAAACAAAGTTGAAGTTAATTTTTGTTTTGTGAGAAACCCTTAAACAAAACTTTTATAGTTTATATATAGCTTTGTTTATTTCCTCTATAGAATGTTTCAATAGTTTTTTCAAAGTATTTGGTCAAGATTAATCCTTCCCTTATGCAATTATAATTGAATGATCTTTCAAAGTGTTTAATTGTTTGGGTATTGGGGAGTAAGCGAATTTGAACAAAATATCTCTGTTTTCAAATTTTGTCTTAATTCCTTCTTATGTAATTTGGAATGGTATAAGAAGATACAAGAATGGTAATCCTAAAATTATAGGATATAAAATTGTCTTAACTAAAATAAAACTTGTCTTAAAACATACTCGTTCATTACAAACTCTGGCCACTAGTATTTTATAATTTATCTATAGCTTTTGTTTATTTGCTTTATACAATGTTTGAGTAGTTTTTTCAAAGTATTTGGTCGGGATTAGTCCTTCCCTATAACAATTTAAGTCTATTCCTAAGTCTATTAAAGCAGTAAACTTGTTGGAAAAACTGGAGGCAATTCTAATTTCAACTTCACTATACCACTTTTAAATTATTATTTTGTCCATAGTATTTAAATATTCTTCATCTCCTTCTTCTTTTATTCTAGGCTCATTATTCTCATCCTCTCTATCTTCTTCTTCTTCTTCAGAGTCAGTGATTGAGATTTCCTTTTTCATTTTGTCCTTCTTGTATTTCTAAAGTTATTTGTTTAAGTCTTTTTATTTCTTATTTTATATAATTTATTTTATTTTTGTAAATCATGTATTGTTGTTTGTCTAGGTTGTTTATTCACAAATTTTCTCATTACTTCTTCTTTAAAACTAGGAATTTTAGAATTACTTGGTTCGTTTGTAGTATCTTGTTCTACCATTTGTCTAAGTTTATGAAAGTACTTGTTTTTTTTGTGGGTTCTTCAACTTGGTCTATCATTTATAGTATTGTACCATAGCCTTTTTTGTCTAGAGTGTTTTTTTTTTTTTTACATATACAGAACTCTTTTCCACAACATTCTCATCACTAGAACTTTCTTTACTAGCCATAAGGGCTATTGATTTCTTATTTTTATTATTGATCTCTGAATTTCTTTCATTCATTAACATCTCATATGTGAGTAGAGAACCTATTAATTTATCTAGGGGGTGTTTTTCAAGTTCCTTCCTTCCGTAATAGCAGTGGCCTTAGGTTCCCAAATTGGTGGCAGTCCTCTAAGGATTTTTCGGATCATTTCATAAGTTGAGTAATTTTTTCCTAAGGCATTGTGGGAGTTTATTGTATGAGTGAACCTAATGTAGATACTAGTGACGGTCTCATCCAGGTTCATCTTAAAAGCCCCATACTCGCTTGTGAGTATGTCGATTCTACTATCTCTAACATCTATAGTTCCTTCATAGGTTACTTCTAACTTGTCCCAAATTTATTTGGTTGACTTACATGTCATGACCCTATTAAACTCATTAACGTCTAAAGCACAATATAGTGCATTCATGGCACTAGAGTTAACTTACATCATTTTATAATCATTATCGGTCAAGTCTTTTTCTTCTTTAGGAACATCTTTACCATCTACTAATTTAGTAGGAATGTAGTCACCATGTGTGACAACCTTCCATGCTTTCCAATCCATGGTTTAAATATATATCCTCATCATTTGTTTCGAAAATGTATAATTTAAACCACAAAAGATAGACGGTCTAGTAGAGGATTGACCTTCAGCAAAAGGGAATACACCTAGGTGTGCTATTTAGACTTTTATATAACTTCTAATTAGAATTTTCTATAATTAGGCTTTGATACCAATTGAAAGTCAAGGTGTAGTCCCAAAAGGGAGGTAAATTGGGTTTATAAAAATCTTTTAAGTGTTTTTACAAATTTTCAACCTTTTGTAAACTTACAAGGATTGTTTGGAATTTAAATACTTAATCAAACCAATCACAATCAACACTTCAATATCAATCACAAACCAATCAACAAACAATCAACCAATTAAAACTTAACCAACTTGTGAAAGCTTGCAGCACTTTCTTATTTCAATGTTTGCCAAATTTCAATTTGTAGCCCTGTATGAATAATTTGTAAGCCCTTCTTTTAATCAAGATTTCTGCAAGCGGTTAATCAACGTACTCTCTTTAAGATTTCCGCAAAATATTAACCAACGTACTTTCTTAGATTAAAACGTCTTCTCAATCTCAGTTTTCAGCAATCCTGCACTTTGAAACACATTTTGTATATGCTGAAATTTAAATAGAATAGGGTAGAGAGAGTGAGACCGAGTTTTTTTATGAGGTTCAACTTATCCCCAGCCTACATCCTTACCTTAGGCAAGACCACCTAAGGATTCCACTAAACCATTCCTTTGCGGGCAAAACTAACCATTTACAACCCTCATTTAGGGTGCAGCCCTCTCTCCAAGCGATACCCCACGCTCGGTTACAACGATCCAATTACCTAAACCGTCAAAGAAACAAGAAATAAGAAACAATTTCTTTTGTACAAAGAATGCTCTCAGATAGAGCTGGTTGGTACAATTAAAAGCACTATATACTTCAATAACAAATATCAAAAGAAATAGAATTGAAGTTCAAGTACAAATTCACCGGATTACTTCTCTTGATAAGAATCAGCAATTCAGATGTTAGAACTCAGAGAAGATTGATTGGAGACTCAAAGAAACTCAGCAATTCAAAGTTTGAAGGATTAAGCAAGAGAGCTTTGAGAGAGCATGAGAGTTTTTAGCTTGAGAGTAGATTTTTTAATGCTTGGTGTGAGTTTGATTTGTGAAAACATGTATTTATAGGCTCAAAAAGGTTAATTTGTGTTGCCCAAGTTTACTTGGAGTGTTTCCCAAGTTTTTACAAATTTTGGGGCACAAGAAACTTATTTGAATTTTAAAACTTTTAAAAAATATAGTCATTAACAGTGTTCAGGCGCCTGAAGTCTCGGGGTCAGTCGCCTGAGGTTCCTTAAAACTATGTAATTTTCAACTGAAAAGAAGGTTAGGCGCCTGAGGTGACAAAGGTCAGTTGCCTGAGCCTACACTGCCTCTTCAGAAATTCATCAAGATAATCTTTAGGCGCGTAAGCTTATTCTTCAGTTGCCTGAACAGTTATGTTTTATGTTTTTCAGTTCAGTTTTCAATAACACCTGGCTCTCTTGCTTTGTTACTTATAAAAATATTTTTCAGGGTTTTAAAATAAGGTCTCTAAGTCCAAGACAAACCCTAACGAGCTTCAAATCATTTCCACATGATGTTCAGTATGAAGTAATTACATAATTCAACCTAAAGGCCTTAAAAACTCTAAGCTTTAAATCCTTCATATGAGTCTTTGCTTTGAATCCTCTTAGACGTTGAGCTTGAGTCAACTTTAGGTTTCCCCATGCTTTTTATTATTTTGGTTCCATTTGAGGTTCCTTTGGATCACTTGGAAGATTGAGTGCAAGGACCCAAATTCGGAAAATAAATAAAGAAAAGAGAAGGGAAATTAAAAAGGATAAAACAACAAAGCTCATTGACGAGGCTCCATTTCTCCTCGACGAAGTCTCTTCTGTGGCTCGGCGACAAAACGCATAGGCCCGTCGACGAGAAGATACTAAGGGATTTTTAGAGTTTATGAAATCTCAGGCTTGTCGACGAGGTCACTCTCTTGGTCACGAGCGACCTGCTTTGGCTCGTCGACGAGAACTCCAACTTGTCGACGAGGCTGGCTGGGTCAACCTTGTTTATAAATATCATTTAGTTGCTTAATAAGGAAGAAACTCAATATCTCTCTCTCTCTTTCTCTAGAACACGAACCAACCCTCTCTCTCTCTCTCTCTCTCTTTAGGATTTTGTGCTGTCTGTTGCTAGAATCAACAATCCGACATCACTTCGTGGATTAGGAGAAGAATCTCTACAATTATAGCGGATCATATTTTCGTTTTGAAGATTTTCGGGTTTTTCCTAAAAATCAAGGTAAGGATCTGATTTCGTTTTTAACTCGGTATATATGTAGTAGTCGAGATTATAGCGAAATATTGTTCTTCAGTTTTTAGGTTTCGTGGATCGGTCGTTGTTTAGGATCGATTTGCTCATGTTTTGGTTTCTGGGATTAAGGTAAGGGAATTTGGTTACATCAATATTTTTAGAAAACTGAACAACTAGAAAGATGGCTTATGCCTTTATGCACATTTTGACTGCTTATCTGCAAAATTTTACTGGGTATAAATGATGTTTCTTATGATTTTGCGATTTTACTGTTTTTGGAAAAAATAGGGGTTTTGGTGTATGAACTCCAAACTTTCCAAACCTACTTTAATTGTTTTAAAACCTAAAGTAGGAGCTGCTTGATACCCATGTTTGCGGTCCAAATGATATTTTTCAAAAATATATACTGTTTATAGTGGATTTTGACAAAACGAGCATGACATATGATATGAAATGGAACATACTGAACTATATACTGGTAAATGAATTGTGAAAATTGAATTTCCATCTTGTTATATGAAAATATGGAAAACAGGTTCCAGTTAATCACCGAACTTTATATGTAAAAAGGGTTGAACCGAGAGCATTTGTGCCGGTTAACACCATTGTTTGACAAAAGAAATAATGTATGAAAGATTGCTTGATTTCGATTGTGAAATTACTAGAATTGCATAGGTTGTTATGTTTTATTGTAAATTATATATATGATTGATTGGGACCACAACTTGTTACTAAAGGAGTTGAAAGATGCTTCGAAGGAGTTTAAAGATACTCCAGGTTATCTGAGGCTTTAAATAGCTTGCGATGCGGTTTTGTTGCTAACTGAGGTACAGTGCAACCACACATGTGAATCAGTGTGGGTATCGAGATAGTTGACTTGTAGGAATGTATGGGGCCACTGGTGAAATAATGGATCGAGTGGGACAGCCGGACTATATCTGTGATGCTTAACAATGCCTACACAAACAGGGCTCTGTCAGAGTTATCAGTGCACAACCCGTGCCACGGGGTAGTTAGGCTTATTACTGAAAGTTCCAAAGCTGGTCATTGTCCTAAATTCTTGTATACATGATTTAAAAACTAAAATGGGCAAAGTCACAGGGTTCAGTACCGTGTGGAGGGAATCGTACAGTGTATGGGTCTGTACCCTACCCTAACCTCGGGGACTTTCGCTTGTAATGATGTTGTATTATGTTTATATATCTCTTATAATACTCACTGTGAATGTGATATTGTGCAACTGTTTCTAATTGGAATAAACTCATGTAGTCATGTGCTGATATAATATCTTCCACCTTACTAAGAAGTGTCTCACCCCAATCTTACAACCTTTGTTTCAGGTCCTACAAGATGTTGGTCCTAATCTTTTAGAGGGACTTTGGCACATAGAGTCTTGTTAGTAGACGTAAGTTTTTGTATCGGTACTAGGTTGTTAGCCTGGTTGAATGTAAAGGGGATGTAATACAGTTTATGTTTTAAGCATGGATATTATGTGCTGAAGGATATAGATAGAACTCTACTATATGTCTAATAGAACCCCGTAAGAATGTTTATGTTTTCTGCTGTGCATGAATACATATATGTATGAGATACACACATTTGTCCCTGTTTAGGGAGGGTTGTTTGTGTATGTTTATTAGATACAGGTATCACCTATGTGTAGTAGCACTCTGGGTTCATTTAAAGGACCAGGGCGTTACAACATGGTATATGAGCCATAGCCAGCCGGAAGTGTGATGTGAATTGCACTACCTGGTTATGGCTATACTTAGAGCTTAGGTTACTAGGTTCTGTAGTTTAGAATATACAAGAGTATAGGAAGAGGATAAGACCTTGAGTTGTGCTTATTATACCTGGAGACATAAATACATTGACATACTTCTGTGTTCTTTTGGATCAATCAAAAGGTTCAGAAAACCACGACAATCTATTAATGGTTTTGTTTCCAAGTAGAGGGGGCAGAACTCGAGTAGGAATGAGAATGTTGAGTTATTAGAGTACGTCAGTACTAGGAGGTTCTTATGAGAAATGAGTTTTGTAGTCTCGTGTTAGTAGCTGGTAAGTAGGTTGTTAAGCTTCTAATCGATGTTTCTCAATTGCTTTTTAGGATGGAATCCAGGGATATTACTGCCAACATATGGGACAGTAGTAGTGAGGGTGACGGCCATGAGGTTGGCAGTGACTCTACTAGTGTGCTACGAGACTTCCCTTAGCAGCTGATGGCTAAGGTGGTTCAGACGAATAGGGGGTAGGATTATCTTGCACCTGAGTTGGGTTGTTCTATTGATCAATTTACCCAACTGAAGCCTCATGTTTTCATGAGAAGTGCTAACCCGATTCGAGCTAAGAATTGGATCGAGGAGATTAAGAAGATTCTAGACGTCCTGAACTGCATTGAGAAGCAGAAAGTGGCCTTCGCAACGTTCAAGTTGTCGGGCGAAGCGGAGAGATGGTGGAAGTCTATGAAGATGCTTGAGGAGCATTGATCCATTCTAGTGGCATTATCGTGGGCTCGTTTCAAAGAGTTATTCTTTGAATGATATTTTTAAACCACGGTTAGGAATGCAAAGATGGAAGAGTTTATGAGTTTGGAGCAGGGGCAACTGATAGTTCAGTAGTATGCTGCCAATTTTTAGGAGCTATCCTGTATTGCTCCATTAATGGTTCTGGATGAGGCAATGAAGACCTGTAAATTTCAGAGGAGCCTGAGGAAGGAGATTCGTAGGCAGATGCAGGACTTTGTTACTCTGGTTGACAAAGCCACCGTAGTGGAGGAGAGTCTGTAGGAGGATGTTGGGATTTAGATCTCAAAGAAGAGACCTGCGTCTTCCAGTTCTTATGGAGGGGCAAAGCAAGGCAATTGGAAGAAGAAGAACCATAGTGATGCTTCTTAGAGTACCACGTCCACTTCTGTTTGTTCTACGTGTGGGAAACCTCACGCAGGGTAGTGTTGGAGGGCTATGGGGGCTTGTTTACGATGTGGTAAGATGAGACATCAGGTGAGGTATGGGAAGCTCCACAACAGCCTTTTAGAGGTGGTGTGCAAGCGCTACAAAGTGGACAGAAAGAGGGTACTGCCCAGGCTAGGGTGTACTCCTTAACCCCAAGTGATGCAGAAAACGCTGGAGATGTGGTAATAGGTAATATTTACATGCTTTCCAATAAATTTGTTATATTATTTGACTTGGGAGCAACGCATTCCTTTATCTCCTGGGAATTTGTTAAACTATGTAGATTAGAGATGCAACAATTGGGTTATGAACTAGTAGTGGCTATGCCATTGGGGTCGGCAGTTGAATGTAGTAAAGTAGTCCATGATTTTCCAATAGTCATCCAAGGAAGGGTATTACCAGTTGGCCTTATATTATTTCACATGTACAACTTCGATATCATCCTAGGGATGGACTAGTTGTCTTCTAGTTATGCCACTATCGATTGTTACAAGAAAGAAGTGATGTTTAAACCTCCAAAGAAGTAGGAATTCGAGTTTATAGGGTCATGCGTGCGTTCTGCACCACGGATCCTTTTAGCTTTGCAGGCTGGTAGATTGCTCCGAGAGGGATGCCAAGGGTATCTGGCCTTTGTGAAAGACACGCCGGCAGAAGGATGTAAACTGGAGACAATTCCTGTAGTGCGCGAGTTCCCTGACGTGTTTCCAGAGGACTTGCCAGGATTACCTTCGGACCGTGAAGTGGAATTCATTATAGAGTTAGCTCCAAGTACGACGCCGATATTGAAAGCTCCGTATCATATGGCTCCAGCTAAACTGAGAGAGTTGAAAGAACAGCTTCAGGAGCTTCTAGATAAGGGGTACATTCGATCAAGTGTTTCTCCTTGGGGAGCACCTGTGCTATTTGTGGAGAAGAAGGACGGGTAATGAGGATGTGCATCGACTATAGAGAACATAACAAGGTAAAGATAAAGAACAAATACCCATTACCCAGGATCGATGATCTATTTGACCAGCTACAGGGCACGCAGATCTTCTCTAAGATCGATCTACAAAATGGATATCACCAGTTGAAGTTGAAGATGGAGGATGCTTTGAAAACAGCTTTTCGAACTCGATACGACCATTACGAATTTATGCTTATGCCATTTGGCTTGACTAATGCACCTACAGCATTTATGGATATGATGAACAGGGTCTTTCCCGAATACTTAGATCTGTTCGTATTGGTATTCATTGATGACATCCTAGTATATTCTAGGAGTGTTGCAAAGCATGAAGTTCATCTAAGATTGGTATTGCAAGTGCTCAAGGAGAAGAGGTTATACACTAAACTGAAGAAGTGTGAGTTCTAGCTAGAACAAATTGCATTTCTAGGGCACGTAGTGTCCAAAGAAGGAGTATCAACGGATCCAAGTAAGATAGAGGTAGTAGTGGACTAGGTGAGACCGAAGAATGTTCAGGAGGTCAGAAGTTTTCTAGGTCTTGCGGGTTACTACCGTTATTTCGTTAAAGGGTTCTTCAGCAGCCTCGGTGTCTCTCGGCGTCAAAGCATAAACCCTCGCTGATGCTATATTCCTCTACTAGCCTCCACGAGGCACCTGATAACCACCCCAAAGTAGTATGAGAGCTGGTGTGTGAATCAGCTGTCCCCAACATGACCGCGCCATATGACCAAATCTCCCACACCGATAGCAGACGTTCTCTCCCATCCTATATTCACATGGATGCCTCCGACCACATCTAGGGCAGATATGAATAATCTGCCCACCCTGAACACCGTCGTGCCCTATCATTTGCCTCTGGCCTCCTCCATATCGGTCTCCTTTCTATGGGCCTTGGCTGGAATCCATTTGAATGCTCAGAGGCGTGGGCCTCTTCCTTTGGCTCGGTACTCCCACATCTGTCTGCTCACTCTCCTCTGCTACCATAGCTCTATCAACTAGCTTAGAGAAATCTTGCATCTTTAGTATTGTGACTTAATTATATATGTCTCGCCTCAAGCCTTTCTTAAACATTATAGCTTTCTTAACTACATCTGGCACTATATATGGAGCAAATCGTGATAGCTCAATGAATTTCGCCACGTATTGCTGAACTGTCATCGATCCTTAGGACAGGTTCAGAAATTCCTGTAGTTTAGCCTCTCTGGCTATGGCAAGATAGAATCTGTCAAAGAACATGTCTCTGAATCGGGCCCAAGTCATCGACACTGAAATAGGTCTCTCCTCCTCTAGTAATGTCGTGGTCGTCCACCGTCTCTCGGCCTCTCCTGCCAACTTATACGTGGCATAAAGGACTCTCTGCTTGTCGGTGTAGTGCAACACTGTCTGTAATGACCCCGATAATTATTGGAATTAAATAATAAAATTAAAAAGGAAAAGAAAATTTCAAAAAGGGCTTAAAAGGTCTCGTCGACGAATGAAGGACTTCGTCGACAAGTATTCTACTAGAGATCGTCGACGTAGACACGTGTCTCATCGATGAGAAGTTACCGAGAGGGGGTTTGGTAGTTTGAAATTCGTCGACGAGGGTTTCATGTTTAGCGACGAACTTCCTTCATGGACTTGTCAATGAGATGACATGTCTCGTCGACGAATCCAAGTCTATAAGTAAGCCAAAAATCAGATTTTTTGCAGAAAAACGTGCAGGAACTCTCTCTCTCTAAAAAAACGGACCTTCTCCCCTTCTCACTTCAATTTCAACTCCATTTCTCACTCGTTCAACGATCCGAAGCCACCACAAAACTCCTAGGAAAGTTCTCTTCAAGTCTGTCGGAGTGGATCAATTGTGGGACTGACTTGAACTCCATCCCAAAATCAGGGGTATTTGCCTTTCCCATAGTTGCAGAAAATGTAGTAGTTAAAAAAAATACTGAAGTTTAGTTCAAAGAAATGTTGTTTTTAGGATATTGAACGTGGAACCCTCAGGTGCAAGACTTGACTTTGTAGGGGCTTTTTAGTAACCAGGTAAGGGAAATATGCTATGCTAGGAATTTTAGCAAGGTTATTAGAAAATTTTGCATATACATGTCAGTTTATCATCCAGTTTTTCCCGAATATGACTTTTTAATATTTGTGTGGCCTGAGTGGATATTTTCCTGATATAGAATTTATATAATTTTCCTAGAATATCATGATTTACAGTATATACAGATATACACAGATATTTACCAGACAAATACTTATCAGACAAGTATGATAGATATTTTTCAGACTAGTATGTTACAGTAATTACAGAATGCCATGTTTCCTAAAACCATAACACCCAGATTTTACAGGTTATACAGACAAATATTACAGTTAGACATACAGTTATAACAGTCAAATACTACAATTATGTTATTCAGATGTTACAGTTTTCTAGTTCAGATTTATAGTGTTATGGTTATTTTGGGAACATGATGAAAACAGTACGGTAATTATAGTAGTAGTATATATAAATAGTATTAGATCCCTGATGAAATATTTTAGACAAATTCAGTTGGTAGAGCACGATACCGTTGCTATTTTCAAATTAGAGTGCAACCACATATCTCAGATAGTATGTGGATTTCGTCAACCACGCCAGGAGAGTTTGTAGTCCCCCCTGATGAACTCTCTATGCTCGTTGATGAACCCCTGCAGAGTCTTCTTGAAAAATTATTTTCTCTCTCCCTTCTTTATTATTCAATTTCTATAATTGTTCGGGTTACTACATTGAGGATATCTCTCCACATCATGCTTCCCCTCATGAATAGGAATGTGCGGCCCGAAGGCTAGACCTAACCGTGGTTGGCCGACCCGGTTAGGTCAAATATCATATCATATATCCTCTGTCTGTAGTACAAATGGCTGGTCAATAGCCTTGATCCAGACTCAGGGGGCACAATAGCTCTACTACACATTTTAGTCTACTGTCATGCTACATGCACAATAACTCTACTATCCAGTCTCAAGGGGCAATATAACTCTAGGAATTTTAGCCAGGTTATCAGAAAATTTTGTACATATATATATGTCAATTTATCATCCAGTTTTTCCCGAATATGACTTTTTAATATTTGTGTGGGCTGAGTGGATATTTGCCTGATATAGAATTTATTTAATTTTCCCAGAATATCATGATTTATAGTACATACAGATATACACAAATATTTGCCAAACAAACACTTATCAGATAAGTATTATAGATATTTTTCAAACCAGTATGTTACAGTAATTACACAATGCCATGTTTCCTAAAATCATAACACTTAGATTTTACAGGTTATACAGATAGATATTACAGTCAGACATACAGTTATAACAGTCAGATACTACAGTTATTTTATTCAGATGTTACAGTTTTCTAGTTCAGATTTGTAGTGTTATGGTTATTTTGGGAACATGATGAAAGAGTATGGTAAATATAGTAGTAGTATATATAAATAGTATCAGATCCCTGATGAAATATTTCAGACAGATCGAGTTAGCAGAGCACGGTACCATTACTATTTTCATATCAGAGTGCAACCAAATATCTTAGATAGTATGTGGATTGCATCGACCGCGCTCGAAGAGTTTGCAGTCTCCCCTGAACTCAGGGTTGAGGGGCCCCAGTTTGATGAGGTAGTTTTTCAGTTCCGTGCTTAGGGAAGAACGCAGTTTGGCCAGACTGAGGATTGGTAGAGTACAGTTGACTTACCTAGTGGGCCAAAGTGAGGTTAGTCCAGCCTACGGGCCGCACAACCCTATCATGAGGGGTTAAATCATTGCATAGAGTTTTCCAGGGAAAAATCTCAGTTATGTATATTGTATACAGATTTACAAAATTTAATAAGTATAGTATGATCTTAGAAGTATGAAAAGTAGAAAACCCAGATGATGCAGTTATGTTTTAAATTATGATGAATGTAAATTATACTTTATACTAATTTTCTAGCTTATATCGTTTCAGATATTATTATAGTATTTATGCAACTCGGTCGCCACACACTAGTAATAGCATATTTCCACTTACTGAGTGTCGTCTCATCCCAATAATCTAACATTTTTCAAGTGAATCAGTTAGGTGAGCAGATCAGGCTCGCAAATAGAGTGATCTTTTATTTTACCCTGCCTATAGGGTAAGTGTATTTAGAGGTTTATGTTTTTGAGTAAATGGTACTTGTAAGAGGTGTAAATATGTAACTATGGTTTGGAAACAATGAATTCTGGTATTGTATATATATATATATGGATGTATGACTTTATGTTTTCCGCTGTGTAGGTGAGTCTTTTTATATATAGGGAGACCTCCGTGCTCATCTGAGGCATGGGATGTTATAGCAGGTCTAACAGGGATAACATGTTAATCTACATAGTATTATATATATATATATATAATAAAAAAAAAATGGGTGTAATTTTTAGGTCATTACAGTTTGGTATCAAAGCCTAGGTTGCTAGGTTCTGTAGATTCTAGAGTATAGTGCAAAACAATACCAGAATTTAGAAATGAAATCTTAGGATGAGTGAATTATTGTTGGAAAATTAGGATAAGAATTTAGGGTTCTGTCCTGCAGTTTAGAGGTAGAGTTTCGGGGTGGTTTCTGTGATTTTCATGGGGTGACGATTCCAAGAAAATCATAGTAAACTATCGATGATTTCTATTTCCATACATTAGGGCTCAACCTTAAATTAGTAATAAGAGGTTAGGGGTATTTTAGTTAGTATAGTATTGTAGGGTTCAGATACTCAAAAGAATTTGGTAATATTGCAGGATGGACCTCGGGGGTAGTAGCGCTCATGCTAATGGCGATGACAGAGCAGGGCCTTCTGGTGCAGGAGGCAAGGATTCAGATGTTGTGCTACGCAGTGTGGATCAGCAGGTCATGGATGAGATTGCCCAGAGCTCCAAGGAACAGGGAGGTCCATCTCCAGCTCAGGGGTGCACGATAGAAAAATTTACGAAGATAAACCCACCAGCATTTTAAAGAGCGATTATTCCTGCAGTTGCGAAGAATTGGGTGCAGGAGGTAGAGAAGATATTGGCGGTGCTTTACTGCACCGATGAGCAGAGGGTCATTTATGCTATGTATAAGCTGACAAGGGAGGTTGAAAGATGGTGGACAACCACTAGACTATTGGAGGAGTAGAGATCAATTCCAGTGTCGATGATCTGGGCCCGATTCAGGGATATATTCTTTGATAGATACTATCCTACCTTGGTTAGAGAGGCTAGAGTAAGAGAGTTTTTGAGTTTTTCCTAGGGATCGATGACAGCCCAACAAGACACGGCAAAATTTATCGAGTTATCGCGTTTCTGCCCTTATATTGTTTCACATGAAGTTAAGAAGGCTAGGATGTTCGAGAGAAATTTGAAGCGAGATATTTATAAGCAGGTGGCAGTACTGAGGATACAGGACTTCTCAGAGCTGGTTAACCGGGCTATAATAGCAGAGGAGAGTTTGTTGAGAGAGATTGAGATATAGAGTCAGAAGAAAAGAACCACACCCTCGAGCTTTCAGGCGGGGTCCAGCTGAGGCCCTTTATAGTGATCCCAAAAATAATAATAATAATAATAAATAAATAAATAAAATTTAAAATTAAATTAAATAATTAACTGAATTAAATAATTAATTAAATAATGATAATCATTAATTAAATTATATAACATAACATATTAATATATATATTAATATAATATATGATTTTTTTAAACGATCCTGAAGCTTCAGCTTTAGGATCCATTTGAAAATTATAGAGACTCACGCAAACCCCCCCTGAGATTCTGCTGTGTGCCACGCTCGCCTCCATCTCCGTCTCTCTCCTTCTCTTAATTTCTCGACAGATTTGTGGCGGATCGGGAAATGGAAGGTGTCATTGGATTCTTAGTTCCGCTACCTACATTTTTGCTGGAGCAGATTTGTCATGGAAGCGGCTTAGGCACCATTCTTGGGGTAAGACAAAATTTCCCTAATTTCTCAATTTCTCCTTAAATCTACTGTTAAATTGACGATCGGGCACCACCACGTGGTCCTAGTAACAATTGTCGTCATTTTGACGTAGGTAAACTTCTGATTAGAGTTTTCTAGGCCCCACTCCAAAGCGAGAGTGAGATTTGGAAAATTTGGCAAATTGATTATACTTGCGTGTATAACTATTAATTTGAAAATTATGGCCCCAGGAAATATTTAAATAGTATTTTATTTAGGGTTAATTTAATGGAACTAGGAATTTAATTTCAGGGTCCACGTGAGCGCCGCAGGCATTTTTTTGGGGTCCTTGTTGGCGTAGTGCAAGAAATCAGGTAAGGGAAAAATATATATTAAATCAAATTTTTTATGAATTTAATGAAAAATGAATTGTGTCATAAATACGTGTAAATTTTTTGGTATGGGTTTAAAATGCCAACCATTTAAATTATGTTTTTCCGAATTTAGGACTATCTATTAGATATGTATATGTGAAATTGAACTAGTGAAAGTGAAATATTTTTCAGAATAATTATGTAAGAAATTAAAAGTATTTTTCTTGTATATAAATGTTAAATGCGGGTTAGCTTATTTTCAGGCAATGTATGAATTTTACTACTAAATTGTGTGGCATGAGTAAATAGGAATGCTGTGTGGAAATATGTTATATGTATGAGATGCATGATATACAAGGAATGAACTAAGTACGAAAATGTTAAATGAAATATGTTGCTTGTGTGTGTTAATGCAACCATGTAAACAACTAAAATATGCTAGGTAAAACAGTTGAAATATGCTGGATATAACAGCTGAAAGATGCTGGATAAATGTATGACAGCTGAAAAATGCTGGGTAAAACGGCTGAAAGATGTTGGGTACGAAATGAAATGAAATGAAAAAGGAAACAAATGAAATGGAATGAAATATGAAATGTGAACAATGTAAAATGGGAAAGAGTTACGTAAAGTGAAATGAAATGAAAAGTAAAAGATGAGAACATGAACAGTTGAGAGATGCAGAATGATGGCAAACAAAATAATGTATTATGATATTAGCAGTATTTATGTTAGTAGAACATGTTACATTTAGGCGAGACCAACTCTTCGCCTGAGGGCTTGCTGAGAAAGGCGAGTGCCCTGGTTGTATCAGGTGTAGCAGTAGGTTGCATAACGTGTTCGGGCAGAGGGAAACTACTTTTATGGGTGGGTAGATTTCCCTATTCTTGGGAGCCTTCATCGGTAAATTTTTGTATGAACTGTGTGGGTACGAGATTAATTTACCACTTGAGGGCTTACTGAGTAAGGTAAGCGCCTTGGTATGCTTTAGCTATGACCTTAGGGTTACCTAAATATCAAAGCAGAGGGGTGCTACTTATATGGGCGGGTAATCACCCCTATCCTCGGGTAATCTCGTGGGTTAAATATTTGCATGTGATTAATTAGATTCAGGGAATGATTTTAGAAATTATGTCAACGATTTTCAAATGTTAAATATTATGTGTTGTATAAACTCATGTTGGCCACACATTGTTTTAATATATATTGTTTCTTCTCTTACTGAGATGTGTCTCACCCAAATATGAACTAACCTTTTTCAGGACCTCCATGAGATCGAGCTTAGAAAGCTCGAGCTGTTATAGCACCTTTGAGGAAAAGGGTATAATTTATTATGTTTAAGTCTTCTGAGTGATGGATGGTTGTGAAACATACTGATATTTAGGAATTATGTTTTAGAGATATGTATTCATGTAAATATAGGTGGATGTATGATGTATGTTAGAATGTAGATGAATGTAGAAAACCTTGGTGTTATATTTGTTGAAAGATTTTAGTTATGTTTTCCGCTGCACAAATGATATTAGAATGTGGATTATTAGATAAATGAATTGATTAGTAGCACTACGGGCCCACTTAGGGGGTTGGGGCATTACACCCTTGGAGAGGAGGTAGATCGGGTGGAGGTCAGAGGCAAATGGTAGAGCACAGTGGATTTTGGGGTGGACAGTCTTATACCACTTGCCCCAGATGTGAACGAATACATTCATATGAGTGCCGACTGGGGGAGAATGTTTGCTACTGTTGTGGGAGACTCGACCATATGGCTCGATCATACCAGATTCCACCGATTTATGCACTAGCTCCCAGACCGAACCAAGGTGGACATCAGGCGCATTGTGGAGGCTAGCAGAGGAACACGGCGCCGACGAGGGTATATGCATTGATGCCAGGAGACGCCGAGACTGTTGGAGACATTGTAACAGATACACTTACTATAACAACCCGAAGAATAATGGTATTTAAATAATAAAAAGAAATGGAAATGGAAACAGGATTAGAAGGTGGTAGCCGACTTCGTCGATGAACACAGAGGTTTTGTCGACGAGGGTTCTTCAAGATCTCGTCGATGAGAAGATACCGAGAAAGGATTTTTGGAAGTCTGAAATTTGTTGATGAGGGTTCAGGTTCGTCAACGAACATTCAACAGGACTCGTCGACGAGGTGACATTGCTCGTCGACGAATCCTGCAATATAAATAGTTCTAAACGTGATTTTTCAGCCTATTTGTGCGCAGGAATCTCTATCTCTCTCTCATCCTTCAATTCCCTACCCTTCTCGGGTCGATTTTCTGCCGGATTGACGATCTAAGGCCACCATGACGCTCTTAGGAAAGTTCTCTGCAAGTCTGCCAGAGCGGATCATCGGTGGGGCTGAGTTGGAAACCATCCAAAATCCAAAGTAAGGCTTTCTATTCAGTATTTGCCGATTTGACAGTTGTAGAAAGCATAGTACGTGTAGCAATACTGAACTTTAGTTCTGAGAAATGTCATTTTCAGGGTGTTGAACGGGGAACATTGCGGGTGCGGGGCTATTTGTTTTAGGGGTTTTTTAGGACTCAGGTAAGGGGATAAACTAAGCTAGTATTTTATGAAAAATATATATATTAATACAACATTTAACTTTAGGAAAATAAATATATTTATATATGTTTATATTTGGGAAACACTACTGAAAATAATGGTATGTTAAATATACGAAAAACTATTTCGTGTGGCATGAGTAGAAATTATTATGAAATACTGTTTTCTGGGAATATGATAAAGATATGGATTTTTATAATGGAAAATCAGCATACGGGACGAGATTTTTTATATGTTTGCCGGCGTACGGGCTGAACTATGTGTATGATTTTTCGGCATACGGGCTGAGCTATAGATATGTTTGGCGGCGTACAGGCCAAGCTATGGATATGTTTTCCGGCGTACGGGCTGAGCTATGTGTATAATTTGTCGGCGTACGGGCCGATGATTTTCACAATATACGTATATAAGCAAAATGACATGATGATATTGATTTGGCAATTAATAGTATGAAATATCCATGTATTACAGTTTCATTTTATGTTATTTGCTATCAGAACCTGATTGGCTTAGTTTAGGCTAGCACTTACACGGTACCGATGTTATGTGTTCATGATTTATCATGATATTTGTGTTAACTCCGCTGTACGGAGTGGTGTGAGATTGGTTGGTCGATGTGGTTTTAAGAAGTGTGAGCGCCCCTGGTGTATGGACTAGGTTTGGAAGACCTATCGGACTTACAAACTGTACTTTTGATTTCGCAGTGGTCAACCAACCATTGTCAGGTCCCGCCTTTGGGCCACACAACCCAGTCACGTGGGGGTAATACATGACAACAGTTATCTAACCTACCAGGAATGTTTTTGTATTATTATTATGTGAGATGAGTTATGCTATGAGAATACAGTATGTTCTATCATGTTGTGATTATACATGTTTTCCCCGAAATATATATACAATTTTACAGGTTATGTTCATGATTATATATATACCATAGAAATGCTCATGTTTCTACATACTAGTGTTAGTTTATTTCCCTTACTGAGAGGTGTCTCACCTCAAATTTCATAAACATTTCAGGAGCCCCTGATAGGAGAGCGGGTAAAGCTTTGCTAATTTAGTACGATCTGTCCTCTTTGAAGGGTAAGTTTTGGTACGGACGGTCGGATTTTTTGGAAATGTCCCTAGATCTTTATTTTGGGATGTATATACTTAAATACATTGGATGTAGTGACTCTGGTATTATGATGGATGATTTTGTATTTATGATATTATGATTGTATGTTACTTGCTGCTTAGGCTTCCTTTATGTGTTCTGATGTATCCCTGGTACCCACGGGTCCAGGTGGATTATGATATGCTAAATTTTGTGATATTGCTTTTATTATATATATAAAAAAAATATATGTGGAAACGAAGCAGGTCATCACACTTATTGCATTATCATGTAAAGTTATTGTTTTGTTTGACACATGTGCCACCCATTCCTTTATATCGGTGGGGTATGTCAGAGTAACTAGGGTAGAGGCACATTTATTAGATGTAGAGCTATCTATGGTCACGCCGACGGGATCTATGGTAAGATGTAGGAAGGTGCTTCAGAACTTTCCAGTAAGCATTTAGGAGAAAGTACTACCAGCTGATACCATGGTCCTAGATATGCAGAAGTTTGATGTAATATTGGGTATGGATTGGCTAGTTGCTAATCATGCCAGCATAAATTGCCATAAAAAAGAAGTGATTTTAAGACCCCGGGGTGAGCAAGAATACAAATTTGTGGGTTCATGTGTACGTGCCTCGCCACAGCTTGTGTCACTATTCAAGTGAGGTGTTACAGGGTGGTTGTTAGGGATACATTGCCTACATAAAATAATTTCCAAAAGAAGAACTAAAACAAGTTGATATATCGGTAGTTAGAGAATTTCCAGATGTTTTTCCTAAGGAGTTGCTTAGCTTACCACTAGACTGAGAAATTGAATTTACAGTGGTTCTACTGCCAGGGTCGGCATTGGTATCTAAAGCACCATACCATATGGCTCTAGTGGAATTAAAGGAATTGAAAGATCAGTTATAGGAGTTGCTGGATGAGGGGTTTATCAGGCCTAGTGTATCGCCCTAGGGAGCACCAATTTTATTTGTGAAGAAGAAAGATATGAGATTGTGTATAGATTATAGGGAGATAAATAAACTGACAGTCAAAAATAAATGTCTTCTTCTTAGGATTGACGATTTATTTGATCAGCTCCAGGCGACCCAGGTCTACTCCAAAATTGGCCTGCGGTCTAGTTATCATCAGGTAAAAGTTAAAGCGGAGGATATTTTGAAAACAACATTCCGAACCAGATATGGGCATTATGAATTTTTGGTGGTGCCGTTTGGGTTGACTAATGCATTAGTAGTATTTATGGATTTAATGAATAGGGTGTTCCATCAGTACTTGGACTAGTTTGTTATGGTTTTCATTGATGATATACTAGTTTACTCGAGAAGTTCTGAGGAGCACGAGTATCATCTAAGGCTGGTGTTGCAGACATTAAGAGAAAGGAAGTTGTACGCAAAGTTCAAGAAATGTGAATTCTTGTTAAGGCAGGTTACTTTCCTCGGGTATGTGATCTTCGAGGGCAGTATATCGGTTGATCTGAATAAGATAGAGGCAGTGATGAGTTGGGCAAGGCCAGGAAATTTCCATGAGGTCAAGAGTTTTCTGGGTTTGGCAGGCTACTACCAATGCTTCGTAAATGGTTTCTGTAGATTATCAAGTCCATTAACACAACGTACGAGGAAAAATGTTAAGTTTGATTGGATCAGTGATTGTGAGCAGAGTTTTCAGGAGTTAACGCGGTGATTGGTTTCAGCACCGGTACTGGCTATTCCATCGGGGGAGGATAAATTTGTGATATACAGTGATGCATCTTCGAAGGGTCTTGGATGTGTGTTAACGTAGCATGGAAGAGTCATTGCCTATGCATCTAGACAACTTAAAGAATATGAAAAGAACTATCCTGTGCATGACATATAATTAGCTGCAGTGGTTTATGCTTTAAAATACTAGAGACATTATCTATATGGTGAGAAATGCGAAATCTTCACGGTACACAAAAGCATAAAATATTTCTTTACCCAGAAAGAACTGAATATGAGGCAAAGAAAGTGGCTAAAACTCATTAAAGATTATGACTGCACTATTAGTTACCACCCAGGGAAAGCGAATGTGGTAGAAGATGCTCTGAGTAGGAAATCAGTGGGACCAGCATTGGCAGCTATGGAGGTTCAGCATCCGATCCTGATGGATTTGGAAAGACTTGGCGTAGATTTAGTAGAGGATGATCCTCAGGCATTTATTGCCAGCCTAGTTGTACAACCTACGTTATATGAAAAGATTAAGGTCGCTCTGGGTGATGACGCATAATTAGCAAAGGTAATAGCCAGAGTATGGGATGGTCAGGGAGAGGAGTTCAATATCTCTGATGATGGAGCTCTGAAGTTTTGCACCAGATTGTGTGTGCGTGCAGATGATGATATTAGGAGAACAATTTTAAAAAAGGCTCACAAATCACTATACACAGTTCATTGTGGTAGTACTAAAATGTATAAGGATCTACGGGAGTATTTCTGGTGGAGTGGAATGAAAAGGGAAATTTCTGAATTTGTACAACAGTGTTCAATGTGCCAGTAGGTCAAGGTTGAGCACCAGAGACCGGCAGGGCAGTTATTGCCACTATTTATCCCTAAGTGGAAGTGGGACCACATATCTATGGACTTTGTCATTAGGCTACCACCAGCACCGCATGGTAAGAATGCCATTTGGGTAATTATGGATCGGCTAATGAAGACAGCTCATTTTCTACCAATTAAAGTTAGCTACCCTGTGAACAGATTGGCAGAGATATACATTTAGGAGATTGTTCGACCCCACGGAGTGCCAGTGTCTATAGTCTCAGACCGTGACCCACGCTTTACATCACGGTTTTAGAAGAGCTTGCAGGAGGCTTTGGGGTCTCAGTTAGCATTCAGCACCGCTTTTCATCCTCAGACAGATGGTCAGACAGAGAATGATTCAGGTACTTGAGGATATGTTGCGAGCGTGCGTCTTGGACTTTGGGGGTTACTGGACCGAGTATTTGTCATTGGTTGAGTTTGCCTACAATAACAGCTATCAAGCTAGTATAGGCATGACACCTTATGAGACGTTTTATGGTAAGAGGTGTCGTTCTCCTTTATACTGGGATGAGCTAGGTGACAGGCAAGTTTTGGGGCCAAAAATAGTGCAGCAGATGTATAACAAAGTCCGATTTATTAGAGATAGAATTAGTGCAACACAGAGTCGCCAGAAAATCTACACAGATACTCGCCGCCAGGAACTGGAATTCAAAGTGGGTGATCATGTATTTTTGAAAATAGCACCACTGAAGGGATTCGTGAGATTTGGGAAGAAGGGTAAGTTGAGCCTTAGTTTTATTGGCCCATTTGAAATACTTGAGAAGATTAGGTCAGTTGCCTATCAGCTAACTTTACCACCAGCTTTGTACAGAATACATAATGTATTTCATATTTCTATGTTAAGGAAATACGTCCCAGATCCTTCCCATATCATCAGTTATGCAGACTTAGAACTTAGTGATGCTCTGGCTTATGAGGAAGCTCCAGTATAGATCTTAGATAGAAAAGAACAGAAGTTGTGCAGTAAGAAAATACCACTAGTAAAAGTTTTATAAAGGAATCACGTAGTGGAGGAAGCTTCTTGGGAACTAGAAGAGGAAATCAGACAGAAATACCCACATCTGTTAATTGGGGTATAGTAGTGATTTGTAAAGTAATGATAGTTTTATTTTGTTTAGTATAGGGTAATGAATGTATAGTGGGAGATAGTATTTTGGTTTTAGGAGAATTTTCTTTTTATAAATATAGTTGTAATCTTCCAGAACCTTAAATGTAACCACGGTATTCCTCCTCCATAAGTGAGGTTAAGTAATAAAATACGTAGCCTATGTTTCTTAATGGATGGTGTTCAATACAAACAATAAATTTCGAGGATGAAATTTTATAAGGAGGGGAGAATGTAATAACCCATATAATTATTGGAATTAAATAATAAAAGAAGAAGGAAAGGAAAATTTCAAAAAGGGCTTAAAGGGTCTCGTCGACGAATGTAGGACTTCGTCAACGAGTATTCTACTAGGGATCGTCGATGTAGGCACGTGTCTCGTTAACAAGAAGTTACCAAGAGGGGGTTTGGTAGCATAAAATTCGTCAACGAGGGGTTCATGTTTGGTGACGAACTTCCTTCATGGACTCGTTGACGAGATGACCTATCTCATCGACGAATCCGGGTCTATAAGTAAGCCAAAAATTGGATTTTTTGAAGAAAATTGCATAGGAACTCTCTCTCTCTCTCTCTCTCTCTTAAAAAACTGACCCTCTCCCCCTCTCTCTTCGATTTCGGCTCCATTTCTCACTGGTTCGACGATCCTAGGCCACCACGAAACTCCTAGGAAAGTTCTCTTCAAGTCTGCCGCAGTGGATCGTTGGTGGGGTTGGCTTGAACTCCGTCCCAAATTCAAGGTAAGAATTTTTATTTAGTATTTTCCTTTCCCATAGTTGTAGAAACGTAGTAGTTAAAGAAATACTGAAGTTTTGTTCAAAGAGATGCTGTTTTTAGGATATTGAACGTGGAACCCCGTGGGTGCAAGACTAGACTTTGTAGGGGCTTTTTAGTAATGAGGTAAGGAAAATATGCTATGCTAGGAATTTTAGCAAGGTTATCAGAAAATTTTGTATATATATATATATGTGTGTGTGTGTGTGTGTGTGTGTGTGTGTGTCAGTTTATCATACAGTTCCCGAATATGAGTTTTTAATATTTGTGTGGCTCGAGTGGATATTTGCCTGATATAGAATTTATATAATTTTCCTAGAATGTCATGGTTTACACTATGTACAAATATACAAAGATATTTACGAAACAAATATTTATCACACAAGTATTATAGATATTTTTCAGACCAGTATGTTAGAGTAATTACAAAATGCCATGTTTCCTAAAACCATAACACACATATTTTACAGGTTATAAAGACAGATATAACAGTTAGACATACAGTTATAATAGTTAGATACTACAATTATGTTATTCAAATGTTACAGTTTTCTAGTTCAGATTTATAGTGTTATGGTTATTTTGGAAACATGATGAAAAAAGTACGGTAATTATAGTAGTAGTATATTTAAATAGTATTAGATCCCTGATGAAATATTTTAGACAGATTCAGTTAGCAGAGCATGGTACCGTTGCTATTTTCAGATCAGAGTGCAACCACATGTCTCAGATAGTATGTGGATTTCGTCAACCACGCGAGGAGAGTTTGTAGTCTCCCCTGAACTCAGGGTTGAGGGGGCCCAGTTTGATGAGGTAGTTTTTCAGTTCCGTGCTTAGGGAAGAACGCAGTTTGGCCAGACTGCGGATTGGTAGAGTATAGTTGACTTACCTAGTGGGCCAACGTGAGGTTAGTCCAGCCTACGGGCCGCACAACGCTATCATGAGGGGTTAAATCATTGCATATAGTTTTCTAAGGAAAAATCTCAATTATGTATATTGTATACAAATTTACAAAATTTAATAAGTATAGTATGATATTAGAAGTATGAAAAGTAGAAAACCCAGATAATGTAGTTATGTTTTAAATTATGATAAATGTAAATTATACTTTATACTGATTTGCCAGCTTATACCATTTCAAATATTATTATAGTATTTATGCAACTCGGTCACCACACACAAGTAATAGCATATTTCCACTTACTGAGCCTCGTCTCATCCCAATAATCTAATATTTTTCAAGTGAATCAGTTAGGCGAGCAAATCAGGCGCAAATAGAGTGATCTTTTGTTTTGCCCTGCCTATAGGGTATGTGTATTCAAAGGTTTATGTTTTTGAGTAAATGGTACTAGTGAGAGATGTAAATATGTAACTATGGTTTGGAAACACTGAATTTTGATATTGTATATATATATATATATATATATATATATATATATATATATATATATGGATGTATGACTTTATGTTTTCCGCTGCATAGGTGTGTCTATTCATATAGAGGGATACCTCAGTGCTCATCTGAGGCATGATATGTTATAGTAGGTCTAACAAGGGTAACATGTTAATCTACAGAGTATTATATATATAAAAGAAAAGAAAAGAAAAATGGGGTAATTTTTGGGTCGTTACACCGTCAGTACTTTCTCTATTTCCTTCATCCAGTTCTTAGAAACTGTAGGATCAGGTGCTCCTGAAAATGCTGGAGGGTTCATCTTCGTGAACTTCTCTATCGTGCATACTTGAGCTGTAGATGGACCTCCCTGCTCCTTGGAGATTTGAGCAATCTTAGCCATGACCTACTGAGCTATGCTGCATAAGACAACATCTGAGTCCCAGCCTCCTGCACCAGAAGGCCCTGCTCCATCGTCGCCCCTAGCATGGGCGCTACTACCTCCTGGATCCATCCTGCAATAACATCAAATTATCCAGAAATCCAAGCCTTATAATATTATTCTATCTAAAACACTCCACACTTCCTACCACTAATTTAAGGTCTAGTCCTACCATATGGAAATAGAAATTGATGATAGTTTACTATAGGTTTTCTGAAATCTTCACCTCCGAAAAATCACAAAAACCACCCCAAAATTCTTCCTCCAGATCGCATAACAGGACCCTAAATTTCTCATCCTAATTCCCCAACATCAACTCACTAATATCCTATTTCACTCTTCTCAAAACTCCATTCTTATATTCTGGTATTGTTTTCTGCTATACTTTAAAGTCTACAGAACCTACCAAGCTAGGCTCTGATACCAAATTGTAACGACCTGAAATTCTATACCATTTTTTTTAATAAAATAAACTGCAAAATATAACATTATGATACTCTTGTATAATCTTCTATAACATCTCAGGCCCCATGCGAGCACTGAGGAAAACTTGATTATATTACACACCTATGCAACGAAAAAACATAAAACTTTTAATCCACATAAACTATACCAGAAACTAGTAACTCTTCCAAACCATACATACATATTACACATCACCTCAGTATCATCCACTCAAAAATTCAATCTCTTGATACACTTACCCTACAAACAGGGTAGGGTAGTCGCCTTCTCTATCTGCGAGCCTGATCCGCTCACCTAACTGGATCACCTGAAAATATATTAAATCACTGGGACAAGACAACGCTAAGTAAGAGGAAATATGCTATTACTAGTGTGTGGCAACTGAGCTTACATAAATATTATACTGATAAATATTTGAAACTAAGTTTAACTGATAAAACAATACATTGTACAACTCTTACCTATATGCTTTGAAATACAACGGTAGCATTAGAGTTTTCTATTTATTCATACTTCTAGTAATATAATATATCCGCTGCTGTTTTGTAAAACTATTTACATATATATCACTATAATAATAATACACTAGAAAACTGTACGTCGTGATTTAATCCCTCATGACAGGGTTATGCGCCCCATAGGTGGGACTTAACTCTGGTTGGCCTACTAGGTAAGTCAACTGTAACTCTACCAATCCTCAGCCTAGCCAATCTGCAACCTCTCCTAGGCACGGTATTGATATTTACCTCATCAAATCGGCCACCTCAACCCAGACTTCTAGGGAGCTTGCAATCCCTCCAGACACGGTTGACGGAAACCTTCCACACACTATGTAAGATGTGTGGTTACACTCCGATCTATATTAGCAATGGTACCGTGCTCTCATAACTGAATATTTGCTAAACTAATTCATCAGGTTATGATACTATATAGTACTGATATACATAATTATCTTGCTGTTTCATCATGATTCCAAAATAACCATAACACCAAAAGCTAATCTAGAAATGCTGTAATATCTGTATTGTATAAACTTTAATACCATAGTGTTATAGAAAATAACCATAACACCAGAAACTGATATGAAAATTCTATATTATCTGAGTTGTATAAACTGTAATATCATAGTGTTATGACTTTAGTATTTTGGAAATCAAGGTAATCTGCATATGCTGTAAAATTTTTGTCTGTATAAACACTTTATTTCATGCTCTTATAAAATCTAATAAAACATATCTCTGCATAATAATATAAATCATACCAATCTGAGAATTGTATCATTTTTGTATTGATCTGGTAAGGTCTCATAAACATATTTCTCCATAGATACTATAAATCATATTAATCTCAAAACTATATCATTTCCAAACTGATTTCATAAGGTCTCGTAAGCATATTTTTGTATAGATACTATAAATCATAATAATCTAGAAACTGTATAATTTCTATACTGATCTGTTAAAATTTCATGCCACACAACAAAACAAGTAAATACCTCATATTCTGAAAAACTGTATTTTCTGATACACTAATAATTTGTAAACTGAGTAATAATTTAGAAAACACCTAATTTCTATAAACATTATGAAGTTCCTAGCATAACATATTTCCCTTACCTAATTGACTGGGAGGCTTGCCTCCAACTCCACTCTTACACCCTCGGCGTACTATCCTTAAAATCCTGAAATAATACATATATTCCAATTCCTCAATAAACCACTGAATTGCACAGAAAATCAGCACATTCATATTTCCTGAATCTGCAAACTCGTAATTTCCTAAACTATTATTAATCTATAATTTACCTGGGATCCTGATAAGACCCCCACTGGGATTCTCAACCCATGCTTGCTAGGTCTAAAAACACCATAACCCTGAAAATATAACACCCTAATTTTACTCCACAAAACTCCAGTATATTCTCATATAATACAAAATCTGGACTCAAATATGCCTGCTAACACTAAAAATACCTAAATAATCTGCTTACCCTGATTTTGGGATGGTATCCAAGTTGACCCAATCAACAATCTGTTGCAGCAGACTTGTAGAGAAACTCCCAGGATCAACGTGGTGGCTTCAAATTGTCGAACCAGGGAGTAACAGGGCGAGAAATCTAGAGAGAAGGGAAGAGAAACCGAGTAGGGGAGAGAAAAAGCTGAGAGAAAATGAATTTTCTCGTTGAATCGTCGTTTTTTTTCTATTTATAGATGCTTAGCCACGTGGCCTTATCGACGAGCCACAACACCTCATCTATGAGTCCAAGATGAGGGTTCGTCGACAAACACCTAACCTTTGTCGATGAGTTTTAGGCCCTAAAATCAGCTCTCTCAGTAAGTTCTTGTCGATGAGACACGTGTCCACATCGACGAGCCCAAGAAGACTGTTTATCGACGACTGTTCGTCGACGAACTCTCTGTGCTCGTCGATGAGCCCCTGCAGAGTCTTCTTGAAAAATTCTTTTCTCTCTCCCTTCTTTATTATTCAATTTCTATAATTTTCTAGATTACTACACTGAGGATATCTCTCCATGTCATGCTTCCCCTCATGAATAGGAATGTGCAGCCTGAAGGCTAGAACTAACCGCGGTTGGCCGACCCGGTTAGGTCAAATATCATATCATATATCCCCTATCTGTAGTACGAATGGCTAGCCAATAGCCTTGATCCAGAGTCAGGGGGCACAATAACTCTACTATACAGTTTAGTCTACTGTCATGCTACACGCTCCATGAGTCCGTGTGGTTGCACTAACACCACTAGCAATAGTATTGTGCTCAATATCACTACCCATCATTAGGGTTTCCATATCCATTCATCAGCGTTATCAATACCACACACCAGCAATCATTATGCGGTATTGACATTTCATCGATCACATTTTTGTATTCCTATTTCGAAATTTCACATTTCAATTCTCCCAATTCAATATTCATATTGCAGAATTAACGTTGCAATATTCACATTTCTCATAACCATATTTCTCATATTCACATTTCTCATATTCATGTTTCTCATATTCCCATTTCTCGTATTCACATTTCTCATATTCATATTTCAATATATGTATTGTAGTATATATATTACAATACTTATGTTCTCATATTCTTAATTTCATATTCTAATACCAGTATTATCATTGCAATGTTCACATTTTCAGTATTCACAACTAATTTCATCATTACAATGGTATTTCATCAGTTCAATCCTCATTCATCTCATAAATACATATACACATCTCATTTCACGTAACTCGCATTTCTCAATAAAACATTTTCATATCTTAGAAGATATACATTTTTCAGTTCATTCCACTTTCATCATTTTTCCCCATTTTAAATCTCACAGTTTAATTCACATTTCATAATCTCATACTTCTAAGGGTAAATCATTTAACCCAGTTTTCAACATATCTCAATATAATTCTTATGCCACACAAATTTTATCTGATGTTTAATCATAAATAAATTTCAGGTAAATTATTGTAATTCCATTTCTTATATTTCTTAACCCATAATTTTTAGAAAAAACTGCAATAATTTATTCCCCTTACCTGGCTTACTGAGATTTCGTTAAAACACCCAATTTCTATGCCCTTCGGTGTTTGTAGCCCAAAAACCTGCAATTCACATTTTCCCCAAATTATTCATCACAACTCTGAGAATAATTTCCATTTAACTCTTCCTATATTTCATATACTCCAAATTAACTTAAAAACCCTGAAATACACTACTTACCCTGCTCTTGGGATGGTGCGTCGAAACTCCAAACTGAAAATTTGCTTCGTGTAGGTTGCAGAAAATCTTCCTAGGAACCTCATAGTGGTTCCTAATCGTCAATCCAGGCTAAAATGAGGCCAAAATCGAAGAAAGTAGGAGAGGGGTTCGTGGGTTTGCGTGAGAGAGAAAAAGAGAAGATATGTGTTGTTTAATAAAAAAACGCTCGCGAGACACCTTATTACGCCCAATGCAGAGAAAACTGTTGCTGGTTTTCTTTGACCCCTAAAAAATCGTTGCCGATGTTCTATTTTACCGGCCCAATTTTACTGTTTACCCATTACTGTTCCGTGGTTATTTCTTATACCCGTCGACGGTTTTCTATCCACAAAACCGTCGCCAATTTTCTATTAACCAGTTTCCTTTCAAAAATCGGCGCCAGTTTTCCATTCCCTCCATAAAAACATTGCCGATTTTCTACTCTTCCAGTTAAAAGCATCTTTTTCTCATTTATTTTTTTAATTTTATTTTCTCAGGTCTCTACAATCGAACTTAGTGATATGGTCGACCAAACCTCAAATATGGTTGACCGAAACTCTCAAGTTGCCATAATTTTTACCGTAATAAACCAAGGTTAATTTTAATTAACTTTCGTTAAACATTTTCCAAAATTCCTCCTATGTCCCCAATGGTAATATTTTTTGAGGATATCTATATATACCCATTCATTTGGAGAGATTAACAATTGATTAGAAATATATTTAGCAAAAATTCTCTCTGATTTTTCTTGAGCCTATATTGCATATACTTCATATTTCCAAACCAAAATTTTAATACTCTCTCAGTTTATCCTTACTAAATATTTTTCAAAAAAGAGAGTTATATTTTTTCTTGATCTCCTTCTTGCAAAATAATTGCAAGTTAAAGGGAGTTTGATTCTGACTTGTGTGAGGTTACATATATTGCTCTTGAAGCTTTTTACTCTCATTGTCTTGCATTGTTTGATAGTTTTCTTGGAGAGTAAAGCTAGGGTTTTTCTCAATATATTTGATTGATAAATATTATTTAAGAAGAACTCTTGTTAGCTTCCGATTCTTAGCATCTTCATTGCCAGATTCGAAAGCCTTCTTGCACTATTTGATAAATTATTTTTGAGCAAGCTTGATCCCTAAATCTCGATTGTGCTTATACTGAAAAATATTGTATTGAGATTTTCTCTTTGAGATTCATAGTTCCTTTGATATATACTGATTTTATTTGTCTTGAATTAAGGTAATCTCTCTCACGTATACACACATATATACGTTGTTATTGAGAGCTGATATAGTTTTTTAGAAAATCTCACTTAAGCATTAAATCCATATCATCTATGAGTGCATATTTATTTGGACTATGTTGTGGTACATAATCTGCTTGTGTAGCGCTTAAATTGTTCCAAAAATTTCATATTGATTGATTGTATTTCGGGCGTGCCTGAGGGGGTTTGATCTATCCCGTAAGGATCAGTAGGGCCTTCTCCACCCCCGCAAGGAGAGTTTGTAAAGGTTGAGGTCAGCCCTAGAAATTTGACCTGGTTGTAAAATAGTGCCTCTCCATCTATTAAGTGAGCAATAGTGATAATCCTTAGACTTGCGAGCTAAGGCGGGGACGTAGGCACTTTTGCCGAACCTCGATAACATATCCGGTGTTATTGTTACTTTACTCGCTTTTCTGTGCATGTTTGGTTGATTTAATTGTGTAATTTAAATTATAGCTGGATTTATTGGTTTACCTTATTATTTGCTCTAGATTGACCCTAGGATTGTGAAATACTGGTGCTGGATAATTGACCTAGGGGAGAAATTCTTTAAAATACCAATTCACCCCACTCTTGGGATTGTACCAAAGTCAATAGAGAGTCTTTTAATTTTACCTCTCGTCTTCCTCTCCTTTGGTCTTCTTCACCTGTCGATGAGTCTATAGGGGTTAGTCCATCGCATCTTTCCGAGGGTGGTCCTTAAACTTTGAAATGAGGCGCTACGGAGTGCTTTCTTTAGATGGGATGACCCGACACCGGTAGAAGATGTGATCGGTCAACCACTTGATCTCTCGGGAGAATGGAACGTAGCCTCACCACCCACTCACAAAGAGAGAGACAAACTTCACAATCTCAACAATAAAAGACCTCAATATATTCCAAATTTTCTTTTTCTTGTGCTTACAATGAGAAGACTATTTATAGACTTAGCTTGGGGCAAGCATGGGAAACAAGACATAGGGGAATAATTATGAGGGGAACAAAACATAGAGTGAACAATTATGAGGGGAATATGGTATGAGGTGAATGATAATTAAAGGGACAATGCATGGGGTGATCAATTATGAGGGGAATATAGCATGGGGTGAATGATAATGAGGGGAACAATGCATGGGGTGAATAATTATGAGGGGAACAAAGCATGGGGTGAATGATAATGAGGGAAACAATGTATGAGGTGAACAATTATGAGGGGAACAAAACATAGGGTGAATGATATTGGGGGAACAAAGCATAGGGTGAATGATAATGTGGGGAACAAAGCATGCTTGCATTTTACAAAATAAATAAATAAATAAATAAATAATAATAATAACAAGAACAAAAACAAATATAAGTTAAGTATGACCCAATTTGCGTGGGGCCCATGAAGATGTGTGGGGCCCACAAGCGATGTTGGGCCCATAAGCCGCTCAAGACCCATTAGGATATGTGGGGCCCACAAGCAACGTGGGCCCATTAACATGTTCGGGGCCAACAAGCAGCATTGGGGCCATTAAAATATATGGGGGCCCACAAGCCATGTGGGGCTTGCAAGCCGCGTGAGGGTTGTAGGAATCCGAGCTAGCATCAAAGAGCGAACGTGCACCAGATGTAGGAATCCGAGCTAGCATACCAGGAGATGATATGCATCGGATGTGGGAATCCGAACTAGCCTCAAAGGGGGTAACGTGCACTGGATGTAAGAATTCGAGCTAGCGTACCAAAGGGGGTAACGTGCCCCGGAGTAGGAATCTGAGCTAGTGTGCATCGGATGTGGGAATCCAAGTAGCCTCAAAGGGACTCAGTTTTGAAATAAACCAGGACTCAATCAGATCCTTCTACTCCCGGTTTACAAAGTCGTCTTTCTTATCACACAAGATCTCCTTGAAAAGGTCTGGTTAGAATCAAGGTATCTACAATTGCCCCTCTTTATAGGCCTTGTTGCTTTGAGGTAATAGTAGAAACTCTCCTTTGTTATCTGTAGCAACATGCCTATAAAGATAAAAGACACCTATTTTAGCTAGGCCACACAACTACCTAAGGCTTTTGGGTCAATCAGGTGTTATTTGCCTCTGTTGATAAAGGATGAGAAAGGAGTAATTAGGGCAATATGGGAATGTTGCACCTTTCCCTAGGAAGTTAGTACTTAGTGGATTCTTCAAGTTATGTTAGCGAAGGGGACACAAAGGATTGAAAATAACAACTCAGATGTAAGAATCTGAATCAAAGTACCATGGTAACTCGCATCGAGCGAAAGTACAATGCGGGTAACATGCACTAGATGTTGGAATCTAAGTTAGCATCACTGGAAGATTGCAGATGACTTGACTGGTCTAACAACTAACCATGTGTCGTCTTCTGAGTAAGGCCATGTGTCAACCAGCGAGTAAGGCCATGTGTCGACCAACGAAAGGGGAGATGGAAGGTGACCCAAATCCAAGACGTGACATGCTCATGTCCATTGTGGAGAAGCACAGATCGAATGGCTCACAAGAGGCCGTGCAGCACATGAAAGTGTGGAGGATGGCATGCCACATGTTAGTAGATGAGTGGTGGGTCAAATGTAACTCGGATCAGACACTTGGTGTTATCGTGTCCATTGCCTCGAGGGGGCAATCAGAGGGCTCCTAGAGAGCCATGTGAGGCTGAACGAATGTGGAGGCAGAGATGCCAGGTGTCGAGGATCGAGTGTGGAGAGAAGAACGAGGGGACTTCTAATACATTTTCATTGCGACTGTTGCCGGGGAGTAAAGATCTGACGGCAGAGGTGAGACACACTCGGATTATTGACATGGCTAGATCTTAGCTGTCCCATAAAAACATAGATCATGTGGTCGGCATCAAGGCATCCTTGAATTTCTGATGTGGCTTCATTTAGAGTGTATATAGAAGGTTCAAATCGGAGGGCTATGAAGGTAACCGCGTAGTCTTTTGATTGGACGAGCAAAAATGTGCCACGTGCTTGAATCCTATGGTCCCGAGGTAATTTTCCCTTTTTCTCATTTCTTCAACCCTTTCTTAAATACTCTTTCCCCTCTCTCTTCTCTCTTCTCTCTTCCTTTCTCTAAAGAAACCCTATCTACTCTCTTCAAGTGATCTGAAGCTCTGATCCTCCACTTCTTCTTTCCCTTCTCATTTCAAGCGATAGGGTTTCAAATCTTGTGTTCTTAGTGACTCTCCCTTCTCTCTCTAAAGCTCTTCTAAAAAAACCCTAAATTCCTTTAAACCCCCCTCTCTATCCTCTCTCTTTCTATGATGAACTCGAAAGCCCTAGCCCTCTCTCTCTCTCTCTCTCGATCTTCATATCCTCTCTTTCGTCCACCAAATCTTTCTCATTTTCTCACATACCTTTAGATCCCTATGGAAAGCTAATTCCTCAGTCTTTCAAGAAGGTCCAGAAGGTCAAATGATCTCAATGGGTGATTCGACTTGAGACCCAGGACAAGTTTGACCAAGGTTTGGCGATAGCGCTCCCCTCAAGCTTGCAAAAGATAAGTTACACCTTCCCCTTTTTTTTTTTTTTTTTCTATTTTTGCTATCATGAAGTTTGTGATTCGAATGCCGAATTGTGTGTTTAGATCCATGTTATTTGGTTAAAAAATGAAGATCCTTGTGTTTGCTTGTGTTTTGAGTACTGGAGCGTGTTGTTCAAGTCTCTCTGTGTGTGAATCGATTTCAGGCAAGTTCACTCACCCGAAACTGAGCAAGTTCAACTTTGGGTTGACCCAACTTGGTTAGACCATTGAGACCTATTTGCTGAATGGACGTGGTATTTGGAAATGGACCCACCTTGGGTCTTGACAGATGTTTGGGCTCGTGTCCATTTTGAAAAGGTTTTGGGCTTAGGTTTGTTTTCAAAACGGGTTGGACCTATTTTTTCTTTAAAAAAAAAAGGGCTTTATTGTCTTTTTAATACAAGTTTAGGGCTTTGGGTTCTTTTAAAGTTGGCCTCGGAAATAAATGCTCTTGGCTTATCTTCTTAAAGAAAAATGGTCATTTCTCGGGACTAGAAATTGTGATGGGAAAACTTCTTAGGAATGTTCCCATCTTTCAAAATCTATCCCAAGATATTTTTCTACATCCTCTTGAATGCAAACCTTGACTAATAGCTGGGGGGCTTCACAACTTATTGACCAAGTAGGTTATACCCGATTTTGATTATGATAAATAATCAGGTATTTAATGTCTATCAAGTTTGTGTGTAAGTTTATATTAGCAAGATCATTTGATGGCATATGAAGACTTGAAGAATAAAGACCTTGAAGATTCATTCATTGTAATGTATATTATGTTCATTTCAGGTCTGTAATAGTAATATAAGAAAGGTCTCTAATAATGAATGCATATCATGCATGTATGAATCAATAAGCTTAAAGACCTTAGAATGACCCTAGGTCATTGAACTTACACGTAAGATTGTCCCCAAAATCACATATAATATTAGGGGAATCAATTGAATTAAAACAAGACCTAAAGAGCTAAAAGAATAGGGTTTCGGGCAACTGAAGCTTGGTGTTCAAAACACCTCGGTCGATTGAACCGTTGAAAGGTCAAATAGTTGACTTGACTTCGGGCGACCGAACGAAAAAGGATTTCGCCGTCCTCGGTCAATCGAACTCATACGCTCACCTTTTCCACCAACTTGGCAGCTCGAATTGTCACTTTCAAAGCAGCCTCAGGCTACCGAATGCTTAAGTTCGGTGAACAGAACTTGATACTAGGTGACTGAATCGCGGACTTTTGGAAAATCGCCTCAGTTCAGCAAACCATTCTCATCGTAGGGCACCCGAACATGAAGAACACACTTTTTCTCATGTGTTTGTTTGGGCAATCGAAAAACAGGTCAAGCACCCGAAACTCTCAAGTTGCACAAATTTTTATCGTGGTTAAGAGGGGTTAAATAGGGTTAATTTTCCTAAACATTTTTAAAACAAATTTAATAATACCCTATGTATCCCCAACGGTTATAAAATTGGGCAAGTCTATATATAGGGGTTCATTTGCTTGAATTAGCACCTAATTAGCATGTTGATTAAGTAAAAAATCCTCAGAAATTTCCTAAACCCTATTTTTTCATACAAACCCTATACACTCATATACTACCATTCTTTTGAGAAATCAAGTCTTGTGAGTGTTTATTCATTGTTATAGTGTGCTAAAATCCCTCATTGGTTTACTACATATTTGAATTTTCAGATTGAGGGTTTAGCTAGGTTTCCACCAATTTTATTTAATAAACCTGTGCGTAGGAAAAACCTTATGGCTAAGTGAGTCTTTGCATTATTATTGCAAGACTCATTGAGCTTGTATTTTTATGTGTGCAAAAATATTTTCACAAGCCTATTTTTTAATATCTCTTTGTGCTTTGATATTGAGAAAATATTTTTGAGATATTTTGAATATTCTTGATACAAATCTTTGAAATCCTAAACTATGATTGACATTTTCATCTTTACATTGTTTCAAAGATTAGCTCGCTGATACACTCTTGTGTTTGAATTGAGATAGTCATTACTTTGAGTGTTAATTGCATATATACACCATTGAACTTATTGTTCTTACATTGTTAGTGTGCTTTGATTATTACTAGTGCTAATTTTCTTGATTAAGAACCATAATTTTGTACACATCTTGCATTGAAAATTGGTTGTATTCCAGGTGTGGCTTGAGGGAGCGTTAATCCAGCCCAGAAGGATTGATTGTAAAGGTTGAGGTCAGCCCTCTGCTAATTGACCTGGTTGTATTTAGGTGCCGCTCCACCCGTGAAGTGAGCCTTATTGTAATTCTTGTGCTTGTGAGCCAAGCCGGGGGACGTAGGTGGTTTGCCGAACCTCGATAACATATTTGGTGTCATCTCTCCTTACTGCTTTATTGTGCATGCCAAATTAGATTACTTGTGCCATTTAATTTCTACTGAATATACATTGATTTATTTTATCCACACTAGATTGACCTTAGGTTTGTGTAATACTGCTTCTAGTAAGTTGACCTAGGGGATTAATTTTTCAAATACCAATTCACCCCCCTCTTGGGATTATAGTAAAACTAACAATTGGTATCAGAGCCTAGCAGCTTAGACTTAAATGTTTTTCTGCAAAAGATCTAAATGGCTTACAACACTGTAACCCCTTTCCCTGAGGAACCCTCTTCCACACGACGTCTGATTTTTAGTGGTGTCAATTACATCTTTTAGAAATAAAGGATGTGTATTTATCTTCAGAATATTGACTGGAAAGTGTCAAGAGTTTTCTCTAGGGGAAGCTATGTTCCTATGAAAATTGAAGGTCAAACTAAAGATCCTAAGAAAGAAGATGAATATACTGATGAGGATAGTTTAAAAGCTACCGCCAAGCATAATCTTTATTATGGACTTGACGTTAGTGAATTTAATAGATTTATGACATGTTCTTTTGCTAAAGAAATATGGGATAAGTTAGAGGTCACCTATGAGGGTACTATAGATGTGAAGGATAGTAGGATTGATATGTTAACCAGTGAGTATGAAGCTTTTAGGATGAACACTGGTGAGTCCATACAGAGTATGTACACCAGTTTCACACATATCATTAATTCACTGCATACATTGGGTAAGACCTATCCTACATATGAGATGATTAGGAAAGTCCTTAGGGGTTTGCCTTCTGTTTGGGAAGCAAAGACTATGACCATATTTGAGGATAGAGACCTTAAGACTATGTCACTAGATGAACTAATAGGTTCACTTATCACCCATGAGTTAGCTCTTAATGAGAGACTAAATGAGTACAACAGAATGAAGAAAGTGACTGCCTTAAAAACGTCAACTAATACTTCTAGTGAGTGCAGTGAACCTGAATCTGGAGATGATATAACTATGCTTACTAGGAAGTTCAACAGGTTCTTCAGGAAGAACAGTAGGCCATACAGAAAATTTAGAAATTCAGTATCTGAGAAGGGAGAGTCTAGTAAAAGAAAAGAAAAATCGAATGCTCCCACGTGCTACCATTGCAACAGGGTTGGGCATATCAAACCTGATTGCTCGTCGTTGAAAAAGGAATCTAGGAAAAAGAAGAAAGCTATGAAAACAGCTATCTTATGGGATAGACAAACCAGCAGCGATTCAGATTCAGATTGCAGCGACTTTGAGATAGCCAACTTGTGCCTAATGGCACGGGATGATGAGGTATTGTCTTCTTGTTCATTATCTTCGTACTATTCTAGTGATGATTGTGATTCTGATAGCATGCCTACTTTTAAAGAATGAATATATTCGTGTATCTAAATTGTTGAATAAAATGACCAAGAAAAATGATGTTTTGAAAAAGAAATGTGAAAATTGGTCAAAACTATTTAAAATTGTAAAGAACTCTCTTGACTTGATTTTTAAAAAAAAGACTTGAAAATTGTCGAGTTTGAGAGAAAATTGGAGGATAGCTCCAAAATTGTTTTTAAATTCACTGAGGGCCAATGCAATTTTGAAAAACTACTTGGAGCCCAAAAAAACTCTCTTAGCAAAGAAGGTCTAGGATTTAATGGTGTTGAAAATGTTAGATGACCTAATCTTTATTTGGGACATTTTACTCGAGAATCAAAATCCCAAGTTCCACCTAAAGATCATCGGTGTTGAATGATATGTTTTAAATGCAAACAGATTGATCACATTCAATTTGATTGTCCACTTAGAAATAGACATATAAAAATTAAAAAAAGGTGTGTAGAGTCAAAGGTGATCCAGACACTAACCCCTGTGGACCCAACATAATTTGGGGACCAGCGTTAATTACTTAGATTTTCTTGTAGGTGTGCTTGAGATCATCCTCTTCCAAGGACAAGTGGTACCTGGATAGCGGGTGCTTACAGCATATGACTGGCGATAAGGCTAAGTTTGCATCCATCTCTCCCAAAGATGGAGGATACGTGACATTCAGAGACAATGCAAGGGGGTGAATCATCGGCGTAGGTAAGGAACCTTCTCTGGTTATTGATAATGTACTGCTTGTCAATGGTATGAAACATAATTTGTTAGTATTAGCCAACTATGTGATAAACGATATAAAGTATCTTTTGAAAATGATAAATGCATCGTTGAGAGTAAATCTGATAACAAGGTACTTTTTGCTACTGAACGTCATGAAAATGTGTATACAACTAGCTTTGATAATTTAGCTTCTCAACAAGTTACATGTTTTTATGCAATAAATGAAGCTAGATGGTTATGACATAGATGTTTAGGATATGCAAGCATGGAGTTGTTATCAAAACTTGTGAAAAAGGATTTGGTTAAAGGCTTACAAAAACACATTTTGTAAAAGATAAAATTCGTGATGCATGTCAAATGGGTAAGCAAAAAAAATCAAGCTTTAAGAAAAAGAAATTCTTATCTACCACTAGACCACTTGAAATGCTACACTTAGATCTATTTGGTCCTAATCAAGTTCAAAGTTTAGGTGGAAAATTCACTAAACTATGTAGAAGAATTCAGAATGAAAAAGGTTACAAAATCACACACATAAGAAGTGATAGGGGAACTAAATTCAAAAAAGATGGCATAGAAAACTATTGTGACTTAGAGGGCATTTCACATAATTTTTCTACACCTAGGACCCCACAACAAAATGGAGTTGTAGAAAGAAAGAATAGGTCCCTGTAAGAGATGGGTAGGACAACGTTAAATGAACACAAATTACCCAATATTTCTAGGCAGAAGCCGTGAATAATGCATGTTATGTCATGATTAGAGTATTAATCAAGCCTTCCCTTAATAAGACTCCATATGAATTGTGGAACAACCATAAACCTAATATCTCTTATTTTCATGTTTTTGGTTGTAAAGGCTTTGTACTTAGAGATAATGAACATCTAGGGAAATTTGACTCTAAATATGATGAAGGTATTTTCCTAAGTTACTCACTTAACAGTAAAGCATATAAAGTTTTTAATAAAAGAACATTAACTGTTATTGAATCTATTCATGTTATGTTTGATGAATCTAATTCATTTTCTAAAAGAGATGATGAAGATGATATTGATATAGGAAAAGGATTAGATAAGCTATCTATTGAAAATAATGTAGATATCAATTCAGAAGCAAATGATAAATCAATTGAAAATGATAAAGTTAAAAGTGAGGTTCAAGAACTACCTGAGGATTGGAAATTCATTAGGAACCATCCTTTAGATCACATTATAGGTGAACCTTCACGTGGTGTTGCCACCCGATCTTCCTTAAGTAGTTAGTCATTTTGCATTCTTATCTCAGGAAGAACCCAAAAATATTAAAGAAGCCATAGAGGATGAGTCTTGGGTAATGTCCATGCAGGAAGAGCTTAACCAATTTGAAAGAAGTAAAGTGTGGACCTTAGCTCCTAGATCTAATGATCATACTATTACTAGAGCTAAATGGGTATATAGAAATAAAAAGGATGAGAATGGGGTAGTAACTAGGAACAACTTCCTAGTTTTGAAAATCATAAGTATCCTGATCATGTATACCGGGTGTCCAAAGCCTTGTACGGATTGAAACAAGCTCCTAGAGCTTGGTATGAGAGGCTTAGTGGGTTTTTATTATAAAATGGTTTCACAAGGGGCAAAATTGACACTACACTTTTCATCAAATCTAAAAATGATGATATGCTCCTTGTTCAAATTTATGTTGATGATATTATTTTTGGAGCAATTAATGATGATTTGTGTAATGAGTTTGCTAAATGCATGCAAAGTGAATTTGTAATGAGCATGATGGGTGAACTTAGTTTCTTCTTAGAATTGCAAATCAAGCAAGCTAAACATGGAACCTTTATATGTGAATTTAAATATGTTAGGTACTTGCTCAAGAAAGTTAATATGAAAGATAGTAAAATTCTTAGTACTCATACGAGTTCTTCCACAAAACTTGATAAAATTGAGTAAGGCGTCCCTGTTGATGTGAAATTATATCGTGGCATGATTGGTAGCCTCCTATACCTTACTACTAGTTGTCCTGATATCATGTTCAATGTGTGTATGTGTGCTCGGTTTTAGGTTGCTCCTAAGGAGTTTCATCTATTAGCAGTCAAAAGAATTCTTAGGCACCTAGTTGGAACTATAGAATTAGGCTTATGGTACCCTAAGCATATGGCATTTGAGATTGTCAGTTAAACTGATGCTGACTTTGCCAGTAGTAAGGTTGATAGGAAGAGTACTAGCGGCACTTGTCACTATTTAGGATAGTCTTTGGATTCCTAGTTCTCCAAGAAACAAAACTCAGTTGCCTTATCCATAGCCGAAGCAGAATATATTGCGACTGGAAGTTGTTGCGCTTAAACGCTTTATATGAAGCAACAACTTATGGATTTTGGATTGCACTATGATATGGTTCCAATTAAATGTGATAATACTAGTGTAATTAATATATCTAAAAATCCTATCTCACATTCACGAACCAAACATATTGAGATAAGACACCATTTCATTCATGATCATGTGTAGAAAAAAGATGTGGCACTTGAGTTTGTGTGCACAAATGAGCAGTGGGCTGATATTTTCACCAAACCTCTTCAGAAAGATAGGTTTATACAGATTATACGTGACCTAGGTCTAATGCATAATAGAGATGCCTCCTAGAAATTTGATAGAATGCACAAACTTAGGGGGAGCTGCTTAAACATAGAAACATACGACTTTGAACTTTAATTCTATCATTGCTTTATACTTTATGAGTTTGTATGTGTTTTTTGGAATGCATGACTGTCATATTTCTTGCAGGTTGATAGCTATATTTATGTTTTCCGTCCAGATCATACTAAACTGCTTAAGTTAGTAGTTATGGATAAATTGTTAATTTAAAACTCAATTAGGTCATTTCTACACAGGTATTTTTGGGAAAATACTCTATTTTCAAACGGCATGTTGCCAAAATTTTCAAAAAATTTTCCCAATCATATCTTGCATATGAATGATTCATACGCAATGCCTTGCTTATGTGCCTTATATTTATAGTAGCCCTTTTTGCTGTTGCCAAAAGGGAAAGAAGAGGCAAAATGGGTAATTTTTGAAAAATGTTTGAACTTTAAATCCTTAAACTTCTCGTTATGCATATTGATAGGGGGAGCCTTTCAAGGCTGTACCCACTTTGGCATGATGTATTTATCATCATCAAAAAGGGGGAGAATGTTTACCTAGTAGGTCATACCCGGTTTTGATTATGACAAATAATCAGGTATTTAATGTCTATCAAGTTTGTGTGCAGGTTTATAGTAACAAGATAATTTGATGGTATATGAAGACTTAAAGAATAAAGACACCTGAAGATTCATCTCATTGTAATTTATATTATGTTCATTTCGGGTCTGTAATAGTAATATAGGAAATGTCTGTAATAATGAATTCATATCATGCATATAGGAATCAATAAGCTCAAAGACCTTAAAATGACCCTAGGTCCTTGCACTTACACTTAAGATTGTCCCCAAAATCACATATAATATCAGGGGAATCTATTGAATTAAAACAAGACTTAAATGGCTAAAAGAATAGAGTTTCAGGTGACCGAACCTTGGTGTTCAAAACACCTTGGTCGACCGAACCGTTGAAAGGTCAAATAGTTGACCTGACTTCGGGTGATCGAACCAAAAAGGACTTCACCATCCTCTGTCAACCGAACTCGTATGCTCACTTTTTGCACCAACTCAGCTGCCCAAACTATCACATTCAAAACTGCCTCAGGCTACAAAATGCTCAAGTTCGGTAAACCAAACTTCATACTGGGTGATCGAATCGCAGACTTTTGGAAAATCGCCTTGGTTCGGCAAACTGTTCTCTTCCTAGGGCACTTGAACATGAAGAATGCACTTTTTCTTATGTGTCTGTTTGGGCGACCGAACCACAGGTCAGGCGCCCAAAACTCTCGGGTTGCACAAATTTTTACCATGGTTAAAAGGGGTTAAATAGGGTTGATTTTCCTAAACATTTTTAAAACAAATTTAATAATACCCTATGTATCCCCAATGGTTATAAAATTGGGCAAGTCTATATATAGGGGTTCATTTGCTTGGATCAGCACCTAATTAGCATATTGATTAAGCAAAAAATCCTCTAAAATTTCCTAAGCCATATTTCTTCATACAAACCATATACACTCATATACTATGATTCTTTTGAGAAATAAATCCTTGTGAGTGTTTATTTATTGTTCTAGTGTGCTAAAAACCCTCATTGGTTTATTGCATATTTGATTTTCAGATTGAGGGTCTAGCTAGGTTTTTCGACCGATTTTATTTAATAAATTTGTGTGTGGGAAAAACCTTATAGCTAAGTGAGTCTTTGCATTATTATTACAAGACTCATTGAGCTTATATTTTTATGTGTGCAAAAATATTTTCACAAGCCTATTTTTTAATATCTCTTTGTGCTTTGATATTGAGAAAATATTTTTGAGATATTCTGATTATTCTTGGTACAAATCTTTCAAACCCTAAAATTTGATTGAGATTTTCATCTTTACATAGTTTCAAAGATTAGCTTGTCGATACACTCTTGTGCTTGAATTGAGATAGTCATTACTTTGAGTGTTGATTGCACATATACACCGTTGAGCTTTTTGTTCTTACATTATTGGTGCTCTTTGATTATTACTGGTGCAAATTTGTTTGATTGAGAAGCATAATATTTGTACATATCTTGCATTGAAAATTTGTTGTATTCCAGGTGTGGCCAGAGGGGGCGTTAATCTAGCCTGGAAGGATTGGTTGTAAAGGTTGAGGTTAGCCCTATACTAATTGACCTAGTTGTAATTAGGTGCCGCTCCACCCGTGAAGTGAGCCTTTGTGTAATCCTTGTGCTTGTGAGCCAAGGCGGGGGACATAGACGGTTTGCCGAACTTCGATAACATATCTGGTGTTATCTCTCCTTACTGCTTTATTGTGCATGCTAAATTAGATTACTTGTGCAGTTTAATTTTCACTGAATATACATTGATTTATTTTATTCGCACTAAATTGACCTTAGGTTTGTGTAATAATGCTTCTAGTTGGTTGAACAAGGGGATTAATTTTTAAAATACCAATTCACCCCTCTCTTGGGATTACAGTAAAGCTAACACAACTCCCACAACTCACCTTCACTCACAGTCTCTGGGGGCCTCTACGCGCATTTTTACCTCTTGTCATTCACACACTTTAAATCACACCCAACTGGGTAACAACCTTATTGTTGTTCTTTTTAACACACTTCTACTCACCTCCTTCTTTCTTTAGATATCACAGCCACCTTCACAGTAGTCACACCTTCAACACTATAGGCAACCTCCACGTACAACCATAGCCCATCTCCGGCCACCCTCTGTCACAGCAACCACGACTTAACCATTTCAAATTTCAATAAATTTTCTTAAAAACTCTCAATATTCTCATGGTAGGGTCTTCATTTTCTAAACAAGTTCCTGACATGAATGCGGCACCAGAGGTGCCATCCTTCCCCAATATCCGTGGCACATTCCAATTTTCACCCTAGCTGCAAAGTGATATGCTGAGGAATGAAATAGTATTATCCACAATGTCCGATTCAAGTGTAGCTACCCACGCACTCTCTCTCAGTGCTCAAGCAGTCGCCTCGATGTCTCACTTAACTTGCTGTTTGCATACCCAGAACCACATCGTGACCCTCCTCAAAAATGAAATTAACCTCTTGCGGCAAAAATACCGAGAAGAACAACAACAAAATGAAAGACTTAAAGCAAGAAAATAAAACTCTAAAATGGGAGGTCGAGGAGCTATGAAGAATGGTGGATACTTACTCCAGCGATCTCCAGCCTAGAATAGCTAGGCTGGAGAAAAGCCAGGAGGATTTCCAGTGGGGGCACAAATGGCTTAAAACTATGGTGCATGGAAAAGGCCAGGCTTCTCGCTTCTTAACTTGAAAGGGGAGGTGAAGAGGCATGAAAGGGATGAAAAGAGTTATACAGAAACACTATACAATGTGATAAATGTAAAAGAATGATGCTATGTATATTTGTATGTTACTATATGTCTATATGATATATACGAGGCATGCATGATGCATATGTAAGGATGTATATGTTTTCTTTTTTTTTTTCTTTCTTTTTTTCAGGTAGTGGTTAATAGGTAATATGGAATCACTGTGGGTGGAAAGTGGCTTGCATTGGCTGTGACAATGCGATCCATAGCGGGTACACTAACCCAAGTCAAAACTTTCTCAAAACGGCTTACTGCGAATGTAGGAATTCTAGTCGTAGCGAGTTCAATGACCTGAGCCAAAACTTCCTCCAAAATGGCTTGCTGCGGATGTAGAAATCCAAGTCATAGCGGGTTCACTAACCCGAGCCAAAACTTCCTCAAAATGGCTTACTGCGGATGTAGAAATCTGAATCATAGCGGGTACACTGGCCTGAGCCATAATTTCCTCAAAATGGCTTTCTGCAGATGTAAAAATTCGAGTCGTAGCAGGTACATCAACCCGAGCCACAATTTCCACAAAATAGCTTGTTACGGATGTACAAATCTGAGTCGTAGCGAGTACATCGACTCGAGCCAAAACTTCCTCAAAATGACTTGCTACAAATGTAAAAAATCTGGTTGTAGCGGGTACACCGACCTGAGCCAAAACTTCCACAAAATGGCTTGTTGCGGATGTAGAACTAGGAATAAGGCTAGACTAGTTGCCCAGGGGTATAACCAGCAGGAAGGGATTGACTTTAATTAACCATATGCTCCTATTGCTAGGTTAGAAGCCATTCATATGCTACTTGCTTTTGCCATTTTTAAAAATTTTAAATTGTTTCAAATGGATGTTAAAAATGTTTTTCTAAATGGCTTTATTAATGAAGAAGTATATGTAGAGCAATCACCTAATTTTGAAAATCATAAATATCCAGATCATGTTTACTGGTTGTCCAAGGCCTTGTATGGATTGAAACAAGCTCCTAGAGTTTGGTATGAGAGGCTTAGCGATTTTCTACTAGAAAATGGGTTTACCCGTGGCAAAATTGACACTACGCTTTTCATCAAATCCAAAAATGATGATATGCTCCTTGTTCAAATTTATGTGAATGATATCATTTTTGGAGCAACTAATGATGAGTTGTGTAATGAGTTTGCCAAATGCATGCAAAGTGAATTTGAAATGAGCATGATGGGTGAACTTAGTTTCTTCTTAGGGCTACAAGTTTACCAAGCTAAACATGGAACTTTCATATGCCAATCTAAATATATCAGGGACTTGCTAAAGAAATTTAACATGGAAGATTGTAAAATTCTTGGCACTCCCATGAACTCTTCCATTAAGCTTGATAAAGATGAGCAAGGAATCCCTGTTGACGTAAAATTGTATCGTGGCATGATTGGGAGTCTCCTATATCTCACTGCTAGTAGGCCTGACATTATGTTTAGTGTGTGTATGTGTGCTAGGTTTCAGACTCTCCCTAAGGAATGCCATCTAAAAGCTGTTAAACGAATCCTTAGGTATCTAGTTGGAACTATAGAGGTAAGCTTGTGGTACCCTAAGCATACTACTTTTGAGATTGTTAGTTATACTGATGCTGACTTTGCCGATAGTAAGGTTAATAGAAAAAGTACCAGTGACACTTGTCACTATTTAGGACAATCTGTTGTTTCTTGGTTCTCCAAGAAACAAAAGTCAGTTGTCTTATCCACAGCCAAAGCAAAATATATTGCGGCTGGAAGTTGTTGTGCCCAAACTCTTTATATGAAACAACAACTTATGGATTTTGGATTGCACTATGATACAATGCCGATTAAATGTGATAATACTAGTGCAATCAACATCTCAAAAAATCCTATCTTATATTCACGAACTAAACACATTGAGATTAGACATCACTTCCTTCGTGATCATGTGCAGAAAGGAGATGTTGCACTTGAGTTTGTATGCACCCATGAACAATGGGCGGACATATTCACTAAATCACTTCCCGAAGATAGGTTCACACAAATTAGATGTGAGTTAGGTTTAATGCACAGTAGAGAAGCTTCTTAGATGTTTCATAGTTTGCATAAATTTAAGGGGAGCTCTCAAGTGAAATTTACAGGTCTTAGCAACTAATATTATTGTTGATATGCCTTATTGCCTTAGACTTTGTAAATATTGATTATTGCTTGTGTGTATAACTCTTATATCTATAGCATGATAATATTGAGCTTTATGTTTTACTAGTTGATTATACTGAAACTGTTTGAGTAGTTGTGGATAAACTACTAGGATTTATAAACTCAAACATGATAGTGTTTATGCAGGATATGATTTTGGAAAGTTCCATTTTCAAACAGCATGCTGCCGAAATTTTTCTAAATCTTTCCAAAATTTATAATGTATAAATATTATACTTACCCATTGCCTAGAACTCTTTACTCTTATGGCCCTTTTTGCTGTTTCCAAAAGGGGGAGATGTAGGGGCAAAAATTGGGTTAACCTATTAAAAATGAATTATGGATTGAATTGAATTGAAAATATTATTTAGAACTTTGCATGATGCACATTGTTAGGAGGAGCCTCCTAAGGTTATACCCATTTTTTGCATGATGTATTTGTCATCATCAAAAAGGGGGAGAATGCTGACCTTATAGGTCGCACCTGGTTTTGATAATGACAAATACTTAGGTATTTGATGATTGTCAAGTGTTTGTAGAGGCTTAAATGAATATCCCAAGGAAGGACACTTGAAGCAGCTAGAATACCCTAAAGACCTTTTAAATTTGTAATTGTAAATTCAATATGTGTAATATGGGTCTATAACAGTAACTTAGGATGTGGTCTGAATTTACCTTACCTACACATCATGCATATAGGATATATGGTAAGCTCAATAAGACCATAGCAAGACTCTAGGTACCAACACTCACACATATCATATAACATATAGAAGTGTTAAACTTTGTGCCTTAAATTTGAACAAATATCAGGATTTTAAGAGAACTCAAGCAACCGAACCCCTGGAGTTCAAAAGTCCTCAGGCGCCCGAAATGTGGTCGATTGAACAGTTGACCAGGGCTCTTGGGCGACTGACCTATTATCTGCTATCTTCCACAAGCGCCCAAAACCCTTGAAAGGGACAGTCCACCAACTCGTGTGACCAACTGTTTTAGTTCAAAAAGGACCCCAGGCGACTGAACACATGGATTTGGGCCACCGAATATAGGACCGGACACCCGAAGTCACGAAGCAATGCTACTGACTTTGATTCGGGTCTCCGAACGATAAACCGGGCAAACGAGTGACCGAACCTAGGTTTAGCCACCCGAACCTCAGCCGGTTAAAATTAATTTAACCGCGGTAAAACTGGGTTAATTCGGGCAAATTGCATTTTAATCAATTGGGATTTTTTTAATTATTCCCATCATGTCCCAACCAGTTATATTTTTACCCCTAACTATAAATATGAGTTCATTTGCAAGATTAGCATAAGATTAGCAAAGTGATTAGCCAAAAAAATCCTCTCTCTTGAAAATTCATTCTTTGGCCAAACACTCTCAAATCTCTGTTCATTTGATATCTTCTGAGATTGTGTGAACATTTCTAGAGTGCTCAAGATTGCTATGGTTTGCTAGAAACTCCCATTTGAGTGATTGATTGCTATATTTCTCTTGGTGAGTTTTAGCTTAGGTTTATCCCACAAAATTTGCTCATTATAAATATTGTGTGGGGATAAACCAAGTAAGCTTAGGATATTTGCATCTTTGTTGCAAGTGTTCAATAGCTTGATTTTTGTTATGCAAAGATTTCTCAAACAAGCAAGCATTTTCAAACTAGTGTTGTGCATCTTTCATTGGGGAAAACTCTTTCGAACTAGTTTGATTATCTGATTCGTATACTTGGAATATTGATGTGCTATTGAAATACTTTGTTTTGATTCCAAGATATTGCTTGTGTTGAACACTCTTGTGCGCCATACTGAATATTGATGTGCTATTGAAATACTGAGCTTACACTATATCCATGTTATTGATGTGTATGTGAATGTGCGTATTTGGGTACATATCTACTTTACGTGAAAGCATAATCACTGTACCATCTATTTGAGTGAATACTGTTGTATTTCCAGGTGTGGCCTGAGGGGGCGGTAATCCAACCCGGTAAGGATTGGTTGTAAAGGTTGAGATCAACCCTGTGGTAATTGACCTGGTTTGTATAGGGGCTGCTCCACCCACTTAAGAGAGCAATTATAGTGGTAATCCTTGTGCTTGTTAGCCAAGGCGGGGATGTAGGCAATTCGCCAAACCTCGATAACATTTCTGCTTGTCACTTTTACTCTATGGCTTTCTAGTGCTTGTGTTGTCAATTAGACTGCTTTATTTAATTATTGGTACATATTACAACTGATTTACATTACCTGCACTAGATTGACCAAAGGGTTGTGAATATACTACTGTTAGGAGATTTACCTAGGGCATAAATTTTAAAAGTACCATTTCACCCCACCTCTTGGGATCACGGTAAAGCTATCAGGCATGATGTGGATGTAGAAATCTGAGCCGCAACGGGTTCACTAACCCTAGCCAAAACTTCCTTAAAATGGTTTACTATGGATGTAGAAATTCAAGTCATAGCGGGTACACTGACCCGGGCCACAATTTCCACATAATGGCTTGCTGCGGAAGTAGAAATCTAAGCAGTAGCGGGTACACTGACCCAAGCCATAATTTCCTCAAAATGGCTTGCGGCGGATGTAGAAATTCAAGCCCTAGTGGGTACACCGACCCAAGCCACAATTTCATCAAAATGGCTTGCTGCGGATGTAGAAATCTGTGCCGTAGCAGGTACATCGACTCGAGCCATAATTTCCTTAAAATAGCTTGCTGTGAATGTAGAAATCCGAGCTGTTGCAGCTGTCGCGACGTCCCGAGAGCGCGTGTGCCCCCGGGTGGCGAAATTAAAAATCAATTTTAATATTTTTAGGAAAAATGGGAATGTCGGAGTCGCTACTAACCTTTTAGTGTGGTTAGAACACGTGATTACTACCCCGTTAGGGGTAGAATAGGTCTACATTACTAGAGTTAGGTTCGGGAGTTCGGTTACGCGAGGGGAAGGTACAAGCACCCCCTACGCGCCCGTTCTTACGAACGGTACCTAATTAATTTGAAATTATCCCTAAGTTAATATAGTAAATCTTTAAATTACTCCTTTTTATAAATACATATGAAACATAAATAAATATAATATATACATACATATTCCCTCAGAGCTTAAGGTACGTGATGCCCGAAGGCTCATACCCCCGCAATAAAATCATAGGGATAATACATACGAAAATACTTAGTAAAGTAATACGAAAATATTAGAAATAATGGATATCTCAATACAAAATATAAACATAGGATATAGTTGAAAATTCCATAAATATGTGAAAATAATAGCCCTAATATATTATAATGATAATACATTATCTATAATAATAATACTATTATAATAATAACACATATATATCTCATAATATTAATAACACATAAATACCAATACGATATTATAATACCACTTTAATATATATATATATATATATATATATATATCAATCATAACACGTAAATATTAATACTATACCATAATAATACTACTAGAGTAATAATACATATATATGATAATAATATATCTTAACAAATACATGCAAAAACCCTAACTATAAATAATCAAAACTTTAACATAACACTAATAAAACCCTGATATTAACAATAAAGGAAACATGACAATAAATCAAATCCTAAAAGTTAAATATAAACAAACATGGAAACAAATAAGACGAAATTATGGCATTTAGACAAACCTAAAAATAAATATACAATGATATGGAAATAATCAAACCCTAAAAAAAAATTCAACGTGCAATAAAATGGAAATAAATCAAAAATCCTAAAAAATATGTACTAATAATTTGGAAACATAACAAATCCTAAAGTTAAAATGTGATAATAATATGGAAACACTCATAACCCTAAAGTTAATAATCAATCTATATAGAGGCAATTAAACCATAAAAATATTAATAACATGGAAACCAATCAAAACCCTAAATATCATTGGCAACATGTATAATAATAATAATAGCTTGGAAATAATTAGAGTCTTACAATTAATGTACAATAACAATGTGGAAACAAATTAAACCCTATAATACACATGCAATATATACAATAATGGAAACTATTACACAAGTAAAATTATAGGAAGCGATTTAAACCCTAGAATTAACAGATAAGACATACGACTATAATTATGGAAATAATTTAAACCTTAAATACACAATATACCCTAAAATAAATAAAAACTCTCAAGATACTATATAACAATAACATAGACACCCTAAATAATAAATGAGTATAATACAATGATTGAAAATACAATGATAACATAAACACTTTACACCAATATTCAAACAATAAATATGGACATGTAATAGGGTATTTAAAAAAATAATAATCCAACAATAATAATATTATTTAATATGTACAATAAATTTAGACATAAATAAAAACCCTTAAACATACCACATGCAAAAACACATAGACAATAAATACACAATAGACCTACAAAAATTAATACCATAAGACAATAACACACATATATTGAATGATAAAATATATACCTAATAAATAAGGAAAACACATAGACCATAATATCACATATCAGTACAAAATAATGAAAATATTAAATCAAGCCACTGCATATATATAGAATAATAACCCAGAACCATAGAACAATAGAATAATGATAAATCATATAAATCTAAATATATATATAATAACAATTAACATACCTCCTAATAATCACATAAAAAAATTTACCTTTATGAAGAAGGTGACCGGAGCAGGGCACGGCGACGGCGAACGGCGGCGGGGCAGAGAGTTTGTGGGTTGCCGTTGGGGTTCCGATGGTTTGCCGGAGCAGCTGGATGACGAGCTACTGGGTTGTTGCAGCGACGGACGCCGGTGATGATGACGGGGTACCCTGTGGTGCCGTGAAGAGAGAATCCAGAGCCCTAACTGGCGTGGCTAGCCTTGGCTTTTCTGTCCGAGGTTGGTTCTGTGACTAGCCGGAGATGTTTGCTGTGGCTTGTATGCTGTACGGAGGCGAGTGTGGTAGTGACGGAGTTTGTGTTGCCGAGGAGAGCTACTGGTGCTGGCAGAGACCTTCGGGAATGGTTCGTGGAGCATAGAAAGGTCGCGCCTGCTGAATGGTGTTCTCCAGCTACAGCTCCTCTGCCTCTCGGCCATGCGTACAACTGCAGCTGGAGTGATCGGATGCCGGGTGGAGCAGAGGATGGTCTCAGGTACTCGGCTGGTTCGCGGATGATGGCTGGGACAGAGGTTGGTTGAGGATGAAAGGTGGCTGGAGTTTGGGTGTGCTGTGAGGGAGGCTGGGATGGATGGAGGCTATGGTTGTGAGAGGGAGAGACGGGATGCAGCGAATGGAGAAGAGAACAGGGGTTCTTTAGAGAGGAAGAAGACAAACCAGAAGAAGAAGAAGTAGAAAAAGAAGAATCTTTTTTTTTTTGGCCTTTTGCTCGGCTGCGCCCCCCCTTTTTTGCTATGTGTTCCCCGCCCCTTTATAAAAAAAATTCTAGAAAACTCTAAAAAGACTTCTCTTTTTTGAATTTATTTTTCTTTTTCTTTTTTTTTATGCTTTTATTCTTATGTTAATAATGAAAATGGAAATAGTAATAATAATTATCATAATAATATAAGTATCAATAAGGTAATAATAATAATAATAATACTACTAATAATAATAAATAATTATGGTAAAAATAAAAATTAAGATACTATTGGTAAAATAATAATAATAATAATATTAATAAAAATAAAGTAATAATACTAATATTAAAAGTAATAAATAATAATAATGATAACATTACCAAAAATAATAAAAATAATAATAGCCAAAATAAGATACTAATAATAATAATAATAATAATAATAATAATAATAATAATAATAATAATAATAATAATAATAATAATAATAATAATAATAATAATAATAATAATAATATATCAAAAACAATAAAATAAATGAAAAATAAAAATAATTATAGTAAAGTAAAAATAAAATAAAGATAATAAAAGTACTAGTAATAATAATAAAAAATAATAATAATAATAATGATAATAAAAATATTAGCAAAATAATAGTAGAGTACTAATAATATAAGAAAATAATAATAATAAAATAATAATAATAATAATAATAATAATAATAATAATAATAATAATAATAATAATAATAATAATAATAATAAAAATAAAATAAAAGGGGACCCAGTGTTCTATTTGGTTAGGGCAAAAATAGGGTGTCTACAGCAGGTACACCAACCCAAGCCAAAATTTCCTCAAAATGGCTTGCTGTGGATGTAGAAATCTGAGCCACAACGGGTACACTGAGCTGAGCCAAAAATTCCTCAAAATGTATTTAGGTGTAGGTTTTTAGGTTTAGAAAACGGTTACTCTATTGGGTAGGTCCATTCCGGGGGATGGTCTTGAGGTCCCAAATAAATGCTCGGGTTGGTTTGTCTTTGGGTCAACTGCCCTTATTTCTTGAGACTAACAAAACAAGAATTTCTCAATCATTTATGCCAAATGATTACTCCAAAGCTTATTCAACCAGACAAGTACGAATGGTTCTTTGTGCTATGTGCATACATGTTGCTACTTATGATGCCTATATGCGGGGACAACCATGCATATTGATGTGACGTGCTTTGCATTTTCTTTTTATCTATACAATGCATGAAATGCATAATAATGCATGAATCCTTTTTCCTACCACCCCTATGATCGCAGCGACCCCACCTTTGTCCTGGGCCATGTCGCCGAATTTTGCAAAGGTGCTAGAACTAACTCTACTAAAGCTCACCACGGAATCTGTCCCTATTAGATGCCCCTGGCCATGGTCATTCGAAATCTGCCCCTGTTAGGTGCGCCCATAACTACTTCCAGTCACGTTTTTAAATACCATTTGAAATGGACTTTCCCGAAGCTTGCCATGAAATCTGCCATTGTTAGGTGCGCCCATAACTGCTTTCAGTCAAGTTTTTAAATACCATTTGAAATGGACTTTCTCGAAGCTTGCCATGAAATCTACCCTAGTATATTAGTGATTTTGAACCCTTTTGACTGTCCATCCTTTCTTTGGGGATGTTTGGAAAGCAAGCAAATTTTTGGTAATGAAATTGATTATGCATTTATGACATCAATTTGTTAAATCAAGAGATCAATTTGTGCAAAAATGGTTGTTTCACTATGTTCACCAGATGTTTTTGAAAAGGGGTAAATTTTACACCAGTGTCCCCAAGTTCTATGATATTGACATTAATTTATGAAATCAAACTGCTTAATCAACTAACTTTCCCCCCTTTTCACAAACTGCCCCAGTTTCATCAAAGGAGAGCTCGTTTCTTCTTTAATCTCGTGAAACCAAACGCTACTCTCTTGTTCAGTTGTTTGTCTATGGTTTAATCAATCTTTTCTCATGCTTCGATCTCTAGATGGTCCTTAAGACTCGGGATGAAATGTTGGCTAAATGACGTGTGTTTTTCGAAAAAGAGGGAAACTATGGCTCAAAAATCCTATCCCCGAATGACGTGTTCTGCCCCAATTTGGGGTTTTTGAGAAGCATTTACTGAACTTGTTAATTTGAACAAGCTGCCTAGAAACCTTTTCAGGATTAGGTCATTATGTAGTCAGGCTTAACATTGAGTCTTACAAATCATTTAAGACAACAACATATGCCAATCTGGTTAGGTCTTTCATTCGGGCTGTAATGTAGGCTATGGATATTGGTTAAATAATAAATGGACATATCAGACTCAAAATTATCAATCTTATCAAAGGAAAAATTGGTCAAAGATCACAGATGAAGTATGTCCCTTACTTTTTCTTTGCTTCTATTCTTTCTTTATTCTTTTGTCATATTTTGCTTTCCCTTTTGCGGAAGAATCATGACTTTATTTTTTGATTTGGACTTTGTTTGGGACTGAACTTTATAAACTGCCCTAGTATGGGGTGTGATCATTTTATGAGCTAAACAAGAAATTAAACACTTCGGGCTCAAGAGGGCTAGAAAAGGGTATTTTCTTTTCTGGGTAGTGGGAAGATAGCCTACCGTCATATTGGCCTTTTGTTATTGTCTCGCATGATTTACCGAACCTTTGAAAATCCCAACCCAGTTTAATTTGGGAACTGCCTTCTTTGAAGAGAATAACTTAACATTCATGCTCAAAGGGTTTTCCAAGTGGTAAACAAATGTTTGGTTTTTTAGAGGAAAAACTGGTCGGCCAAAAAATGGCCATCTGTTGTTTAACCAAAACATGAGTTGAAAAAAGATAATGAAACTGTGGACAATCTTTGTAGTCACTTTATTATATTCTTCTAGAAATGTTCTTACAATTTCTAAGCAAAATATTTCTTTACATCATCAAAATTGATAGGATACAAGAGATCGATTCCATCCATGTCTGCTAGCAACAGGGTGCCTCTTGAGAATGTCTTATTTACCACGTAGGGCCCCTCATAATTAAGAGTCCACTTACCACGAGGGTCAGCATGGATTGGCAGAATCTTCTTCAGTACTAGATATCCCTTTTGGAATTGTCGGGGTCGTACTTTCTTGTTGAATGCCCTCGTCATTCTTCTTTGGTACAACTGTCCATGAGCTATGGCAGCCATTCTTTTCTCCCCAATCAGGTTCAACTGGTCATACTGGGATTGTATCCATTCTGCCTCAATCAACTTTGCTTCCTTCAGAACCCGTGGGGACGGGATTTCAACTTCTATTGGGACCACGACCTCCATTCTATACACCAGAGAGAAAGGTGTAGCTCCTATGGAGGTTCGAACTATAGTTCTGTAGGCCAACAGGGCAAATGGGAGCTTGTCATGCTAGTCTTTGTAGGTTTCAATCATCTTCTCCAAGATATTCTTGATGTTCTTATTGGCTGCTTCCGCTGCCCCATTCATCTGTGGTCTATAAGGAACTGAATTGTGATGCCTAACCTTGTATTGTTTGCATAACTTTGTCATTACTTCATTGTTTAGGTTTTTGGTATTCTCTGAGATTATCCTTTCAAGGATTCCATATTGGCAGATCAACTCTCTCTTTATGAACCGACTGATTACATTCTGCGTGACACTAGAGTATGAGGTCGTTTCTACCCATTTGGTGAAATAATCAATAGCCACAAAGATGAAGCGGTGTCCATTGCTGGAATTTGGAGTAATTGGCCCAATCACGTCCATGCCCCAGGCTGAAAAGGGCCAGGGCATGAATAAAATGTAGAGTTGGGCCGGTGGAACTTGTATCTGGTCTCTATAAATATAACATTTGTGGCACTTTTAGATGTATTCAATACAATCTCTTTCCATGGTCATCCAAAAATATCCACTCTTGAGGATTTTTCGAGCCAGCAAATGACCCCCGGCATGAGTACCATAGACTCTTCATGGACTTTATGCGTGATTTGTCGAGCCTGCTATGCCTCTACATATCGTGGGAGAGTCATATCATGTTTCCTTTTGTACAACACTTCTCCATCCAATAAAAGTACTATGGCCAATGTCCTGATTGTCTTTCGATCGTTACTAGTGGCCTCCTTGGGATACTTGTTTCGCTGGATGTATATCTTAATATCATAGAACCATGGTTTCCCATCAGCTTCTTTTGTCACTGCACAGTACGCGAGTTCCAACTGTACTTTGATCCGGATTGGCTCAATCTCCCTTCCTAGTTCCACCTTAAACAAAGCCCGTCAGAGTGGCCAGTGCATCAGGAATCAAGTTGTTTTCTCTTGGTAGGTGGGCAAAACTGATGCCGTCAAATCCTTCAATCATCTCCTGAATGTACTCCTGATATGGCACTAATTTGGAATCCCGGGTTTCCCCCTCTCTAGGCAACTGGTGAATGACTAGGGCTGAGTCTCCCTTCACATCTAATTCCTTGATTCCCCGGTCTATGGCTGCCTGCAAACCTAATATACATGCTTCATACTCTGCTATATTGTTGGTGCATGGAAAAGTAAGCTTAACTGTGATCAAATAATGTTCTCCTTCCGGTGATATGAGTATGGCTCCTATTCCATGTCCCCACACATTGACCGCCCTGTCAAACAATATCGTACAACCTTTGTGATCTTCTTCTTCTTGGCTTATTGAGTTAATGTCCTTATCCAGGAAGTCAAACTCCATAGGCTGACAATCCTCCACAGCCCTATCTGCTAAATATTCTGCAATAACGCTACCCTTGATAGCCTTTTTGGTTTCGTAGGTGATGTCTTATTCAATCAATAAAATTTGCTACCGTGCCACCCATCCTGTCACTGCTGGTTTTTCAAAAATATACTTAATTGGGTCCATATTGGAAATCAACAAGGTTGAGTAGTACAATGTGTATTGTCTCAGCCTACGGACCACTCATACCAAAGCGCAATAGGTCTTCTCCAAGTCTGAGTACTTAGACTCATATTCCATAAAATTTTTGCTTAGGTAGTAAATGGTCCATTCTTTCCTCCCTGACTCGTCATGTTAGCCCAATACGCAACCCATAGAATTCTCCGATATTGCCAGGTATAGAATCAGTGGCCTTCCAGGTATTGGGGGTACTAGTATCGAAGGGTTCAGGATATATTTCTTTATCTTCTTGAAAGCCTCTTGGCACTCCTCATTCCACCTTTCTGGGTTATTCTTTCTTAGCAACTTAAAGATGGTCTCACAGGTGGTGGTCAATTGGGATATAAACCGGGCTATGTAGTTGAGCCTGCCCAGGAAACTTCGCACCTCCTTCTTAGTATTGGGGCTAGGCATCTCTTAAATAGCTTTGATTTTGTCAGGATCAACCTCAATCCCTTTCTTGCTCACTATAAACCCCAACAATTTTCCTAAAGTGGCACCAAAAATACACTTTTCCGGGTTCAACTTTAACTGGCATTTCCAGAGTCTCCTAAACAAATTCTCTAGGTTTGTCATATGGTCATCTTCATTCCATGATTTAACGATCATGTCATCCACATACACATCAATGTCCTTGTGCATTAAGTCACAAAACAAGGTTACAATAGCTCTTTGATAAGTAGCCCCGACATTCTTTAAATCAAATGGCATTACCTTGTAACAAAGGTTCCTCATAAGGTGATGAAAATGGTTTTTTCTTTGTCTTCCAGGGCCATCTTAATCTGGTTGTATCCCGAAAAACCATTCATGAACAAAAATAAAGCGTGCTCTACTGTATTGTCTATGAACACATCAATGTGTGGGAGTGGGAAATTATCCTTAGGGCTATCTTTATTTAAGTCCCGATAGTCAACGCAAACTTGCACTTTGCCATTCTTTTTAATTATCGAGACAATGTTAGCCATCCATTCGGGATATCGAACTACTTCTAGAAATCCAGCATCAAATTTCTTTTGCACCTCCTCCTTTATTTTGAGCAACATCTCCAGTTGCATTCTCCTCAACTTTTGCTTTACCGGCTTAGAGTTGAGGTAGATGGGTACCATGTGAGTTACCAAGTCCGTGTCCAAACCTGGCATGTCTTGGTATGACCAAGAAAACACATCCTAATATTCTTTTAATAGTTTAATTATTTTGCCACTTTCTTTATCATCTAGCAATGCCCCAATTTTTACCTGTTTAGGTTCTTCCTCAGTTCCCATATTGATTACAACAGTGGGGTCACTACTAGTTAATGTCGGCTTTTCATCAAATTTCAACATTCGTTCCATTTTAGGCGATAAGTTCATTTCGTCTTCTTCAATTTCAGTTCCATGAATTATGTTTTCAAAATTAATGTCAATTTCTTACTCATGGGTACTGGTGTTATTATCTCTCATATACCTACATGAAATCATAGCAAACAAATTTTTGACAATTGAGCTCAAGATGCAAAATAAATGTCAAGAAATGCATAATTCACTTTCATTGAATGAGAAAAGCTGCCCAGGACTATATTGCCCCTTGGTTACAAAACAAGAAAATTTAAAACAAGGAAAAATAAAATCATTACATGAGAAAAACTGGAAAGTCAATAATGCTCCAATTCTGTAATTTTGTTCCTAGCGGTAGACGGTGAACCCACTCCTTAGAGGTATCCATAGAAGCTCCCAAGTATAGAATCGATATGCTCAACTATCTCATTTTTGTTTCAAGATCGGTTTGACTGCTTTTTATGAAGGTATGATCTATGTGTGGCACGCCTGATCCCCACCGGATGCTTGTTTCGCTTATGTGCCTTTCCTTTCCTTATGCCTCCTTCTATACTCTCTTTCTCTTTCGGTCAGCCAAGGTGGACATATAACCGAGACCATATCTCTCTTTCGTCTCTTGTACTACCAATGACTTTGAGATCCCCTGCAAGTACTTTCCTAGCCCCTTTCTTGGGCAATATCCTTGTATGATCAGTTCTGTGGCAGCCATGTGTGTTGTGGAGGAAACCCGGGGTTGTGGAATGGGAGAACCTTCTATTACAGTTGTTGCATTAATGATCTCAAAAGCCCGAAATGAATCTTCGAGGGCCTCCTCTGCTGCTTCCACGTAGGGGGTAGAAGAGAGTTTAGTGATCATTACGTCCGTCTCCCCAAATACACAAACCATCTTGTTTTCTACAACAAACTTTACCCTCTGATGCAAGGAAGATGCAACTGCCCCTGTATTGTGGATCGAAGGCCTCCCTAACAGGCAAGTGTATAATGGTGTAATAGCCATAACCTAAAATGTAACATCAAAAGTCACTGGCCCAATTTGTATAGGGATCTCAATAGCCCCTACCGATTCTCGACGAGTTCCATCGAAAGCCCGTACCACCAAGTTGTTCTTCCATACATAGGAGAGATCTACAAGCAACTTCTACAATGTGACCATAGGCATAACATTGAGGGAGAACCCATATCAATCAAAACCCAGGCTATTATATGATCTTTGCACTTAGTAGATATGTGCAATGCCTTGTTGTGCCCCTTACTGGTAGGCTCGCCAAGGCTTGGGTCCTTAACTACCAAAAATAATATTTATAGAGCCTAACTACCCCAAATTCAGTAGAAAGTGGGTAAGTCAGGTATTGATCCTTAGGGACTTGAAGTGCGGTTATTAAACCGCTTCTAAATTAGTTTACTAAAAGGGTGGTCCTTAAACTTTAAAATGAGGCACTACAGAGTGCTTTCTTCAGATGGGATGACCTGACACCAGTAGGAGACATGATCGGTCAACCACTTGATCTCCCGATAGAAAAGAACGTAGCCTCACCACTCATTCACAAAGAGAGAGACAAGCTTCACAATCTCAACAATAGAAGACTTCAATATATTCCAAATTTTCTTTTTCTTGTGCTTATAATGAGAAGGCTATTTATAGACTTAGCTTGGGGCAAGCATGGGAAACAAGGCATAGGGGAATAATTATGAGGGGAACAAAGCATGGGGTGAACAATTATGAGGGGAATATAGCATGGGGTGAATGATAATGAGGGGGACAATGCATGGGGTGAACTATTATGAGGGGAATATGGCATAGGATGAATGATAATGAGGGGAACAATGCATGGGGTGAACAATTATGAGGGGAATATAGCATGCTTGTATTTTACAAAATAAATAATAATAATAATAATAATAATAATAATAATAATAATAATAATAATAATAATAATAATAATAATAATAATAATAACAAATATACGTCAAGTATGGCCCAATCCGTGTAGGGCCCGTGAAGATGTATGGAGCCCACAAGCCATGTGGGGCCTATAAACCCCGTGGGACCCATTAAGATGTGTGGTACCCACAAGCCATGTGGGGCCTACAAGTCGCATGAGGGTTGTAGGAATTTGAGCTAGCGTCAAAGAGGGTAACGTGCACCAGATGTAAGAATCCAAGCAAGCGTACTAGCAGATGACGTGCATTGGATGTGGGAATCCGAACCAGCGTCAAAGGGGGTAACATGCACTGGATGTAGGAATTCAAGCCAGCGTACCAAAGGGGTAACGTACACCGGATGTAGGAATCCGAGCTTGCGTGCATCGAATGTGGGATCCGAGCTAGCATCAAAGGGACTCAATTTTGAAATAAATCGAGACTCAATCAGATCCTCCTACTCCCAGTTTACAAAGTCGTCTTTCTTATCACACGGGGTCTCCTCGGAAAGGCTTGGTTAGAATTGGGGTGTCTACAAAAGGGGCACGTGCCCAAGTTATGAAGTACAAGGAGGTGTTGAAATACAGGATACAGAGAAGGACAATACTGTGAAATACCGCACAAATACATACAAAGGAGATACAGGAAAGTAATGTGCAAATATAGGGAATTATAATGAAAATACAAAGGAAATAAAAATTGGACCAAAATCTTCAAATGTCGTGTGGAAGCATATTCTGAAGCATCCTCGGGGTTCCTGTTCACCAAATTGGAAAGAAAAATAAGAAAGTCAAAGCTGATAAATGAAACATCAAAGGAAATTAAGCTTATAGGCAGAAGATTACCTTGGTTAAGGGTCAGTATAGAAACAAATTCTTAAGGGATATTGCAAAAATTTGAAATATTCCCTCCTCAGACTCGCTGCCAAAATCTCCATTAATTGGAGAATCAGCCCAATCGCGAGAATTGGGGAACGAATCGTTGTTGGAAGGAAAGCAAGCAATCGATTATTACTGAGAAGGAAAGAAGAAAGAAAAATAATGACTTGACCTTGCCTAAATTGACCTAGGACCAACCCTATAAATAGGGAGTCTCACACAGAGCACAAGACACAATTGAAAGAAGGAGAATGAGTGCATACTGAGAGCAAGGAGGACAAACAAAAGCTAGACGAAAGAAGTTCAAGAAGCGGTTTGCAAAGCTGTTGCAACCTTGCAAGGTTCCTGAAAGTTGGAGCCAACCCCTCATAAGGTACACCTACTGGTGCTGAACTAACCCATCTAAAGAAGGCACTCCGCAATGCCTCCATTGAGAAGACAATTGTGCATGCATATCATTTGATTTAAATTGAAACTCTACCTGACCTTAAATTGACCTTAGGAACCACGATCTTTCATGAAAAACTTTTTTATTCAAATTTAAACTTATACCAAAAGGTTTAAAATGGTTTTGAAGTTAAAAGAAGGCAAAAACTAATTTTTACAAAGGGGTCGGTCGACTGGCTGTTAAAGCCCAGTTGACCAATTAGTAGGAATGAGCAATTTTCTCAATCAATTCATTCTCATCTTAATATATGTTCAACATGAAAATTGTGTCATTTTCCCTTAGCTTTCTTTTGATACCAATAATGCCACATTTCAAGTTTTCTAGAAAAACTTAATGCCCAAAATACTAAAAGGTGTCCAAAGTACAAATTTTGCTTCATGTTTCTTCCATCTCATTGATGAGCAATTCTCTCAATTAATCGCTCCTTTTTATAAAATGTGTTCAAACGTGAACGTTGTGGTATTTTCTCTTAAATTTCTATTGATACCAATAACGTTCAATTTAGAGTTGTATGGAGAAAGTTTTGTCCAAAAAACAGAAGGGTGTCTGCAGCAAAAACCCAGAGTTCGATCGACTAGGCTTCACTCCAGTTGACCAGAACTCAAGGATTTGAAGCTCTAGTCGACCCGACCTTCACCCCGGTCGACCAAACCTCTCGAGAAAGCATCCCAACAGTTAGAAAATTCAAAATAAAATATTTTTTTCTCCCCCCAATGGCCATATAACGGCTAATTTTGGGTTTGGCCTATAAATACAAGCCAAAAACACTTTGAGAATGTTAGAAAAACCCCTTGGGAGTATTCTTACTTGATCTTTAATTCTTTCTTATTTTTATACTCCATTTTTTTAAGATCATATTTATATTTCTCCTACTCGTTCATTTTGAAATTTCTTTTAGAAGAAAATATCTTCAAGGGTTTATTGGAGAGCTTAAGCTTATATTTACTTTCATATTATATAGCTTGAAAGCCTCCTTATTGTTTTGAAAATTAAAGTTCATATTTCCCATACTCTTCTTGAAAATCATTTTTGGGAAATATCTTTTTGGGTTTTTATTTTGGATGGCTTGAGCTTATATTTATGTTCATAATATAAAGCTTGAAAGCCTCCTCATTGGTTTGAAAATCAAAGCTTGAATTTCTCCTACTCCTTTATTTTGAAAATCATTTTGGAGATTTTTTTATTACTCAAAGAGGGCTTGAGCACATATTTAATCTCATATATATTATCTTGAGAGCCCTCTTTTTATTTAGTGGTCAATCATTTTAAGAACCCTAGTTTCTCCCCTTCTTATCTTTGAATATATTTTTCAGAGAAAATCTTTTGGGAGTTGTTCAAGAATGCTTTGAGAATATATATTCATTGATATATATACTGTGCTTGAAAAGCTTCTTGATAAAGGCTTGAGCATATATTCACGGTCATATATTTTTCTTGGAAGTTGTTTGGTATTTGAATTTCAAAAGGTCATTTTCAAAAGAAAATCATTTTCCATACTCTCATATTTTTAGTTGAAAAATATTATTGAGAGGAAAATTATATACCCTATTGAGCTTCAACTTACAAATTATATGAGAGTGCATTTAGACTTTATTGTGTACAACTCAACTTAGGTAAGAAGCATTTTACTTGTACAAAAATCAATTTTCGAAACAGACCTTCCCGGTTCGAGTTGTGAACTGTGGACCAAGTGAGGGTACATCACTTGGAGAGGTTTGGCTCCACCCGGTTAAGTGAGCTAAAGGGGGCTCCGCCTTATAAGGAGTATACAACAGTTTAGCTCCGCCTGGTTAAGTGAGCTAGGGGGCTCCACCCTGTAAGGAGTGTGTAACAGTTTGGCTCCACCCGGTTAAGTGAGCTAGGGGGACTCCACCCTGTAAGGAGTGTAAACAGTTTCTACTCCACCTGGTTAAGTGAGCAGGTTTAGTGAAATCCTTGGGGGTTTGCCCAAGGCAAGGACATAGGCAAGATTGACCAAACCTTTTAAAATCTTCTCTCTCTCTTTATATTTTCGCACTTAAATTTCCGTACATGTATGTTTGCATTTATGGTTATAATTATTTTTTATACACGCATTACATTTTAATTGGGATATGCTGTTGGTGAACAGGTGAGATTAAATAGCCAAAAGTTTTTAAAACCCAATTCACCCCCCCTTTTGGGATTGCACCATAAATGTCAATTGGTATCAGAGCCTGATTGCAATAAGCTTAACCGCAATTGCATAAGGATTGCAATGGCTCATGTTTAATGTATCCCTATTTTGAGAGGGTCAAATCCTTTGCAAAACCTCCATTGGTTTATTGTGTAGATTTTACTATGTGTGAATTGAAAATAAATATTTTGTAAAATCAATTGATCGGAGGTTCTGGAAAGCATTTATCAAAGTGAATTTTATCCTAATGAAAATGTTTTTAAAAAGCATAGTTTGCCAAACATGAAAATGATTTTATTGAGCATGACATAGATATAATGCATATAAAGTTTAGTGTCATGCATATGTTATATCGTGCCTTAACTACTAATGTCTTAAAAAAAAAAAAGTTCATGATTTGTAGTAGTGCTAAGGGGTTTTGGGAGCAATAAGAGGTATGGGAAAAACAAGAGAGAGGAGAACACCACTCCAAGGATTTCGAACTTAAATGATTAAGAAGGAGTAAAGTAAAAAGGTATATCTCTTCCTCCTACTACTTCATTGTCTAATTCATGCCATGATTCATGTTGTATATATAAATCTTTTTGTGAATCATATGATGAATCTTGTATAGAAAGCATGCCATCTTATGAGAAATATTTCAATGAAAATTTATTAATACTCATAAGATTTTCGATAAGAAAATTAAAAGACATATTGTTTAAAATCAAATATGAAAAGTTGAAAAGTGAACTTGAAGTCTGTTGGAATTAGTGTGATCCCAAGAGGGGGGGTGAATTGGACATTTAAACTTTTTTTGACTAATTTAAACATTCGCGCCGATTCATTAAATATCATATCCCATTCAACATAATGACGTGTATGTAAATAATAAAACTATGAGTGCGAACATACACATGCAGCATATCTCATTTAAATGAATGTGTGCATGCTAATAATTATAACTGTAAATGGATAAACATACACATATGGAAATTACAGTGCAGAAAGTAAATGAGATAGGGAGAGAGGAACACAACGATATTTGTTAACGAGGTTCAGCCAAACCAGCTTACGTCCCCGCCTTGGGCATACCCCCCAAAGATTACACTATACCTGCTCACTTAAACGGGTGGAGTAGAAGCCATTTACATCCTTTCCTTACGGGGCGAGGAAAACCCCAGTTCAATTTTCGGGCTGAATCGAGCCGGTCTCACTTACGGGGCTGAGACTCCCCAGTTCAATTTTTAGGCTGAACCGAGCCGATCTCACTTATAGGGCTGAGACTCTCCAGTTCAATTCCGGACTGAATCCAACCGATATATTTAAAAATAACTTTTTGTACATAAAAATGCTTCTAAAACATACAAGCAGAAATGTACACATTAGACTCATAAAACATGCACTCTCTAAAGATATAAAATAATGCTCAATAGAGATAGGGTGTTTTTTTCAAGGTGATATTTTCAATCCTTGAAGAAAATGTATATAATATATACTTCAAAGATTTAAACCCTAATAAAATTTCTCCAAAAATATTAATTAATGAAATATGAGAGAACATAGGGCTTTGGGTTTTCAAAAATATTTATGCACATATATGATCTTTGAAAAACAAATAAAGTATGCAATGATGAACTTCAAAGATCTTTAGTTCCACAAGTGAAATCTCTGAAAATAGTATTTCAAAATAGAGTATAGGATATTTTGAAGTTATGCTCAAACATGGATTTGTGCAATAAAAAAATCATGAAACAATGCCCAAAAAGATAAGTGCTCTCTTTCAAAAATTATTTTTCAAACATAGAGAGTGAAAGAGAGTAGGAGTGATTAAACATTTTTCCCCAAAGAAAAGATTTTGCATTAAAAATTGTTTGGTCAAACTTTGATTAACAAAATAATTTGAGAGGATTTGGGAGTTAATTAAAGTTGCTAATTAAACAAATGAAAGGGGTATTTATAGTTTTTCTAAAAATTATGACCGTTGGGGACCAATTGAGGATTTTGAAAAAGTTTAATTAAAATTTAACCCCAATTACCACAGTTAATTTTTGGCAACCTGAGAGTTTCAATCGTCTGGACCTTGGGTTTGGTCGCCCAAACAGACACATGACGAAAAGTGTAATTTTGAAGTTCAGGTGCCCGGTGAGAACTTCAAGTGGCTGAACCAAGGCGATTTCCAAGCTGCTCGAGGTTCGATTGCCTGGTTCTAACTTTGATCTACCGAGCTTGAAAGTTTGGGTGCCCAGGGAAGGTGGAAAAGTCAGTATTATAGGTTCAGTAGAAATCGAGAATGTTCAGTTCATTTCGATTCGGTCGCCCGAAGTCAGGTTAACACTTGGCGTTTTCAACGCACAAGTTCGGTCACTCGAAACCCTTAAACATATTAGAACCTAAGTCATATTTTTATCCCTATTTGCATAGATGATAGTGGGGATTTTCCTAAGTGATTTGTGCAAGGACCTAGGGTCTTTCTAAGGTTTGTCTATGGTTCTGTTTGAGCTTACATTCATATCATGCATACAGATGCAATATATTACAGACCATATGGAAAAATAAATGCATATACAACTGAAATATTATGTCTTCTTCTTCCGTTTTTGCTCTTTGACTCCATGGAATACGCCAGATTTGTGCTTTAAGACCTGCCTTGACTTCCATGTTCTCTTGATCTTATGTGTGACCCGAATAATACCTGTTCAAGCACTAAAACACACACATAAGAAACACTCATGTTTGTCAGTATGAAAACAGAGATCGAACTCAAAAAGCCAACAAAGTCTTAAGATCACAATTTTCTATTGCAATTTTCTGATATCTTAGATCTTAGGATTAGTTAATTAAATCAAAGGGGTAATGATGTTTAAATGCTCAGATAGTGGTTTGTGCTTAACAGTCCAAATCTTAGTACACTATTGTCATGCTAAGTACCTTTGAGAAGAAAGACAATACGAGATTTCAAATAAAAATATCCAATCTAATCGCTTGACGTATTTATCATTATGATTGGTTATTATATTGGCTATAACATGCTTAAATGAATCATCAAAGTCTTAAATTAAATCTTAGAAGCATGCTTGAGTTATACCCTCTTTATATGGACATGTGTGTTTTATTTCTTAATGCTATATATGCTTAAGTTTAATTATTCTTAAATATAACATACTTTGTCCATCACACAGATTTGAGGTTTAGGGAATTAATCTTACACTACATATCATATAACCTTAAACTCGTTTTGAAGCTTAAATGTTTAAACACTTTCAAATGCATTTGAAGCTCATCCCCTAAGTAGAAAATATTAGCTTAAATCTAAGAATAAAATGCCAAATAATATTTTTTTTAAATATAATTTCTTTGGCAAATGAGTTGAATGAAAAATGGGTTAAAAATAGGCCTAAAACTTAAAATTTGTGAAGCCCCAGTCGATTAGACTATATAGTCCAATCGATCAGACCCCTCTGGACACAGCTCATTAAACAGCCCCAGTCGATCGGTACATCATGACCAGCCAACCAGCCTTCTCAGTGTGCCCTGTTTAGCCTATTTGGTTTACCACTAGCTAACCGGACCATAAACCATGCCTTTCTGTGTGCATGCCAGTCGACCAGACCTACATTCCCAATGGACTGGCCTATTGAAAATGATCCGATAAGCCCAAATTTTCAAAACCAATGTTAAGAATATTGAAAATTTAAAAGTCTTAGCTAAAAATTTTAATGATTTGGTTGCATTAACTGAAGGGGAGCAGCATATTCAAAAAGAACCCATCCAATAAACACTTTATTTGTATTGTGCTTACTATAGAAATATTTCATTGCTCCATCGGATGCTTTATGCTACTATCCATGACTTGTTGAGTGTTTTTAAATTCATTGGATGGATAGTCTTGATTATAATATGAATGGCCTTCAGTTGTGCTGAATGCTGCTATCCAAATATTGTTAATTGTTTAAATTTATTTGGTGGATAGTTAATTATAATTGTTGTACTGAATGCTAAATATCCATCTTTGCTAAATGTTTATATTGTGGATGGATAATTTATAACATGAATTGTTATTTGAGATATACTGGACTACATGCCTATTTTGAATGCCATCTACATGGTTGGTGCAGATTTGTGAATTGCATGTTGGTAGTCATCTAGGATTTTGCATATTGATATTGAATGTTCATTTGTAGTCATACATGCCAACTAGTTGACTGAGGATATGACTTCATAAGACTGATTCTGAATTTTAAACACTTTTATAAGTCTTATGTAGTATCAAAGTAGTGACCATGTTGAACTTAGTGTTTCAATCTTAAATGGTCACTTAAATAGTTGCATGCACATGGTAACTATTGAATACTTATAACTATTGCACGATAAAAAGCTCATTTGCATCTGATTTAATTAATTTATGTAACCCTTTGCATGCTAAATGAAAATGATCTGAATTTTATTGCATTTTAGGTGGTCTTAATAAATATCATTGCGCATGCTAATTAATTGAACAAGTATTTGGTACATGTTGAAACCAAAATGCTATATAAATTGAAAGCATGTACACATCTTATAATCTTAGAATGGACATATACGTATACATACAGTCATCCACAAACGACCAAAAAGTTCTCCTAGGGTTTCAACCCCAAAGTCCATCAAACCCTAGCTCAATCCACTTACCCTAAAGGTAAGGTAGTCCAATCCTATTCTATTGCTACGGGGTTCTATCCACCCTCCAACCTGGATTTCCTGAAATGTTTGTAACGTTGGGGGTGAGACACCTCTCAGTAAGGGAGACAAATTAATATCAGTGTGTGGTAACATGAGTATTTTTTGTGGTATACATATAAATAGTACATAATTTATAATTGGTATAACAATCGTATCATATTGCATAAAAACATGGTCTATCATAATATATCGTATCGTACTAAATTTATGTACTGAAAAATCATCTTATATAACCATATCATACGTAACTTATTATCCAGGATAGATAGTTAGTTAGTTGTCGTCATGTCTTGCCCCCCCCCCCCCACATGACAGGGTTGTGCGACTCGATGGCAAGACCTAGCAATTGTTAGCCGACCATGCTAAGTCAAACATAAGTCTGTAAGTACGATGGGCCTATTCCACCTATGCCGGTCTACTAAGGGAACTACGACACTCTCATAAAGCCATATTGACTGTCATCTCCCACACTCAACATAAAATGTGTGGTAGCACTAACATATTCATAATCATAAACATATAGCTACGGTATCGTGCTTCATAAAACTGAACTAAACTATCTAGGTTCTGATAACATACAATACATTCCATATTTTAAACATAGTTGTATCGTATTTCAGAGTAATATCTGACGTAAACATATTTCATGATTTCTTACATATCATAAGTAATCACGGCATCAATGCCAGCATAATTCATAACATAATAATCATGGCATCAACGCCGGCATATTTCATAACATAAGAATCACGACATTTACACTGGCATATTTCATAACATAAGGATTACAGCATCAGCGCCAGCATAATTTATATCATCATAAACATATATTCCCCCATTATCTAACATAATCTTTAAAACATATTTCCTGTACTGTTTTTAGGGTTTTCCTGAAAACAGCTATAACATACTTATCTAGAAAACTCATAATATTTCAACATAGCATAATTTCATGAAAATATTACACTCATGTCACACAGATATACATAACCTTATAAACCCATAATTATTTCTAAAATCATATTTCCATAATAAACGTGTTAAAATAATTTCCCTATTCAACAGCAGAATTCCCAAACATAATTCTATATCATACATATTTTCTTGAAAATAATTGTTGTTTAATTCATAATAATAACTGAAAATACTGACTTAATTACCCTTACCTAACTTACTATGAAGCCCACAAAATACTTCAAATCTACACCCATGTGTTCCCAAGCTCAACACCCTGAAATTGCATTTTCTCCAACCAAACTTTAGTATAATACTATCTAAAACATTTTCCCTAGTCCAAAAAAACCAAATAACTCATAAAACCTAAAATAACTAACTTACCCATATTTTAGGATGGTGCCCAAGTTGGCATAACCAACGATTTATTCTAGTAGATTTGTAGAGAATTTTCCCACGAGCAAAGTGGTGGCTTCAGATCGTCGATCCAGTGAATAACGAAGCCGGAATTCTAGAGAGAAGGAGTGGGAGACGAAGTTAGAGAGAGAAAAGGATTTTGGATGAATTTCTCTCGCAAAAAAAGTATTTTTGGCCTTATATAGAGTGTTTGTCCACGTGACCTCATCGACGAGCCACGACACCTCGTCGACGAGTTCATGAAGGAGGTTCGTCGTCGAGCACTTGACCCTCATCGACGAATTTTAGATCCAGGACAACAAATTTCATATCCAGGACAATCCGTTGATCGTCCACCAAAATTTAGCGTAGACAACTACCCAGCATGGAAGAACTGATTGACCATTTTCATCCAATCCTACAATCTTAAAATGTGGAGAGTTATCACAAAGGGAGATTTTGAATTCAAGGATGACAAAGGTGTACCTAAACAAATTGAGGGGTTAATAGACAACGAATCAAGGTTAGCTCAATTAATCAATTAAATTTCAAGACTAAGAACTTCCTTTATTATGGTGTGAGTGATGAAGAATACAACCGTATTTGCGGGTGTGACACCGCAAAGGAAATTTAAGATAAGCTCCAGGTAACGTATGAAGGTACGTCACAAGTCAAAAAGTCTAAAATTTATATATTAGTAAAAGAATATGAAATTTTCAAAATGGAAGAAGGAGAGTTGATTACTTCCATGTTTACACGATTTACACATAACAAATGGCTTGAAAGCACTTGGTAAGGACTACTCTATGGAATACAATGTGCAGAAAGTGTTTCGTTCATTGCCAAAATCATGACATGCAAAGTCTACAGCCATTGAAGAAGTGAAGGACCTTTCAAAGGTCACACTTGATGAGCTTATCGAGTCTCTTGTGACCTATGAGATCAAAAATAAAAATGCTACACTTGAAGTGGAAAAATCGAAAAAAGGCACCAGGGATACCCTTGAAGGCAGCAAGTCAAAAATAAATTGTGGAGGAAGAAGAGAATGAAAATGAAGATGAAGTATCTCTCCTCACAAGAAGATTCAGAAAGTTCTTATTGAACAAATAGGCTAGTAAGCAAAAGGAGAAAGGAGAATCTAGGATGAGGTGTTACAATTGTAAGAAGACCGGACACCGAATGGCTAATTGCCCACAATTCAAAAACAAAGGAAATAATTAGCAAGGAGACAAAAAGAAATACAAAGCCATAAACGCAACCGAATGGGATGAACTTGATAGGCTGTCCACTAATGGAGAAAATGAAGAAGAAGTTGCAAACTTTTGCTTCATGGCAGATGAGCATGGCAGATGAGCAAGATAAGGTAAATTCTGATGATGAATACTTTCCTTCATGTGATGAAATAGAAGAAAATTATAGGAAACTTTATGATGAGTTAGTTGCAACTAAAAGGATAAATAAACATCTTGAGGAAACACACTCAAAATATAAGCGAAAAGAGATATGTCTTTGTTCTACTTTAAAGGAAGAAAATGCATCTTTGAGTACAAAAATTGAAGAACTTTCTAAAATTTCTCAAATAGATCATGAGTTTTTCCAAAAGAAAGTAGAAAAATTGAAAAATCAAATTGATGAGAGTTTAAATGAAAATACGGCATTGAAAAAAAAAATTGAGGATCAAAGAAAAATCATTTATAATTTTACCAATGGGAAAGAAAATTTTGACAAATTACTTGGAGTCCAAAGATTTGGATTTTCAAAGAAGGATTAGGTTATGGTTTATCATTATCTAAATCTATTGATTTTGCAAATCTATGTGTCACCCAAACCAAATCCTTTGTATGTTATTAAAACTTGCTTATACTGTTAAAAAAGGGTCATGTACGCTTAATTTGTCTTTTTAGAGGAAATAAAAGAAAATAAAAGAAGTACGTATGGGTGATCATGAACACTAACCCCCTAGGACCCAAGGAATATTGGGTACCAAAACAAATCACCTAACTCTATTTACAGGTTTGCTTGAAAACCTCTTCCATTAAGAACAAGTGGTTCCTTGACAGCAGTGTTCAATGCACATGAAAGGAGACATTGGCAAATTTGTCTCTCTCAACTACAAGAAATCAGGGTTTGTGACGTTTGGAGAAAACACCAAGGGCAGAATCATCGATAAAGGTAAAATGGGTAATGCATCTCTTTCTATTAATAATGCTGCATTTGTAAACACTGAAAACTAAGGTGTAGTCCCAAGATGGGGGTGAATAGGGTTTTAAAATTTTATTTAAGAATCTTTCTAAAAATTCTTTCTGAACCCTTTTTATATTCAACAATCACAAATTTAATGTTTAAGTTTTAATCACTTAGTCCAGCTGAAAATCAAATTCAAATTTTAAGCCTCTATGAAAATGAATTCACAATGTAATGCTTTCATCTTTTGAATATTTCAATTCACTCAACAAGATAATCAGAACAAGATTCCCACTATAGAATGAATTCAGCAAAGTTTCTGAGATTCAGCAATTGAATAACTCAAAGTAAAGTTTGATAAAAGCCATTTGTTAATAGATTTATTGAAGCACAATTGAAATTTCCAACACTCTACCAAAACTTAGAATTTAAATAAACTTTCAATTAATGAGTCTTGGGTGCTAATCAATCAACATACTCCCTTATGGTTTCCGCAATAAGTATTGATCAACCAACATACTCCCATTTGGTTTTCGCAATCCCAAAGTTAAATTAATTTTCGATTTATTTAATATCCAATCCACACATTTTTATAGATTTGAAATAAACAACCACGCTGTTATATATGTGCTGAAAATTAAAGAGAGTTTAGGGAAAGAGAGTGAGACCAATTTTTTACGAGGTTCAACTATACCCACTTACGTCCTCGCCTTAGGCAACACCACCAAAGGATTCCACCATAACACTCCTTTACGGGTAGGAGCAACCTACAATCCCTCCTTCAATAGGCTAGAGTACACCTCTCCAAACGATATCCCACACTTGGTACAACGATTCAACAGCCCTGAACCGTCAAGATAGCAAGAACATTTTTTTGCGTACAAGAATTAATCTCAAATAGAGCAAATTAGTACAAAATATAGCACAACTAATCAATACTTCAATGTAAATATCAATGAAGAATAGAATTGAAGCTCAAAGAGTATATCAGTGGGATTCTTTCTTTGATTGATTCAAAACTCAAAAGTTTTGCTCAGAGATCAATGAACAATAACTCAGTAATTCTCAGAAAATCTCAACAAGTAGATGTGTGTAAGAAGGCTTTGATAGAGTATGAACAATATAGTCTTGAAATCAGATTTTTAATTCTTGGTGTTTAATTTGATTTGAGAAATCATGTAATTATAGAGCTAAAAGGTCATAAATTCGTCTTGCTCAAGTTACTTAGAGTGTTTCCCAAGTTTTTACAAAGTTAGGGGCACAAGCAACTCAATTTGGAAACTTTAAAACATTGTTTTAAAACTAGCCGTTACAAAGGTAAGTCGCTTGAACTCACAGAGGTCAGTCGCCTGAATAATTCAGCAAAAATTATCAATCGCCTGACTAGACAAGGGTCAGTCGCCTAAACAGTTAAAAACACTATTTTTAAAGTTTGTTTCCAAAAACTCTTGCCAACTTTTTTTGAGACTTCTCAAAGACATTTTCTAGGATTTTCAAAATAAGGTCTCTAAGTCCATAATTAACCCTAACGAGTTTCAAAGCATTCATTTTGATATTTAAATAAAGTACTTACACAAGACTTCCTTAAGACTTTAAAAATTTTCTAAACTTGAAGTCTTCATGTATATCTTCTCTTTGAGTCCATCTTGTCTTAAGCTTCAATATCCTTTGAGCTTCCATAAGATTTGTCTGTCTTTGATCCTTTAAGCTTCCTTTTGATCACTTGTTTTTGGCGTACGAGCTCTTAATAATCACTTGTCATCTTGGACTCTTAATACTTGAGCTTTTGAACTTCATAGACTTGGTTTCCTGAAACATCATCACTTAAACCCCAACATGTTAAATTTACCTTGATTTGTTATCATCAAAATAAGATTTGAAAGTCATGTTAGGCCAACAATCTCCCCCTTTTTTATGATGACAAGTAAGGAGCAAAAAATTGAGTCAGCCTTAATAAGGCTCCCCCTTACAATAAGCATTTTAACAATATTTGTAATATCAAGATCATTTTCATATTAATTTCAATATTATAGATCAATTATCATGCTCATATATATCATCATATATCACCATTTGCAATATCAAAATCAATCTCAATATCATGCTCAAACTTTCAATTTATAGTAAGCCAATATACATGCTTAGGTATGCAATCTCATGCTAGCCAATATACATGCTTATGTATACAATATCATGCTCAATTTTTGCCTAAAAATTCTCCCCCTTTTGACATCAATCAAAAAGAGTAAGATATCAAGAAAAACATATAAATGCTAAGGCAAACAGCAACCATAAGCAAAAGTATATATCCAGTAAAGGCACAAAATAGAAACTTTGCATTCATCATGCATAAAAAGATAGACAATAAGTCCCAAAATAGCATGAGAAAATACAAAAAAATTTATATCAAAATTTTTAATAATTTCCAGTAATCACGATATCATTACTTAATAAGTATAACTCCCCCTGAATGAAATGAATTTCATATTCAATAAATTCAGAATTTCATTCTTGAAGTATAAACTATGTATTCATGAAGGTGTCAAGATTACCAATCATGCCATGCTCAAATATCAATTATTTTCATGTAAGTGCTCATGGATACCAATATAAGGAATAATACCAATATCATATCTATATCATCAATATCATAACATGCTCATGTTTAGCAAGTTATTTCAATTTTGCAACTTAATCTCTCTCTTTTGATTTATCATTTTATCAAGTTTCAAATGACTTTCCAAATTGGCTTTTTGAGACAAATGACTTCCTTGATTTCAAAGATAAGCCTTGTACAATCCAAGCTTTCTTGATTTGTGGCCAACAATACCATTTTTGTATTAATTTGTTTCAATGTTATAGTCGTCAATAAGTTCATAAACTCTTCTTTAAGATTTTCCATTTCAACTAGTTCAATATCCTTGTATAAAATTGGATTAAGTAACTTTCCATATATTGAACACAGAGAAATTTTCTTCTTATATTTGATTTGGCTATCTTGAATCTTGTAGGCTATGGAAGCATCCCTTTTCATTTTAGTATAGATTTAGCTTTCTTAATTTCTAAAAAGGGAATGACTAATCCTAATATCTTTGGAGTCCTTAGTTTGTGAACTAGGCTTTTTATCTAGGTACCCATACTTTCTTGGGTCCGGATAGTTTAACAATAGTTGATTCTTTTATTCTCCAAACTTGTCTGATTTTTAAACCTTTCTTTTTAATGGATATTCAAACTTAATGTGTCATTTCTCCTTACATAGAAAACATGTGGTATGTGTGTAAGCATTTGAGGAGGTGCTAGCATAGTCTTCGGAGGCTTTTACAAAGTACCCCATGTAGAGGTTCATTTTCCTTGTATTCTTAACTCCATTGAATCCTATGCCTTCTTTATTCAAAGACATTCTTTGTGCGCCAATCATTTTATCAATATTTTCTTTTCCTCTAGTGAAGTTGTAAATTATTTTATTTTGATCCTCAATTTTCTTTTTAAGATCACAAATTTTCAGGTCTTGTGTATTTTTACCCTTTTCTTGATTTTGAGACATTTTGCTGATTTTGTTTTCTAGTTCAGAAATATATAGATCTTTCTCATTATTAATGGAAGTTTGGAATCTTAGATCTTCCAATTCTTTCATCACCTTTTCATTTTTGCTTTCTAATCTCTTGATTTTTAAATCATTTTCTCTTTCAATAAGATTTTTAGATTCTAATTCTTTTATAACAACTTCATTCTTATTTTTCAATAAAGTGTATTGTTTAGTTACTTTAACTAGAATTTTATGAACCTTGAATAGTTCACTTGTAATTCTTCATAAGATGGCATACTCTCATCATTGGATTCATCAGACGAGCAAGATTTATTGTATGAGCCATTTAATGATTGGGATGTGGAACTTTGTTCGTCATCATCATCTCATGCCATAAAGCAAGTATAAGCAACTTATTGGTCACTTAATTCACTTTCTGAACTACTTGTACTAATATTGTCCCATGTAGTGGTCTTCATTGCCTTTTTCTTTTCTTCTTAGAATCTCTCTTAAGCTGTGGACAATCCGGTTTAATATGCCCAACTTTCCTACAATTATAACAAGTAGGGGGTTCATTTTTAGTTTCCTTTTTACTTGTTTCCTCTTCATCTGATTTGGAGTCCCTGAATTTTCTTGTAAATTTATTCTTCTTTCTAAGGATTTTTGAAAGTTTCTTGGTTATGAAGGTTATATCATTTACATCCATCACTTCTTCATCTTCATCACTAGAGCTTTCACTTGAGGCGTTAAATGCAATGGATTCCTTGTTTTTAGATTTTCCACTTCTTTCGTTTATTGTCATCTCATAAGTGAGTAGAGAACCTATTAATTCATCTAGGGAGGTGTTTTTCAAATTTCTTCCTTCAGTTATTGCAGTGACTTTAGGTTCCCAAATCGGTGGAAGCCCTTTAAGAATTTTTCGGATCATTTCATAAGTTGAATAATTATTTCCTAAGGCATTAAGGGAGTTTATTATATGGGTGAACCGAGTGTACATACTAGTGATGATTTCATCTGGGTTCATCCTAAAGGCCTCATACTCACTTGCAAGCATGTCGATTCTATTATCTCTAACATCAACCGTTCCTTCATAGGTTACCTCTAGTTTATCCCATATTTCTTTAGTTGATTTACATGTCATGACCTTATTGAATTCATTTATGTCAAGGGCACAATATAATGCATTTATAGCACTTGAGTTAACTTGCAACATCTTATGATCGTTTTTTGTTATGTCTTTTTCTCCTTTGGGTACTTCTTTTCCATATACAAGTTTGGTAGGGATAAGATCACCATGTGTGACAACCCTCAATGTTTTCCAATCCATAGTTTGAAGGTAGATTCTCATTCTTTGTTTCCAAAAAGTATAGTTAACACTGCAAAATATAGGAGGTCTATAGAAGGATTGACTCTCGGCAAAGGGAGATACACCTAGGTGTGCCATAGGGATCTTTATGTAGCTTCTAGTTAAGAATTACTACAACCTTGCTCTGATACCAACTGAAAACTATGGTGTAGTCCAAAGAGGGGGTGAATTGGGTTTTGAAAATTTCTTTAAGAATCTTTTTATAAATTCTTTCTGAACCTTTTTTTATTCAACAATCACAAATGTAATGTTTAAGTTTTAATCACTTAGTCCAACTGAAAATTGAATTCAAATTTTAAGCCTTTATGAAAATGAATTCACAATCTAATGTTTTAAGATTTTGAATATTCAATCCACTCAACAAGATAATCAAAACAAGATTCCCACGATAGAATGAATTCAATAAAGCTTACGAGATTCAGAGATTGAATAACTCAAAGTAAAGTTTGATAAAAGCCCTGTGTTAATAGATTTAATGAAGCACAATTAAAATTTCCAACACTCTTCCAAAACTCAGAATTTAAATAAACTTTCAATTAATGTGTCTTGGGTGTTAATCAATCAACATACTCCCTTATGATTTTCGCAATAAGTATTGATCAACCAACGTATTCCTGTTTGGTTTCCGCAATCCCAAAGTTAAATTAATTTTTGGTTTTTTAAATTTTCAATCCACACAGTTTATAGATTTAAAATAAACAACCACGCAGTTATATATGTGCTGAAAATCAAAGAGAGTTTAGGGAAAGAGAGTGAGATCGAGTTTTTACAAGGTTCGGCTATTCCCACCTACGTCCTCGCATTAGGCAACACCACCTAAGGATTTCACTATAACACTCCTTTACGGGTAGGAGCAACCTTACAATCCCTCCTTCAATAGGCTGGAGTGCACCTTATTTTTTAGACACACTTAGGCACAACTTGCTAAGCATCAGTCACTAGTTATGCGATAAGGGATTCAATGTTATATTTCAATCCACCCAATGCCTAGTAAATGACTTGAATGGAAATACTATACTAGGAAGGCAACGTGATTCTAACATCTACACTATTGAATTTGATGATATTAAATGATTGGCTGCAACAAATAAAACTACTAGGTTATGGCATTGAAGGCTTGGTCATGCTAGTATGGATTTATTGCATAGATTATCTTCAAAAGAACTAGTTAATGGCTTACCAAAGGATAACTATGTTAAGGACAAAGTTTGTGATGCATGTCAATATGGAAAACAAATCAAGTCACCATTCAAAACCAAAAAGATGATTTACATGACTAGACCATTAGAATTAATACATCTTGATTTATTTGGACCAAATGACATTGCAAACATTGGTGGAAAATTGTATGCCTTTGTGATTGTTGATGATTTCTCTAGATTCCCTTGGGTTACCTTTCTTGCAAACAAAAGTGATACTTCCAATGCTTTCATTCATTTTTGTGGAAAAGTTCAAAATAAAAAAGGTGTGCCCATTGTTCACATTATGAATGATAGGGGAAGGGAATTTAAAAACAAAGAGTTAGAAGACCTTTGCAATGAAAATGGTTGTTCACATAACTTCTTCGCTCCAAAAACTCCACAGCAAAACAGATTTGTTGAAAGAAAGAACTGACACTCCGGGATATGGCCAGAGCAATGTTAAACGAACATAGACTTCCAAAATAGTTTTGGGCTGAGGCCATGAGCACGGCATGCTATGTTAGTAATCGGATGATCATCATATCTAATATAGGTAAAAACCCCCTATGAAATATGGAAGGGTAAGAAACAAAATATCTCACACTTCAACATCTTTGGATGTAAATGTTTCATTCTTAATGATAATGATCATTTGCTTAAATTTGACCCAAAATTTGGTGAAGGTATCTTATTAGGGTATGCTATGAACAATAAAGCTTATAGGGTCTTTAACAAAAGAACCCAAACTATTCAGGAGTCAACACACGTAGTCTTTAATGAATTAAATCCTTTTGCTCCTAAAAGTTGACTTAGAGGAAGATGATCAGGTAACATCCATTAGAATTGAAAAGGAACTTGAGCAGCTTAAGATAAATAATAAGCAAGAAGAAAGTTCCAAAGATAACAAAACTGATCTTCAAAAGTCACAACCTCAGGAAGAAACTGTAAAACCATATGAAGTAGATCAGGAGCTCCTTAGAGCTTAGAAATTTGTCATAAATCATCCAACTGACCTCATCATAGGAAATCCATTCAGGGGAGTTAGTACTAGATCACACCTGAGAAGTTGATGCCCCCACATAGCCTTCGTGTCCCAAATAGAACCTAAAAATTTTGTAGAATCTGAAAATGATGAAATTTGGATCATGGCTATGCAAGAAGAGCTTGATCAATTTGAAAGAAACAAAGTATGGGAGTCGGCTCCTAAACCTAAGAACACATTGATTATAGGCACAAAATGGGTGTTTAGGAATAAGAAAGATGACGATGGTAACAGTAATAACCCAAACCAAGAAAAATAAAATAAAAATAAATAAAAAGAAAATAAAAGAAAGGGAAAAGAAATTAAAAAAGGGCATCAAGCAGGGACTCGTCGATGAACTTGTTTTCTTCATCGACAAATGTACTTCTGGGTTTCGTCGACGAATACATATGTCTCATCGATAAGGAATTACCAAGAGCAGGGAAAATTTAGGTTTTTAAATGCTTCGTCGATGAACTTGATGTTCTCGTCAACAAATGTCCTCCATAGATTCGTCGACGAACCTTTTAAATTCGTTGATGAAGGCCATATTATAAAGTGGCTTATATCCATTTTCTCCATGAAATTTCTCCTCTCTTCATTCTCTCTCATTAGGGTTTCGGCCCAAGATTTCTCTCTCCTTGAATCTGGCCTTAATTTAGCCCAATTTGACGATTGGAAACCACCACGAGGTTCATGGGGAGTTTCTCTTCAAGTTAGTTGGAGTAGAAACTTGATTTGGAGTTCTTGGGCACCACTCCGAAACCAGGGTAAGTAGGATAATTTTAATATTAAATTAATGATTGGGAGTGTGTGGGCCTACGGGATGTTAAATGATAAATATTCTGGGGTGAACTAATTAAGTTAGGATTTTTGGAATACAGGGTTTCGTTTTCTATTCTATTTGGGCAGAATTTCAAGGAGCATGTAAGGGGAAATAAAATTATACCAGGTTTTTAATTAAATTTCAATCGGTTATTTTTCAAGTATAGGAGCCGTGTAATTATAGAATGATTTTCTTGATGGTACAGTCAATTTAAAATAATGATTTGATTATAATTTATAATTTGGGAAAAACTGTGTGGTATGGGAATAATCCTTTAAAATTAACTGATTGAGAATACTGTTTGCTTGGGAATACTGTTGGTTGAGAATATCGTTTGCAAGTAAATACAGATTGGTTGTGAATACTATCTGGTTGTGAGTACTCCTTGGCTATGAACATTGTTTGATGGTGAATATGGGTGGATTGTGAATACTGTCTGTTGTGAGTGTAAATGTACAGTGTGAGTACATAGCTACCCTACGTGGGCCATGTACAGTGTAAGTACATAGCTTCCCTACATGGGCCACACGCAGTGGAGTACGTAGCTGCCCTACGTAGGCCACATACTGTAAAATACGTAATTATAATACACGGGCCACGTATTGTGAGATATGTAGCTGCCCTACATGGGCCACGTACTGTGAGGCATGCAGTTGCCCTAGGTAGGCCACGTACTAAGTTCGGTGGATTGTATTGTATCTTGTTTGAATGAAATGTGGTGTATATGGTTGTTGACTTTGTGGGATGATTGATGTAAATGTGTGGGTATACTGGTATATGAACTTAAATGCATAAATAATTGTGGAAAAGTAAATCTCTCCAACCAAGGGCTTGCTAAGAAAGGCGAGTGCCCTGGTAATCATAGTCTGGAACCAAAGCAGAGGGAAGTTACATGTATGGGGGTGTAAATTTCCCTATTCTCAGAGACTTTGCTTATTATTATAACCCCGAGGGCTTACTGAGTAAGGTGAGTGCCCTAATAGTTAAAGGTATCAGAGCAGAGGGAAGGTACATGTATGGGCGTGTAATCTTCCCAATCCTCACGAATCTTCACTATAAAAATTGGTTTTGTTTGCGTGACTACAGTTTGTATGTGCCTTTCTAGTTGTGGTGATTAACTGATGAGTTAATTTATATATATATATATATATATATATATATATATATATATATATTAAAACTCTTCTGCCACACACTGTTATAGTTTATTTCTTTCGTACTGAGAGGTGTCTCACGCCGAGAAATTATTAATTTTTTTTTTCAGGTTCTTCTAGTGATCAATCTTAGAAAGCTTCGAAGCAGGGTTTAGAATATTGGTGACTTGTGAGTGGTAGTAAGAACTGAAGTATGTATAATTATGTTTTATATTTTTTGATCATGTAATATATGTGTATGATTAATCCTTTTTGGGTTGTATATAGTACTCTGATATTTTATTTGAGGTTGTTCTTTAAATTCCATTGCGTGCATGATAAATATGGTATCAGAGACAGTGGTTGGTCTTATCGCACCCCGGGCCCCACCTGGCGAGTTCGGTGTGTGACAAGTGGTATCGGAGCTAAGGGAAGAGATGAGGTGAGACCTCGAGGGATCGAGCTACCCACCAATTAACCAGGGTTCTTTGATTGATCAATTCACCTACCTAAAATCCTCTTCTTTTTTTGGGAGTTTCTGATTCAATCGTAGTTGAGAATTGGGTGCAGGAGATAGAGAAGATATTGACAGTGTTGGATTGCACTGAGAAATAGAAGGTTTTCTTTGCCACTTTCAAATTGACAGGAGAGGCTGAGCGGTGGTGGCTGGCAGTGAAGCTGTTGGAAGAGCAGCAAGCAGTATCTACTGTTATGATGTGGAAATGTTTCAAGGAGGTCTTCTACGATCGGTATTTTCCCACCACCACCAGGAATGCGAAGGCAGATAAATTCTTTAATTTGACTCAGGGGCAACTCACTATTCAGCAGTACGCTGCTAAGTTCATGCAACTTTCTCGCTTTGCTCCTTTCATGGTTGCAAACGAATATAAAAAGCGAGGTGGTTTGAGAGGGTTTTAAAGCAGAGAATCCATGAGCATGTGGCATGATTACAGATACAGAGTTTTTCAGAATTGGTGAATAAACCCACCGTTGCAGAATTGAATCTGCAAGGAAGAGTAGGAATGTCATAGTAGAGGAAAAGACCTATGTTTCCTAGCTCTCATGCTAGTGCCAGACAAGGTCCATGGAAAGGAGATAGAGACACTGGGGGTCAAAGACCATTTAGGAGTGATCAAGGCCATCGGGGTAATTCAACACCCTCATACTGTGCGAGGTGTAATAAGAGGCATTGGGGAGAATGCTGAGCAAGGGGTCCTATATGCTACCGGTGTGGAAGTTTGACCACATAACTCAAGATTGCCATGAGCTGCTAGGTCACAACCATAGACTGGCGAGCAATGCACCTGCTTTATATCAGAATCAGGGAAATAACCAGATGCCATGCAGCGGACTTGCAAGTGTCTACTCACTTGCCCCAGCTGGGATAGACACTACTAGAGACGCAGGTAACATGTTTATGTTTGAGATAAATAATAAGTTTTATTTGATTTTGGGTGATGCAATTGTTCACATACTAAAATAGATCGAAATATGTGATAGAATATATGTTTATTAAAGAATTTCGAGGACAAAATTTTGTAAGGAGGGAAGAATGTAATAACCCGAACCTACAAAAATAAAAGAAAAATAAATAAAAGGAAAAATGGGAAATAAAATAAAGGGAAAAGAAATTTTAAAAGGGCATCAAGCAGGGACTCGTTGACGAACTTGTTTTATTCGTCGACGAATGTCCTTCTGGGTTTCTTCGACAAATACACGTGTCTCGTCGACGAGGAATTACCAAGAGCAGGGAAAATTCAAGTTTTTAAACACTTCGTTGATGAACTTGATGTTCTTGTTGATGAATGTGCTCCTTGGATTCATTGACAAACCTTTTAAATTCGTCAACGAAGGCTATATTATAAAGAGGCTTGGATCCATTTTCTCCACGATATTTCTCCCCTCTTCACTCTCTCTCACTAGGGTTTCGGCCCAAGCTTTCTCTATCCTCAAATCTAGCCTGAATTTAGCCCGATTTTACGATCGGAAACCACCACGAGGTTCATGGGGAGTTTCTCTTCAAGTTAGCTGGAGCATAAACTTGATTTGGAGTTCTTGGGCACCACTCCAAAACCAAGGTAAGTAGGATAATTTTAATATTAAATTAATGATTAGGAGTGTGTGGGCCTACGAGATGTTAAATGATAAATTTTTTGGGGTGAACTTATTAAGTTAGGATTTTGGAATACAGGGTTTCGTTTTCTATTCTATTTGGGCAGAATTTCGAGGAGCATGTAAGGGGAAATAAAATTATACCAGGTTTTTAATTAAATTTGAATCGGTTATTTTTCAAATATAGGAACCGTATAACTATATTATGAATTTCTTGACAATTCAGTCAATTTAAAATAATGATTTGGTTATAATTTATAATTTGGGAAAAACTGTGTGGCATGTGAATAATCCTTTAATATTAACTAATTAAGAATATTGTTTGCTTGGGAATATTGTTGGTTGAGAATACCGTTTGCAAGTAAATATGGATTGGTTGTGAGTACTGCTTGGCTGTGAATATTGTTTGATGGTGTATATGGGTGGATTGTGAATACTGTCTGTTATGAGTGTAAATGTACAGTGTGAGTACGTAGCTGCCCTACGTGGGCCACATACACTGTAAGTACATAGTTGCCCTACGTGGGCCACATGCAGTCGAGTACGTAGCTACCCTAGGTGGGCCACGTACTGTGAGATGCGTAGTTTCCCTATGTGGGCCACGTATTGTGAGATACGTTGCTGCCCTATATGGGTCACGTACTGTGAGGTATGCAGTTGCCCTAGGTGGGCCACGTACTAAGTTCAGTGGATTGTATTGTATCCTGTGTGAATGAAATGTGGTGTATATGGTTGTTGACTTTGTGGGATGATTGACGTGAATGTGTGGGTATACTGGTATGTGAACTTAAATGCATAAATAATTATGGAAAAGTAAATCTTTCCACCCAAGGGCTTGTTGAGAAAGGCAAGTGCCTTGGTAATCATAGTCTGGTACCAGAGCAGAGGGAAGTTACATGTATGGGCATGTAAATTTCCCTATTCTCGGAGACTTTGCTTATTATTATAACCCCGAGGGCTTACTGAGTAAGATGAGTGCCCTGATAGTTAAAGGTATCAGAGCAGAGGAAAGGTACATTTTTGTGCGTGTAATCTTCTCAATCATCAGGAATCTTCACTATAAAAATTGGTTTTGTTTGCGTGACTACAGTTTGGATGTGTCTTTCCAGTTGTAGTGATTAACGGATGAGTTTATTATATATATATATATATATATATATATATATATATATTAAAACTCTTCTTCCACACACTCTTATAGTTCATTTCTTCCTTACTAAGAGGTGTCTCACCCCGAGGAATTATTATTATTTTTTTTAGGTTCTTCTCGTGATCGAGCTTAAAAAGCTGCAGGGTGGGGTTTAGAATATTGATGACTTGTGAGTGGTAGTAAGAACTAAAATATGTATAATTATGTTTTAGATTTTCTGATCATGTAACATATGTGGATGGATAATCCTTTTTGGGTTGTATATAGTATTCTGGTATTTTATTTGAGGTTGTTTTTAATTTCTGCTGCATGTATGATAAATATGGTATTAGAGATGGTGATTGGTCTCATCGCACCCCAAGCCCCACCTGGCGGGTTCAGGGCATGACAGTAACATTGTGAGAAAAAAAGCAAGACTAGTTGTGCAAGGGTATAACCAGCAAGAAGGAATTTACTATGATGAAACTTATGCCCCTGTAGCAAGACTTGAAGCCATTAGGATGCTACTAGTCTTCACCTGCAATAAAGACTTCAAATTGTTTCAAATGGATGTTAAGTGTGCGTTTCTAAATGGATATATCAATGAAGAAGTATATGTCAAACAACCCCTAGGATTTGAGAGTCATACACACCTTGAACATTTATTTAAATTCTCAAAATCCCTTTATGGACTTAGGCAAGCACCAAGAGCATGGTATGCACGGTTGAGTAAGTTTCTCTTGGAAGATGGTTTCAAAAGAGGACAATTTGATACTACCTTGTTCTTTAAACATAAAGGAAATTATATGCCTATCATGCAAATCTATGTAGACGATATCATTTTTGGTGCAACAAACGAAAACATATGTAGAGAGTTTGCTCGGTCTATACAAGAGACCTTTGAGATGAGTATGATGGGAGAATTAACATTCTTCCTTTGCTTGCAAATAAAATAGATGAAATGTATAGGGATCTTCGGGAGTCATTTTGGTGGAGTAGAATGAAAAGAGAGATCACCGAGTTTGTAGCACAATGTTTCACATCCCAGTGGGTGAAAGCTGAGCATCAGAGACTGGCATGGTCATTACAGCCGTTGTACACTCCTAAGTGGAAGTGGGAACATATAGCGATGGATTTTGTTATAGGGTTATTGCTGACACTGTATGGACAGGACGCCATTTGGGTAGTCGTGGATCGACTGACGAAGACTGCCAATTTCCTACTTATCAAAGTTAGTTACTCCTTAAACAGATTGGTAGAATTGTATATACAAGAGATAGGTAGAATGCATGGCGTGCCAGTGTCCATAGTTTTAGACCGAGACCCGCGATTCACATCTCGTTTCTAAAGGAGTTTGCAAGAAGTCATGGGTTCTCAATTGTTGTTCTGCACGGTATTTCATCCTCAGACAGATGGACATACGGAGAGGATGATACAGGTATTGGAGGATATGCTACGTGCATGTGTGCTAGACTTTAGAGGCATTTGGATATGGAATAGACCACTAGTCGAGTTTGCGTCTAATAATAGTTATCAGGCCAGCATTAGGGTGGCACCATTTAAGGGATTATATGGCAGGAGGTGTCGATCCCTGTTATACTGGGATGACATTGGGGAGAGACAAATATTGGGGCCAAAGCTGATACAGCAGACTATGGATAAAGTCAGACTTATTAGAGACAGGATCAGAACAGCATAAAGTCTGCAGAAGAGTTATGTAGATACTCGCCAACGAGAGTTAAAGTTTGACATTGGGGATTGCATATTTCTTAGGGTGGCACCGTTGAAAGGAGTTATGAGATTTGGAAGGAAGGGTAAGCTGAACCCTAGATATATTGGACCATTCCATATTCTTGAAAGAGTGGTTCCAGTTGCCTACAGGTTGGCGTTACTGCAGAATTTGTCAAGAATTCATGACGTATCTCATGTTTCCATGTTGAGGAAATACGTCTCAAATCCCTCCCATGTGATCAGATATGAGGCACTGGAGCTTACTGATGCCTTGTCTTATGAGGAAGTGCCAGTGCAGATTTGGATTAAAAAGAGCAAGAGCTGCATACAAAAAGCATACCACTGGTAAAAGTCTTGTGGTGTAATCATGCAGTAAAGGAAGCTTCTTGGCAATTAGAGGAGCAAATGTGTCGGAGATACCCACATCTGTTCAGTGGGAACTAAAGTTAACTTATATATATTTTGATTTGTATAGTATAAGATAGGTAGTATTTCAGTTTTTTTAATTGAAAATGGTTTTGGGGTGAATTTTCTTTCAATAGTTGTAATCTCCCAAAACCCTTTTGTAACCACGGTATTCCTCCGTCATAAGTGAGGGTAATTAATAAAATGGTGATGTTTTTCCTTAAGATTGAAAATGTCATGAATGACAAATTTCGAGGACAAAATTTCATAAGGAGAGGAGAACGTAGAGACTTGAAAAATTAAATTAATAAAAGAAATGAAAGAGAAGGGAAAATGGAAGGGAGAATAACAGGGTTTCGTCGATGAACCTAGGGCCTTCGTCGACTAATGTCCCATAGATTTTGGTAATGAGGTACACGTGTTCCGTCGACGAGAAGATGCCGAGAGTTTTGGGAGTCTTAGGGAAATTTCAGGTTCGTCAACGAGTGTCGGATTTCAAATTGAAATCCAATCCATCCTATTACATTTAATACATTCATTATATTATTTTAATATTATACATACATACATACATATATATATATATATATATATATATATATATATATATATATCTACTTTAACCTATGTTATATAATAACCTTACATATATATATATATATATATATATACATATATATATATATATCTTTATTTCAATTTTTTTCTTTTCCACACTATTCTTTTTATTTTTTTATTTAATTCATTAATTTAATAATATTTAATTAATTAATCGATTAATAATTTTAATTTTTTTAAATTTAATTTTTTTTCCAAGTTATTACACTCTTCCCTCCTTAACAGAATTTCATCCTCGAAATTCATTACCCAACCATTGCTCACATTTTTCTTTCTAAAATTTATTAAGTAACTATTTCACAATCTAATACATATCATTAATCATAAACCCATACATGTGCCCCTGGCATTATTTGGCTTAGTCGAGATCAATGAGTACACTCGTGCTGGTCCACCTCTACCTAGAGGTACTTGCTGGTTTCCCCTATACCATAACCTCCGAAATTAACTAACCAACCTCATACTACACTTCAATATACTCCAATTTAAATATCAAACACCCAACTTGACCATAAACCATTTAATCACATCAGCTAAATTATTCTCCTTCAAACATTTTTTTTTTCCCACAAATCAACCAACCTAACCTTCAAGTTCTAATTTTTCTGTTCGGAAACATCACCATCAATGGATTTATCATGATTTTCTAAAGCTGGCTACTTCTTCAGAAAAACATAGAATACCATCAAGGGATTTCTGCCTCCAAGCTTAGGAAACACGACTTTGAATTCCTAACGGTATCTTAATCTACCCATCTCTATCCTTATCGCAACTCATTCCTATACTCTGGTATAAATCATTCCTAACCTAATACTCTAACATTTTGTTAGCTTTACCGTGATACCAAGAGGGGAGGTGAATTGGTATTTTCAAAATTGATGCCCTAAGTCAATCCCCTAACAGCAGTATTACACAACCTTAAGGTCAATCTAATGCAAATAAATTAACTCAATTTAAATGTATAGTAAAATTTAAATAGCTTAATTAAATTGACCAATCATGCACGAGAAAGCTGCAAATAAAGATGACGCCCAGAAATGTTATCGAGGTTTGGCAAACTACCTACGTACCCGCTTTGGCTAACAAGCACAAGGATTACCACTATAATGCTCACTTAAGCGGGTGGAGTGGCGCTTAAACAACCAGGTCAATTAGCACGGGGTTGACCTCAACCTTTACAGACAATCCTTACCGGACAGGATTACCACCCCCTTAGGCCACGCCTGGAATACAACAGTATGTTCACAATAAGACTGGTACAATGATTATACTTTCATGCAAAGCATAAAATACCCAATATATATGGTCACATACACTTCAATAATATGGATATAGTATAAGCTCAGTGATGTAAATAGTTTTGCAAACAACACTCAATAGGGTATGATCAATGGAATGTTCAAGAGTGTTCAATACAAGCTATATCTTTGAAACTAAGTAAAGCAAATTTCAATAGCAAATCAAGATTCCAAATATGTCAATCAGATATTCAAACTAGCTCAAGAGATTTTCTTCAATGAGATAAGCACACAACTGGTTTGCAAAATGTTTTGGCTTGTCCAAAATATTTTTGCACAACAAAAATCAAAGCTATGGGAGTCTTGCAACAACTACGCAAAGACCCCTAAGTTTTCTAGTCTATCTCAACAAAAGATTTATAATATGAAATCGGTGGGATAAAACTTAACCAAACTCCCAAAAAATAATATCAATAATCAATCAAGCAAATGCGAGTTTTAGCACTATCTAGCAATTACAAGCACACTCACTAAGCTCTTACAATACCAAGATGTATTAAAGGAATGAGTATTTGAGGGTATATAAGCAAAGTAGGATTTTAGAGTAGAGAAGATTCTTGGCTAATGATTTTTTCTAATTACTAGCTAATCCTTAGAAATGAGCTTATATTTATAGACAAGGTCAAAAATATAACCGTTTCGAACCTATTGGGTATTCTTAGAAAAGTTTGAAAAACACTTAAGAATAATTTATCCATTTTAACCCATATTAACCTTGGGTAAAATAAATTTAACCTGAGAAGGTTCAGGTGGCTAAACCAAGGTTTGGTCGCCCGAATAGACTCATTTTCAAAAACACTTAAAAATAGTTCGACAACCTGAGTTCTGATACGGTAGCTCAAACAAAAGTCAGTAGCATTTGTTTGTAGGTTCGGGTGCCCAATCAGTGGGTTTGTAGCTCGAATACAGAGGTTCAGTCGCCCGAACTAGTTTTTGAACTGAATTCTTCGGCAACCCGAGTTGGTGGGGGTCCCTTTCCAAGGGTTCGGGTGCCTAGGGAAGATATGTTTAAAACAGGTTCGGTCACCCAAGAGCTTGGTCACCTATTGACTTCTCAACAGTTCGGACGCCTAAGGAGTTTTGAACTCCTGGGGTTCGGTCACCTGAGCTCTCTCAAACTTCCCTATAATGTTCAATTCAATTCATATTTAACACTCATGATTATGAATGATATTTGTGCATGAGTGTTTGGGACCCAGAGTCATACTAGGGTTTTACTGAACTTACCATGTATCCAGTATGCATAACATGCAGGTGATTATCATAGTCCATATACCTAGTTACTATTACAGACCCATATTACGTTAATTGAATTTACAATATGAAAGAGAATCTTCAGGGTCTTCATATCTAGCTTCAAGTGTCATTCCGTGAAATGCTCATAAACCTGCACATACACTTGAAAACCATCAAATAAGTAAGTATTTGTCATTATCAAAACCAGATGTGACCCATAAGGTCAACATTCACCCCCTTTTTGATGATGACAAATACACCTTGCAAAAAAAAAAAGGGTATAGCCTTACAAGGCTCCCCCTAACAATTTGCATTATGTAAAAGTATTTTCCTTAAGTGCAACCCAATTTTTGCCTCTTATTCATCTCCCCCTTTTGGCAATAGAAAAAAGATCTATGAAAGTAATAGCCTTAGGCAATGGGTATGAATCATTTGTATACAAGATAAGTTTAGAATTTTTTTAAAAAATTTCGACAGCATGTCGTTTGAAAGTAGGACATTTCCCAAAAAAAATCCTATATAAAAATGACCCATTTTGAGTTTTTAAGATTTAACAGTTTATCCACAACTACTCAACTCAAATAGTTCCAATATGATCAATACATAAAACATAAATGCAATCATCATCATGCAGTAGATATAAGAATTGTGCATTGCAAAACATAATTAATTTCATGAAGTCCAAGCCAATGAAAGATATCAATAGTTATATTAGTTGTTAGACTTTGAAATTATTAGAAAGCTCCCCTTAAGTTTATGCGAACTATGAAATATCTAGGAAGCATCTCTACTATGCATGAGACCTAATTCACGTCTAATTTGTATGAACCTATCTTCTGGAAGTGGTTTAGTGAAAATGTCCACCCACTGCTCACTAGTGCATACAAACTCAAGAGCCACATCCCCTTTCTGCACATGATCACGAAGGAAGTGATGTCTAATTTTAATGTGTTTTGTTTGTGAATGTGATATAGGATTTTCAGAGATGTTGATTGTACTAGTATTATCACATTTAATTAGGACTGTATCATAGTGCAATCCAAAGTCCATAAGTTGTTTCATATAAAGAGTTTAAGCATAACAAATTCTAGCCGCAATATATTCTGTTTCGTCTGTGGATAAGGCAACTGAGTTTTGTTTCTTAGAAAACCAAAAAACGAGAGATTGCCCAAAATAGTGACAGGTGTCGCTAGTACTCTTCCTATCAACCTTACTACCAGCAAAGTCAACATCAATATAACTCACAATCTCAAAGGTAGTATGCTTAGGGTACCATAAGCCTAACTCTATAGTTCCAACTAGATACCTAAGGATTCGTTTAACTGCTAATAGATGAATTACTTAGAAGCGGTCTGAAACCTAGCACATACTAAACATAATATCAAGCCTACTAGCAGTGAGATACAGAAGACTCCCAATCATGCCACGATACAATTTCACATCAAGAGGGATCCCTTGCTCATCTTTATCAAGTTTAATGGAAGAACTCATAGGAGTACCAAGAATTTTACAATCTTCCATATTAAATATCTTTAGTAAGTCCCTAACATAATTGGATTGGCATATAAAAGTTCTATATTTAGCTTGTTTAAGTTGCAACCCCAAAAAGAAACTAAGCTCACCCATCATGCTCATTTCAAATTCACTTTTCATACATTGTGCAAACTCATTACACAACTCATAATTGGTTGCTCCAAAAATGATATCGTCAACATAAATTTGAACTAAGAGCATATCATCATTTTTGGATTTGATGAAGAGTGTAGTGTCAATCTTACCACGGGTAAACCCATTTTCTAGTAGAAAACTACTAAGCCTCTCATACCAAGATCTAATAGCTTGTTTCAATCCATACAAAGCCTTAGACAACCGGTAAACATGATCTGGATAATTATGATTTTCAAAATTGGGCAGTTGTTCCACATACACTTCCTCATTAATATAGCCATTTAGAAAAGCGCTTTTAACATCCATTTGAAACAATTTGAAATTTTTAAAAGTGACATAAGCAAGTAGTATACGAATGGCTTCCATCCTAGCAACACGAGCATATGTTTCATCAAAATCAATTCCCTCTTCTTGATTATAACCCTGGGCAACTAGTCTAGCCTTATTCCTAGTTACTACCCCATTCTCATCTTTCTTATTTCTATATACCCATTTAGTTCCAATAATTTTATGATCATTAGGCTTAGGAACTAGGGCCACACTTTGCTTCTTTCAAATTGATTAAGTTCTTCTTGCATGGACATCACCCAAGACTCATCCTCTATGACTTCTTTAATTAGGTTCTTCTTAGGACAAGAAAGCAGAATGACTCACAAGGTTCTTCAAGAAAGATCTTGTGGTTACACCATGGGATGGTTCACCTATTATTTGATCTATAGGATGGTTCCTAATGAATTTTCAATCTCTAGGCAACTCCTAAACTTCATTTTCATTGTCATTATCTTCAGATGATTTATCTTTCATTTCTGAATTTTCACTTGCATTGTTTTTAATAGATAACTTGTCTAAGCATTTTCTAATGTCAATATCGTCTTCATCATCCTTCTTAGAAAATGGATTAGATTCATCAAATACGACATGGATAGATTCAATGACAGTCAATGTTCTTTTATTGAAAACCCTATATGCTTTACTATTAAGAGCATAGCCTTGAAAAATGCCTTCATCAGATTTATAATAAAATTTTCCTAGATGTTCATTATCCCTAAGCACAAAGCATTTACAATCAAAAACATGAAAAGGGGAAATATTATGTCTATGGTTGTTCCACAATTCATAAGGGGTTTTATTTAGAGATGGTCTAATCAACACCCTATTCATGACATAACAAACAGTATTTATGGTCTCAGCCCAAAAATATTTAGGTAACTTATGCACATTCAACATGGTCCTACCCATTTTTTGTAATGACCTATTCTTCCTTTCTACTACACCATTTTGTTAAGGCATCCTAGGTGCAGAAAAGTTGTATGATATGCCCTCTAGGTCACAATAATTTTCTATGCCTTCATTTTTAAATTCAGTGCCTCTATCACCTCTTATATGATTTATCTTATAGCCTTTTTCATTTTGAATTCTTATGCAAAGCTTAGTAAATTGTTCACATGATTCATTTTTATGTGAGAGAAATAACATCCATGTGAATCTAGAAAAGTCGTCAACAATGACAAAAGCATATGATTTACCACCAAAACATTGCACAAAATTAGGGCCAAACAAATCCAAGTGAAGCATTTCAAGTGGTCTAGTGGTAGATATAAATTTATTTTTCTTAAAGCTAGATTTTGTTTGCTTACCCATTTGACATGCATCACAAATTTTATCTTTCACAAATGGTGTTTTAAGAAAGCCTTTCACTAAATTGTATTTTTACTAGCTTTGACAATAAATTCATACTAGCCTGTCCTACTCGCCTATGCCATAACCAACTAGCTTCATTTATTGCAGAAAAACAAGTTACTTGTTATGAAGCTAAGTTATCAAAAATAGTAGTGTATACATTTTCATGGCGATCTGCAGTAAAAAGAACTTTATGATCTGATTTACTTTCAACTATGCATTTATCATTTTCAAATGATACCTTATATCCTTTATCACACAATTGACTTATGCTCAATAAGTTATGCTTCAAGCCATCAACTAATAGAACATTATCAATAACCAGGGAAGGATCCTTACCGACCTTACCTACGCCGATGATGCGTCCCTTTGCATTGTCACCAAACGTCACATACCCTCCGTCCTTGAGAAAGATTGACACAAATTTTGCCTTATTATCAGTCATGTGCCATGAGCACCCGCTATCCAGGTACCACCTGTCCTTGGAGGAGGACGATCTCAAACACATCTGCAAAATAGACTAAGTAACTAACGCTGGTCCTCAAATTATGTTGGGTCCATGGGGGTTAGTGACTGGATTACCCTTAACTATCCATACTTTTCTAATTTTTACACGTCTATTTCCAAGTGGGCAATCAAATCGAATGTGACCGATTTGTTTGAATTTAAACCATTTCATTCTACACTTAGGATCTTTAGGTGGGATTTGAGATTTTGATTCATGGGTGAAATGTCCCAAGTAAAGATTAGTTCGTCTAATATTCTCAACGTCATTAAAACCAAGACCCTCTTTACTAAGAGAGTTTCTTTGGGCTTCAAGTAGTTTTTCAAAATTGCGTTGACTCTCGGTGAATTTAAAACAATTTTGGAGCTATCCTCCAATTTTCTCTCAAGCTCAACGATAGTCAAATATTTTTCTTTCAAAATCGAAGCATTAGAGGTTTTTGCAATTCTAAACAATTTAGACCAATTTTAACACTTCTTTTTCAAATCATCATTTTCTTTGGTCATTTTATTCAATAGTTTAGAGACACAAATATATTCAAATTGCAATTCTCTAAAAGTAGGCATGCTATCAGATTCACAATCATCAAAAGAGTAAGATGAAGATAAAGAATAAGATGAAGATAAAGAATAAGAAGATGATACCTCATCATCATGTGTCATCAAGCACGGATTAGCAACCTCTGAGTCGCTGCGGTCCGAGTCTGAGTCACTGCTACTTAATTTATCCCATGAAGTATCTGCTTTCATGGCTTTCTTCTTTTTCCTAGCATCCTTTTTCAGTAGTGGGTAGTTCGGCTTGATGTGCCCAACTTTATTACAATTGTAATACGTGGGAGCATTTGATTTTTCTTTTCTTTTACTAGACTCTCCCTTCTCAGATGTAGACTCCCTATATTTTTTGTATGGCTTTCTATTCTTCATGAAGAATCTGCTGAATTTTCTAGTTAGCATGGTCATATCATCCTCAGAGTCAAGTTTGCTGCATTCACTAGATGAATTAGTGGAGGTTTTCAATGCAGTCGCTTTTTTTGGCCTATTATGTTCATTGAGTTTCTTATTTATAGCTAATTCATAGGTTATTAGGGAACCTATCAATTCATCTAGAGTCATGGCCTTAAGGTCTTTACCCTCAGAAATTGTCGTAGTCTTAGATTCCCAAATAGGAGGCAAGCCTCTAAGGATCTTCCTAATCATCTCATATGTAGGATAGGTCTAACCTAATGCATGCAGTGAGTTTATAATGTGTGTGAATCTAGTGTACATGCTCTGAATGGACTCACCTACATTCATCCTAAAGGCCTCATAATCACTAGTCAACATGTCTATCCTACTATCTTTTACATCCCTAGTACCTTCATATGTGACTTCTAATTTATCCCAAATTTATTTTTGCCGTAGCACATGCCATTACTCTATTAAACTCATTCACATCAAGACCATAATACAAATTATTCATAGTAGTGCCATTCAAACAAACAGTTTTCAAATCATTATCATTATATTCTTCCTCAGTTTTAGGGACTCTAGTCTTACCCACTGTTTTCATAGGAACATAGATTCCCTTAGAGACAATCCTCCACACCTTTTAATCTATATTTTGAAAGTAGATGTGCATCCTTTGTTTTGAGAAGGTGTAATTAACACCACTGAAAATTAGAGGTCATGTGGAAGATGGTCCCTCAGGGAAAGGGGTCACGGTGCTATGAGTCATCTAAGATCTTTTGCAAATTAACTATTAAGTCTATGCTATGTGGCTTTGATACCAATTGTTAGTTTTATCGTGATCACAAAAGGGGGTGAATTGGTATTTTCAAATTTGATGCCCTAGGTCAATGCCCTAACAACAATATTACACAACCTTAAGGTCAATTTAGTGCAAATAAATTAACACAATTTCAATGTACAGCGGAATTTAAATAGCATAATTAAATTAACAAATCATGCACAAGAAAGCTGTAAATAAAGATTACACCTAGAAATGTTATTGAGGTTCGGAAAACTGCCTACGTCCTCCCCTTGGCTAACAAGCATAAAGATTACAACTATAATGCTCAATTAAGCAGGTGGAGCGGCACTTAAACAACCAGGTCAATTAGCACAGGGGTGACCTCAACCTTTACAAACAATCCTTATTGAATTGGATTACCGCTCCCTCAGGCCACGCTTGGAATATAACAATATGTTCACAATAAGGCTGGTACAGTGATTATACTTTCATGCAAAGCAGATATGTACCTAATATAGACGGTCACATACACATCAATAATATGGATATAGTGTAAGCTCAGTGATGTAAATAGTTGTGCAAACAACACTCAATAGGGTATGATCAATGGAATGTTCAAGAGTGTTCAATACAAGCTATATCTTTGAAATTAGGTAAAGAAAATTTCAATAGCAAATCAAGATTCCAAAGATGTCAATCAGACATTCAAACTAACTCAAAAGATTTTCTTCAATGAGATAAGCACACTAATAGTTTGCAAAATGTTTTGGCTTATTGAAAATATTTTTGCACAACAAAAATCAAAGCTATAGGAGTCTTGCAACAACTACGCAAAGATCCCTAAGCTTGCTAGTCTATCCCAACAAAAGATTTATAATATGAAATTAAAGGGATAAAACTTAGCCAAACTCCCCAAAAACAATATCAATAATCAATCAAGAAAATGAGAGTTTTAGCACTATCTAGCAATTACAAGCACACTCACTAAGCTCTTACAATACCAAGATGTATCAAAGGAATGAGTATTTGAGGGTATTTGAGCAAAGTAGGATTTTAGAGTAGAGAGGATTCTTGGCTAATGATTTTTGCTAATTACTTGCTAATCCTCACAAATGAGCCTATATTTATAGACAAGGTCAAAAATATAACCGTTTCGGACCTATTGGGTATTCTTAGAAAAGTTTGAAAAACACTTAAGAATAATTTATCCATTTTAACCCATATTAACCTCGGGTAAAATAAATTTAACCCGAGAAGGTTCAGGTGGCTAAACTGAGGTTCAGTCACCCAAATAGACTCATTTTCAAAAACACTTTATAATAGTTCGGCAGCCCGAGTCCTAATATGGTAGCCCGAACAAAAGTCAGTAGCATTTTTTCGTAGGTCCAGGTGCCCGGTTAGTGGGTTGATAGCCCGAACATAGAGTTTTGGTCGCCCCTACTAGTTTTTGAACTGGATTTTTTGGTAGCCTGAGTTGGTGCGGGTCCCTTTCAGAGGGTTCAGGTGCCTGGGGAAGATATGTTTAAAACAGGTTTGGTCACCCAAAAGCTTGGTCAACTGTTGACTTCTTAACAGTTCAGGCGCCTGAGGAGTTTTGAACTCCTAGGGTTCAGTTGCCCGAGCTCTCTCAAACTTCCCTATAATGTTCAATTCAATTCATATTTAACACTCGTAATTATGAATGATATTTGTGCATGAGTGTTTGGGACCTAAAGTCATACTAGGGTCTTACTGAGCTTACCATTTATCCAGTATGCATGACATGCAGGTGATTATCACAGTCCATATACCTGGTTACTATTACAGACCCATATTACATTAATTGAATTTACAATATGAAAGAGAATTTTCAAGGTCTTCATATCTTGCTTCAAGTGTCATTCCTTGAAATCCTCATATAAACCTGCACATACACTTGAAAACCATCAAATACCTAAGTATTTGTCATTATCAAAACCGAGTGTGACCTATAAGGTCAAAACATTTCCATATCCAGGCGATGTGAAATTAATCACACTTTCTACTAGACATTGCTCTGATACCATCTATAACGCCCCGAACCCTTAAACCCAATCCGGTGTGCTATACCTAATAAAATCCTGATAATCCGTAAATTAATACGCAGTGAAAAACATAAATATAATCCTCAATCATATAATACCAGAGTTTTCCTATACCTGTCTACCAACCATAATAAATTAATCATCCACTGATACTCAACATATATACATATCCCCCAAAAACATCCAGTATTCACAACCATTCCTCTCTTATCAACCTTAAAACATAAGACATAAAACATAAAATATTTATATTCCCAAAAACATCATTAAAATGTTTGTACCCTTTTCTTATATCTCCCAAAAATGCTATAAAGCCTCGAGCTCCCTAAGCTCGATCTCGAGGAGGTCCTGAAAAAGATACATGTATATTCGGATGAGACAAATCTCTGTAAGCGAAGAAACAATATATTAAAATAGCATGTGGCTAACATGAGGTTTGTATATAACATATTATTCTTCATTTTCAAATCAATAACATAATTTTTGAAATCATTTTATGATTCTAATCAAACACATGTAAGACATTTTACCCACGAGATTGCCTAAGGATAGGGGTGATTACCCGTCCATACAAGTTGCACCCCTCTGCTCTGATACATTAGGCAACCCAAAGGTCACAATTGAAGCACACCAGGGCACTCACCTTACTCAATAAGCCCTCAAGTGATAGATTAATCTCTTACTCACACATTTCATACAAAATTTTACTAGCGAAGGCTCCCAAGAATAGGGAAATCTACCCGCCCATACAAGTAGGTTCCTTCTGCCCTAGTGCGTTATGCAGCCTGCTACTACATCTAATACTACTAGCGCACTCGCCTTTATTAGCAAGCCCTCGGGCGAAGAGTATGCCCCGTCCCAGTTGTAACATATTCTAGTAGCATAAATACTTCTAATATCATAATACATTATTCTTTCTATCATTATTCAACTATTCACATCTGTTCATGTTCATAGCTTTAACATTCCATTTATTTCACTTTAAGTGACTCTTTCCCAATTACATCGTTCACATTTCACATTTCATTCCATTGTCATTTCTTTCCATTTTCATTTCATTCACTCGTACTACAACTACTCTTTAGCTGCCATTAGTTAGTCCACATAGAAATGCGCTAAAATCTGCTAACACAGCTCCTTTTAGCTATCATCAGATAGTCTACATAGAAATGCACTAGAATCTGCTAACACGGCTTTCAGTTGTCATACATTTACATGATTGCATTAACATACACAAGCAGCATGGTTCATATCATATTTTATTCCCAATGCATTACTTACTTAGCCTGCATCTCATACATTTAATAAATATTTACATAGAACTTACATTTACTCATGTCAATTTAGCAATAAAATTCATACAGTGCCTGTAAAATAAGTCAACCAACATTTAATGTTTATATACTGAAAATACCTTTTATTTCTTACATAATTATCTTAAAAATATTTTCTACTTCCATCAGTTCATTTTCGCATGTACATATCTAATAAACTGCCCTAAACTCGGAAAAACATAATTTAAATGGTTGGCATTTTAAACTCATACCGAGACATATACACGTATATATAACACAATTCATTTTCCATTAAATTCATAAAAATTTTGGTTTAAAATATATTTTTTCCCTTACTTGGTTTTTTGAACTACGCCAGTAGGGACCTCGAAAAATGCCTATGGCGCTCACCCGGACCCTGAAATAAAAATCTTAATTTCGTTAAATCAACCCTAAATAAAATTCTATTTTAACATTTCCTAGGCCCATAAATTCTTAATAAATATTTATACCCTCAAATATAACCAATTTATCTAATTTCCCAAATCTCACTCTCGCTTTGGAGTGGGGCCTAGGAAACCCAAATTGAAAATTTACTCCGGCCAAAATGATGATGATCTTGACTAGGACCCCGTAGTGGTGTCTGATCATCGATTTAATGGTAGATTTAAGGAGATATTAACGATTTAGAGGAAATATACCTTTCCCCAGGAGTGGTGCCTACGTCGCTCCCATGATAAATCCCTCCAGTAGAAATGTCGGTGGCAGAACTAGAAACTCAACAGTACTTTCCGTTTTTCAATCGGCCAAATATCCACTGAGAAATTGAGAAGAGAGGGAAGGAGGACGGAAAAGAGAAATGAGAAACTGAGAGAGAAAAGTAAAATCAAATCAAATGCAGAGAGGCGGTTTTGAAGAAGATGGAAATGGATTTCAAATTGAAATTCAATCCATCATATTACATTTAATACATTCATTATATTATTTTAATATTATATACATACATATATATATATATATATATATATATTTATTTCAATTGTTTTCTTTTCCACACTGTTCCTTTTATTTGTTTATTTAATTAATTAATTTAATAATATTTAATTAATTAATTGATTTATAATTTTATTTTATTTTTAATTATATTTTTTTTTTCTTTTCCAAGTTATTACATGAAATATGATATTTTGCCTGAAATTTTATTATGATATGAATATCAGATGAAATTTGTGTGGCTGATGATTTATATTGAGATATGTTTAAAATTGGGTTAATAATTTACACTGGGAAATATGCGTTTATGAAATGTGTATTGATATATGGGGATTGAAATGTGAAAAATGATGAAAGTTATATGTATTGAAATATATATCTTCTGAGAAATGATGAAACATAAAATATGGAAATGTTTTATTGAGAAATATGATGTGAAATGAGGTTTGTATATGTATTTATGAGATAAAATGAGTATTGAATTCATGAAATACCATTGACTGAAAATGTGAACATTGCAAGGTTAATGCTGCAATGAGAATAATGATATGTGAACACTGGTATGTGAATATGAAAATGAGAATATAAGAATGGGAAATATTACAATGTAAAATTCTGTAATATGAATATCGAACTATGAATATTGAAATGTGATTGATGAAATGTCAATACCGCATAATAATTGCGGGTATATGGTATTGATAACTCTAATGGATGAATATAGAAACCCCAATGATGGGTTATGATATTGAGCACGGTCTAGTGTAGACAGTGTAACCACACGGATTCGTGGAGCGTGTGGCGTGACAGTCGACTGAGCTGTTTAGTAAAGTTGTTGTGCCCCCTGAGTCCGGATCAAGACTATAAGTCAGCTAGTCGTACTATAGACATGAGATATATAATATTTTTATCTAACTGGGTTGGCCAACCGTGGTTAGATCTAGCTTTTGGGCCGCACAACCTTAACCATAGGGGGAAGCATGGCGTAGAATGTGGAGTGAGACCTCGACCATGGAGTGAAGCATGGCGCGAAAAATATCCTCAAGACTGTCATGAGTTACAGACACGGATGTAACAGAGGACACTCATAAGCTAGGAATGAAAATGGAAATGAAAATGGAAATTAAATGGAAATGGAAATGGGAAATGAAATAACATGAGTTATTATATAATTAATTAAAGCGAAGTAAGACACTCCGCCTGAGGGCTTACTGAGTAAGGTGAGTGCTTTGATAAGTATAAGTTGTAGCTGAACTCGAGTTAATCGGGCTAGGATACAAATGATATCAGGGCAGAGGGAAGCTACTTGTGTGGGCGGGTAAGCTTCCCTATTCTCGAGAACTTCACCAATAATTATGAGTTGCGTGCGTATGGTTTTGGGAATGAAAGTAAAAATTTATGAAAGCTTGTGTTATATATTTATATATATATATATATATATATATATATGATTATGATTGTGGAAATGGTATATTTTGTCAGAAGATATTATCACTGAAATGAATATATGTTATGATATGATGAAACTCATACTGCTACACACTATAGATAATTTATTCCATCTTACTGAGATGTATCTCACCCAATTATTTAAATATTTCAGAAAACTGAGATAAACCTGGTGATAGAGCTCTAAGATAGAGGGGAGCTGATACCCTGAGTAGACAAGATGAGTATTACTGAGCTAGGGATGGAGGATTCCCCTAGAGTATTTTGTGTTTCTTTTGGGAATGTGATAGTCATGTATATATGGATGGTTAGTACTCTGGTATGTGTATTCGTTGTGGTATGTATATATATGAAGTGACTTCCGCTATTAGGTTTGTGTATATGAGTATGACTGTCTACCCGGTACCCTATTCGGATCAGGTTATGTATTATGGTATTAGTGGTTGACGTGACTAATAAGTGATTATATGATTTATGTTTTATATGGAAAAAAATGGTATGAAAAATCGGGGCGACACACTTTTTTTGAAGTTTTGTCTTACCAACGTTACCCCATTTAGAGCCTCCCAAAAGCCACATGGCCTACAAATTACGATTGATTTGATTCTCATGAGGCGCTGAAATTAGTAACGAGTAATCCCCACATTCCAAGAATCGCCAAACCCAAATCAAAGGAGTTAACTATTGAGTTTCGAGTCTTACATCACATGATTTCTTACAATATCTCGCCGAAATAGGGAAGGCGAGACTGCGTGACACTTAGTGATATTTTCACCATGTTTTTCTTGTGGCATGGTCGAGGCATATAGGTAGTTACTATCATCGTCCAACATATGGAGGACAACTTGAAATGATGAAAGGGGTGTTTACCATTTGGCCGAATGCTTACTAAATTTTTTGAACACTTTGAAGTGATACGATCCAGCATGCATGGTGCTACGCCTACCTAGGATGATATCTACACTAAGGCTACCATGCACAAGATGCATTTCATCTGGGATGATCAGGCTTTCATCTAGACAAAACCAGACCAAGGCAGGTGAGCCGATAGATGAAGGAGAAGCAACCATGGAAGAAGATGCGGTAGCCGAAGAACAATACTTCCCTGATGCTCCTAAGGATGATCCTGAGGCACAACCCGCTGATCCCATCTTGGAGTGCCTTAACAGGCTTGAATTGGGAGTGATGGCTCGCATGGATACCTTCGAGGCACATCTTGACTCTATGCAGCATGATTAGTAGGCTCACATGACTCACGTCAATTCTAGTTTAGCCACTATTCTTAAGCATCTCCGCCGTAACCAATACAGACCTATCGTTTCTTTTTAATGTTGCCAAAAAAGGAGAAGAAATTGTGTTTTAGGAAGAGTTTTGGGAAGAAAGTTAGGAAGTTTTCAAATGCAAAAGGGGAACAGAATTTTGTATTAGGAAAAAGAAATATTGTATGGATACTAGCTGACTGACATACTTGACACACACTTGCTCTTATTTTTTATTTTTTTTTGTATAATTGTGTTATGAATATGTTAGTGGTTGTACTGTCAAGTGAGCATGGTACATGCTAGTGAAAAACAACTTTTTGTGGGATCCGTTGTGCTTAACTGATGTTTTATGTTTAATGGTTATTGCTTAACTTGACTGCTTGTTTAATCAAGTCATATTAGACATACTGCTCATCTGTCAAATATTATGCTTCTATTGGACATACTGATATACTGTTGAACTATTGGATATATTGAATTGCTTGTGTGTTGGACATACTGAACTACTTGTGTGTTGGACATACTAATTCACATTAGGAAATACTACTGAACTGTTAGACATACTAAACTGTTTTTGGAATCATGTTATTTCAAACCATGCATAGAATGCACACAGTAAGAGGGAGGAATTTTTCAAATAAGTATGCATATTTTGAGGGGAACATTTTTAAGAAAAATATTTCAAAAGAACACCAATGGTTTGCCATCATCAAAAACAGAGAGATTGTTAGCCCTAGTGGCTAAGATATCTCATTCCAATTGGTTTTGATGATAACAACCCATTAGTGACCCTCAGGTTATCTAATCTATATTCTCGAGTCTAGTTCAGGTATACAGGACAACACCAAAGCCAGCACAAGGATCAAACTTATATTGAAGAAGCAATGAGCAAAGGTCTTAACCAAAGCACATACATGGAACACCCGAAGCAAAATCAACCAGACCATATATGAAGACTTATGTTGTTTACATGTTTGCTGGGTTGTGTGTGAGGTAGGAATTTGTAACTCTTGTCCATGTGATGTGTCTAAGAATACATTGTAAGAGCTAAACAAATGCATGTGCATATAGATCATGTAATTTAGAGCATTAAAGCTGAGTTAACACATACATAATGAATCATTCTTAGTACATAAGATGTCAAATGAGCGTTCAAACTTGGTTTTTTAAACAAGACATCTTCAAACCTCATTTGGACAAGCATATTACATCATTAGATCATATATACCTCATTGGCACTTGTCCTTACATAAGTTATCTCATTTAGAGGCTTATTAGTATGGAAAATAGGGGACTCATCGACTAGTGCAGGGCACTTGTCAACTAGTTTAACCAATAGCCTCATCTGCGAAAATGACCAGGTGACTAGTCGACTAGTGCAAGGACTAGTCAACTAGTGTTGGCCTGACAAGGCTTAAAATCTTGTTTTGATGATAACAAATCATAAGAACTTAACATATTTGATTAAGTGATGATATTCAGGACTCAAGTATGTGAATACAAGGTCAAGTGCTCACAAGGATCATTTAAAGCATATACTCCAAAGAAAGATGATTAAATGAAGCTTAACGAATATCAAGGCATGAATTCAAAGATGATCTAATAAAACTTGAAGATCAGGAGAGCATGAACGAGAACTTGCTAAAGTATATTGAAGCTTGAAGATAAGATGAAGTTAAAGCAAAAATATCATGGAAGACTTCAAAGCTTAGAGTTTTAGGCTTTAAGACCATGTTGTAAGCACTTCATGTTTAAATATCTTATGGAAATATGTTGAAATCTCTTTAGGGGTCATTATGGACTTAGAAAACCTTATTTCAAACCCCGAAAAATGTTTTATAAGTAATCAAAGCAAGAGAGCAAAGAATTTTTGAAAACTAAAATGAAAAACTAGAAAAGTTTAGTTTGCTTTAAGTTTTTCCTGAAAGAATACATAAGAGGTATTACACCCTCAGAAGATTGAACCCTCAGTTCAATCATCTGACCCTATATTCAAACTAAATTTTTAAGTGTTTTAAGGTACTTCAGAAGACTGAACCTGACACTTCAGTCTACTTATCACTGTTAATGGGTTTTTTAAAAAAATAAAGGTTTCTTGCGCCCCAAATTTTATGAAAACTTGGGAAATACTCCAAGTAATCTTGGGCAACACAAAATTACTTTTAAAAGCCTATAAATACATAATTTTACAAGATTAAACTTACCAAGAAATTGAAAAATCTATTCATAAGTTGAAAGCCATCTTGGTCTCTAAAAGCTCTCTCTTGCTCTCACTTTTGCACAATTGATTTGTTGAGAATTATGAAGTGCTGAAGGAAACTTATCTGATCTCTATACTTTTGAGTTGCTAATTCTCATCTAGAGAAGATCCCGATGATAAATTCTCTTGAGCTTCAATCTATTTCAATTTGATATTTGAATATTAAAGTATATAGTGTTTTAAATTGTACAAATCTTCTCTTGTGAGAGTGTTATTGTACACAGGGATTGTTTCTTATTTCCTTGTAGTGAATTGACGGTCCAGGTTGTTGGATCGTTGTACCGAGCGTGGGGTATCGCTTGGAGAGGCGTTGTTCTATCCTATTGAATGATTGATCGAGAGTGGGGTATTGCTTGGAAAGGCGTTGCTCTAGCTTATTAAAGGAGTGACTAAGCATGAGATATCGCTTGTAATGGTTTGTTCCGCCTGGAAAGGAACAGTATAGTGGAATCCTTAGGTAGTATTGGCCTAAGGCAATGACGTAGGCTGGGGATAAGCCGAACCTCGTAAAAAACGTGGTGTCACTCTCTTTCCTTACTCTCTTTACTTTTCAGCATATATAAATTGTATGGTGTATGCAAAGTGCAGGTTGCTGAAAGTTGAAAACTAATATTTATGAAGACTCTTAATATAAGAAAGTAAGTTTTGATTAAACTATTGTGGAAACCCAAAAAGGGAGTACGTTGTTTAATCGTTTGCGGAAATCTTTATTAAGAGAAGTGCAAAAAATTTCATTTAATACAGGGATTGAAACAAACTCATACATTCACAAGGATGCAAAAGCTGAAAGTGCTAAAGAGATGCATACTTTATCTTGGTTTGGTATCTTTGGTTGTTTACTTTAAAGTTGTTGATTGGTTTTTAGTTGATTGAGTTTTGATTACTTGTGTTGTTCTTTGCTTTGTGGATTGAATAAGTAAATAAGTCTATGATGTGTGATTGTTAAATTAACAAAAAAGGTTAAAAATTTATAAAAGGCATTAAAAGAAAATTTTAATAACCCAATTCACCCCCCCCCCCCCCCTCTCTCGGGACTACACCTCAACTTTCAACTAGTTCATCCAGTAGCTAATTTATGTCTCGCATCCTAGGTGACTAGTCGACCGGTGCAGGGGACTAGTCAACTAGTGGGGGTGACGAGTCGATTAGTGAGTGGGACTAGTCGACTAGTGGCTGCGGCAGACTGTAATAAATGCGCGACAAACGACTAGTTTTTGCTTTGTTTTGTCTCCATTAATGCCCAACAACTAGCCAGTGACTTGCTCGTCTCCTTGGCCATAAATACAACCCATTGACATTCATTTAAGATATTGATTGAATATTGGTTGTTGAAAATTTTAGTTAGAACATTCATTCTAGGTTTTCCTTTTGCTCAAAGCTCTCTTGCACTTTGTTCTTGGTATTTATCATTTCCTGAAAGAGAGTAGTGTGAGGTTTTTATTTGTATTATCAGCTCAAGAAGGAGCACCTCTTGGAATCCCTATATTTGTATTAATTGTAAGCTAGAAGGTTGTTTGTGAACCATTGGTAAGGTAGTTCTTGGTGAGCTCCTTGGTTTAACTCTTAGTGAGCAGCTGGGATTGGTTCCCTTTGTGTAAAAGCTTCTCTGTCTTGAAAGGAGATTGTTTAGTGGATTTGGCAATCCTTGAGTTGGTCTCAAGGCGTGGACATAAGTTAGGTGCCAAACCACGTTAAAATCGTTGTGTTGAGTTTCTCTCTCCCTTATCTCTTTACTTGCTTGTGCTATTTACTTTGTCATTTATTTTGATATCAATCACTTGTATATTGCCAAAGTTTTTGTTTTGTAGAAAAATTTATTCCGCAAAAACATCTATTCGCCCCCCTCTAGACACACACTTGCGCCAACAATTTTATATTAACTAAAATAATTTAATATTATATATTAATTAAAAAACAATCTTGTTATTAATAAATATTTATAACATATGATTATCACATTAATTAATGTCAAAAATAGTATTAGTAACTAAATTAAAATTTTTAATTTATTTAATATTAATTTAAATTTATAGATGGTTTTTTTTATTCATTTTAAAATTTAATTATATTGTATTAATAATTAATAGGTTATAATACATAATAAAATAAAATATGATTAGTTTTTAATTAAAAATTTAATTAATAATTATTTTAACTATTGTTTTTAATTAATATTTAAATATTTTTATTAATTAAAAAAATAAAATATTATTTTTTGATTAATAATAATCTTGTTGTTAATATATATTATAACATATAATTATAATATTAATTTATATTCAAATAATATTATTAATTAAACTAGTATTTTTAATTTTTAACACTAATTTAAATTAATAGATGGTTTTTCTTCTTTGTTCAAAAATTTAATTATGTTTCATTATAATTAATATATTATAATGCATGATAAAATAATATACAATTATCTTCTAATGTATTTTTTAAATTATAAAATAGTCACTAAATTTGGTTATATTTATAAAATTGACTCTGTTTATGAATAATACCACTTATAACTAGACAAAAGCTATCCTAGATTACTTCTAAAAATTTACTTAAATAATTATCAAAAAGTCATTCTGAAAAGCACTTATTGCAATAAGTATTTGTTATAGTGCAAATCCCTAAGTATTTATTGTAGTACAATCCAAATGCCACTTTTTTTGTAAAAGTGCTTATTTTAAGTGATAAATGTTATAAGCACTTTTTTTTAAATGCTCCAAAATGGGGCAAAGTGGAAAAATGCATTAAAACTTTTCAAATATGTACTCATGTAAAATGGTCCAAACAATATTTATTTTAATTATAGTACTTATTTAAGTCAAGGAGCTATTACTGTTTATTTTTTAAGTGTTTGCAAATAGGCCCTAAGACCAATTCCCAACATTTGTTCGGGACCTTTGTTTGCAGAGTGTCCAGATAGTGCACATTCACATATCAGATTATAAAATTTAGTTATCAATAATGCATGAGATGTGAAAATTTTGTAGAGGATTTTGGGGTATAATAAAGTGGAAAAAGTGATGGAAAATGTGGGAAATCTTAGAAACTCTTCGGACATACTACTATGGCTCCCGGAAAAGGATGGTTGCTTTAATACAAAGTTTGCATAGGATGTTATCAGAGTTAAAGTTCCAAAGTTTGATTGGGCAAAGTGGGTTTGGAATAAATGGTTACCAAAGAAAATTGCTATCTGCATGTGGAAGACCGCTTTTGAGTGCTTAACTGTTGATGAAAAGGTGAGAAGGGTGGGGGTTTCACTTGTTTCGACATGTAATTGTTGTGAGATGAGACAGTTAGAAGATATGGAGCATTTGTTAAATAAGGTAGACCTTGCTACTGAGGTTTGAAGGAAGGTTTCGGTGGAGGTAGGTGTTCCTTTCTTTAGACAACAAAGTTGAAAAGAAAGAGTCCAAATTTGATTTAATAGGGCTTCCAGATTTTCTTAATTGGGATCATTGATGGGTTTGATTCCTTATTTAGTAGTTTAGAGGCTGTGGAGAAGGAGATGTGTGACTAGAATGGAGGAGAAATTGGAGAGTAGTACAGATGTGTGGCTGTCCATTAAGTATTGGGTGGGGGTTTTGAGTAGGAACATGGTAGAAATGACTCAGTTAAAGAATGTTAATTTTTGAATATTGTAGAATCTAGAGGTGCAAATTGTGAACAAAAGAATTAAAACTATGTAATGTGTGAGATGGCTAAAACCGGGGCAAGGGAGGTTGAAACTAAATTTGGACGAGAACAGCTTGGGGAACCCATGGCCGGCGGGTGGCGGTGGCATCCTTAGAGACCATACAGGTTCTCTTGTTTTTGGTTTTTCAAAATATTTTGGTTTTTGTTCAAATAATGAAGTTGAATTGAGAGTTGTGTTGGAGGGAATAAAGATTTGCAAACATTTGGATCATACTAGTATTGATATTGAATGTGATTCGAATATTATTGTAAATTGGATAAGATCCAGTAGGTGCTCCTTGTGGTATTTATGGGATTTTTGGGAGCAACTGATTGGTTTATTAGAGGGAGTAGACTTTTCGATAAATCATTGGTATAGAGAAGGGAACAAAGTGGCAGATACCTTGGCTCGTCAAGGTGCTATGGAGAGGAATAGTTTGTTTACAAATAGTAGTCAACTCCCTAAAGTTATCAATGGGTTGTGTAAATTGGAGAAGATGGGTACGACTTATATGAGGTATGTTTAATTGATTTCCTGTTGGTTTTGGTTTATACTTTATGTTGTTTATCTTTTGTTTGTTTTGTTGCGTGAGATTTGTTTTGTAAGTTCTTGTTTTGTTTTGTTTTGTTTGGACTTGTAATCCTGAGGCTGGATGTTGGGGTTGTTTTTTAGGAGGCTTTTAAAGTTTGGTCTTTTGTTTTCTCCCTTTGATTGTCTTGTAACTACAGTATTCCTCCGCCAAAAGTGAGGGTTTATTAATAAATAAATGAAGGTGCCGCCCTTTTTTAAAAATAATAAATAAATAAAAAGACCAATTCCCAACAACTTTAATTTTCAATTCCTATCTCCTTCAAAATAATACATAAGAGGCCTTTATACACTTACAACAAGAACAAGTCTTATGTCCTACTAGGTGGGTCAACTACATGAATCATTTTCTACCAATTCACTCAATTGAGAGCATTTTCCTCTACTAGATTAAGAGTTCTGAAATCCTTTATACACTTACAATGCTTAGAAAATAAGAAAACTTGTTTAAGAAGCCCAAATAAACTAAAATACTATTTTCCTAAATAACAATACCTTAGAATCTTACTTCCTAAATAATAGTATCCTAGAATCTTGAAGATAGGACCCTAATAAATTGGTTCTAAATAAAACAAACAAAAATATTATAAAAAACTAGAAAAGTAAAACAGATCTTGTTTGCATGTTGCATCAGAGGGCCAATAGAATGCTACCAAGAAAGTTTTATCTACAGTAATTATGCCACAAAAGTCATCAAAAGGTTAACCTCAAAACTGCTGTGGGAAGTTGATGTACCAGATTGAGCATTTTAGGTTGTGATAAACAAATATATATATATATATATATATGCACATCCCACTGCTGAAACAAGGGCAGGGTTGACAATGGAGAACAATCTTCTGTAGGAGTCTGCCTATTTTTTATGAAACAAACGTTATTTAAAATATCAACACCAACATGAAGACTGAATTTCCATTGAGTTTTATACAGGATATTTGCACAGTTGCTCAAGATAAGATGGATTTAAGGAAACAAATCATTAAGCTGGCCAGCTGTGATATCTCTTTCCTTTCCATAGAATTGTTGAGCAACTTCTATTCAGGCTTGTGTCACTAGAACCAAACTGACTTCATGAAGTCAAGATGCTCCATCGTTTTCAGACAGGAGAGATCTGTCACCATGAGATAGATATCCAGCTTCTATCATCTGATCAAATAGACTATGAATAACTTCATATACTCCTTCTATCTGACAAAGTAACTTGTTGTTAGCTACAAATTCATATCTTGTGTTCTTCAGCTCAATCCAACTATAAGCTGCTTCTTTCCCCAAACCCTTGTCATCCATCAGCCTCAAAATTTGTCGGGCATCATCCCACCTATTGGTTGCAGCATAAACATTTGATAGCATCACATATCTTGCAGCATTTTCAGGTTCCAGTTCAAACAGAGCTTCTGCCGCTCTCCTAGCAAGATCCATATTCTCATGGACCCGACAAGCTCCTAAAAGTGCACCCCACATCCCAATGTGACTGGATCCATTAGGAGCTCTCTCAATCAACTCCATTGCTTCCATAAGTCTATTTTTCCGTCCAAGTAAATCAATCAAGATTGCATAATGATCTGATCTTGGGTTTACACCATAATTCTTTTCCATTAAGTTAAGAATCCGGAGTCCTTCAGAAACTAGTCCAGCGTGACTGCAAGCTGATAGTATCCCGAGAAACGTGACCTGATTGGGTTTTGTGTGTGCCTCTATCATCCTCTTATAAACAACAAAAGATTCCTTCCCAAGACCATTCTGAGCAAACCCAGTTATTAATGAGTTCCAAGAGACAATATCTTTCTCAGGCATGTTCTCAAACACTGTTTTAGCATATTTCATGTCTCCACACTTGCAATACATATCAATTAGAGCATTAAACAGAAACACATTATGCAGATAACTCTTGCTGCTATTTCTAATAATGCGTGCATGAATTTGCTTCCCTTTCTCAGCAAGTGCTAGGTCCGCACAAGCACTTAGAACACTAACAAATGTGAAAGCGCTAGGCAGGATCCTCTCTTCCTGCATTTTCTCAAAAAGATCCAAAGCTTCCTCTGCATGCCCATTTTGTACAAACCCTGCAATTAAACTAGTCCAAGAAACCATATTCTTGGCTGGCATTTGATTAAATATTTGACGAGCATCTTCCAGCCTAGAAGCCTGAATGTAAGATACAAGCAAGGAAGTCCAGGACACAATATCTCTTTCAATCATTTGTCTAAAAACAGCATATGACGTGTCCGGCTCACCACATTTTCCGTAAGCATCAACTAAAGCATTGTAAACTATAATATTCATCTCCAAACCAATCAGGACCACCATACCATGAACCTGACGCAACAATTCTAGTAAACCCAAACAAGCACAAGTACCCAAAATACTAACCACAGTGTACTCGTCCATGAACAGATGATTATACTGTTCTTGCATCTTTTGGAAGAGGCTAATAGAATCTCTATAAAACCCATGATGGGTTAAGCCGGAAATCAAAGAATTATAACTAACAAGGTTTGGTTTGGGCATTTTATCAAGCAGGTGGTAGGCTTCGGAAAAAATACCAATTCGACAGTACGCGTAGATGAGGGTGTTCCATGAGCGGCTGTTCTGAGAGGGAAGATCATTAAATGCCTTTTGGGCACTTTCCACTGAATCACATTTGGAGTACATGTCTAGGAGACTGTTGCCATGGAAGAGGTCGAAGGTGAGGGCTGTTTTGATGAAGTGCGAGTGCAAAAGCATGCCCAGTTTCAGATTTTTGGTTCTGATGCATTTGGAGATGAGCGATGCGTACTGATGCCGTGGATCCACATTGGAGATGTGGCCATTTGAAAGCAAGACCATTGGCTCAATCACACAAGCTTCCTAGGGAATTGCCATGTGTGTACAACTCTACATCTTCACTTGAGTCAGTGTCAGTGCACTAAGTATGCTCAGTGCCACTGGTACTCCTGTGTAAAAAAGCTATTTTAATAGTTCACAATGACCTATGATTAATTTCCAAAAAATATTTTTAGGATCCTGACAATGCAGAAACTTTTCCTAATAAATACGAGCCTCCCATTTAAAACTCAGAGTGGCATGAAAATATTCAAAATAGCATACTTCATTCATAAAATCATACCTCCATTGCAACAAAATCCCCAGGGATTTGGTAACTTATGAAAAATAACCTAACCAGTAGGACATTTCATCAAGCTCAAGTTTCTAAATTTTTTTTTTTAAAGCTTGATAGGTCTTTGGCTGAAGTTGTTCATCAAGCTAAAAGAGAATTTGATATAGGAGAAAGCAATGGTTTTAAAAGTATGTCACAAATGGTTCCATGGATATAAATATATATATATATATATATATGTGCATGTGTGCGCATAATGTAGATATAAAAGTGTAAATGTGAGTGTTGTTGCTAATAGTGTATGTAAAAGCATGTATGAATATTAGTGCCCATAAATAGATGTAAATATCCATGTCTGAACCATTGTGGCTAGTATCTTGTTATGATTTGTGTAATCCGTTATTTTTCTTTATTAATGTACAAAAATATTTTAAAATGCAAAAAAAAAAAAAATTAATTTTTATCGTTATCAAAATTAAATTTTAGCTTATCATTAAATAAGGGAAAGATTTTACTAAAATAGTGTTTTCTTTTCCTTGTCACTAGGCTTTGATGGGGATTGTCAAACTCTTGAAGATCGAATGATTGAGGGAGATTTTGTTTAGTGATGGAGTCTCTACCTACAAAATCATTTTTTTAATAAATAAAAGTTTTCAAAAGCTTTCTTGATTTTGAAATAGCTAGTGATGACCCTAGTTTTTTAAAATGCATTTTCAAATACTATTTTCTAAATTGGTGTCACGACCCGATGTCTTGTTTAAAATGGAAAACTCATTTCTCTGTTACACCTATTACATTTTTTTGTAAATATAGTTCATAAATTTATTTTCTTTAGATTGGTAGTACACTCAATGTGGTATTTTCAAATCAACTCTTTTATCTTCATCATCATCATCATCTATTTTCAAAATTAGGATTCTGAGGTCAATCATTCTTTTCCTTTCTATTTGTTTTTTACCTTTTTTTTTTTTTTCAAAAAGCACGCACACACACATGTAATTATGGTAACCATCATTGAAATGGTTAGTCAATCACATTTCATATGCACAATTGTACTCCTAAACTCGATCTATAATTCTTGTAAACTTAAGATTTTTCTTTGTCCTCTTTTTACTTTTTTTGAAAAAAAGAAAAAAGAAAAAGGTGGTGACTCCATGTTTTGTATCTTTGTTTATTTACCCCCTCTTTAGTTTTTCTTATTTGGAAATTGTTGTGCAAACTCCCTTTGTCGATGCTCCGGAAAAAAATTGACATTGACAGCTTTACAACTGCGCTAGGGAGCATTTAAAGTGTCAAGCAGCTTGTGTGTGTTGTCTTTTATTCTTTTTGTGTTTGATTGATTAATTTTGCTATAATGATGTATCATGCTTTGTTTTCTTTAAAGAGTCAAGCCGCTTTGTTCTTTATTCTTTCCTTTCTACTTTATTCTTTACTTTGTTTATGTACGTGCTCTCTAACTTGTTTTCTTTAAAGAGTCAAGTCGTTTTGTGCTTTATTCATTCCTTTCTACTTTATTCTTTACTTTGTTTATGTACGTGCTCTCTAACTTAATTCTTAAAATAGTTATGTTATTTCCTTTTGTTTGTTTCTACATCATCTGCCTACTTTTACCTATTCATCATTCTTTCATTTCCTACACACATTGTTTAGAAACATAGCACAAGTTCTATACTTGGACTCTTACCTATTAGGATTAGTAGAGGGAAGGATTAGTAAGACCTCCGCAAGGCATCATCCTTCATATAGGCTTCATGAAAATCCCCTCACTCATAATGAACCTTTTTCGCATGTAGCATATAATAAGGCTTGGAGGCCTTACTAGCCATTGTAGGTGACAGAAAGAACAATTTTGAAACTTTTAGAACCTCAAGTAAAGTCAGAATTATGCACTAGCAATCCCTTAATCTTAATACCCATAAGGTACAACCATCATCAATAACCTAACCATTGTATATAACCTTGTATGTTAGGATGCCAAGGAGGTTATTTTATTTGCTATGTGTTGTACAATAAGCAAGTTGAGGTATTTATGTCCTAGGATTGGATGATACTTTTGAAGTAGAGAATCTTTGAAGGGCATCCCCAAGTCCTTTTCTATTCGGGAAGCAAAGTAGTGTGTCCCCCATATGGTAAAAACCCCTATATGGGCCACAAAGTCAAGTACCATCCAATGAACATGACAACGCCATAAACCTCACCTCTGTATAGGGTAACTTTGGTATGCATATTTACTTTGGCTACTACTAACTCTTCCCCAATTTATGTGTACTATCATTGTTGATTTAAATACTCTCCTCTCATAGTCTATGTAACGACCCAAAGAATAATGGTATTTAAATAATAAAAGAAAGGGATATGGAAACCAGAAACAGAAGGAGGTGGTTGACTTTGTAACATTCATCGATGACGTTGCATTTTTGGAAAGGATAAATCCCAGGAATTTTGCAGCTCCTCGTCAACGAATACAGGGGACTCGTCGACGAGGGTATAGCAGGAGCTCGTCGACGAGGATGGGATTCGTTGATGAAAATATAATTGGGCTCATCGACGAGGTGACGTGGCTCGTCGATGAGGAAATACCGAGGGGATGATTTTGGGGTTTCTGAATTTTGTCGACGAAGGGGAGAGTTTGTCGACAAATTTTGTATTGACCTCGTCGACGAGGTAACGTGGCTTGTCGACGAAGGCCACAGTTTAAATAGGCTTAAAGTTCATTTTCGGCTAAAATTTTCTACGCATATCTTTTCTCTCTCCTACCCTTCGGTCTCTCCTCCTTCTCTCTTCAATTTTGGGCCGGATTTCCACCGGTTCGAGGATCTAAAACCACCATGAAGCTCTTGGGAAAGTTCTCTGCAAGTCTGCCAGAGCGAATCATCGATGGGGTTAAGTTGGAAATTATCCCAAATCCAGGGTAAGGCTTTCTACTCAGTATTTGGTTAATTGACAGTTGTAGGAAGTGATATACGTGTAGAAATACTGAACTTTAGTTCTGGGAAATTCCGTTTTCAGGGTGTTGAACGGGGAACCTTGCAGGTGCAGGACAGATTTTCTTAGGGGCTTTTCAGGAATCAGGTAAGGGGATAAACTAAGCTAGTTCTTTTTAAGAAAATGTATGTATATGTAGCATTTGATTTCAGGAAAGTAAATATGTTCATATATATGATTTATATTTGAGAAAACACTATTGAAAATGATGGTATGTTGAATATGTAAAAAACTTGTTTAGTGTGGCATGAGTAGAAATTATTATATAATACTATTTTCTAGAAATGTGATTATGATATGGATTTTTATAATGTAAAACCGGCGTACGGGCCGAGATTTTTATATGTTTTGCTGGCGTACGAGTCGTGCTATGTGTATGATTTGCTAGCATACGGGTTGAGTTATGGATATGATTTGTCGACGTACAGGCCATGCTATGGATGTGATTTGCCAACATACGACCTGTGCTATGATATGATTTTCCAGTGTACGGGCCGAGCTATGGATGTGATTTGCCAACATACGAGTTGTGCTATGATTTGCCGGCGTACGAGCCGAGCTATGGTAAAATGTGAAATACTGGCGTACGGGCCGATGATTTTTCGTGATATACGTATATATGCAAAATGATATGATTGATCTAATAATTAATGAAATGAGATATACATGTATCACAGTTTCAGTATATGTTATATGATATCATAACCTGGTTGACTTGGTCTAGGCTAACACTTGCACAGTACCGTTGCTATTTGTTCATGGTCTTCGCGATCATGATATTTGTGTTAACGCCGCTATACGGAGTCGTGTGGGATTGGATGGTCGATGTGGTTTTTAAGAAGTGTGTGAACGCCCCTAGTGTACGAACTATGTCTGGCAGACTCACAGACTTACAGACTGTACTTTTGACTTGGCAGTAGTTGACCAACCATTGTCAGGTCCCGCATTCGGGCCACACAACCCAGTCATGTGGGGGTAATACATACAACAACCAGCTAACCTACCAGGAATGTTTTTGTATTATTAATATATGAGATGAAATAGGTTTATGAAAATGCAGCATGTTCTGCCATGTTTTGATTATATATATATGTTTTCCCAGATTTGATATAACAATTATTGAATATGTTCTGTATGGTATATGTATAACACAGAATACTCATGTTGCCACACACTGGTACTAGTTTATTTCCCTTCCTGAAAGGTGTCTTACCCCAAATATTTATAAATATTTCAGGAGCCCCTGAAAGGAGAGCAGGTAAAGTTTCGCTGATCTAGTACGGTAGATCTGCCCTTCTAGAAGGGTAAGTATTTTGATAGGGTTGGTTGTATTTTGTGGAAATGGCCCTAAGATATCTTTTTTGGGTTGAGTATTTTGTATATATATACAGTGATTGTAGTAACTCTGGTATTATGATGTATGGTAAAATGAGATGTATATGATTGTATGTTTTCTGCTGCTTAGGCTTCTGCTATATGTTTTGATATATCCTTGGTACCCACGGGTCCAGGTGGATTATGATCTGCTGAGATTGGTGATATTGATTTTATTATATTAAAAAAAATGTGGAAATTAAGTAGGTCGTCACAATCTATTATGTGTCTTAGGATGTTCCATCTTATAGCTCATAATCCTAATCATTATCTATGCCCAAGTCCTAAAGTATAGATCTACTAGAATCACAATAAGCTGAAATTCCACATGATGAAGAGTGATTTTAATTGCTGGAAAGGACAATAGTAGACTTGATTAAAGGGCAAACATAGATAAATGTGCATGTCTGCTTCTATATTAGATGTAGATCCATATTTGATCTTTTTAACATGGGTCTCTATAAGATTTAGCAAGATCCATGATGGAATATGAAAGACTAAATAAAGAGGGCAAACAATTCAACCAAGTTCAAGAAACATATAGATCTCATAAAAAAAGAATTGAGGTTAACTCAACGAATGTAGGATTCAGAGACAATAGACTTTGAAGATCTATGTATGTTCACAAACCTAAAGATCCCTACATAATTTAAAGTGCCCAATTTTGAAAAATATTATGGAATTGGATGCCCAAGGACCCGTTTGAAGTTGTACACAAGGAAAAAATGGCATATTTTGAGGATCAAAAGTTGCTCATGTATGCATTATATGGAAGTCTTATGGGTCTAACATTAAAATGGTATGTCTCTCTGGGTAAAGGTAGAGCACAAAAATGTGTCCGCAACATTATGTACCTTGATGAACTAGGTATTTTGTGAGTACCTCAACAAGTTTGTCATGGTGTACCTGGATGATATTGTTGTCTACAATTCCACTTTGGAGGAACATGAAGAGCATCTATGTAAGGTGTTCAATTGACTAATGGGGAATAGTTTGTATGTGAAGAAAGAGAAGTGCTCTTTCGCTCAGCGGAGTACAATTCCTTGGTCATGTGATTGAGCAAGGTCATATTCGGATGAATATGGAGAAGGTAAAGGCGATTCAAGAATGGAAGATCCCAATGACAGTAAGGGAGTTGTGTTCCTTTCTTGGTCTTGCCAACTATTACAAAAAGTTCGTTGAGGGGTATTCGCGGAGAACGACTCCTATGACAGAACTACTGAAGAAGGGTTATGGGTGGAACTAGACTGAGAAGTGTCAAAGAGCCTTTGATGACTTGAAGGATGCCATGATGAGAGATCCAGTACTTGCTCTTTCAGATGTCATGAAACCCTTTGAGGTGCAAACAGATGCATCAGACTTCGCCTTTGAAGGAGTCTTGTTACACGAGAGACATCATGTTGTGTACAAGAGTTGTAAGCTTAGTGAAGCAAAGCGGAAGTACATGGCTCGAGAGAAGGAGATGCTATCGGTGATACATTGTCTCTGCGTATGAAGGCATTACTTATTGGGGTCAAGGTTTGTGGTGAAAATAGATAACTCGGGTGTTAGTCATTTCTCCACATAGTCGAAGTTGACACCCAAGCAGGGTCGATGGCAGGAATTTTTGGCAGAATTCGATTTATCCTTTAAGCACAAGGCGAGGCGCCTGAACCAAGTTACTGATGCACTGAGTAGGAAGGTTGGGCTGGAGGCCTTGCAGATGGTAGCACACTTGACTGTGAGTAATGTTACCACGACGATGCAGAAACACATTAAAAAGAACTTAGCTAAAGATGTAGTTGTGCAGAACCTAATAAAGTTGACCAAAAAGGGGAAAGCACATCAATTATGGATGGAAGACGGATTGCTAATGACCTATGGTAGCCAGATTTTTGTGTCACAAGTTGGTGATTTGAGGAAGACACTGTTGAGAGAGTGTCATGATATTATATGGGTTGGACATCTAGGATGGCAGTGCACTTTTGCTTTACTGAAGTATAGGTATTATTGGCCGCACATGCGTGATGATGCGGTTGATTATACTCAAACTTGTCTCACTTGCCAATAAGACAAGGTAGAGCGAAGGAAGATTGTAGGGCTGCTAGAGCCCCTACCAGTACCATCCAAATTATGGGAAAGTGTCACACTGAACTTCATCGCCAACCTGCCTAGAGTGGGAGATGCAAGATCTATACTTGTAGTTAGAAATACGTTTTCAAAGTATGGTACGTTCATAGTCATACCAAAAGACTGTTCGGCATAGGAGACGACACAATTATTCTTTACAAATGTTGTGAAATATTGGGGTGTTCCCCAAGATATTTTTAGTGACCGAGACTCACAATTCACAGAAAACTTTTGGACAGAACTTTTCAGAATCCTCGGTTCACATCTTGACATCTCTTCGAGTTATCACCCACGGACAGATGGATATATGTAGAGATTCAATGGGCTACTAGAAGAGTACTTGCGCCATTTCGTTATACCATCCAGGAGAATTGGGTGCAACTACTTGATGTGGCTCAATTTTGTTTCAAAGGCCAAAAGAGCTCAACAACCAACAAGAGTCCTTTTGAGCTTGTTACAGGCTAGAAGTTGTTGTTACCTCACACAATGGATGAGTTGTACAAAGGAAAGAGCCTCAGGGCGTACATATTTACTAGAGAATGGAGATATAATGCAACGATTTCCTGAGCCTACTTGGAGAAAGCTTCTAAGTGGATGAAGAAGTGGGCAGATCAACAGAGAAGACAACATCACTTCAACATAGGTGACTTGGTGCTTGTTAAACTCAATTTTGAACAGATCACATCACTATGAGGACAAGATAGGATACTACTTCGCAAATATGAAGTCCAATCCCTATCTTGGCCAAAGTCGGGAAGGCCTCTTACAAAATCGACCCTCTAACTTGGATGAAAGTGCATCCCGTGCTTCACGTCAACTGCCTTAAGCTATTTAATTCTGACACCGAAGATCCAAGTAGAAGTTAGTCAACCAAAGCAGAATTGAAGACAATTCAACCTAATAGACATGAAGTTGAAGATATCCTCGTAAACAAAGAGTTCATATCCTTAAGGAAGAAGCGGAGAGAGTTCTTAGTGAAGTGGAAAGGCCCTGGTGATGAAGAAATCAGCTAGATTCTGCAAAAGATATGCAACCGTTTGTGGACAAAGTACAAGTGTACCTAACGACAAAGTCTATAAGGACGACGACCGCATAAATAGGGAAGTGTCACAAACTGAACTTGTTCAAGGCATTATCCTTGCCTATGACCACTTGTCTCGTGAGTTTGGGATGGGTTTCCATCATACAAATACTAGTGTAGGTTTATTTTCTAGTAGTAGTTTCTCCCTATGCTAAATAATGTAGTATGACTCCTCGATCACTTTGATGTTTCCTAGTGATAGGGTGAGAATTGCACATAAATCTCTTTGTAGGATGGTGAGTGTTCATCAATTTTGTAAAACTCACTAGCTATTATCAACGTGTTTAGCCTACTTGCCTCCCCCTCTAGAAACACAATGTTAAGGAAGGTGTTTTTAATGAATTGCGTTACTTCAATGTTTACTGCTTACTTGTATTTGCTTTCATAATTGATTATTGCTTCCCCTGATATTTGATTAATTGTAGTAAACGGTAGGTTGGCTAGTTAAGCAATAGTACTTTAGCTAATGTAGCACGGCACAGAGGTGTGAAATAGTCAGCCCGTGACACCATAGGCCATGGTCGACAGAGAGAGAGAGGTATTTATTCAAATTTTTGAGTGATCTATAGGACGATGGTGGCCAGTGGGCAATGACAAGGACAATGGCTTATGATGTGGAACGACGACTGCTGGAAATAGGAGATGGTGCTTTGCATCTATGCGGGTTAGAATTTATTTGGTACGACCAATTCTTGGTATATGTTTTCCATATTTTATCATTTCATAAATATGAGTCAGAGATATATGGTGGTGGTGAGTAGGCGATGATGAGGATGGGTGATGGCTTGGGACGTGGGAGGACAACTATTGGGAGTGGGCTTTGGTTCTCTCAACTTGTGTTTGCAGTGGGTTAGGGTTTCTTTGGTTTTTAAGGATGTGAAGATAAAAGAGGAATGATTCAATTGAGATTTGAATTTTGGGGTAAGGTAGAAGCCAGTAGGCAATAGGCAGACATGAGTCATGTGATTAAGGTTTGATGGCGAGTGCTACTGTAAAGACCCGAAAAATTAAAATGATTGAAATAATAAAGATTAAAATAGATAAAATAACAAATAAATAAATAAAAGGAATGGCGTGGGAAAAAGAAAAAGAAATTAAAAAAATTAAAATTAAAGAAATTAAATTAAATTAAGATTAATTAAATAATTAAATAATTAGTTATTAAATTAAACATTTTTACATTGGTTTTTATAGAAAAAAAAAAAGGAACTAATTGAACTAAGAGAATATATACATATATAGTAAGTTATAATATATATATATATATATATATATATATATATATATATAAAGTAAAAGAAGATAAGAAGAAGAAAGAAGAAGGAGAAGAAAGAAGAAGAAAGAAGAAGCAGAAGTACACGCCCCCCCTCCTCTGCAAGTTCTTATCGCGGCCGCACTCCACCTCCGTCTCCGTCTCTCTCTCTCTCAATTTCTCGGCGAATTTGCAGCGGATCGGGAAACGGAAGGTGCCGTTGGATTCCTGGTTCCGCTGCCGACATTTCTATTGGAGCAGATTGGTCGTGGGAATGACTTAGGCACCACTCTTGGGGAAAGGTAATTTTTTCCCATTTTCTTAGTTTTGCTTTAAATATGCTATTAAATCGGCGATCGGGCACCACCACATGGTCCTAGTCGAGATTGCCATCATTTTGACGTAGGTAATTTTTCAATTGGGATTTTCTAGGCTCTGCTTCAAAGCGAGAGTGGGATTTGGGAAATTTGGAAAATTAGTTAAATTTGCGGGTATAACTGTTAATTGAAAATTATGACCCCAGAAAATATTTAAATAGTATTTTATTTAGGAATAATTTAAATGAAATTAGGGTTTTTGATTCAAGACTTGAGTGAGCGCCGCGGGTGTAATTTTGGGTCCCACATGCACAATTTTGAAAATTAAGTGGGAGTGTTAAATATTAGTTTAAATGTTAATTTGAGGTGTGTGGAGCCTAAGGAAGGCTAGATGGATAGTATCTTGGGAAAAAGAATTAATTAATTTGGGAAATTTGGTAATTTGGCTATATTTAAGAGTATATTTATTTATTTAGAATTTATGGGCCTAGAAAATATTAAAATAATATTTTATTTAGGATTAATTACATGGAATTAGAATTTTTGATTCAGGATCCGGGTGAGCGCCGCAGGTATCTTTCCGGAGTCCCTGTCGGTGTAGTTTGAGAATTCAGGTAAGGGGAAAAATATATATTAAATCAGAATTTTTATGAATTTAATGGAAAAATAAATTGTGTTATATGTATGTGCATATGTTTCGATATGGGTAAAATGTCAACTGTTTAAATTGTATTTTTTTCGAGTTCAGGGCCGTTTATTAGATATGTATATGTGAAAATGAACGAATGAAAGTGGAAAAATATTTTCAATGTAATTATGTAAGGAATGAAAGGCATTTTCAGTATATAAACGTTAAATATTAGTTGGCTTATTTTACAAGCAATGTATGAATTTTACTGCTAAATTGTGTGGCATGAGATTCTGTGCAAATATATGTTAAATGTACGAGATGCAAGTTAAATAAGTAAAGCAATGAGAATAAAATGTGTTATGGACAATGTTGCCTATGTATGTTAAATGCAACCATGTAAATGTAAGACAACTGAAAGACAACCATGTTAGTAGATCTAGCTCATTTCTATGTGGACTAACTGATGACAGCTAAAAGGAGCTGTGTTAGATTCTAGCGCATTTCTATGTGGACTAACTGATGATGGCTAAAGAGCAGTTGTAGTACAAAGGAATGAAATGAAAATGTTATGCAATGAAATGACAATGCAATGAAATGAAATGTGAAACGTGAATGATACGAATAGGAAAGAGTCACTTAAAGTGAAATGCAATGCAATGTTAAGCTATGAATATGAACAGATGTGTGTGATTGAATAATGATAGAAAGAATAAGGTATTATGATATTAGAAGTATCTATGTATGTAAAACATGTTACGATTGGGCGAGGCATACTCTTCTTCTGAGGGCTTGCGGAGTAAGGCGAGTGCATTAGTAGCTTCAGATGTGGCAGTAGCTGCATAACGCACTAGGGCGAAGGGAACCTACTTGTATGGACGGGCAGAATTCCCTATCCTTAGGGCCTTTGCTGGTAAACTATTGTTGAATGCGTGAGTACGAGATCAATTTAACACTTGAGGGCTTACTGAATAAGGTGAGTGCCCTGGTATGCTTAAATCGTGACCTTCGGGTTGCTAAATGTATCAGAGCAGAGGGGTGCTACTTGTATGGGCGGGTAATCACCCCTATCCTTGGGTAATCTCGTGGGTAAACCTTTGCATATGATTGTTAGGTTTAGAAAATGACTTTTAGTGTTATGTTAATGATTTGAAAATATTATAAAATGATATGTATAATCTCATGATGGTCACACGCTGAGTTTAATATATTGTTTCTTCCCTTACTGAGATGTGTCTCACCCGAATATGATTATTTCTTTTCAGGACATCCTCAAGGTCGAGCTTAGAGAGCTCGAGGGTTGTTAGCCTTTTGAGGATTGTATAAAGAGAAATGGTATATTTTTATATACTTTGAGGGAATGTAAATATTTATGTTTTAAGTTTTTATGTTTTAAGCCTGTTGAGAACGAAATGGTTGTGAAAATACTGAAATGCTTTTGGAGATGTATGTATATATGGAAATGCAGGTGTTGGATGGTTACTTTGGATTATAGATAGAAATTAGTAAACTCTGGTATTATATTAGATGGAGATTTTGTTTATGTTTTCCGCTGCGTATGTTATGGATCATGATTTATCAGGGATTTTATCAGGTATAACGCGCTGGACCTAGGTTTAAGGGTTCGGGGCGTTACATTATGGTATCAGAGCAATGATTTTGGGATTTTGAGAATTTAGGAAATGATTTATACCAGAGTATAGGAATGAATTATGATAAAAAATAGGAGATGGGTAGGTTAGTCATTAAGAAGTAGGTATGGTGTAAGAAAGTATAGGATTTTGTCTTATAGCTTGGAGGCAGAAATTCCTTGGCGGACTTCTGTGATTTTCTGATTTAGTTGAAGGTTTTAGAAAACCACGGTAAATCGATCGACGGTGATGTTTCCTAGCCGTGAGATTGGTCCTTATGTGAGGATTTTAGATTTTATTGGATTTAATTTAATGATTATTTTGTTTGAAGTTATGATATGGAATTCTTATCTCTTCTCTGTCCTTTTTTAGGATGGATTCTGAAGATGAAAACGTAGGGGTTGAAAAAAGGGAAGGTTATGATACTTCCAGTGAAGAGGACATAGATACCTCTGAGGTGCTATGGGGTATAATCCGTCAGGTTCAGCTAGAGATGAAGAAGGAACCTAAAGAACAGAACTGTCCACCTACAGGTCAGGGCTGTAGTATCAAAGAATTTATGAGGATGAACCCTCCAGCCTTTACAGGAAGACCCGATCCAGTGGTTGCGGAAAATTGGGTATGGGAGATAGAGGAGATTATGGTTATACTCGACTGCACGGACAAGCAGAAGGTCCGTTATGCTGCCTTTGAAATGATAAGAGAGGCGAAGCGCTGGTGGCGTTCTGGCGAAGCTACTAGAGGATCAGAGGACCGTAAAGATAGCCCTTACCTGGGAGAGATTCAAGGAGCTGTTCTTTGATAAGTATTTTCATTCATCTGTCAGAGAGGAAAAGATTGAAGAGTTCACCAATCTGACCCAGGGGGATATGACAGTTGCAGAGTATGCGGCTAAATTTGTAGAACTGTCACGCTTTGCTCCATTTCTGATTCCAAATGAATTATATTAACTATATATATATATATATATATATATATATATATATATATAAAAGATAAGTATAAGATAAAGTAATATATATAAAGTAAAAGAAGATAAGAAGGAGAAGAAAGAAGAAGAAGAAAGAAGAAGGAGAAGAAAGAAGAACAAGAAAGAACAAGCAGAAGTACAAGCCCCCCCTCCCCTGCAAGTTCCTGCTGCGGCCGCACTCCACCTCCGTCTCCGTCTCTCTCTCTCTCTCTCAATTTTTCGGTGAATTTGCAGTGGATCGGGAAACAAAAGGTGTCGTTGGATTCCTGGTTCCGCTGTCAACATTTCTACTGGAGCAGATTGGTCGTGGGAACGACTTAGGCACTACTCCTGGGGAAAGGTAATTTTTCCCCATTTTTCTCAGTTTTGCTTTAAATATGCTGTTAAATCGGCGATCGGGCACCACCACGTGGTCCTAGTCGCGATTGCCATCATTTTGACGTAGGTAATTTTTCAATTAAGATTTTCTAGGCCCTGCTCCAAAGCGAGAGTGGGATTTGGAAATTTTGGCAAATTAGTTAAATTTGCGGGTATAACTGTTAATTGAAAATTATGACCCTAGAAAATATTAAAATAGTATTTTATTTAGGAATAATTTAAATGAAATTAGGGTTTTTGATTCAGGAGATTTTGTTTATGTTTTCCGCTGCGTATGTTATGGATCATGATTTATTAGGGATTTTATCAGGTATAAAGCACCGGACCTGGGTTTAAGGGTTCGGGGCGTTACAACTACTATGCTTGACAACTATATACCACTGTGTCTATATGTTGAAATTATTTTTCAATTAAATAATGTATAATAAATCATATATATTTATATTATTGGTTTGGTTTGGTTAACTGCGATTAATAAAACTGTCAAAATTGAAACCAAACCATTAATTGGAAAAATCCAAAATTTCGAATTGAAACCAAACTGAAAAAATGATTAATCGAATTTTTGGTTCAATTTGATTTTTTGATTTTCCATACCTATCCTTAATAGCAGCCATTTGAAAATTTTCAATTGTTGTTGGGAGACAATTTGCTAGTATGGCGAAGAGGGTTTATGACATCACTTAAAATAGGGAGGGCGACAGGATCTACAAACTTCAAGCAAATGGGAAAGGGGATGGGACGACTAATGATGACGATGGCTCGTGGCGGCAAGGGCTCACAACAACACTAGAATTGGGAGGGAGATGGTATGGCATGAGGGTAAGGGTTTCGGGGAGGGTGAAGGGGAAGAGATGAGAGGATAGGGTGAGGGGAAGATATTGAGTTTATTCCAATTTTTAATTTTATTTTATAATAAAATATTAAATAATAGTTTGTTTGGGAAAAATTTTCCCATTTTTATGCTTACATAATCTCGCCGATCGTCCAGCGAGATTTTTTAAATGGCCAAGCAATCGTGTGTTGACGCATGGCAAGCAAATCTTGTTGGACCATCTAGCGAGATTTGCTTGGGAATTCTGCATGTGCTGACACGCGGCAAATATCGCTAAACCATCCAGCAAGATTTGCTCAGGCCCTTAAGCTGCTCTTTTCTCCTTTATTTCCCTCGCAAAAGTAGAGAGCAGAGAGTTGCAGCAGGAGGATGGTAGTAGTAGCAACAGCAGCAGGCTACTCGCAGGTGACCATTTAGAGTAGCAGGTGACCGTTTGACATAGCAGGTGACCATTCAAGAACTCGTAGCGGGGAGGATTAGTTGAAAAGTAAACTATAAAAAGGGGGAAATGGGGTATGTATTTTTCTTACCCTAAAACTATTTTGGTTTCTTTAATCATTCAAGATTAGTTTGAAAAATTTGAAGATTTTTTATTTTAGATTCATTAATTAGTATTGTGCTTTCGAATTTTTGGTTGGAAGCTGCATCTAGAAACCCCCAATCTGAGGTTAGAGTTTTATTTCATTATTTGTATTTTATTGAATTGAAATTGTTATATATTGAATGTGTAAATATTGTTGAATAATATGAGGTCATATTGTTGGTTAGTTTGCTATTGAATAATATGAGGTCATATTGTTGGTTAATTTGCTGTTGAATAATATGAGGTCAGGGTTTAGGGTTGAATTTGTGTATTGATTTATAAATTAGTTAGGTTAATTTGTGTCTTGAGATGGTTAATCTGACATATACATATACACACACACACACATACATACATACATACATACATACATATATATATATATATATATATATGATGATTCCGAAATCTAAAGTATGTTGTAATTGTTATTGAAAAAAAATTAAAGTTTGACATAATTAATATATATTGTATTTTATACGGTATTGTGTATATGTGATTGTTATATATTTAATATGTTAATTTGTTGTTATTTAATGTCAAGTTAATTTGGTTAATTTGCTATTAACTAGTATTAGGTTAGGGTTGAATTCCTTATTTGTAATTGAATTTGAAAATTACATGTGTTCTTAAGATATCTAAAGAAAATTGATTTGGTTTTAAAAATTAAGGGTGTGTTCAAAATTTGATTTGATTTTTTGTAGTAGATTTGGCCAAAAAATATGCATTATAATATATAATTTTATATTAACTATAAAAATAATAATTAAAACTACTGAAATATTATCAAAAAATCTCACAATCATATATTAATTCACTATATGATATGTATTTTTGTTAATTAGAAAGTTATAATGTGAATTATATTAAGTAGAAAATAATAATTAAAACTCCTAATTTAATTAAAAATACCATTAACATAAATTAATAATATTGTAACAAGAAAATAATGTTGAATTACATTATTTAGAAAATAATTTAATTTAGTTAATAATACTAATAATCATAAATTACTTTTATTACGTATTATAATAAATTATTTGTATTTTGGACAAATAATAACCTAAATTATGTTCATTGGAAATTTATTATATTTCAAAGTCACTTTACAAGAACACTATTATTAAATTTATATAATTCAACTAATTTTTAAACTTCATTTGTTTTACATTAGAATAATTTTTGTCAAAACAAATATATTAATTCCCTAACTAGTTACACAATTTATTTATCGATGAGCATCTTCATGCACATGCACCAATCCAAGTCATGTGTTCAAAGTAGTTTTACTTGTCACTGTAGTTTTACTTCTTAAAATTTCAAAGTATTCCTTTCTCTTAAAATTTCAAAGTACTTCTTCTTAAAACTAGAAAATGTTGGTTCTCTAAAATCTTGAAAAGAGATGTTATGTCATGCGCTTATATATACAATTTGGTTTTTCGTAGATCTCTACTATTTCCTAAGGGTCGATCTAAATGACCAGGAAGCTCAAGCAGTGTTCCGATGATGGTGTTGTTGTATATAGGGGGGAATTATCACCGGAGTAGAAGGTGTTAGTTATAGTACTAAGTCGGTTTGACCAATTCGAATTGGCCATAAAACTAAATTAAATAAATTGTATGTGAAGATATACAAATATTTACATATTGATCCAGAGCAATATGCATTGCGGGTGACCACAAGATACCTTGTGCGAGGGTTCAATGATACAAGTCTCTATGAGGTTAATCCCGTAACTGATAATTGTGGTCTGCGCATTGTGTTGGATGCACACTGCGTAGGACTGACATATATAATTGTACAGTTATATGTGGAAATCATTCCTCAAATTGGTGTCGCCATGGATAGGCAAACGGGGACGCCTTCCGAACATATGATAAAAGTGGAGGAAAACACCCAAGAAACACATCATTATGAAATAACTGCGGATGAAAGTATTGAACCATACACGAGTGTGGAGATTAGTGGGATGCATACAATGGATTTCAACGAAGGTCCAGGATCATTGTTTGAGCCACCAACGTACGAAAGACATGATCTTCACACGGAAAAATAGGGAGATTGCGAAGAAGTTCCCGCAGAAGGTCCAGGATCGTTGTTTGCCATTACGAACGTTGTGTTAGATGAGGGGATGAATATTACAAACAATGGTAATTTAGAAGAAGAAGACACGTACGAGCAGGAAACGGGTGAAGGGTTAAATGAGTTCACTGATTATGTGAGCCCACCCCCCCCCCTGAAATGAATGATGCCATCTACAACACCAGTTTATGGACGAACCTCCAATGTATGCTCAAATTGACATAGATGCTGCAAATTTGTCACTTGAAGAGGAGCTTCTTATACAGGCGACTCGTTAGGATGAATCGTCTAAGCTGTGTAGGGGGATGCTATTCAGGTCGAAGGATTAGTTGTGTAACGACCTGCTATTTAACTAGGGTTTTTTTTATATGTATATACTGTAAAATTTATAATGCTCTGATACCTACTAAATTAAACCATCAACTTAAGCAGCAAGAAGTGGAATCCATATAAACACAATCAAGAAAATATACAATACTAGAGTGTTAAAATGTGTCTCCAAAATATACATATGTGACTGTTTCCCAAAATATCCTCAACTGGGCTAGGGCTATACCTAAATACTCTCAAAAATACTCACTCTACTGATAGGGCAGTACTGAGGCCCCTCCATCTGCGAACCTGATCTGCTCGCCTACCTAGATCACCTGAAAAATGTTAAAGTAATGGGATAAGCCAACGCTCCGTAAGATGAAATATACTATTGCTAGTGTGTGACAAATGAGTTACAATACTTTAAAAATCTGTTTCTAAATAATCATGTATGACTGAATATGAGAATACAAGTACAAATAACATATACAACCACCACTTGTACCCATGTTACTTAACATATATGTTTTTATAGGTTTTCCATTCATAATACTTCTACTATACATAAGCACCCCCACTGTTACTGTAAAACTGTATATACATCTAATAGCTGAAAACTTCCCTGTGGATAACTGTATGTCATGATTTAACCCCTTATGACAGGGTTGTGCGGCCCGTAGGCGGGATCTACCCTAGCTGGCCGACCAAGATAAACCACTATACTCCATCAGTCTGATCAGCCCTCCTCAACCCATATCTGATGGGGAGCCTGTCCACTCGTGGGCTCTATATGATCGACTTTCATATCACGTATTATCTGAATAGGTAGTTGCACTCTATACTGTATGTAGCAACGGTACTGTACTCTGTAAACTGTATGGTCCAACAGGGTCTGATACTATATAGTACATGTTGATTAAGGTGTAATCCCAAGAGGGGGGGTGAATTGGATATAAAAAAAATTAAGCCACTTAGTTTCCAAACCCTGGGGGTTGTTCTACATACACTTCCTCATTTATGTAGCCATTTAAAAATGCGCTTTTCACGTCCATTTGATATAGCTTGAAATCCTTAAAAGCTGTGTATGCTAATAACATTCGTATGGCTTCCATCCTAGCTACAAGGGCAAATGTTTCTTCAAAATCTATACCTTCTTCTTGGTTATATCCCTGAGCTACTAATCTAGCCTTATTTCTCACAACTATTCCATTTTCATCTTTCTTATTCTTATATATCCATTTGGTCCCTATGATTGATTTATCCTCTGGTTTGGGAACTAAAGTCCATACTCTGTTTCTTTCAAATTGATTTAATTCCTCTTGCATGGATAGCACCCAAGATTCATCCTCTATAGCTTCACTCACATTCCTAGGTTCCTCTTGTGATAAAAATGCAAAATGACTAACCATGTTCCTAAGAGAGGAGCGAGTGGCTACTCCACGTAATGGTTCTCCTATTATTTGATCTATGGGATGATTCTTTATTTATTTCCATTCTCTAGGTGGTGCATTTACCTCAGTTATAGTTTCTTCAATTTCAATGGATGGTTCTCTAAGTTTCTTTTTATTTTCTAAATCATTCTCAATTGATAGTTCTTTTAGTTCCTTGTTTAATTCAGGTTCATCTTCATCAATTCTTTTGAGGAAGGGATTTGTCTCATCGAACACTACATGAATAGTTTCTATGACCGTTAATGTTCGTTTATTATATACTCTATAAGCTTTACTATCTAAGGCATACCCTAGGAAGATACCTTCATCAGATTTTACATCAAATTTTCCTAAATGTTCATTGTCTCTAAGCACAAAACACTTACAACCAAAAACATAAAAATATGATATGTTTGGTCTACGGCCATTCCATAACTCGTAAGGAGTCTTATTAAGTGATGGTCTAATTAAAACTCTATTTAGTACATAGCAGGCGGTATTCACTGCCTCGGCTCAGAAGTATTTGGGTAATTTATGTTCGTTAAGCATAGTTCTAACCATTTCTTGTATAGATCTATTCTTTCTTTCAACTACGCCATTTTGTTGTGGTGTTCTAGGGGCTAAAAAATTATGGGCAATTCCTAATGAGTTGCAATAGTCTTCCATGCCTTGATTTTTAAACTTTCTACCCCTATCACTTCGAATTTTGGTAATTGTGTATCCCTTTTCATTTTGTACTCTCTTGCATAGATTTATAAAATTTTCATATGCTTCATCTTTATGACCTAAGAATAGTACCCATGTGTATCTTGAGAAGTCATCAACTATGACAAAAACGCATGATTTTCCTCCTAAACTCTGAATTTGGTTTGGTCCAAATAAGTCTAAGTGCAGCATTTGAAGTGGCCTAGAAGTGAAGATCTCTTTCTTCTTCTTCTTAAAGCTTGTTCTTGCTTGTTTTCCTGGTTGGCATGCATCACAGATTTTATCTTTCACAAATTTTGTCTTGGGCAGTCCCTTAACTAAGTCTTTCTTAACTAATTTTGGAATTAAATCCATGTTTGCGTGTCCTAGTCTCCTATGCCAAATCCAACTTATTTCATTCATAGCAGATAAGCATGTTACACTTTGTGAAGTTAGGTTATCAAAACTTGTGGTGTATACGTTTTCATGTCACTTAGCAATGAACAGTATCTTATTATCAGGTTTGTGTTCAACTAAGCACTTGTCATGTTCAAATGATACTTTGTAGCCTTTATCACATAGCTGACTTATGCTTAATAAATTGTGTTTTAGACCTTCAACTAATAAAGCATCATCAATAATGAGTGAGAAATCATTACCGACTTAACCGACACCAGTGATCCTTCCCTTAACATGATCTCCAAAAGTAACAAACCCTTCATCCTTGAGTGTGAAGGATGTGAATTTTGATTTCTCTCCGGTCATGTGGCGTGAGCATCCGCTATACATATACCATCTATCTTTTGAAGATGTGGATCTTAAGCAAATCTGCAAGACACAATTAAACAACTAGCTTTGGTACCCAGATTGTCTTGGGTCCAGGAGGGTTATTGCTAGTTTGACCTTTCACCTTCCACACTCTCTTAATTTTTACATCTTTATTTTTCAAAGGACAATCAAATTGTATGTGACCCAACCTTCTACATTTAAAGCATGTAGTATATTTATAATGATTCTTAGTTGGAACAAATGACTTTGATTCTTTCGTGAAATACCCCATGTAAAGTTGTCTTTTCCTTATATTTTCTTTACCATTAAAACTGAGCCCTTCTTTTTCTAGAGAATTTATTTGAGATCCTAAGAGCTTTTCAAAATTATTTTGTCCTTCAGTAAATTTACAGATAATTTCAACTTTGTCTTTCAAGTCCTTTTCTAACTCCTCAATTTTCAACTCTTTATCCTTTATGAAAGATGCATGGGATTCATTTTGGTGTTCAATAAGATTTGAAAGTTCTTTGACTTTGCTTCTTAACTCAAAAATTTTCTTTGTTTTCTTCTCAAGCATTTTCTTTGTTCTTCTTTAAGAACTTTCCGAACTTCTTTGTTAGCAGGGCCATGTCATCATCCGTTTTGGAATCACTTCCTTCACTTGAGTAGCTTGATGATGCCTTAAGTGTAGTGACGTTCTTAGCTTTGCTTTGTTCATTTTTCCTCTCGTTTATCACCAGCTCATGGGTGATAAATGACCCAATGAGTTCGTCCACCAACATCTCCTTGAGATTTCTCCCTTCTGCTATTGCAGTAGCTTTAGCTTCCCACACTGGAGGTAATCCCCTGAGTATTTTCCTGATCAACTCATAAGAAGGGTAAGTTTTTCCAAGAGCATTTAAAGAGTTAATGATGTGTGTGAATCTAGTGTACATAGATTGTATGGATTCATCAACCATCATTTTAAATGCTTCATATTCACTAGTGAGCATGTCTATCCTACTATCCTTTACTTCCTTAGTGTCTTCATACCTAACTTCTTTCCAAAATTTCTTTAGCTGAGTCACATGTCATTACCCTATTAAATTCATTGACGTCTAGTGCACAGAAGAGTATATTCATGGCAGTGGCATTACTTTGAACTGACTTCCAATCCTCTTCAGTATATTTATCTTCAGTTTTAGGTACATTAATCTTATCAATACTTTCATGGGAATGTGATTTCCCTTAGTCACAATTTTCCAAACCTTCCAATCTACGTTCAGTAGATATATGCTCATCCTACGTTTCCAATAGGTGTAATTTTCACCACAGAAAATGGGTGGTCTAGTGGATGAGTGTCCCTCACCAAATGAAGTTACACCAATGTGTGCCATGTGATCATTTTACAAATTAACTATCAAGTCTAAGTAAACCCGCTCTGATACCAAATGTTGATTAAGGTGTAATCCCAATAGGGGGGTGAATTGGATATAAAAAAAATTAAGCCACTTAGTTTCCTTTTACACACCTCTTATCAATTTGCCAACTACTTCTTGTTGCTCAATTATGTATGTGTGTGGCAATCCTATCTATGCATGCAATATACTCAATTTAAATATAACGCGGAAAATAAAGAGTAAAAGGAAGATAGAAGACAAACGCGATTTTACGAGATTCAGCCGACTTGGCCTACGTCCTCGCCTTGAGCAACCACTCAAGGATTCACTAAAAACCCTGCTCCTTAAAGTGGGACGGAGCTTCCCTTACAAACCGCTACTTACAAGTGGTACAGCTCCCTCCTTATCCGCTGCTCACAAGAGGTACAACTTCCTCCTCACACCCGGTTCACAACCTGAACCGTGTTTACAATGAAATCTAAAAATAACACTCAAAACAATGCTTCTAACAAAAGCTTGTGAGTACAATTCAATTTCCTAGCACATTAACATATGATATAACTTGAAGCTCGTGAATGTATGAAAACGATAAACTCGTTTTATGTATGATATGCCTCAACACACAAATCTTTTTTTTTTTAAATCAAAACTCCCAAGTGAAAATATATTTGGAATGCTTTGGAGTTAACTAGGGTTCTTGTTTCACTTTGTAAAGATGCACAAGTATATTTGAAGTAAGCTATTTAACAAAACTTTGCCTTGAATACAACTCAACAAAAACCACAAAGTTTTCCTTCAAGTTCCAATATTTTAATCAACGTAGGTTTTTCAATGAGAAGCCCTATGAAAAATATATATGTGTGTGTGTGTGTTTATATACTTCTTGAATCACAAATCAATCAACCAAGCTAACAAGTTTTTCTCAAGACATGATCTTTTCAAAAATCAGTTTTTATATGTGAATACACACTCAAGATCAAAACCTCTTTCTAATGATAAACACATAAAGAGATGAGAGGTTCTTGAAAAGTAATAACTTGAAAGATCAAACCTTAATACTGGATTAAAGTTTGGTTGGATGAATGAATGCCCTTTTGATTTCAGTATAGATTTTCCCAAAGAAGATGGAAGAAGATTGAAGTGCAGAAAATCAGCTCTAGGGTTCAAGTCTTGCAATGAGATGTATATTTTTCTTGTTGTGTGTCTTGTCTATTATTCTAGGGTTTTGATATTCATAATATATAGTATATAACCCTTAGAATTAATCTCAGCCGTTGGATCAATAAGATACTTCGCCTGTCTTTTTAATAAAGAACTGATTTTTGGCTTTCCCGCGAGTTCAGGCAACCGAACTCGACTTCAGGCTCCTGAAGTGTCAACTTCAGGCCCCTGAGGTTCCAAGGTCAAGCGACCGAAGAGCCTCGGCTAGGTTTTGTTTTCTCCATTTAATTCTTTAGGTGACTGAACTTAATCTTCAGGCAACCGAAGAAATTTTTCAGGCTATTGAGGTTTGAGTTCAGGCGACCAAAGTCCCCATTTTCTCAAATTTACATATCTAACTAAAAATCTGCTTTGACTCCTTTTCATGGGTCTTTCATAAAACATATTTTTCATGATTTTGAAAACACTTCAAGGTCTATGAGAGTTTCCTAATGATGTACATGAAATGCATGAATCCTAAAACCATTCTAAGTTATAATGAGCTTCAAATTAAATCATATGAAAATGTAAGTACATGAGTTCTAGATACCCTTTGCCAAGATATTCTTGAACTTTGCCGCTTGCATCTTGATTCCCGTACTCTTTGAGTTCCATGGATCTTGCCAAGATTTGTTGACTTTCCGTGCATGCTTATTGTAAGTCCTGCTCACAAACTCAATGCACAGATCAAATATCAAGTGATTTGTCATTATCAAAACAAGATTGGACTCGTAGAGTCAACAGTACAGTTCTATATACAACTATCTGTTTTACCATGATTTTGTAATAACTGTATTAACCATGACACTGTAATAAACTGTAACTATATTAACTGCATCTCTAAAAGAGACTGTAAAATTGTATGTCATGATACTGTGAAACTATATAATCGTGGTATTTTGTAATTACTATAAAATATATTCACTGTCTGTACATTTTGTAAAACAAAGCTCTGAAAGATACTGTAAAGCATGTCTCTGTACTATATCTATGTTTTCAAGTCACACAGTAATTTAAAACATATTATACATAATGAATGAACTGTAAAAAATTCTGCTGTGAATAATAATCTAGTAAAAACATATAATTCAGACTGAAATTATACCAGTATTGCCTAGCATAGCATATTTCCCTTACTTGATTTTTGCTAAAATTATTCTACTGTGACGGGTCTTACACTCGCAGGGTTCTCCACTCAACACCCTGAAAACCATATATCCTAGAACAAACTATCACTACTTCTACGTCTACAACATTTCCTATAACTACTGAAAAGCCAAATTTTACTTAAAAGACCTTACCTTGAATTTAGGATGAAATTCAACTTCGTCCCACCGACGATCCACTCCGGTAGACTTAGGAAGAACTTCCCCAAAAGCGTCATGGTGGCCTCAGATCGTCGATCCGGCAAACAACGAGGCCGAAATCGAAAAGGGATGGAGGTGGAGCCGTAGGAGAGAGAGAGGGAGTGAATTTCTGTGAATTTTTTGTGTAAAAACCCAAGTTTCAGCTATTTATATAGTCGAATTCATCGACGAGACACGTCATCTCGTCGACGAACCTGCACCCTTGTCAATGAATTTCAGACTTTCAAAAATCCTCTCTCGGTATCTTCTCGTCGATGAAACTTGTCTTTGTCGACGAGGCCCTTTTGTAGCCTCATTGACGAATCCCCTGTGTTCGTTGACGAGGACCTAATAAACTCTCTTGGGTCATTACATCCCAAAGTGCAACGTCGTCAATGAAGTCGGCTGCCTCCTTCTGTTCCTGTTTCCATTTTCCTCCCTTTTATTATTTAAATATCATTATTCTTCGGTTCGTTACAAGTTGATAGTAGCAGTGCGAATTTATCACGCTCGAACCCATCATGACTTCTATGTTGTGCAGTCTAACCCAGTGTTTTAGGTTACTAGGTGTAAAGAGTTCGATTGTGGATGGAGAGTGCTTGCAATGTATTGGATGAAACACAAATTATTTGAAATCACACAATATGGTGGTCCGAACACATATTTGAATGAACTTCTCTTACAAGACCATAACCAAATCACATCATCCCTAATTGCTGGGGAGAAAGTGAATCTGATAAAGGGAGATGCGTCAACATTAATCGTCACATTGAAAGAGTTCATAGATCGCCGCTTCGGCTATTTGATCTCATATAGGAAGGTTTCTTTGGGCAAACAGGGGGCAATTGCCCAAGTATTCAGTGATTGTGAGATGTCCTATCAAACTTTGTGAAGTGGATGGAAGTGATTTGTGCGTACAATCCTGGTACTGTGGTCTAGTGAAAGTGGACTCCTGTTCTAGGTATCAAAAACACCGCAACGTTTGTATATGCACTTTGGTCATTCACAGCATCAATTCAGGGTTTTCTTCATTTCCCTCCCATTATATGTGTAGACAGGACACACCTATACGATAAGTACAAGGGTAAACTCCTAATTGCGACGTGCTCGGATGCAAATAAGCAAATCTTTCCCCTTACATTTGCCATTGTCCAAGAGAAAAACCTAGACACATGGAATTGGTTTCTATGTTGTCTTCGTTCCATTAACGATAGGGACGACATTTGCTTGATATTAGATCGACATATAGGAATTCTCGCCGTAGTGCAACAATATCCTGATTGGCAACCACCATGTGCCTACAACCGATTTTTCCTTTGACACGTGGTCAATAACTTTAATATGAAAGTACAGCGTGTCAATCTGCAGTGTATGACAGAGCGAGTGGGAAGGGAGCATTAGGTAAGAAAATTTGATAAGTAGATGGAGAGGATATTTGATGAAGGTGGAGAACCAGCAAAGTAGATCCCTCCTTATATGTAGACTCAGTGCCACGACGGTAGATGAAGGTATGGGAACATGACCACTAACTTGTGAAATGTTTCAACGCCATCTTGAAAGGAGCTCGTAGCCTCCCAATAATGGCCCTTGTGCAACTAATATTTTATCATATTGCACATTATTTCAATAGTTGACGAGAGGCTGCTCATAATGCAATAGCTAGAGGAAATGCATTTACTCTGCATATCCTACTAGCAATGGAAAGAGGGAAGCTCAAGGTGACCGGACATCGAGTCACAATGTTTAACCGGTCGAGAGGTACCTTTAGCATCACAACCATGCAAACGAGGCCACATGAAGGAAACAAAGTCCAAACTTTGAGCATAAATGGACGCAAATGATCATGTGGGAAGTGACAAGCTTTACACTTTCCCTACTCGCACCTTCTCGATGCATGTGTAGAGACACAGTTGAACACTCTCTAGTATGTTGAGTCATGTTGTAGTACTGTTGAGCACTATGCAGCATACACCACCAATTTTAATCCGATTAGGCATAAGGCGTATTGGCCAGCATCCTCGTTGCCTACTTTGCACGCAAATCCTGCGTATGCTCGGTGTTAGCTTTGGTGTGATCCCAAGAGGGGGGGGGGGTGAATTGGTTTTTAAAATATTTCAGCTAATTTAAATATTTACAATAATTCACCATAGTTCATATCCTGTTCATAATATAAACATGTATGTAAAACGATTAAGCTATCAGCGCAAACATACACGTGTGTACCATATCTCATTTAAATTAAATGTGTGCTCTCGAATAATTACAGTAATGAACAAGAAAACATACACATATGAAAATTAAAGTATAGTATTTAAATGAGTGAGTGAGTGAGAGAGAGAGAGAGAGAGAGAGAGAGAGAGAGCGACACACAATATTTGTTATCGAGGTTTGGCCAAACGAGCCTATGTCCTCGCCTTGGGCATATCCCCAAGGATTACACTAACCCTACTCACTTAAATGGGTGGAGCAGAAGCCGTTTACATCCTCTCCTTATGGGGCGAGGAAAACCCCAGTTCAATTTATGAGCTAAACCGAACCGGTCTCACTTCTGGGTCTGAGACTCATTAGTTTAATTTTCGGGCTCAACCGAACCGCACTCATTTACGAGGCTGAGACTCCCCAGTTCAATTAATGGAATGAACCTAACTGATACATGAAAAACAATTTTTGAACATAATACAATGCTTCTAAATACAAGAAGAAATGTACACATTAAAGCTCTAAGATGTATGCACTCTCTTATGATATGATTTAAGCTCAGAAGAGTAAAGGGTGCTTATCTAAATAATTAATGCACAAATAAAACAAATGAATATATAAGATGATTAATATGTTCTCCAACAAAGATATTTGCAAATAAAAGTATTTGGAGAAACTGAAGTTTAAGTTCAAAAGGTTTTGTGCAATAAATAATTTCTCTAAAAAAAATGTTTCTCGAAAGAAATAACCGGGAGAAACCAAAGCTATACTCTCAAGAAAATGATTTTCAAAGATGAATAATATGTGAGAGTGTTAGCATGTATATATAAAAATAAATGCCCCAAATGAATATACTCTCTTCCACAATGATTTTGAAATAAGTGAATGGAGTAAGAGTTGGAGAGTTTTGATTAAAACATTTTGCCCCAAAAGAATGATTTAAACAATAAAAATATTTTGGGGGAACTTTAATTAACAATGGATTAGAGAGAAAATTTGGGTTAATCAAAGTTGCTAATCTGAGTTATTAAAGGGGTATATATAGACTCAGGGAAATTTGTGACCGTTGGGGACACACTGAGTAATACTAAAAAAGTTTAATTAATTTTTAACCCTAATTACCCCAGTTAAAAAATTGCAACCTAAGAGTTTCGGTTGACCGAGCCATAGGTTCGGTCGCCCGAACTGACATAATAGAAAAAATCAATTTTGAAGTTCGGGTGCCTAAAAAATGGTTCGGGTCGCTAAACTAGGCGATTTTCAAAATTTATGAGATTTGGTTGCCTGAGGATATTTTGAACGTGGAGTTTGGGCGCCCGAGGAAGGTGAAAAGTGACCGCTCTAAGGTTTGGTCGCCCGGGGACACTCAATTCAATTTGGTTCGGTTGCCCGAACCAAGTCAAACTTGTTAACCAGTCAACCATTTAGTCGATTGAGACAATTTAATTTGCTTGGGTTCAGTCGCCCGAAACCTCACAAACTAAAGCTTAAGTCCTATTCTAGTTAAAAATTAAGTGCAGGGACCTAAGGTCTATCCAAGGTCTAGGCATATTAATTTACCCTAAAAAATCTAGTGTCGGTCAACCTTCGGTCGACTGAAGTCAGCCCTAAGGTCTGTCTATGGTCATGTCTAAGCAAACAGTTCATATCATGCAAATGCATGCATTTATTACAAACCAAAATATAAAAATAAATGTAATACAAATAAAACACAAATGTCTTCTTCTTTCTTCTTTACTCTTTAACTCCATGGAATATGCCAGATATGAGCTTTAAGACCTACCTTGGCTTCCATGTTCCCTTGATCTTATGTGTGACTTGAATCATACATGTTCAACACTAAAACACACACATAAAATATTGGTGGTTTGTCAACATCAAAATAGAGATCAAACTCAAAAAGCTAACACTCGACATAAAGGTCGGCCTAGGAGCTCATGTCTACGAAATGAGATGGACGCAAGGGAAAGTAGAAAGAATAGCACGTGCATCATATGCCATCAAGAAGGACATAACCACACAAGGTGTTTGAGAAGGATGCAACTTGGGGATGCAACTGACCCATCACATTGACTTATTACGCACTTATATGACTTTTACTACACATCCTGTTATTTATATATTTATTGTATTGCATTGGTTCCTTTTGCAGGATCGATCCAGGGTTGTCTGATCACAATGTGTTGACGATGGGTGATGATCACTGGTCCAGCCGAGCATGGGCTGATGGCCACGCTGACCCCTTGTACTGCCGAGGGGGCATGCTATTTGTGGAGCACCGGTTAGATGCAGACGACCGCATCATTAGATGGATATGTGATGCAGGATTCTATGGGATATATTGAATTGCCTATATCTAGTTGGATTGGCAGTAGGTGATAACTTTCGTGGAATGATGGAGACCGAAGACGCACACGTTCCACCTACCGCACGGGGAGGTGACTATCACACTCCAAGACGTCGCCGTTTTGTTTGGGTTGCCGATTGATGGGAGGTCCGTCACTGTCTACACCACTAGCCTTGATAATCTTGCTCCTCAACTTGTAACTTGCTTTTTTGTTATAGATGAAGCTAGTTGGTTTTGGTATAGGAGATTAAGATATGCAAACATGGACTTATTATCTAAACTAGTTAAAGGAGAATTAGTTCAGGGAGTACCTAAGACACATTTTGCGAAAGATAAAATAAGTGATGCATGTCAACCAGGAAAACAAATAAAATATAGCTTTAAGAAGAGAAAAGTTATCTCCACCACTAGGCCACTTCAAATGTTGCACTTAGATTTATTTGGTCCTAATCCAACTCAAAGTCTAGGTGGTAAATTATATGCTTTCATCATTGTTGATGACTATATTAGATTCAAATGGGTATTGTTTCCTGCACATAAAGATAAAGCATGTGAAAACTTTATTAAATTATGTAGAAGAATTCAGAATGAAAAAGGCTATACGATCACACACATTCAAAGTGATAGGGGCAGAGAGTTTCAAAACAAGGGTATGGAAGAATACTGTGATTCACTAGAAATCTCTCATAACATTTCCGCACCTAGGACACCACAACAAAATGGGTTAGTTGAGAGAAAGAATAGATTCTTATAGGAAATGGGTAGAACCATGCTTAATGAACATAAGTTACCTAAGTATTTCAAGGCTGAGGCAGTGAACACCGCCTGCTTTGTATTGAGTAGAGTTCTTATTAGACCCACTCTAAATAAAACTACCTATGAATTGTGGAATGACCATAGACCAAATATTTCATATTTTCATGTCTTTGGCTGCAAATGTTTTGTTCTTAGAGATAATGAACACCTAGGAAAATTTGACGCAAAATCTTATGAAGATATCTTTTTAGGTTATGCCTTAAACAGTAAAGCCTACAAGGTGTATAACAAAAGAACATTGACCGTTGTAAAATCCATTCATGTAGTATTTGATGAGTCTAATCCATTCTCTAAAAGGTCTGATGAGGATGATTTTGAGATAAGTAAGGAATTAGAAAAACTATCTGTTGAAAATAATTCAGATAAGAGCAATGAAGTTAAGGAAATATCTTCTGAAGATAATCAAGTAGAAAGCAAGGTTCACGAACTACCTAGGGAATGGAAGTATGTAAGGAATAACCCTATAGATCAAATTATAGTTGAACCATCACGTGGAGTAACTACACGATCCTCATTTAGAAATGTGGTTAGCCACTTTGCCACTTAGAAAAGGAGACGTGACACTTGAGCCTGTGTGCACAGAAGAACAATGGACAGATATATTAACAAAACCACTTCCTGAGGATAGATTTATCCAAATTAGATGTGAATTAGGTCTAATGCACAGTAGAGAAGTTGCCTAGAGATATATTAGAATACATAACTGAGGGGGAGAAATTTAATTTCAAAATTAAGTAATTACTGTTTATAGAGAATTGCATGTTAAATGTTTTATAGATATATGATACATGTTGATACGCACATGATTTCTAGACTTTAATGAATTGAATTACTTGTCTGCCTATATAAATGTTGATTGAAATGTTGTTGTTGGTTCAACATGAAAATTGTTTTTACAAAATAGCTATATTTTTAGAAATTGGGAGAGATAACTTTTTTAATAAAGGGGCGAGATATTTAAATTCATATATTGTTTGTATACCTTTTTGATTGATGTCAAAAGGGGAAGAGATATTCACTAGAGCAAAAAAAAATTTCAAGATCAAAAGAGGGAGAGATATTTTCTAGGGCAAAAATAATTTTTAGAGCAATAAGGAGAGAAATGGAAACAAGTGTTTTTGGGCATATTGCAAAATTGAGCATATTTTAAGTAAGAAAATTTGGAGAGACTAAATTGTGTAAACTGATTCATATGTTACATTGCTATATTATAAATCATGCATTATCTTAGGGGAAGCCTTCTTAAGCTTAACCCATTTTTGCTTATGTATTTGTCATCATAAAAAATGGGAAGATTGTTGACTTTATGAGCCAAATCCTGTTTTGATAATGACAAATCACTTGGTATTTTATCTGTGCATTGAAATTTGGAACAACATCATGACTTAGCCTGCACGAATGATAAGTACGCTATGGAAGCCACGAGGAATACAAAGTACATACCACTTGGCTTAATCCATGGAAACCGAAGAGCAGAAGGATAAAGGCAATCCAGATTTTCAGTTGTAATTCGCATTAGGTTTGATTGTATTTGCATAACTCATAAGATATGATGTGAAGCTCAAAATGTCATATAAATTGACCTTGCGGTGCATGTTTTTCATGACATATTCATATGCATTGATCTAGGTTGGATCGGGCTGAATAACCGGCAGCTCATCGACAATTCCCCTGGTCTCTTCGACGAATGCATGAAGGCCACTCATCAACTAATCCTTAGTCTCGTCGACGAGAAAATACCAAGACCATAAAAATCTCAGACAGCTCAATTGTTGACGAATCCCCTGTTCTCGTCAACAAGCGACTAAAGGAAATTTGTCGACTGGTACAGATATTCATCAACGAATTCGTGGCGCAGAATGGCGCTTCAGCGCAAACACAGACGAAATTTTTTTTAATTAAATGATCCAATGGTTGAAAATTGATCAAAGGGTGAGAATACTTATATATACCAACTCTAAACCCTAAGTTAACACTTTAGCACAACTTTGGAACAACTTTTGCACACCTTTTGCTAAACTTTGCCTACTTTCAACGTATTCACATCAAGTCTGGGCATTCATCGAGATCATCTTCAAGATCCACGTGCTTACACTTATATCATCTTACGAAAAACTGGTTTGATCTTGAGGTTTGATTAAATTTATTATTGAACATTCAATCGTACTTTTATAAGCTCATCTATTCCCATATTCTTTTATTTAAAATTTAGAACTTGAATCTCACACACACACACACACACACACACACACACATATATATATATATATATACTTGTTTGAAAAATATTTTGTAATATTCAATGACATATTTTTTATTCAAAAGATTTAATATTATTTTTGCAAAAGGTATTTGAAAACAAGAGATTAAATTGTTGTGATATTCAAAGCTATATTCTAATTCAAAGATTTTATATTTTATTATTCTTGCAAAAGTTATTTGAAAGCAAACCCTAGGATCTCCAAAGCATATTTCTAAGATATCATTTTTGGGAGATATTGAATAAAGTTTAGATCTTTGAAGCATCTCATGCATATATATCTTTCATATAAAGATCGTACTTTTCATATACATTATTGAGAAAAATATATTCTCTCTTGAGTTTCATATTATACCTTATGAGAGTGCTTATGACTGATTGTACTCATTAGCTTATTGAGAAGTGGTTGAGTATTTAGGAATATTTAATTGTTATTTGTATTAACAGTTCAGTTTGTGAATCGTGAGGAGAAAGCTACACCTCTTGTAAGCAGCGGATTAGGAGATAGCTACGTCTCTTGTAAGCAATGGATTGTAATGGGAAGCTCCGTCCCAAGTTAGGGAGTAGCATAGTGGTACCCATAGCGAGGATGTAGGACGGGTTGGCTAAACCTCATAAAAATCGTGTTTGCATCTCTCTTCCCTTAACTTTTTTAATTTCTGCTTGCACTTAATTATTTGTTTGTTGTGTATGTTAAGTAATTGTGTAATATTGTTTGCTTGATAAAGTCACACATTAAATTGATAAGTTGAGAAATACTGAACTACTTGTCATCTAGTTTGTGTATGTGTGGTTGTAAGTTTTTCAAAATTAGAATCTAAAGGCTAAGATTTTTAAAATACCCAATTCCCCCCCCCCCCCTCTTGGGAATACACATAAATTCACACGGAGGACGGTCCGATGCATCCGGATGATCCATACTTTACCTGGTATAGGTCCATCACACGACGCTTCGTTGACAGGATCACTGCTGTATATATGAGCCTCGTAAGAAGACTTTAACCCATACCTACTTTTTTTATGTGTACGTTACTGTTAGCCTTGGATGCTATACTATCATGGTTTATGTGTTTTGATGATATTAACCTATATGTGGTTGCTAGTGTTTTCCATCTTTGCAAATCATGTTTAATACAAGTTCAGTGGTAATTACATGAAATACTAAGATCAGAGGCAAAGATCGAACCGAGTTGACGTCGAGTAGGAAGATCAAATGGACATATGCTTGAAAGGACCCAAGCATAACCTGATGTTTTATAATTGTTGAATTATTTGTAATAAGAGTTGTGTGAGTGGTAAGTTCAGTTTGTAACTGTTGCGTTTTGTTTCTGCATGATTTCTGAGTAAGAGTTGAGCAAAGCACATGCATACTAGGACACATGAGTTTATAAGATTGCACTAAAGACATAAACACAAACTCACCTTTCATGGCTTTCAAAGTTAAACTTAAAGAGTTTGTTAAATGAATCCTAAACTCAAATATATTTTCTAAAGAGACAAGTTTTTAAACATTTTGGTATTTTGAACATCTTCATACTTAGTCCCCATTTTATCAAAACGAGTCTTGTGTCCTAAAGGTTCAAAGAAAGTCAAGTATATTTATAAAAGGACATACTAAGCATATAAGATATCAAAATGGGTTTTTAAACGTGTTTTATTAATCAAGATATCTTATAATCAAAAGAAAACTCATTTAGACAAGTTTTAATCTTCATTATACTTAATACATTTCATATACTTTTGTCTAAGAATGTTTTGAGTCATTAAAACGCTTTTTAACAAGGAAAAACAAAGCAATCATCACTACCATAGTGCAGCCTTGAGTTATGAACACCTTTTGATATTTTGAGCATAACTTTTTCTAGAAAAGTCCAAATGGGACAATCTTGGTGTCCCTTAGAATCCCTTAGATCAAAATATGATAGACTTCATATTGGAATGGTTCAAGTCGGATTATTCCCTTTAACAAGAGTAGGGTTTAACAAACCAGTTTGTGTTGTTCTTCGTGATGCCAGGCATCATGAATTTAATGACTCCCTTTTAGGAATGTTAGAATCCAATATTGCTGAAGGTCCGATTTTTTTTGAATGTTATCCAAATATTAGGGCAAATCTTAATGATGAATCATTATAAAAACTATTAACATTAGACATTCAAACTAAAGGTTATGATATGGATTCAAGAAGTTCAACAATTGGAAAAATCTGTTATTAAGGGTTAAGTAATGATCCCACCATTCTCTAAGGGTTGCTGCCATAGCCAAACTTCAAACACTTTCAAGAGAATTCTCTCCAAATTGTTCATTTCTCTTGCCTAGATCACTCTTAAAACAAGGAAAGTTTAAACAATTGGCAAGCAAAAGGACATAAGCATCGTAAATTGCATAAATTGAAAGTAAATTACCTTCTCAAGATTTAAAGGATGACTAAGAGTCCGCTGGGAGCTTTTCTGATGCACAAGATCGAACAAAGTCGCAAGTGTAGAGCATACTTATTGGATAAATTGATAATTCTGAATCTCAAAGACTTGTATCAAATATTGTTAAAATTTACAAAACAGAATGGACTTACAGAAGTTGAGAGGGATGGGAGAAGAGAAGAGTTCAGTGGAGCTCGAAGACTCAGGCTTTCTCTATGAGAAATTAAACCCTCAACTTGGTGCGAAGAACAACTGAAGCTAAACTTCTTATTTATAGGTAGACTGGCTCGGACTTGAAACAATTTGGAGTCGAGAAAAATAAGTGCGGGTGCTCTTTGGGCCCCATTGTCCACTTAGAAGACACGGAATCCTTACAGGATAAACGAGCCGACGCAACAAAATAAAATACTTTAAATAAAGGTGACAGCACATGGACGGTTGCATTTGTGTGGGAACCTACCACCTTTAAATAAAATACTGACTCTAACTAGAAAAATACAACCCTGGCCCCAAATGGTGGACAGGTGTAAAACACTCAAACCTTTCACACTCATAATTTACAATAAAAGCTGAGACAAATAGCAAACAGTTGTAAAATCTTGGTAAAATCTTTGAGAAGCCGACAGGATGGCCTGTCATTCTTGAATAAAGAGCGCCAACAGGGTGGCCTGTCAATCTTGAATAAGAAGGCATCTTCAAGTTTCTTTCGAGGAAATTTCCTCGGGGTCATGAATAAATTTATACCAGGAGTCCATGTCAGATCCTAGTAAATTGAAATTCGGAGCGGTTGGCGAGTCGGGTTCGGACCCTGAATCATCCGAATTAAGTTGGACAATCATCTTGAGTAATTTTGACTTTGTTGAAGATCTTGACTTTCTTGACGAAACTGTAGACATGGCGTCGTCTTCATCAAGAAAATTTTTCTTTTCCTTTTGAGCAACAGGAATTTCTGGACAATGAGATTTTGAAAGCCAGGCTCGAACTTTGCCTTCTGTCATAATGAATTTATCCCACCAACGGATTTTGAAGATCCTTTGTAAAGTTTTTGAGTGACCAAAAGAATTGTCTGCTAGAGAAACTAGAACATAATCCCAGCAGAATATTCAGGTGATCATAAAAAATGAACAAAATAAGAGGAGGCTTGCAGTCACTTCAAGACGTCCTTTTGAATAATCAAGAGGAAGTTTAAAATTTTTTGTAAATAATTCAAAATCATTTTGAATTTCTTTTGGGAAGATACCTGCTTCTGCTCCGAAGTAAGAAAACCAGGTGAGAAACCATTTTGAAAAATTTTTTATAATTTTTTGATCAAAATGAACGAACCAGGAGTGAGTAAAATTTCTTACATAAAAAACATAATACCAGGCTTTCTGGTAATCTTGATAATCATAAGTTTGAGGAATAAAAACTCCTTTAAATTCTTTTGAAGTTCGAGGATGTTGTCCCCAAACGGACGGAGAAATAACTTTAATAATTTTCAATTTTGAAAAATTTATTTTCTGAGACTCTTGAAGATCATATGTATGATCAATGATAACTGAATTTATTTCAATAAGGATTAATTCGTAAAACCTTCTGTCTTTGATAATGTCAGGAGTGTCAAAATGACATCCTCTAAAAAAGCATTTTTTGACAACTTCGAATGGTTGAGAGGCATCCCATTCGACTTCAACGGGAAATAGGTCTTCATAAACATTTTTAGTAAAGTAACCCTTTGGAGAATCTTTTGATGGAGAAGGTCGAGGGGAAGACACTCTTCCTTCCATAATATCTTTGAAATTGGGGGCTTGAGGTTTTGAAGGTCTCTCAAGTGGAGAAAATCTATTTGTTAATGGGATTCTTTCTGGGGCTTTTGAAGAAGAGGCTTTGGAGTAAAGATCACTTGTAGTTTGTCTTCTGGCCATGATTTCCCTGTAGGAATTTTCTTGTTAAGAAATCAGGAATTGAGTTTGAAGTCCCTTGGATAAATTCAATTTGAAAATCAAAAATCGAAAAAATTGCTTGCCATCTTGCAAAAATCTGTTTTGAAACAAAGTTTTTAACATCTTTTTCAATAATACTTTTTGCACTAGCGCAATCAATTCGAAGTAAAAATTCTTTGTTAATTAAATCATCTTGGAATTTTTGAATACACAAAACGATTGAAAGCATTTCCTTTTTAATGGTGGAGTAATTAACTTGAGGACCTGATCAGGTTCCTGAGTGAAATCTGACTAAGGTTTCTTTCGAATCAATTTTTTGTTTAAGGATACCTCCGAATCCATCATTAGAGGCATCAGTTTCAACAATCATAAATGCTCCAGGGTCAGAAAGACTAAGGCATGGTAATGATTTAACAAGGGTTTTAACTTTAATGATAATTTGAGTACATTCCTCATTCCAAATTGGAGGATTTTTCTTAAGTCTTTTAAATAGTGGTTTGATTAAGATTCTTATATTTGGAATAAAATCTACAACGTAATTTAGACATCCTAAGAATCTTTGTAATTGATTTTTATTGGTAATTTCATTCGTGAATTTGTCAGCAAATTCTAAAGATCTTTGGATTGGGGTGATTTTATTTTGATAAATTTGATGTCCAAGAAATCTAATGTTAGTTTGGAATAACTTGATTTTTGGTTTAGAAACGACTAAACCGTTTCTCTTAACAATATTGTAGAATATGTTAAGATGTTTAAAATGTTGACTTATTGACTCAGAGTATACAAAGACATCGTCGATGTATATAATAGTGAAATGTGTATATTTATTAAAAATTTCATTCATAATATTTTGGAATTCTGAAGGGGCATTTTTAAGCCCAAAAGGCATTACATTCCATTCATAATGTCCGAATGGTACTGTAAATGCGGTTTTGTACTTATCCTCTTCAGCAAATCTGTATTTGCCAAAATCCTGACTTCATATCAAATTTTGAATATATTGTGGCAGTATTAAGTCTGTTAAGTAAATCTCTTTTGTTAGGTATTGGATACCTAATCCATTGTAAAGTTTTGTTTAAAGGTTTATAATTAATAACAAGTCTTGGGGCTCCTCTTTCTATTTCAGCTTGATTCTGAATGTAGAAAGCTGCACAACTCCAAGGAGATTTGCTTTTTCTAATCAATTTCTTATTGAGTAATTCTTGAATTTCTTTTTTACATTACTCAAGTAATTCTTTATTCATTTGTATTGGTCTTACTTTTGTAGGTATTTTTTCTTCATCAAAGTTCTTAACATAAGGTAATTTGATAGAATGTTTCTTTCTATCCCAAAAAGCATTTGGGAGATCCGAACATACTTCCTTTTCAAGTTTTTCTTTGAATAAACTAATTTGTTCTTTGATCTCTGGGTTTTGAATTTGTTCTTCTATCTTTTTATGATAAATTTCTCTTGATAAAGATTTAATATGCTTTTGTTTATTTTGAATAAGATTTATTTTACTTATTCCTAAATCCTTGAGTGTATTAATTTCTTTTTCATGCATTTTGTCAATAAATTCAAACGTAATTTCTTGATTACTGATTGAAGTAAAAATTTCTTTTTCATTTACTGTGAAAGGGTATATCATCGTAAAGAGGGGTGTTCCAAGAATAATTTCTTGTTGCATATTTTTGACAAGTACAAAAGTAGTCTTGAGACAAATGTTATCTTTACAAATATGAGCATTAGAAATTTTGTATTGTATTTTGAGTGTAGAGTTTGTTGCACTGAATAATTGTACCTTTGTTTTTCGTAATAACAGGTAGGAATAAGTCCTTCTTGGATACAATTTAAATCTACTCCTGTATCTAACAGGGCACAACCTTTAAGAATAAAGTCTTTGTTAATAACAATCTTAATTTTTGAGTACCATTTATGAATATTGACCTTTGATAAATAATGAAGAAATCCTTGATTAATTTGAAAATCATCTTCATCTTCTGAATTGATTTTCTCTTTTCCTTTATTATTAATTTTTTCAACTTTTGAATTCAAATGAAGCATTTCTTTTTTAAATTCTTCAATTTGTTCTCTTAACTTTTTTATTTCTTCTTTAGTTTGATTAACTTCTCTTTGTAAATCTTGAATAGATATATTTTCTTTTGGTAAAATTTCTTTGTCTCTAAATCTATTAAATATTTCTTCAAGATTATAACCTTCATCAATTTTGGGAAGTTTATCCTTTTCTAAATTTCTTTTTAATTTTTGTAAATACTTATTTTTGATTTTTGGTTCTTGAATGTGTTCAATCATTTCAAGAATAATTTCATTTGTCTTTGAAATAACATTAACAGATTTTGAGCATTTGTTACATGAACAAAATCTTAGATCTTCTTGACAAGATTCTTCTAAAGATATACTTTGACTTGACGAATCAGAACTTGTATAAATTTCATTAATAAATTCTTTATCAGATGAGCTTGAGTAAGAAGTTTCAGAGTCTTCTGATTCACTATTAATGATTAAGTTAAGCATTTGTCTTTTTAATTTTTTCCTAATGTTAAGTTCTTTTATTTCTTGTTTAACTCTACAGTCTCTTGCATAATGTCCTTTTTTACCACATTTGAAACAAGTTTTTTGATTCTTAAACTTTTGAGGTTTTTCTCCTCTCCGAGGCTTTGAGGTTCCTTCAGATCTTTTCTTCTTTTTCTTATAATATTTTTTATCGTAATTTTTATAATATTTTTTGGATGGTTTATATTTTTTATGAACTTTCTTAAGATATTTTCTTGAAGGTGCTTGAATCTTCTCATACCCATATTGAGCACAAAAATCTCCAAGTTCACCTTTGTTTCTTTTGAACTCAGTTTTCATCTGGGATTGAATTTTGAGTTCATTGCATAATTTAAGACCTTCCTGATTAATTGTACGCACAATTTGACCATAAGTAATTGATTCATAATTTGTGCCTAAAGTTTCTTTAACACGATCTCTCACTTTTTGAGCAAAGAGTTTTGGTAATCCACTAATGAATTTTTCTTTCCAGAATCCAGACCTTCCATCTGGTCTGCCCATAACTTTGGCAATAAAAATATCTTTATACCATTGAAAGTCTGATAATTTTGGACAAGTAAGGTTGAGAAGAATAGCACTATTCTTTTTATGTTGACTACTTTGTTCACCAATAAATTGTCTAAAGATTGACCAAATGAGTGCTGCAGTAGCATCACTTTCTTGCGTAGGAACTCAATTTTCTTCCTTAACTTTCTTTGATTCGTAAATTTGTCTTTTTTCAAAGGCAGTGAGATAATGATTCCACCATTCTCTAAGGGTTCCAGTAAAACCATGAGTAAGGAGAGAAACTATTTGTTCCTCACTGGCTCTGTTTGAATGAAGTCTATAGGCGGTTGCTGCCATAGCCATTTGATGCAAAAAGGAATGAAGTTGATGTTCTGTTAAGCCATCAATTCTCCATTCATGGATTTCATTTCCTTGAAAGTTTCTTTGAGGAAGAAGATCATTTGATTCTTCTGATAAAAGACTTGGCGGTGTAGGTTTCTTGTAATAAGTTCTTTGACTTTGACTTTTCCAGTCTTTGATTTTATTTATGTCAAAGCTTTCTTCCGTAAAGTTTGACTCAAGAGCATTAATTGCTTCTTCCTTGGTTATTGTACTAATTTTAAGGTTTGAAGTTTAACTAACCAATTCATCAATTCTTTTGATAAGTAATTCATTTTATTTGTCAAAGTTAAAATTCTTAAGATTATGATCAACTATGTTAAATTTAATTGGTTCTTCAAGTCTTTCTTTTGATTTACTTGATTCACCTTTTTCATAAGTACTATTAATTTTTATCTCAACAAGACTTTCAAGTTGTTCTTCAATCCTTGTTGATTGGGTAGCTATTGATCTTAGCATTTGATTTGTATAATTATTTTGACTAATTAACTGATCAACTTCACCTTTACCTTTTGATTTTTTAAAGGGCGAGGCTAAGATTTCGTTTCCTTTGTAATTAAACCTGATTGAGTTATCTAGAGGATAAATTGATTTAAAAAAATAATTATCAGTAGTTTTCTAATTTTTAATAGGATTTTGAATTACATTAATCGTTTGTCTATCTTTGACAAATTTAAAGAAAGGATTATTTTCTTTTATCTGTTCTATCTTTTTAAACCATTCTGTCTTAATTTGTTTTCTTTCAATTTTGCCAAGTGATATTTGTAATTCTTTCTTATCAGATCTTTTGCTTGTTTCTTCTTGTTTATACTTAACTTCTTTTAAGAATTTTCCTTTGTTCATGATACTTTAAACTAATTTATCCATCTTCTTTCTTAGTTTTCAATAGAATATGTTTTGAGGTTTTCCTAATCGGGAACGGCACCGGGACCACCCTATATGCTCTCCTGGCTTCGGCGGGTTGACCAACGGATTTTCACGGCCTTACCAACGCTTAGCGAAAATAAAAAACATACACTAAAATGAAAACTTTTGAAAGAGCAATGAATAAAACTCGCAAGCAAAGTTTAAACAAGGAAAGTTTAAATAATATTTTTTATTATTAACTTAAGTGAGAATTCCCAAAAGAAACAATCATCAAATTATTACTGAGACTAATAAATTTTGACTCAAGATGATTTAATTATTAAAGTTCTTTGTCTCTTTCAAAAGTTCTTCGAATGAGACAAAAGTATTTGCCAATTGATGATCTCAAGAATTCCAAGATGATTTAATTCCCAAAAGAAACAAGATCATCAAACTTAATAAATTTTTTAATTATATTAATGATCTATTAATATTTTTAAAAATTTTAAATTTTAAATTTAAATATAAATGTTTGTAAAATTAATTTTTTTCATTAATTTATTATATTTTTTATTTTTTACTTTTCTTAGAATCCAACTTAAAAAGTAATCTCGTTTGTGTGTGTATATATATATATATATATAGAAATTTGTATAAAATAAATTTAAAGTGCGTGTGCTAAAGAAAAAGGCAAGAATACCCGTAGTAATAACCAAAAATCAGCGACGATTCTTTCGAATCTTTGGTTAGTTAACCACACGTAAGTTTATGCAAGAGACTGTCTTGCACGCGAATCTCTAGCAGACGATAGAGAAAGAGAGAGAGAGAGGGTTGCTATGGCGGCACTGGGACAGCTGAATCTGGACGAGGCGCCGTCGTGGGGCTCTCGAAGTGTAGACTGCTTCGAGAAATTGGAGCAGATTGGCGAAGGGACCTACGGGTCAGTACCTGACGATTTTCCTTTCTCTCACTTTCCTATTCTTTCTATTCTGGATTTGTTTTTTTATTTTTTCCCGAGAAAATTCTGCCTGGTCGTTGCTTTATGTGTGCATTAACTGTTATCAGTCTCCATTGTCCATTGTTCTATTTTTATTTGCATTTTCGTTGTTTCCGAATTTGTCGTAACCTCAAAACGTCAAAACCAAGTGCCGCACGGCCACTATTCACGGATTATTTGATTTTTCTGGGTTGAATCATCATCCTGAATGGCGTAGTGGCTGTGCTGCAGGGTCAGTGATTAAATGCATTAAGAATGATCGCGAAGGTAGATATAAAACCTTATGAGATTGTCATCCACCAGAATCGCATTTCAACAGTGATTAGTCTCTAATATTTTTTTCAATGAAAAAGCATTCTTTTCAAATTCAAATATATGGAAAAAGTTTCTTTTTAATGATACACAGTGTTAGTTTATTTTAATATTTAAAGTTTATTAAAGTTTATATATTATCTTGGAAAGGGCATGTACCTTGAGTCTTTAGAAAGGGCATATACCTTAGAGTTAGACATCGATTTAATTGAGTGTTTGGTTTATATGTTTTGTAAATTCAAAATATTAAGTGTACCTTGAATTTAGGTCTTGTGTACTCATAAATAGACCCCTAAAGCATTGACTCTATGGATAATCTCTGCATACAATTCTCGTCACATCATCCTCATCATACCATCCTATCATTTGAGCCCAAAGAATTTGACAACTAAAGAAAGGTAATCTTTTTGGAGCTTTGGATACTTTTTTTTGTTCAAAATTGGAAAGAGTTGTATTCAAAACGGGCTGTTGTATCTCGGGGGAGACAAGTCAAGTAAGTCCTGATGCACCAGTTCATGGGCTAAGCTGAAAAACTGTAGAGGGCTTGAATTTCTTTAAAGAGAGCAAGATATTTGTGCCTCAACCTAATTGTGAGTTGTGTTTGCATTTGATTTATGTTTGAATTTGTTATTATATTTGCACTAAATTCCTAACACATAGTTTGTCCATTTATTCAATTTTAAAATTGAATTTTTAAAAGGACAGTTGAAAACAACTTGTGTATATAATAATAGGAAATAAATAACCCCAACCTTGCCTTCGAGAGCATAGAATTGGGACAATACACTAGACAATTATATTGAGTTTCTTCCAAAACAACACAAATCCAAAGCCTCAAATCCTTGCTCTCAAACACTATCTAATTGGGCATCCCATTAAGCTTCCTAAGAGTTGGATTTTTCAATGCCTTCTAGTATTCCCAAAGTTGTATTACATTCACCCAAGATGTAGCATGGTATTCTTTATACCTCTTAATCAAGTCTGTTGTAAGGATTGATTGGGATTGGCTTTAGCACTTTCATTGTTGTCATAATGATTCAGAGATTGCTTTTATCTTGCATCACTGTCATTATTTCACATATTATCTAAATATTTGAACTCCCACACGGATCTTATATTTAATGCAGAAATGGAACAATTAGCCAGAAAGGGTACAGACAACCCGAAGGTATGGTTTTCCAATTGCATAAATATATTGATCCTAATTGTTGTAGGTGGGATGTCCTTCGCTACATATTTTAATATTGCATCTAGCGAAGACAATGCATTTGTAAAATAGCGTTGCCTAGAATCCATCTCATACATTGGGCCTTGAAAATCATATAATAGTTTCTCTTCTTAGATACAAAGAAGCCAACAAAACCATCCAATCACTCGAAAATGTTGTTTAGTTTTTCAAATCCTATCCATCATATTTCTTCTTCACATTTATGAAATTGAAATTTGAATTTTTAAGTTTGTGCAGCAATTTTTTTTTGAGAGTAGGGTCCATAAACACAGCATCTTTGGCTTAGTTAATGGTTTTTTTGATAGGAAAAAAATTCATTAAAGAAAGTAGGATGGAATTGCAATGCATGGAAAAAAGACATCCTCTATTGATAAGCTAAAATAAACTACAAAAGTGCAGCTTTCCTATCCCTTTGGACATCAACCAATGAAATCCCTAAAAAATGGTCCAAAAAAAGGTTCCTAAAATGAAGGTAAACAACTATCCCATGACAAGTGGGAAGATTGTTCTTGCATTGAAAATCCTAGCATTTCTCTTAAGCACAAAGTCCAAAGAATACATGCACTACGCAGGTCCATAAAAAACCATCCTTTTTTGTTTCTCTGGAAACCCTAGAACCCTACATACGTGAAGTAATCCACATTTTGTAATGCTACCCATGCTTCATCAAAATAGAGAAAAGGGTAGTCCAAAGTTGTCCTACCAGCAACAATGTTGAAGAGATGCGCAACAGTCTTACTAGACTCTAGGCACATCATGCAAATTCATGGGCTGATAGCCTCATAGGGTATCTTTATTGGTAACATGTCATAATATATTGTTCATGTTAAGAGTTAAAAGTCTAAATGAATGCCTTGGTCTTAAAAGGAACCTTAGCCTTCCAAATTACATTATTCAAAGGAAAATAACTAGAGGTTGAAGATTTGAATGAATGAATGAAGAATGACTTTGAAGAAAAGGACTTGATGATCCCCTAATCAAACCCTTGAATCACACCTTCCTTGGGAAAAAGGGAAATCCAAAACTTTGAGTAAACTAGAAAACTCGCCAACCTCATTTTCATTAAGAGTCCTAAAGAAGTGGAAGTCCCAAGAAAGGGAGCTCTCCTCCAAAGAAAAAAAAAAAAGGATGTTATTGGAGCATTATGGGTAAATCATAATCTGAAAAAGCGAGTCACCAAAACCTCCAACGAGGTCTTTCCCACCTAAAGATCTTCTCATAATCAAAATTTAATACCATTACGTACTTTGAACTCGTGTCAACTTTGAAAAAGTAAAGGAATGGGTTATTTGCTAAACCTCTCTACCGAAGGCTTCTCGATAATTTTGTGGTGATTTGATTTGCTGATTTTGTGGCCTTCCTAATTTTGATGGCCTTCCTCTACTGTTTATCTTATAATCGTGTCTCTTGAAATTCAATAAGATTGGTTATTCTTCTTCTAAGAAATCCTTCATGTTATCAGAGCCTCGTGCTATTTTCTTGTGATGATGTCGTATAAGTCGGCAATGACCGGTGCCCAAAGAAATGCTACCAGCTCTTCCGGTACTTCCGAAACCATTCCACCCAATCCCACTATTCTTCCCAAGTCTATATCTGCTAATTGCTATTCCTAGAATTCAGCCCTTTATCTCACGGTTACGAAACTCAATGGGCGTAAGAAACCATGGTGCGAGCATTGCAAAAAACCATGCCATACGAAGGAGACGTGTTGGAAGCTTCATGGTAAACTAGCAAATTGGAAGCCAAAATCCAAACGTGATAGTCACGCCTACCAAGCCATTGTTGAAGAGACTCAGGAGCCTTCTACCAACTTGAATGCAGTCCCTTTTACCAAGGAGCAATTAGAACACCTGTACAAATTGTTTCAATCTCCAAAATTGTCCTCAACTCCATCTTGTTCTTTGGTATAGAAGGGTAACTTTCTTGCTACTGAGTTTTTAGGTGTTATTTCTAATTTTGTTCATTCTTGGATAATTGATTCTGGCGCAACTGATCATATGACTTGTTGCTCCAAATTGTTTTCATCCTATAGTCCGTGTGTAGGCAATGAAAAGGTCAAAATTGCATATGGTTCACTCTCGGTAATTGCCGGGATAGGAACTATCAAACTCACTTCGTTGTTAACCCTCCATGATGTGCTCCACGTTCCAAATTTGTCTTGCAATTTGTTGTCCATCAGTAAAATTACCTCTGATCATCAATGTCAAGCTAATTTCTACTCTTCTTATTGTGAGTTTCAGGAATTGACCACGGGGAAGATGATTGGTAGTGCTAAGGAAAAAATGGACTCTATTATATTGATGATGGACCTAACTCGAGT